>NW_021703780.1:13296193-13938480 GCF_005190385.1 Monodon monoceros
GTGTGTGTGTGTGTGTGTGTGTGTGTGTGTGTGTGTGTGTGTGTGTGTGTGAGTGACAGAGAGAGAGAGAGAGAGAGAGATGCATGGATTCGCTCTACTGCTTATCTCTTAGCCCTTTCCTCAGAGCTCCCCCTCCCTGAGGTGACTGAGCGGTGCGGCCTGTTCAGCCGCTGCTTTTGCCCTTTTCCCGCAGGATGACCCAAGTCGTCTTTCCTTCCTGGGAGAGCTGCTACCCTGAATCCTCAGTGTGTAGTGAGGATGTCTCGATAACTGTATTGATAGCCTTATTTCCAGGGGTGCTTTAAAGTAGACTTGTGATTTGACTCAAATACTTGGAAAGTTTTTTAAAAGCTAAGAAGTTTAATTGGCAGGCAACCAACCCTTTTTTTATGTTAAAGTAGACACACACATTGTGGAGCAGAATGGAAAATTTGTAGCAATTTTTAACATAAAGCCAAGACTATAAAGAAGAATTTCCTTTTTCTTGCCATAAGCTGCTTTGGACTGTAGTTCTGTCCCTGGAGGTGGAGGTGCCCTCTGGTTTACAGCTGCCTGATCAGGGCTCCTTCCTTTGGAGACACTTGAGAAGCACAGAGGTAGAATCATTGAAATACCTAACACCTATGAAACTGGAAGAATTCATTTTCAAGCACACAAACAAGAATATTTAATGTCTGCTCCCATGAGCATCATTATTCACAGCAGTGTTTAAGGTCTGGCTCGTGGGGACGCCCAGGCCTGTCAGTACTGAGGTTGAGTGTTCTATCTCTGTCCGTAGGTGCGACACGGTGACCAGTGCCGTCATGATGCAGTACAGCCGAGACCTGAAGGGCCATTTGGCTTCTCTGTTTCTGAACGAAAACATCAACCTGGGCAAGAAGTATGTCTTCGATATTAAAAGAACCTCCAAGGAGGCGTATGACCATGCCAGGAGGGCTCTGTACAACGCGGGTGTGCTGGATCTCGTGCCGAGAAGCAACCCCAGCCCTCCAAACTCTCCCTTGAAGTCCTCGGAGAGCAGCATGAGCTGCGACAGCTGCGAGGGCCTTGGCTGCCAGCAGACCCGGGCCCTCCAGGAGAAGCTGCGCAAGCTCAAGGAGGCCATGCTGTGCGTGCTGTGCTGCGAGGGTGAGATCAACTCAGCCTTCTGCCCCTGCGGCCACACTGTGTGCTGCGAGGGCTGCGCCACCCAGCTCCAGGTGAGGATCTTCCCGGCTCCAGGTGAGGGGGCGTTTCCAGCTCCAGGTGAGGTTCCTCTTGGCTCCAGGTGAGGGTCCTTCCGCCTCCAGACGAGGGGATGTTTCCAGCTCCAGGTGAGGGGGCATTTCTAGCTCCAGGTGAGGGTCCTCCCAGCTCCAGGTGAGGGTCCTCCCAGTTCCAGGTGAGGGTCCCCCGGCTCCAGGTGGGGGGTCCTCCTGGCTCCAGGTGAGGGGACGTTTCCAGGTCCAGGTGAGATTCCTCCTGGTTCCAGGTGAGGGTCCTTCCACCTCCAGATGAGGGGATGTTTCCAGCTCCAGGTGAGGGAGCATTTCTAGCTCCAAGTGAGGGTCCTCCCGGCTCCAGCTGAGGGTCCCCCGGCTCCAGGTGGGGATCCTCCCGGTTCCAGGTGAGGGTCCCCCGGCTCCAGGTGGGGGTCCTCCTGGCTCCAGGTGAGAGGGCGTTTTCCAGCTCCAGGTGAAGGGGCATTTCCAGTTCCAGATGAGGGTTCTCCCGGCTCCAGGTGAGGGGTCAGCCGGCTGGCATGGGCCAGGTGCTGACTTGTGGAGGCACAGATGGAGACTGTCCATCTCCATCCAGAGGGTCTTTGTATCTGTGACTTGGAAGGTGTTGCCCTTTGGAAACAGTTTGGATTAGCACACTCCTTTCAACAATGTAATTACTAAATCACAGGCTTCTTTCAAGTCCTGGATATGAGGTTCAGATTCACAAGGTACCACATCTAGTTAGTGGCTGAGCCGGGCAGTGGAATCCAGGCCTCCTGGGGGCTGGTCACCTCCTCCTCTTCCCTTTCATGTTGTCTCTGCTTCTTGACACATCGGAGGATGGTCTTTTTTGCTTACTTGTATTATTTGGGAAAGAATTCTTAGAGTTTTGAGTGATAGTTAACTCTCAGTTATCCGTGGGTGG
Organism: Monodon monoceros; assembly: GCF_005190385.1. NCBI lineage: Eukaryota > Metazoa > Chordata > Mammalia > Artiodactyla > Monodontidae > Monodon > Monodon monoceros. The sequence continues at coordinate 13,298,321 of NW_021703780.1, forward strand.
GTTGTCGCCTAATTTTTTGTGATTAATTTCCTTTTAGTACTGCCTATGCCTCCAAGGTCCCCTTGGATTAGCTCTCACTTAGCAAGTCAAACTAATTTTAATATTAGTAGAAAAAATAAAAGCACCTCTTACATAGTATCTTTTTCTTTCTTGCACCTTGCATTTCCTTTTACAATATTTTCAATTTGTTTTCATTTCCCAGAACTGTTGGCTGTCACTGTGATTTTACATAAAATTAGCCCTAAATGACATCTAGTCCCTCGGAAGCTGCTAATTTCAGAACTATTTTTAGGGCTACATATGAGCCAAGAGGATGCCCATGTCCTTCCTTAGAGTAGATCACGCTCCTAAGACGAGTTATTTCCCTGGGAGTGGTCGTGGATTTGCCTTTTTCATCCACATAGTCTGATTCTCATGCCTACGGCTCCCCGTGTGGCTGAGGAAGGGACATGCTTGCTGAGAGGCCAGCCAGGGCTGTGGAGCTGTGACCTGTGACTAGGAGTGGCCATGCTCACCAGCCACGTGGCATCCCCCCGTGATGCACCCTGAGTCAGCTGAGCCAAGGACACAGTCTCCGGGAGGGTCTCCTGCATCCCTGCCTGAGACTTCATGATCAGCCCATGTAGGGACCACAGCCTCATTGCACAGCAAGAAGTCTTCAATAATCACTTTACTCACGGTGCCTTAAGAGTTTGACTGAAAACCTGATTAATTTCATTCATTTATACTTTTTCCTAGTATTTATTTTTAATCCTTTGTCAGGTATAAAATGTCAGACTTGTTAGAAAGCAAAGAGCCCTCCCAGTGGAAAGCTAGAAATAATTGTGGCCACAGCGTATTTAGAAAAAGCACTGTAATAGGTGCCATGGGTGAACACTGAAGACACAGACCTTTGGAAGTGTCCTAACCCATACTGTCGGCTTCTCTTTTCCAGTCCTGTCCTGTCTGCAGGTCACGGGTGGACCACGTCCAGCACGTCTACCTGCCGACCCACACCAGTCTTCTCAACCTGACTGTGATCTGATCTGCTGTGCACTTACTGGACATGCCATGTCTCCATGAACTGCACTGGTATAAACTATAAACATGATAGATTGTGGAGAGAATAAATACTCCAACGCCCATCTGCCATGCAACGTTTAGGGGGGAAAAAAAAAGGAAGACTAGAAACAGTATGACTACTCCTTACCGCCAAAATGTACCAAGCGTAGAATCAGCACCTCCGGGTTGGTGACCAGGAAGAGCTCTGGGACCCAGACACGTTCCTTGGACTTTTCTTCTTTTTATGATCAAGTAGAGAAATCAGGAAGATCTTTGACGTCAGTTAAGTGGCAGCATAGCCAAAAGTGAGTACCTTTTAGAAAATGATGTTTAAGTCTCCTTAACGTATCCCAAGGTAAGTTTCCTACTTGCAGCCAATTTTGTAAGGATTCATTTTAAGGATTTACTTGGTTCTTTTTGTACGGGTCACAGAGCTCTGGACATTTTTAATAGGAAAATTTTTCTTAAAGAGATAGTTGTCATTTTAATGTCATTTCTGTTTTTCTAACTTGTTCAAGAAAGATTGGGAGGCAAACATTTAAAAATCGATTCGGGGACTTTTTTTTTTTTTTTTTTTTTTTGCCATACACGGGCCTCTCACTGCTGCGGCCCCTCCCGTTGCAGAGCACAGCTCTGGACGCACAGGCCCAGCAGCCCTGCAGCATGCGGGATCCTCCCGGATCGGGGCACAAACCCGCGTCCCCTGCATCAGCAGGCAGACCCTCATCCACTGCACCACCAGGGAAGCCCGATTCGGGGACTTTTTTAAAGTGGACACAAAGTTGTCAGATTTAAACCAGTCTAACCAGTGGAAAATAGATCCCTCCACATGGATGGTGTCCTATTCTTTCCCCCTCTCCTTACCCTGTCCCCAAGCCTTTCAATTATAAAATGCTACCAGTCTGGTTAGACGATTTCTGTGGAGTAGTCAGCACTCCTTGGGCCTCTTGAGTTGGTGGAATATTTTAAGATTGAAAAGGGAGCACATGTTCCTTGGAAGGAAGAGCATTGCTCGCTGAGATGAAGCTTCGCCATGTACAAAGCAGGGGTCGTTCGTGAGTTCTCCGACGCACCCTGCTCCAGCTTCAGCCAGTGGGGTTGCTTTTGCTTGAGCCATCAAGCCTTTTACAGCCTTATAGTAGGTATCCTAGATATCGTAAGCTTTTTTTTGGTAGTAAATGCTTAAGTATTAACTTTTTGTTGTCCCTCTATATGTTTTAGAGGGGTTTCGGGGGTTTTTTGTTTCTATATTCTTAATCATGTTTTCCACTCCCACTTGGGCATTTTGGAACCTGGTCAGCTTGTTGGTTTTCTAGGATGTCTGGAACCTGGATGACCTTATTGGGTGCAATACTAGCTAAGTTAAAGCTAGAAACCTACACTGTCACTTTACTGAGATTTCTGAGTATACTTTTCATATTGCCTTAATGTAGCAGTAATGTGTTTATGCATTTGTTTCTTTGCACAGACATTTTGTCAGATATTAAAACTCTACTTTTTTATGGCACATATTAGCATATAAGCCTTTATTCCAAGAGGTATTTATTTTTTCACTTGTAAAAAAATAATGTTTCACATATAAAGAACTCTGTTATATCTTAAAGGATTTCTGTCTTTTATATTCAGGATAATAAAGATGTTAAAGCAAACACGGGTGTTTGTATCTTCACAGTTATTGTCATTTAAGCCAGATTTTATTCATTTAATAGAGCATGGATAACGTCATGGTTGGTATCTAATGTGGTCCTTCGTGGAAAGTTTGAAAATGTTTAAGGTATTGGCTCTAATCAAGGAGACTATTTACCCAGTTACTCATTCAGCTGTGTTTTCTGGTTTATAGGATTGGAATGTAGGTGAAAATAGGGTAATATACACAAGCAGACGAAAAGTAACAATTGGGAAAAGGTAAAGTATTGGAGAAGGAAGGGAATGGCGAAGTTGGAAGTTAAAACTCTAAACCCAGATGATGCCGCTAGTGCGTTGCGTGGTCAGGACAGGTGAGTGCCGGGCTGGGTCCCAGCAGAGATGGCCTCAAGCCCACAGACTCTAGGGCTGCATTCTATAGGGCGGCTAGCCTGCTGCTGCTGGGACCTCGCTGCCCTGAGTGTGCTCACTTGTGTTGCTCAGGAAATACTTTGTGGAGTAGAGAACAGTGCACATAATATATGTAACTCAGAACTATCTGTCACAGTCAAGTAATTTCAGCTGCTACAGAGGTTCAGTTCGGTAAAAGTGCAATGATTTCAAGCAAACAACTTTTTAAAAATTGAGAAAAACAAGATTTGTTTTCCACTATTCCTATTCCTAAGTCAACCTCCCATCAATTTCTAGGAACTAACTTACTTATTCAATCAGCACATTTATTGAGCACCTGCTAAGTTATTATTGAGCACTGGAAATTTAATAATGATCAAGACACGAATGATACAGGATGCCCATGTCATGTACTTAAACCTGTAATTTACACTATTTTCTCTATATATAGAAATTAAATAATATTCAGAATGATAGAATATTAACACTGGAGGGGATCTTAAATGTGGTAGTCTCAAAATGCTGGCCAGAGTAATGGATGGATGGATGACAGGCCAACAAATGGATAAGGTATTGTTCACCCCACTACACCATGGACTCCTCAAGCTCAGTGACTAACATGAAAACTACTGTATTACAAGGTGACTTAGGAGAGCTAAAAGAAAAGTGCTGTGTAGGCACAGAAGGTGATGGTTAATTCTCCTTAGGAGCCAAGGGTAAGGGTGCTTCACAAAGACCCTTTGAGCTGAGCCTTAACATTCTCGTTGAATTTTACCAGGTGGAACAGAAAGTATATGGTGCATACAGGGTTAGAACGCAGTTTGGGAGGCTGGCCCCTCCCCCTGTGGTCAATGAAGTGGTAAGAAATGAAGTTCTGAAGGGAACGTGGTTAGCGTTACCGTGGTGAGCGACCTTGAATTCCAGGCTTCACTTGGACTTGGTTCTCCACTGCCTTCAGAACCAGGAACTTTGGGGATGGGAGAGTGGCAATCAGATCTGGTTTCTTGCACAGGGAACACAGAGAGCCACAGAGGAAAGCATACACAAGAGCAGGAAGAGAACAGAGGCAAGAACTCAGTTTTGATCATCTTTCGACATGAAAATGAAACAGATCAAGAGCCTTCGGAAGTATGAGCAGTATTTAGTGAGACAGAGGAGTCATACACCAATTCTGCTTATATCTTGGAACAAATAGTCGTTAACAGAGGGACAAACAGGGGAGCAAGCCATGGGGGTAGGAAGGGAATCGAATCTGGTTTTGAACATGATGCATTTGAGATGCTTGATGACTGGCAAACCTGGGGCCTGTTGAAAACTTGGGCTGGAACTTACAGAGGATGGAAAAGGTAAAGAGAAGCATTTAGTGGCCATTACATTTAATTGATATTTGAAGACATGACAATGTAAGAAGTCATCATAGGGAGAGCATTAAGGGGGGAAATGAATAAAGCTGAAGATGGAACCCTGAAATGACCTAGACCTAAGGTGGATGGTGAGAATAGGAAGGAGTCTGAGAAAGACAAAGGGACGAGGGAAAATCAAGGGACTGAAAGCCAAGCCCGGAGACAACTTCAAACGGGCGCGTCCACTCCGTCCAAACAGGCAGGCCAGCAGAATCAAGGAGCTGGAGGGCCAGAAAAGGCCATACGAATGTGGCAATATCAGGTGGTCCCAAGTTCCAAGAAAGAGTGGGTGTATTTTGAGATTGCGGGCATACTCCAAGGTTGCCAGTAGTAGTGAGCTGTGTATGAAAGCGAGACAGGGACATGAAAGTGATAAAGGGGGGCCGACATGTATTGGTGACAAGGTGGAGTAAGTCAAGATGGTACCGTAGGAGGAGGCGGGCTCAAGAGAAGCGTTTGTGTTTTGCATTTTAAATGGGAGGACTCGGTAGGCATAGAGGAGGGGGCCGTGGAGAGGGTGAGTCAAAAGGTACAGCAGAGAGGAATCAGCATTGGAACTCTGGAGAAACAGAAGCCTCAAGAGGCTGTTCTGCCAAAAGTCACGATCCATGAGATGTGAACAAAAGCATTCTTTCATCCTTTTATTAAGGGTTACAAAAATTAGTGGTGAAGCTAGAGACATTTCCCCCACCCTGTATGTCTACATTGATCCTGTTGCAGATGTCGAGCTCAAATGCAATGTGGGTACATTCTGGGGTTGTCCCCTTAACCCTGCCATTGAACACTGAGGATCAGAATCCCCATGGGTGACTACTCTTGGGCAAAGTATGAACTCTTCCAAGAAAAATGTGAGAAAGAAATGCCCTATAGCCCAGAAGTTAGAGCAAATTTCCAAACACTCCTTGGGAGAGTGCATGTATGAGTCACCGCAAGTAAGCCTGAAGCAGGATGGTGCAACGGATGCTTTGGCGCTGAGAGAGTTCAGAATAAACCAGGAAGCCAATGTTTTTAAGATAGTTTTACCAAGCAGTGGAAAACGAAGCCGACATGGAGTTTGAGCACAGTCAGAATTTAAGACCAGATGCAGCTATTTTTGCCTTTCTCATTGCTTATCATATTTACTGCCTTCTCACAGAAATCCTATAACATTGCAAATTACTTTTATTCATATTTGCAGAATCTCCTTGAAATGAGTTTGTTTAAAAACTGCAAGATGTTAAAGAGTTAGCCCTATGCCTTTTAAAAGCTATGTCAAGACCACACCAATTACACAGATTTAACACACCTGCCAGATGCTTATGGCAGAAAATACACGTCAAGCAAAAACTAAACATCTGTTGTTCATAAACTTGCGCTAATGCTAAGGGGAAGCAAAATCTCAAAAGCATAAGCAAGCCTTCTATCAAGGAGCAATTCCTCTGGTTGAGGAGAAAACTATACACATGTGAAACAAAAAGATGATAGTTCTAAGACCAATAGTATTGCACATACATGTATGTATATATGTATATATGCTTAAAACTTTTCATAAATGTTTAAAGACTGTGAAGAAGTCACTGTGGATTGGGTGTATTTGGGGAAGGCTTTTTGAAGTAGATAAGTTGTTCTTTGCCTTGCATTCAGTACAGAATTTGGATTGGCGGGAAGGAAAACAAAGCAGAGGATGTGGAAGAGCCTGCAGGTGAGGGACAAAGGGTGATAAAATAGGAAGAAAGTAGAACCAAGTCATAAAGAGACTTCTGGAACAAAGATCCTAAGTTTGGTGAGTGTGTGAAAGATACAGTAAGATCTTTCTTTATCTGTGGTTCATTCGGTTTTGTTTTGTTTTTTTGCGGTACGCGGGTCTCTCACTGTCGTGGCCTCTCCAGTTGCGGAGCACAGGCTCCGGACGTGCAGGCTCAGCCGCCATGGCTCACGGGCCCAGCCGCTCCGCGGCATGTGGGATCTTCCCGGACCAGGGCACGAACCCGTGTCCCCTGCATCGGCAGGCGGACTCTCAACCACCGCGCCACCAGGGAAGCCTGGTTCATTCGGTTTTTATTCATTAACTTGGACATTGATTTATTAACTCAGCTAATATATATTAAGCACCTGGTATATATCAGGCTCTCTGTTAGGGCTAGAGCTGTAGTTCTCATCCGGGCTGATTTTCTCCCCAGGAGGCACTGGGCCATGTCTGAAGATGGTTCTTTATCATCACACCGAGGTTGGTGTGCTACTGGCATTTAGTGGGTAGAGACCAGGGGTGATGCTAAACATCCTACCATACACAGGACAGCCCTCACACCAAGAAATTTTCTGGCCCCAAATGTCAATATTGCTGCTGTTGAGAAACACTGGACTGGAGGGTTCGGATATCCTAGGTGAAGTCCCTGCCCTTTCAGGATCACGGGGGAACTGACACTGTACACTAAGATTTCCAGTGCACTGCGCTCCATAATGAAGCAGGTACCGGGAATGGAAGAGCAGAATAAGATGCCACTAACTTTGCTTAGGGTTGAAAAGATTTCTGGAAGAAAGTCACATTGCAGATGACTCTTAAAAGATGAGTTGAAACTTGCCCAGGTAGGAGATGTGGGCGGAAGGAGAGTGTTCAAACACGCAATGCGTTTGGGACCAGTGGGTAGTTTGGCGTAACTGGAATATAGGCTCTGTGGTTGGAGGGGATGGTGAGAGATGCGGCTGGGAAGTTAGGCTGGGACTACATCCAGGAGCGTGCTGTGGGCCCTATTCATCTCTATCCCAGCCACACTCAAGAAGAAGGACAATGTCCACCAAGGCAACCTCGAAGTAGCTGGGTTCTGCTGTTCTGTTTATGGCACTCTTGTCTGTAGATTTCATTTCCTCATCGGGGCTCCGGTAAGCATGTGTCCTCTGAGTTTTGAGTAAAGGTAATAGCGAAATAAAACCCTTGCTGATAATTTGTCCTAAAGATAGAAGCTGTCAGATAATCATTCAGAGTTTAAAAGCTCATGTCAATATTCCTTCAGGTGAAGAAAACGGTAGGATAAAAATATAGCAGGGCTTATTAGTAACATCTTACCCATTTTTTCCCTAAATGGTTAGAACATACTGCCTTTCTCCGCTCTTTACATCAACGTTTCTGTTATTAAAGCTGTCTATTTTTCAGTTCTAAATCCTGGGAGGATTTTCCCCATGAATTTAACATGACTGAGGAAACTTGCTCCAGGGTAGAACTTTGCTGCAAATTATCTAACTGAGACTAGGCTGCTTAATAAAGAGACTAAAAATGAATCACAGGCTTTTTGTAGCTTCAAATGTGGAGTTGCCTTTCTCCTTCACCCCCAATTTCATGATTATTCATAACAGAAAGAGGCCAGTTTTATACAATGATTTCATGGAAGAGATGTCCTTTGTGTTCAAAACTGGAGGCTGCCGCTGATACAGGCCAGGAGAGTGTATGTGGAGAGAGTTAGGGGGTACTACCTAGTACTCCTAGGTAGGGGAACTACCATTTCTAAGCTTCTTCAAAGGCCACTCCTGCCCATGCCACACGATGCTTATCACTGGGGGGTGTGCATGACACTCCTGGGGTCAGGCAGTGCCTTCTAAATGGCACTCAGGTTATCTGTTCAAGCCCAAGTCTCTGCATGTGTATAACCATGACCTTACTGGGTTTTAGGTATTATGTAAGTTCTACCAAGAGCAAGTGTATACAAATAACCCATTATACTGGAAAAGGAACCTTAAAGCAGAATTACAAATCTTTCTCAGTGCCCCCTCTTCTGCTTTCTGACTCTTTGCAGGGGAAAGTGTAAGGGGTACCCTACACTCTAGTCTGTGGGAGCCATGAACCCCGCCCTCATTTTTCAGTAATTGATTCTGGAAAGCTTTTCCTTCTTCATATCATCCTGATGTTTGAAAGTTCTTTTTCCTTTGGAGAAGCCACCAAGCTTCCCCTCTCCCCTCTGGTATTTAACCTAAATTTATGCACAGTACTACTTAATACTCTTTGGTAGGGTCCCTTAGCATGGATGTCAACAGAGGTCCAGCACCAGAGGCTAAACCATTCTAACGGCTTTACGGGAATCAACTCGTTTCATCCTCACAATGTGTCTGTGAAGTAGGTACTCTTTTTGGCCTCATTTATAGATGAAAACTTGAGGCACAGAAAGATGAAGTGACTTCTAAAGGTCACGGAGCTAGAAAGACGGAGAGCCAGCAGTCCATTGTGATGTGATTCATAATAAAAATATATATTTGGTCTTTGTCACCATTTCTGGCACAGAGCTCCTAAAACCCTTGGCATTTCCTTAGTGATGAGAGCAATAAATATGTCTTCGGTTATGTTAATGAGGTAACTTTTGGACCTCACCTTGCCAGGGTCCCCATCCATGAGATTAGAGGGTCAGAAGTCTCAGTCCCATCCCCCAGCCTCTGGAAAGGGGAGAGAGTCTGGAGCTTGAATCAATCACCAATAGCCCGTGAATTAATCAATCATGCTTATGTAATGAAGCCTCCATAAAACCCAGAAGGAGAGGGTTCAGAGAGCTTCTGGTTGGTGAACACGTGGAGACTTGGGGGCGCCTAGAGAGGGCATGGAAGCTCGGCACCCTTTCCCACACACCTTGCCCTAAGCATCTCTTCCATCTGGCTGCTCCTGGGGTTTTTGTTTTTTATAATGAACTGGTGATCTAGTAAGTGAAATGTCAGAGTTCTATGAGCCACTCTAGCAAATTAATCAAACCTGAGGAGGGGGCTATGGGAGCCTCTGGTTTATAGCCAGTCAGAAGCGCAGGTAACAACCTGGGCTTTCAATTTACCTCAGAAGTTGGGGGAGAGCAGTCTTGCGGGACAGAACCCTTACCCAATGGAATCTGATGCTGTCTCCGTGTAGATGGTGTTAGAACTGAGTTGAGTTCGCGACACCCTGCTGATATCTGAGAATTGCTTGGTGTGGTGTAGGAAGCCCCCATCCCTGACACCCACACTGGGATTAATTCACAGATGCAGGCCAGTGGGGTTCTGAGGCCCCATCCAACATGGCGGCAGAGTCACACAGGGCCTCAGATGGTCTCACCCAGAACGTCTGAAGGGACTTAATGGCAAATAAACGGTTTTGCTTCTTTGTTTGTTTTAATGAGCATGGTAGCCCAAGTTTTTTCCACCCCCTTGAGTTTGAGGGCACAGCTGTTGATTGCCAGAATCCTCACTACTCGTGGTTCTTATACTTCTGCTTTGAAACAGCCCAGCTCCACCGCATGAAGCAATTTTTTAAATCATCATGTGTTTACTAGGGGGGAAAAAAAAAACCTTAAACAAACAAGGTATACAGGTAGATTAGGGGATGGGATTAGGAGTCTGGGATGTCCAGCACTGTGTTTTTGACCGACTGAAAGGATTGTTGAAAACAACTGAAGGACTTACATCTTGGCTAGCTTGTGCATTTTCAAAGTATCATTGTTAATACCCATTTCTTCGCCAGCCCAGCTCAGCTGGCTTCATGTTACCACCAGTAATCCCTGAGGAGAGAACAAGAGCCTGGGCTGGTTAGGCCTTCGAGTTGGAGTGGAGAATGTGTGTGCACTGCCTCCTCTTTCTGTAACCAGCACGGTGGACGCTCAGAGGGCAGCCCCCGTTCCAGGCCCACACCCACCAGGAAAAAGGCCAGCGTACTAGAGCCAACTCCACAAAGCGTTCTTGAGAAATGGATACTTCGCTCAAGACATTGAGGAAAGATAGGAAAGGACTCACATTATATATACACAGTGTGGCAAAAATGTCCAAAACCCCCCATGCAAGGCATCTCTGTTCTTCCTTCCCAGACACCGTAAGCAGCAACAAAGAGAGGAAACAAGAAAATGAGCCTAATAAATATAAGGAAGGAAAATACGGAGGAAGAAAGAACAAAGGAATGGAAAATATTTTTCTTTAAACTCAGGTGAACCAAATATCTTTGTTGGCTGAGTTAGCAAAGGAGAGTCAGCTGGGGGGTGATAGTGAAATAAACTCATGAAATGAAAGTATTTGTTCCTTCTCTTCTCTTTAGGGCTGTTTATTACTTATGAACCACGAGGGTAAAGTGCAATGTCAGGAGAGTGACGATGGTAGAATTCATTCCTTACTGTATGTCTCTGACCATCGACAGTCATCCCTCAGTATCCATAGGATTTGGCTCCAGGGCCCTTCACAGATTCCAGAATCTACAGATGCTCACGTTCCTTATATAAAATGGTGTGGTATTTGCATATAACCTAGGCGTGTCCTCCCGTATACTTTAAATCATCTCTAGATTACTTGTAGTACCTAATACAATGTAGCTGCCATGTAAATAGTTGTCACCATGCAACAAATTTCAGTTTTGCTTTTTGGAGCTTTTTGGAATTTTGTTTTTTCAAATGTTTTTGATTCATGGTTGAATATTAGAAAATGGAACCCACAGATACAGAGAGCTGACTGTATATGCAGTTTGTCAAGAGACGATGCAAGCCACATCTGTTAATGGAAGCCTTCACTGAGGCTTGGTGCAAGAAATCATTGGGTTATCAGTAGATCTCAGCTTTTCAGCTCACAAGTTGCTCAACTATACTGTAAAAGGGAGAAAGTGAATGTCAGGGCCTCAGTTTACTGCCCTTGAACTTGAATATCAGTGGCTTAGAAATGAAGGAAAGATCATATTTGAATGTAAATGTCTAGCTTGCTGTCCTGAATCACCTGAGTCATAAGATAATGCCCTTGTTTAAGGAAAACCAAAGACTGCTTATCTCAATGCTACTGGGTGTCAGCCACCAGGGCCAGCACCGCCCCAGGTACCTCTTGACAAGGCATCCAGCTGACATACTACTGTTTGACACATTGCTGCCTATAAACACATCTGCTCAGGGCACTTGCCACTGCTAGCAGAGCTCAACCCATACTCCTTGATAGTCAAAATCCTTCATCACTTAGCCTCTACATACCTTTTTAGACTGGGTTTTTGTTCCATCTGTTATCCCACCAGTGCTGAGACTGGAGTAAACTATTCAGCTCTTCTGAATGTGGTTTGCATCCCCTCTCTTCGCACTCCTGGACCTTTGCTGAAATGTTTCCTAATGCCTGGAGAGCTTTTTTTTCTTGCCTCTTTGCATCATGGCTGTATTCACCTGACCTAAACTTTCTTCAGGCTCCAGCTTAAATCTCCCCACTTGCACAAATTCTTCCACGAATCTTCCCTTCTCTGTCAAAATGAATTTCTTCTTCCATTATAACTGAGAGCACTGTGCACCAACACACAGCATCAGAGGGTTTTTGTTTGCATTTTAATGCATATCCCTGGATTATAGTAGTTACTCCTTTGTACTTACCGATATATAGCATACTATATATTTATTTATTTCTTTATTGTCTGCATAAAGTACAGGGACTCTGTCTGCTTTGTTTATTGCTGTATCCACATTGTCTGAACAGTGCTTAACAGATAGTAGGTACTCAATAAACATTTTTTAAATTAATAAGTGAGTGACTCATGGGAGCCTAGAAATCCCAGATTGCCCTCATCTTTCCATCACCTCAGAGTGGCTGGCAAAGTGCTTTGCACATGATTCTTGAATCCAGCTGGATTCAAGAGCCAGCCACCGGGATCTGGCTATGTATATCTCCTCTGCTTTGAAGAGGAGATGCGGATTTAACTGCGATTGTACGGCTGTAGTGCTGTGAGGCAGGCAGACATGATGGAGGATGAGACTCTTACAGGAAAATTCTAGGTTAATGGGCAACCCTAATTGCTAAATCTAATTAGGAAGAGGAAATCATTTAAATTAAGAATCCTTCGTGTAAGAGAACCCAGTAAGAAGCCGTTGGGCAAAATTTTTCATTTCTCATTCACTTCAATCAGCTTCCTTAGAGAAGGCAGCAAGACAGCAGGACTTCAGCAAGAATATTTTATTGGCCCCAAAGCTAAGCTCTCGTGACTACAGAAGCCAAGAGGAAAGGACAACCTGGTCTTTGGCTACTAGATTCTTCTTTGGCATGTGCTCGGGAGGAAGCTGCCATGTCGTCTCTCCTAAGATTGAAAGGATTATCACTGTGAAAGCTCAGGCTCTCATGCTTGAGTCTTTGCCAGCATGCTTCCAATTTGGAGAGCTAATCCCCCTAATTGGGTACAATCAGACCCATCTCCACTGAAGCCAGCAACACAGAAGCCCCATGCAATTCACCTCTATTGCTGAAACAGTTACTTGTCTTCAGTTATTTGGTCTGAAAAGATAAATCCTTTTCCCCGTTAATACTTGCAAGTTTAAAGTGTTTCCGTCCTCATCTTCTGCAACACCTTAAGAATCACAGGGTCCATTCATTTTTTCTGAGAAATCCAACAAAATATATTAAAAATGAAGAGATACAATAATATGAATATAAGAATTACCAACATCAATTCCAACAGAATTATTTTATGTAAATACATGTAGTCAAAGCTCGTATTCAGAAGCAGAGTGGTAACCTTAGTATCAGCTCCATCAAGATTCTAGCTAAGCTCTGTCACGAACAGTGTGAATTAGGGCAAGCAATAACTCTGATTTCCTCATCTATAAGGTAGGGATAAAAATGATACCTATTCACAGTTATTTTGCAAAGATTAAATGAGATAACGCTCATATAGCACTTAGCACTGCACCTGGAATATAGTAACCACTCCATAAGTGATGAGTGAATAAATGAATAAACTGCCAGGTATCCTTCAAACCACTGATCCAGACCTGCTACATTTCTGAGACAACAGGACTTATTCTCATGCCCCAAACAAGTGGGTCCCAAGGCTACTGTTTACAGCTCTTCTGGTTGTAACCTAAGGGGCACCATTCACAGTTCGTACCCCAAGGATTTGTATATTAACTATTACAATTTTACTGCATATTACAATGCTTTTCTAATAGATGGAAAAGTATCAAGAGGAAGGGGAGACTTTTTCTACTTTGCACAAAGGCACTGTACGGGCAAGTCCTGGCCCTGGGCAGTAAAGACAAGCATTGGCGCCAGCTCCCTGCATGAAAGCAAGCTGGGTTAGATGACTGGTTTTAGCCACAGTTGAGCTCATTCACGGGACTCTAAACACTATAAGTATTGTTGAATAGGGCTGAAAAGCTGCTCTCACTGGACAGTCATTTGGTTTGTAAATGTTAGCTACTGTGTTTGCTGTCCTTACTATAATCATTATTTCATTTTACCGTATTATTTATTATGTTCGAATTCATCACAGAGGCCATGCTTGTCTCTGTGACAAGACAATAGTTTGTCAGCATCATCTACCTGCCATAATGAAGATCAAAAGGCAAACCAAGTTAGCATAATGCCATCCTGAAGCCAGCCATCCCTCCCTGGAATTAGGCCCTCTGCAGACCCAGCCTCCCTCTTTGGACTGAAAACAGGTCCTGAATCTGGACAGAGGGCCTGAACTACCCCAGCTGGCTAACTGGGGGATGACAGAAGGATGGGCAAAATAAAACAAGGTTTGTGAGTTCTGGGAAGCAAAGTTAACCATCATGGCAACCACAGGGCAGCAATCAGAGATGGCCTTTTGAGTGGCTACCTGAACAAGGTGTCCTGGGAACCAGAAACAGTCACAAGGACAGGCTGTAGCTCCAGCATAGGAGTCTCTCCCTTCTTCAAGCCCCTATAACACACTATTTGTACCTCCCTATGTCAGACTTATACATTGCCTGGTCATCTTCCTGGAAGTGTGTTCATAAAGGGCAAAGGGTATAAGAACCATGACTCCTCTCTTTCTTTCTTGTTTATACTGCAATAGCAAGTCCATGCTGGTTGATCCACCACTTTCACAATACACTTCTCTATATCTTACTTACCGTGGTGGTGGTTACACAACTATATCGTTTCTGAAAACCCACAGAACTGTACACAACAAAAGAGTGACTGTTATTGTGTGTGAGAGGTGATGGCAGACACCATTGTTGCCTACCCAGTAGCCTTTCTCCCATACCCTGCCTGCCAATTCCTCTTGTCATTGGTTGGTTTAAGAATGGCCTTTGAAAATGAAAACGCAATGTCAGAGATATTTGTATCTCCACATCCATTGCAGCGTTATTTACGATAGCTAAGACATGGAAACAACCTAAGTGTCCATCAGCAGATGAATGGATAAAGAAGACGTGAGATATATATGATAGAATAGTGTTAAGCCATAAAAAAGAAACAAATCCTGCTATTTGTGACAATGTGGATGGACCTTGAGGACAATATGTGAAGTGAAATAAACCAGATAAAGAAAAATATTGCGACATTTGACATAATTCTTACCAATCAAAGATGTGAAGGTGTGGAAGCTTCTGCTTGTGTTCTTTCTTGAAAAAGCGGTTTTAGGGGGGCTCATGTGCCCTCTTCTTTTGTGGCTTTCGGTATTGTGTGAGTATGTGATGCCTGGAGCTGCTACTGCAATCTTGTGAAGATGAGGGGAGCTAGCACACATGCAGAGTATGGCAGATCAGGCAGGTCATCCTGATAACACTGAGCAGCTGAATTCACTGACTTAACTGCTATGGGAGGTAATACATTTTTTCTTATTATTAAAGCTGCTTTATTTGGTTTTCCTGTTACCTACAGCCAGAAACATTGTGATTAATACACTGGTGCCATGCTGTTAGAAATGGGTCAGGAGTCCTCCTGTAGAGTTGTATCCAAGAACAAACACACGGCAGATGTCTGTTATGCCATCGCCAAGATACACTGTTTGTTTTGTTGCAGCATTGTCTCTTGATTACCAGTTGGCTTTTGCTACCTATGGAGCCACTTGAACCTAATTCAACCAATAACAAACTCTAGAAACTTAAGGCAACAGCACCTTTAAGGCTGTCAAAATTTGTCTTGGTTTCCATGATGATCCATTTCCTTTTCCTCCTCTCTTTCTGGGTCTTTTCCTGCTGGATGAATACTCCATTTTCAGCCCCTCACATGTATAGTCTCTTACTGAGTCTGCTCTCAGTGGGGCTTTCCGATGACTTCTTTGTTGTCTTCATCTGTCTAAAGCTTCATCTTTCTTTAGCATTTATTTTCATCTGAAAACTCTATAGGGACTTCCCTGGAGGCACAGTGGTTAAGAATCTGCCTGCCAATGCAGGAGACACGGGTTCAAGCCCTGGTCCGGGAAGATCCCACGTGCCGCGGAGTGACTAAGCCTGTGTGCCACAACTACTGAGCCTGCACTCTAGAGCCCACAAGCCACAACTATTGAGCCCACGTGCCACAACTACTGAAGCCCGCACGCCTACAGCCCATGCTCCACAGCAAGAGAAGCCACTGCAATGAGAAGCCCGCGCACCGCAACGAAGAGTAGCCCCCGCTCACCGCAGCTAGAGAAAAGCCCACATGCAGCAATGAAGATCCAGCACAGCCAAAAATAAATAAATTTTAAAAAATTTTTTTAAAACTCTATATTCTTCCTTTCCTTCTTTTCTTGACTTTGCATAAAATCAAGGTGGTCCACTGAAAGTTATGTTTAAGAATTAATGTGAAGAAAGCAATCTTTAACTCCTTTATGCCTTTTTAAAAACCGCTTTATTCATCACCTTATTGTTTTATTTTTGTTTTTCATATTTTTCTCTGATTGAAAATGTTTATCATCCAGGTCATTGGAAGCCTCTTTAGTCCTATTGAACTCTTTCAGATTCGACATCTTTGTCCTTTGTTAACTCAGATTTGACGATCTCCTTATTAATCCAACAGAAAGGGCCCCTCCCCTATCCTTTCTGCTCCACAATTGCAAGAAAAAAAATTATTTGCCACCGGCATCTTGCAGGCAGTGTGCCAAGCATGCAATACATCAGGCAGCCAACATTTTTCATCAGAACTCAACCTATTTCATATATCTTTCCCTAAAATGCCTAGCGCAGTCATTTGTTGAGTGGATGCTCAATAACTTAAATTTTTTTGAATAAACTTAAATTGAATGTTTATAGTCAGTACTAGATGACAAGCAACACACAAATTTTGGCTCTTTTGGAACCCATGGAAAAGGACCTCAACACTGGCAGCATCTTGAGATCCCAATACAATTCAAGCAACTCAGGACCATCAAGAGCTGAATATTTGTGATGTGAGTTATCTAGTTCTAGTCCTTTGCTTCACCTTCTGCTTGCTGACACCTCTTGTTCTAATATCTAAAATATCATTATAAGATATCTAGTATGTATAAATTAGTTAATTGGTTAAATGCCAGGAGTTTGACCCTAAGAGGAAAGGTTTGGGAATGTTAGGGGAATTGCAGTATCCAGAATCTTAGCCTTCATGAGGAAGGAGGCAGGATGGAATTTGTATGAAGATTCTCAAAATGTCCACTCAGTTTATTATTATTATTTTTTTTTAGATGTTGGGGGTAGGAATTTATTAATTTATTTATTTTTGCTGTGTTGCGTCTTCGTTTCTGTGCGAGGGCTTTCTCTAGTTGTGGCAAGCGGGGGCCACTCTTCATCGCGGTGTGCAGGCCTCTCACTATCGCGGCCTCTCTTGTTGCGGAGCACAGGCTCCAGACGCGCAGGCTCAGTAGTTGTGGCTCACGGGCCTAGTTGCTCCGCGGCATGTGGGATCCTCCCAGACCAGGGCTCGAACCCGTGTCCCCTGCATTAGCAGGCAGATTCTCAACCACTGCGCCACCAGGGAAGCCCCAGTTTATTATTATTTTTGATTGCAGTATGATATCATACAGGCTTTCATATCTTATTTTTGCTCCTTCTATCACAAGTCCTCAGTTCTCACCTCTGGTGGCAGCCAGATTTCATTTCATTTATTCATTCATTCACTTCAACAGTTACTTACTGTGCATCACCTGGGGGCCCAAGCACACTTCTGGGTGCTGAGTATGTATAACAGGGAGCAAAACAGACAGAACTCCTGCCCTCCTGGAGCTTACATTCTAGTGTGAGAGACCCTGGAATGTAATAAATCCATAAACTCAGGAAGAGCTTAGTTCTTTTTAGATAAATAAAGCTGAGTAAGGAACTGTTGAGGGATGGCCTCTCTGAAGAGGTGCTGTTTGCAATAAGGCCTGATTTTAAGAGACTTCTTATTTTTGAACATTCTTTACCCATTTCCTTTTGTCTCTGTTAGAGGTATCTTTCAGCAAGGAATAGAAAGACTGAAGTCTAGTGATGTGATGTTGGGAAAGTCCCTTTACTTCCCTGGTCCCCACTTTCCATGATAGCAAAATGAGGTGGCTGGATCACCCAGAGGCTCTTTGCAGTTCTGAAATAATAACATTTTGCATTAATAACACTTTATTCCTACAGAACACACACAAGAAATCCCTCTACTCAATATTCGACTTTTCTAACAGTTAACATCTTTTTTTTTCAATATCAGGAATCTAAGTGGTCAATACTCTTTTAATGTTTGTCTGTGGGATCACTTTGTTTTGTAAATTGTGTAAAGAGAAGTTGGTACAATCCTAGCATTTTCATGAAATAGGAAACATGATTCAGACATGTTGGTAAGATATACAATACTGGGGACACATCTTCCGTTGGGGTTTAGATTGTCAACAAATTAAACCAGAGAGATGTCTAAAGGGGTTCTGATCTTGTCTATTTCTGCTTGCTCTCCTTTTTTTTTAAGGGATGAAAAGTTCAGAAAACTCAGGTGAGAAATAAGTAAAGAAATAAATATTGAAATGTCTTAAGGCAGCTGTATCTGACCAGGAAAAACAGCCACTAAAATGTTTGTCAGTGCAAGGGGGAAGGAGGTAACAGTGTTGATATTTACAGACCTCTGGTGCTCATTTTACCTCGGGGAATTTTATGGACATAAGATGCCAGCCCTCTCAACAGTCAGGGCTGCCTGGTTAAAAGTCAGGTCTCATTATCTCCTGGTTAACAATTCACATTTTGAAACGGAAGACCTAGACTCAAATGTAATCCTGTCTTCAGGCTTGAAGAGAAGTAAAGCGCTATTTTAATCTAATACATAAGTAAAAGCAGGAAAATCCTCTCCGGACAGTAGAAGATGTTCATGGTTCTATTGTACTTCCTGACTGTAAATGCGTGAAAGAAAATTTCAGGAGAAAATATTCCCCAAAGTAACCTTTTAAAATGTTAAACCACTGCATTTTGGAAACCGAGATAAAGAGCTTTGTACTCCCAGCTATTTCTCTGTTCCTTTTCCCTTAACTAAACCTCCTGTGTAATAGTTTCTTTGGTGTGCTTTGTTTTGAAGAGATGTTTCGTGTTGCTGCCGTGCCTTGTGTCAGGAATCAGAGGCGCACGGAGTCAAACTTGGCCTTTGGAAAACAACCCGGATAATGACTGCCTGTAGTTATAGAAATGTTTAAATAACAACGGGTTTTTAATTTAATTTAATGTAGGTAAAACTGAGCACATCCTTACCCAATGCCTCTCCTTGTAAGTGGCTACCGTGTCCTGTGGGTAACCTTAGGATAGAACCCGGTAGCACAATCAGAAACATAGTAGGTGCTTTAAAAATATTTAAAAGATGAATGAATGAATGAATGAATGAGTGAATGCTTAATAAATGTGCTTGGTCTGATCCTAAAACAACTTTTTCTTCCCTTTAGAAATTTGGCCTTTTAGTCGTCACTTTTTAACATGTTAATTTCTAAAGTATATGACCATTGAAGAGTAATTAACAACAGAGAGTAATTGACAATATGCCTTGTTTAACACTGTCCCTCCTTCCCAAATAAATTCATGCGTTATGACCCTCCAGAGATGGATAGAACAAAACCAGCTGAGATGGGAATATCTGATGGCTTTTTTTCCCCCCACAAACTGTCTTGTATTCAGAGCAAAGCCACAGTTTCAACGGCCTCAGGGGTCCTCACTCCAGGCCCTAAAGTCACCAACCTTCGGGGTAAATTACCCTCCTCCCCACCCCTCAACATTCCCGAAGGTTCATCTCAAATTCTGTTTGTCAAAACGGGAAGTGTGCTTGGTCTCACCACTTGAAACCAAAAGTTTTAACTATATTCTTTGCTGTTCCTTCAGAAAGACACTCTTCTGAAGTTTCCCAGATCTTACTTTGAAGTGCTCTCTGGAGTTAGCCAAACAAATAGGAAAAGTCTAAGTAAACTATGCAAGAACATCAGCCAGTGGATGATTGGATGAACCTAGCAATGCTGGAACTTGCCTGACCCAGGAGAGAGGGCAGCGCTGAAAGTGCAGTGTTCAGGTCAAAGCCCCGGGGTGCTGACCACCACGGTGGGGAGGTGTGTGTAAAGGAGGGTGCCTTAGGCACCCACTCAGGCAGTAGAGGGAAATGCTTAACCCCTGAGGTATCTCTTCCTTGTGTTTATTTATTCATCGACAATTTGGAGGACCCTTTAGCATTCCTAGAGAAAGCTGCGGAGTATGAGAAAGTATGCAGTGGAATGGGGGTGTGGGAGTGCCCCCTTCTCCCCAGACACCCTGTCCTTTTCTCTCCACTTCTCACGGATACAGAATCTCCAGGCACTAAATCTACTGGTGATCTCTGTGACCAGACGCAAGCAGCTTCCCCAGAGGGCAATGTGATCTCAGCATTACACAGTCGCTTTTTTTTTAAAAAATAAACAGCTATTATTTAACTTATGGAAAAATCTTAACAAGCAAAAGGAACAAAGAATAATAAGCAAACACCTATGCCCACCGCCAGGAGCAAGCAGGTGTGAATATTTGGCTTATTCACTTTAGTTCTTTTTTCTTTAAGAAATAAGATTTTATAGCACCCTCCCTCAAATTAAGCATCTCCACAGCTATTCTCATCAT
This sequence comes from Monodon monoceros, assembly GCF_005190385.1. Taxonomy (NCBI): domain Eukaryota; kingdom Metazoa; phylum Chordata; class Mammalia; order Artiodactyla; family Monodontidae; genus Monodon; species Monodon monoceros. The sequence goes on from NW_021703780.1 coordinate 13,318,500, forward strand.
GGTTTCTTTTACAAATTGCTTTGATTTTAATTATGAGCAATTCAAAAGTGCAAAAAAAGAATAGAAAATGATGACTATCTTTATACCCACCATCAAGATTATTTATTTTGCCTTATTTGTTTTAAATCTTGCTCTAACTTCCTATTCTAGAAACTTTCAGGCTTATACAAAAGTAGGAAGAACAGTATAATGAGTCCATGTACCCATCAACACCCTTCAACGATTATCAACTCACGGCCTTGTTTTTTTTTGTTTGTTTTTTTAAGAAGATGTTGGGGGTAGGAGTTTACTAATTTATTTTGGCTGTGTTGGGTCTTCGTTTCTGTGCGAGGGTTTTCTCTAGTGGCAAGCGGGGGCCACTCTTCATCGCGGTGCGCGGGCCTCTCACTATCGCGGCCTCTCTTGTTGCGGAGCACAGGCTCCAGACGCGCAGGCTCAGTAATTGTGGCTCACGGGCCCTGTTGCTCCGCGGCATGTGGAATCCTCCCAGACCAGGGCTCGAACCCATGTCCCCTGCATTGGCAGGCAGATTCTCAACCACTGTGTCACCAGGGAAGCCCCATGGCCTTGTTTTATCTGTAATATAGATATAGAGGATATAGATTCTGTACGTCTATTCACTTCTACCCATCACATTAGTTATCTATGAATATTTCCGTATGTGTCTCTTAAAGATAACTTAAAAAACATATCTGTAATGCCATTATCATACTTGAATATAATGATAATTTACTAATATTAGCCAATATCCAGTCAGTGTTCAAATTTTCAAATGTCTTATAAAATTTTTTTATAGTCTTTTTGCTTGAATCAGGATTCAGATAAGGTGTACCCATTGCCATTGATTTGATACAACTTTTAAATCTCTTCATCTTTAAGTGTGTCCTCTTCTTTATTCTCTTCCCCAATTCCTGTCCCTTGTAATTTACTTACTAAGAAACTAGGTCTTCATTTCTCCTGTAGAATTTTGTACAATGTGGATTTTTCACCCCCGTTGTATTGTTTAACATGTTCTTATGTCTTCTGTATTTCCTGTAAATTGGTTATTGGGTCTAGAGGCTGCTTCAGATTCTGGTTATTTCTGCAGGGCTAGATGGCTTCATGGGGGGCAGGGGTGCTCTTCCAGCAGGAAGCAGATAAAGTCCGGTTGTCTCTGTGATATAGGCAGCCTTGCTGCTCAATGCCTAGATTCATTCACTTATCAGGTGTTGCAAGTTGATTCATCTCAATTCTATCATTCCTTCATACTTATAGCAAGAATATTTCTATGAAGAGAAAATCCCCTGTATCTCCTATTTGACTATCAATTGCATGGTTCCTTGGGAGTGGCTGGATTAATGCTTAACCAGTTTACAAAATAAGATAGTTGTTTCCTAGAATCTTCCAGTGATGATCAATTAGGTTCTTGTTTGTTTGTTATTATTATAAACTTACGGATTTAACATATTTGATGTGTTTCAACCCAGTGCTGTTGCTTTTGGTTTTGATGGTTAAATTGTCCCATCTTTGGCCAGTGGGAGCCTCTTTAATTGGCTCCTGAATCATTTGATGTGACTCTTTGATACCTTCCTTGCTATCTGGTATGACAAGTTGTTTCTGGCTCCTCTGATACATTTCCTGCCCCATACCAACAATCAGTGCACTCTAGGAGATGCTATTAGAAACATTAATCTGGGCTCTAAGGCTGCTCATTTGTAGTAGGTGGTCATTATTTCTAGGCTATTTTGGTAAACAAAGTTGGAATATATATACTTTTCTTAAGATGAAATATATCATGAGTTTATGCTGATAATCCCAATTCAGATTCTGGTCTAACCTCTTTGATCTTCATCTGGACCTTCTTTTTCCCACATGGAGAATCTTGAAACAACAAATCTGAAAACAACAGAAAGGCTAGAATTCAAAATAACAAAATTACTCATTTGCTGTCTCCCACAAAACACGCCCAACAGTTTCAGAATAATAATATCAACCCTGTCCCTAACAATAGGATTCTTGAACACAGTTTAAGAGAGTTTTGTCTGTGTGTTTTGGAAGATCTTATATTTTCTTAGAGTGTCTTCTGTCAAGGACATATTGTCAAACTCTTGTGTGTAAAATCACTTAGAATAATTTTCACTGTGTGATTTTTGCCACCTGAATATATATTCAGGTTCATTGCTTTTATTTTTAATTCTTAGATTTTATTACTTTCAATTTAAAATTGTTCAATTAATTCCAGGTTTTGTAATTAGGTATAAAATATTTACATGGTTCCAAAGTCAAACAAACAAGACAGTGTTTATTCAGAGAAATCTAGCTTCTATACCTTTCCCTTTCCCTAATAAAATTGCCATTTCTTAATGTTTAGCCTTCCATTGCTTGTTTGTTTTTAAATAAAAGCAAAATATATGTGTGTGTGCATGTGTGTATGTGTGTGTGTGTCCCATTTCTTAGCTAAACAGTGTCATGCCGTACATATTCTTCTCTACTTGTTTTTTTTCTTTTTCAATCTACAAATATATCCTGGAGGTCACACCATACTGGCACAGAGAGATGTTTCTTAGTACTTTTTCAGCTGCATAGTACTCCATTATGTGGGTGTACCTTAGTTTATTTAACTAGTTTCCTAGTGATCAACATTTGTTTCCAGTCTTTGGCTATTGAAAGTAGTCCAGTTATGACAAGCCTTGTACATATGTCTTTTTATCTTTTCCCAGGAGTCTTTGGTGGGACTCTCTGAGGTTGCTGGGTCAAAGAGTAAATGCACATGTAATTTTGTTAGATATTGCCAAATTCCCTTCTGTAAGGGTTCTACCATTTTGCATCCCCACCAGCAGTGTATAAAGAAGCTTGTACAATATAGTTTTACCCACAGCTTTACCGATATAGTACCTTGTCAAACTTTTAGATTTTTGTTAATCTTTTAGAGAGAAATGTATCCCAGTGGAGTTTTGATGTGCATTTCTATTTAAATGGGTTTGAGTAACATTTCATATGATTTAAAGATATTTTCGTTTCTTTTTTGGTGAACTCTCAATTTCTCTAGTACTTTTTTCCACAGCAGTGCTATTTAATATAATTCCAGTGATGGAAACATTCTATACCTGCACTATCTAATATAGTAGCCACTAATCACATGTGCTGTTGAATATTTGAAATGGGGCTGGTGTAACTGAGGAATTAAATTTTTTATTTTATTTAATTTTAATTAATTTAAATTTAAATAATCACATGTGACTAGTGGCAACTGTTTTAGATTGCTCAGGTGTATCAGGTTTTTAGTCTAGTCTCTCTTTTTAGAAACTCTTTATATATCAGGGGTACCGCATGAGAAAGAGAAGCAGTCCCTGACCTTTGAGAGGTGGCCTGCCTCAGCTGGACCTCAATGCTGCCAGGAGTTTGCTAGGTACTGACGGCTAGATGGGTGTCCCCCATTGGATATAAAAATCTGGCAGAGCACCAGTATAATTCAGACAAGGTCACTCTGCAACCATGATAGCAAAGCAAAACAAAACAAAACACCATTTGAGACTCTTTTCTAAGCACAGACAAAAACAAGGTTACTGTGTAAACCACAGAAAACTAAACAAAAAACAAACACACACACACATCTTCCTATACTGGCTAACATGGGCGACTGTTGCTTCTCTACCAATTGTGGCTTTAGCTTTGATTCATTTCTCCCGCCCTAGAGATAAGGTTTAATAAAATATTCAATAATACATTTGCTTACTGTTCCCTGACAGCATCCAATCCAGAGCCAAGCCCTACTTCCTTGAACCCTCTCCAGAATTGCCTAACAAAACCCTAACTCCTGTAAAAAGTCATTTTCAAGACTGCCTTCCTGAATCCCACTGTGGTACCCCGTGGTGGACAGTCTCCTTTGTTACAAGGGGCTTAAATCCTAACTTGTTCATCTGCAGGTGTGTGCTTGGTGGTCTTTGGCTGGAGGGCGTTGATTACACTTTGCGATTTCAGTTACTGTTATTCTCCCCAGTTTGTCATTTTCCATTTTACTTTACTAAAGTCTTTTTTACTATGCAAATTTGTAGTTTTAAGAAATAAAAAATAATTTTAATTGCTCTGGATTCCAAATCATAGCAAAGGAAAATTTCCTCACCCCCAAGCTATAAAGGAATTTATACATATTTGCTTCTAGTACCTGTATGGTTTCATTTTTATATTTACATTTACCTGGAATATATCCAGGTATATGGTGTGAAAAAGACATTAACTTTTTCTATATGATCATTCAATTATCCCAGGACCACCAATAAAAATCCAACTTTTCCTCTCTATTTTGAGATGCCACCTTCATTGCATTCTACATTTCTGTACTTAATTAGGTCTATTTCTGTATTTTCTCTTCTCTTCCATGGGTCTATGTGTCCATTCATGTGCAATATCACACTGTTTTAATATAGAGGCTTCATAATATGTTACTTCTGGGAGGGCTAGCCCCCTGTCCCTGCTCTGCATTTTGGGGTTTTCCTACTATTCTTGGGGATTTTCTTGCCCTTCTAGATGAATTTATAATCTAGTTGTCTTGTTCTAGGGAAAGGCCCTAATGTTAACTTTACTGGGATTACATTAAGTTTATAAACTGACTTAGTGAGAACTGGCATGTTATGGCTGTTGAGTCTTCCTACCCAAAACCATGGTGTGACTTTCCAGTTTTTCAGGTCTTCTTTTCTATCCTCAGCAGTGTTTTAGAGATGACCTCACATAAGTTCTGAGTGTTTAGGTTCATGCCTAGGTTTTTTTGTTTTTGTCTTTTTACTGTTGAAAACAGTGTCCTCTCTTCCGTTGTATCTTATATTGGATTTTAATTAGTGTATGAGAAGGTTATTGGTTTTATATGTTAATTTTGTAATCTGAAACTATTTTTATTGTTTAAGGTGGTTTTTTACTGGTTCTTTGGAATTTGCATATATGTAAAATTATATCGCCTACAGAGAGTTTTGCCTCTTCCTTTCCAATTTTTATCCTTGTAATTGCTTTTTCTTGTCTAATTGTATTGGCTAGTACTTCCATCCCAGTGTAAAATAGTAGTAAAGATAATGCATCCTTGTCTGTTAATCACATTATTGAAAAGTTTTTAATGTTACCACATGAACTAAAATTTTGGCTTTCGATCATAAAACGGAAGTAGTCATCAATTTCTATTCTATTGAATACTTTTAACATGAGTGAAAGTTCATGTTATCAAATGCCTTATCTACCTCTGTGGAGATGATTATATGATCTTTCTCTTTAGCTCTCTTAATATAAAGGATTATATTATTGAATTTTCTAATAAGGAATCACCCCTGCTTTCTCAGAATAAATCCCACTTGCTTGTTATATATTTTTAATGAGGTGATCTATTGTGTGTTTTAATATTTCATTTAAGATTTTTTCCTATGATATTCATAAGTGATATTGGTCTGGAGTTTTCTTTTTGATGCAATCTAGTGTACTTTTTAGTATAGTCTTTCCAAACCTGGATGGTACAAAAACAGCACTGGGAAACAGAGTTAAAGATAAACCTAATTCCTGTAGCAACTAAAATTAAAAATGGAAAATGACACGAATGATTTCAGAAAAATAAATCCAGATCCCCTATTTGACAGGAAAAGAGAATTTATATACCATTCATGTTTGTGAGTAAAATAATCCACTGCTACTTTTTTTTAACTCTCCCTGCACAGCAACTATAATTAGAAGTAAGTTCTATACACACCTTTATTTGCAACAGCTATTGCCAAGCACATCCCCAATTTCTAAAAATGCTTTTATTCTTTAGCAGAGTAAACAGCAAAAGGTGCTTGAAGGCAAATAATAATAAATGTGCGGGGCCCAGGAGTAACACATGCCCAGGGTAAGTTTCTTGATGCCTAAAGCCATTTGGCTTTGAAGAGAGCTAAAGAAACAACCATCTGATGTTCAGAAGTTAAGATGAAAAAGTTAAAGAGCTACCTCCCCAAAACCCATAACCCCAATCTAATCATGAGTAAAACATCAGTTGAATCCTAACTGAGGGACATTCTACAAAATTCCTGACCATCACACCTCAAGACTGTCAAGGTCACCAAAAACATGGAAAGTCTGAGAAACTCTCATAGCCAAGTGGTGCCTAAGGAGTACTGAAGACTAAATGTAATATGGTGACCTAGATGGGTTACTGGAACAGGAAAAGGACTTTAGGTAAAAACTGAGAAAACATGCACAAATCATGGGCTCTATTTAATAACACTATTATTGGTTCACTAACTGTGACAAATGTGCCGTACAAATGTAAGATGTCAGTAATAGAGGGAAATGGGTATGATGTACATGGTGACTCTCTGTACTATCTTCACAATTTTTCCATAAATCTAAAACTATGCTAAAATTAAAAGTGTATTTTTAAAAAGTTAAAGGAGCTTAAAATATAATACAGGTGCACCTTTTCTCCAGATGCCAAAATATATAGAATTAGACCAACAGGTACATGCAGAGATGCTCAACATCACTAATCAGGGAAAAGCAAATCAAAGCAATATCGAGATATTCGCCTCACACCTGTTAGAATGGCCATCATCAAAAAGACAAGTGATAAATGTTGGCGAGGATGTGGAGAAAAGGGATGCAAATTAGCATAGCCACTATGGACAACATTATGGAGGTTCCTCCAAAAATTAAAAATAGAACTACCATATGATCCAGCAATTCCACTCCTGGTTATGTATCCAAAAGAAATTAAAACAGAATCTCAAAGAGGTATCTGCACTCACATGTTCATTGCAGCATTATTCTTAATAGCCAAGATACAGAAACAACCTAAGTGTCCATCGATGGATGAATGGATAAGGAAGATGTGGTATACATATATATACAATAGAATATTATTCAACCATGAGAAAGAAGGAAATCCTGCCATTTGCAACAACATGGATGGACCTTGAGAGCAATATGCAACGTGAAATAAGCCAGACAGAGAAAGGCAAAACAAATGGCATCACTTGCATGTGGAATCTTAAAAAAAAACCTCATCGAAGCAGAACAGATTGGTGGTTACCAGAGCGGGGGACTGGGGTGGGAGAAATGGGTGAAGGTGGTCAAAAGATACATACTTCCAGTTATAAGATAAATAAGTTCTGGGGATGTAATGTACAGCATGGTGACTACAGTTAAAAATACTGTATTGTATATTTGAAAGTTACTGAGAGAATAGACCTTAAAAGTTCTCATCACAAGAAAAAAAATTGGCAACTATGTGAGGTGATGGATGTTAACTAAATTTGCTGTGGTGATCATTTTGCAGTATACCCAGGTATCAAATCATTATGTTGTATGCCTTAAACTGATACAAGCTTGTATGTTCATTATACCACAAAAAAACTGGAAAAAATGTAGAACTGTATTCTTGAATTCCCTATCAGTTTTTTCAAACTACCCACGAGTGTCAACTCAATTTGCAGTTTGCTTTTTCACTCAGAGGTATATTTAAGCTTGTTTTGGTGAAGACGAGTGGTGGGTGGAGTGAAATGGGGAAGTGTTTTGGAAGAAAATCAAGATGCAGAATCAGAGTCCCAGGAGGGACAGACCCACTACCTTCCTTTGACGAGAATTTGCTGGTGGACAGTCTTCTTTTCTTTTCCCTGATCCTTTTCTGTCTCTCCTTCTTTCTTTTTTTTTTATTTTGGGGACTTGGTGGGTCAAGCCTTCAATGGAAAACAGAAACAATAACCACCTTGAGGCGTCTCTAGCTCCTGGTGGTGAAAACATGGGAGGCTGCCTTGTGGTCAGTCTGGTGGCTCCAGGCTTTTTGGGTTCCTGTTTATTATTGGCTCTTTCTTGTTGTCCACAATCTGTCCCAGAAAACAGCTCAATCCTTAACCCTGGTCTCTGGGTCAGTATTTTCCAAGAGGCTTAGCTTTGATTGCCCTGTTATTCTGCCCAATATAGAGATAAAGCTCTCTTGTTCTTTTGGAAGCAGCCTAGAGTCACCACCCAGAAGATGTAACTGAATCTTCCTCAAGATGTCTATAAAGAGGAACCAGGCCCAGTTCCTCAAATGCATTTTAAAGACACCCAGGGCATTTTTACTCTGTTCTGTGAGCCGTTTAACGATGTGGTGCTCGTTCAGGAAACCTGGGACAAAATCCATTGCAAAAGAGTTCATTATTTCAACCAGGAAGCAAACTATTCTGAGTTTTGTGACATATCAATGTACACAAGTCAAAAGACACAAACATGAGGCAGGCCTAGATGTCACCAATGGCAGCTGTTGTCCAAACAGCTGTGGGGACTGGGGCATGGCCGGCTGCCCCGGACGGCTGTACATTTCAGTCCACTGGGGATCTGAACCTTGAACTTAGAATGTCCTTACTGCAGTGAGTTCCCTTTCCATTGTGTTCAGATCCTCTTCAGTTCCTTCATATATTTTCTATAAGTAGGATGAAAAAAGGACTGTTTGTGGTTTGATTCTGGTGCAAGACAGGGAGCTTGTTTGAATTAACACAAAAATGATTTTAAGAGGAGGATATTCTCTTAGTCTTTTGGGGATACTTACCCAATGCTGTTAGGCTTTTAGAGAGGGCAGCTCTGTTGTTCAAAAGATCACAGCATGATACAATAGGTTTTTGCCTTTAACATTTTATTATGGAATATTGCAAATATGTACAAAAGTAGAGACAATTGTACATACAAAGAATCCCCAACCTCAACAATTATCCCCTTAAGGCCAATCTCATTGGACATATACTTCCAATCACTCCCTGAACACCTTCCTCCCTCCACCTGCCCCAGTATTTTGAAGCAAATCCAAGACTTTAATCTCCTCTAGAAAGATTCACACCTCTGAAAGGGTAGGACTCGTTTTCAAAACATAACCACTATTCTGTTATCACATCTCACAGATGGAAAATAATTCCTTAATACGTTCAAATATCCAGTCAGTGTTCACATTTTCCCATTGCCTCATAAGTATTTTTTGAATGATTTACTCATCTATTTTCTTTCTTTTACTTTCTTTTATTTATTTTTTATACAGCAGGTCCTTATTAGTCATCAATTTTATACACATCAGTGTATACATGTCAATCCCAATCACCCAATTCATCACAGCACCACCACCACCACCACCGCTTTCCCCCCTTGGTGTCCATACGTTTGTTCTCTACATCTGTGTCTCAATTTCTGCCCTGCAAACTGGTTCATCTGTACCATTTTTCTAGGTTCCACATATATGCGTTAATATACGATATTTGTTTTTCTCTTTCTGGTTTACTTCACTCTGTATGACAGTCTCTAGATGCATCCACATCTCAACAAATGACCCAATTTCGTTCCTTTTTATGGCTGAGTAATATTCCATTGTATATATGTACCACATCTTCTTTATCCATTTGTCTGTCAATGTGCATTTAGGTTGCTTCCATGACCTGGCTATTGTAAATAGTGCTGCAATGAACATTGGGGTGCATGTGTCTTTTTGAATTATGGTTTTCTCTGGGTATATGCCCAGTAGTGGGATTGCTGGGTCATATGGTAATTCTATTTTTAGTTTTCTATGGAACCTCCATACTGTTCTTCACAGTGGCTGTGTCAATTTACATTCCCACCAACAGTGCAAGAGTGTTCCCTTTTCTCCACACCCTCTCCAGCATTTATTGTTTGTAGATTTTCTGATGATGCCCATTCTAACTGGTGTGAGGTGATACCTCATTGTAGTTTTGATTTGCATTTCTCTAATCATTAGTGATGTTGAGCAGCTTTTCATGTGCTTCTTGGCCATCTGTATGTCTTCTTTGGAGAAATGTCTATTTAGGTCTTCTGCCCATTTTTGTATTGGGTTGTTTGGTTTTTTAATATTGAGCTGCATGAGCTGTTTATATATTTTGGAGATTAATCCTTTGTCCGTTGATTTGTTTGCAAATGTTTTTTTCCCATTCTGAGGGTTGTCTTTTGGTCTTGTTCATAGTTTCCTTTGCTGTGCAAAAGCTTTGAAGTTTCATTAGGTCCCATTTGTTTATTTTTGTTTTTATTTTCATTACTCTATGAGGTGGATCAAAAAAGATCTTGCTGTGATTTATGTCAAAGAGTGTTCTTCCGGCCTTACCTGGTGGCGCAGTGGTTGAGAGTCCGCCTGCCGATGCAGGGGACATGGGTTTGTGCCCTGGTCCGGGAAGATCCCACATGCCGTGGAGCGGCTGGGCCCATGAGCCATGGCCGCTGAGCCTGCGCGTCCGGAGCCTGTGCTCCACAAAGGGAGAGGCCGCAACAGTGAGAGCCCCGCGTACCGCAAAAAAAAAGAGTGTTCTTCCTATGTTTTCCTCTAAGACTTTTAGAGTGTCCAGTCTTACATTTAGGTCTCTAATCCATTTTGAGTTTATTTTTGTGTGTGGTGTTAGGGAGTGTTCTAATTCCATTCTTTTACATGTAGCTGTCCAGTTTTCCCAGCACCACTTATTGAAGAGACTGTCTTTTCTCCACTGTATATCCTTGCCTCCTTTGTCATAGATTAGTTGACCGTAGGTGCGTGGGTTTATCTCTGGGCTTTCTATCTTGTTCCATTGATCTATGTTTCTGTTTTTATGCCAGTAACATACTGTCTTGATTACTGTAGCTTTGTAGTATAATCTGAAGTCAGGGAGTCTGATTCCTCCAGCTCCGTTTTTTTCCCTCAAGACTGCTTTGGCTATTCGAGGTCTTTTGTGTCTCCATACAAATTTTAAGATTCTTTGTTCTAGTTCTGTAAAAAATGCCATTGGTAATTTGATAGGGATTGCATTGGATCTGTAGATTGCTTTGGGTAGTATAGTCATTTTCACAATATTGATTCTTCCAATCCAAGAACATGGTATATCTCTCCATCTGTTGGTATCATCTTTCATTTCTTTCATCAGTGTCTTATAGTTTTCTGCATACAGGTCTTTTGTCTCCCTCGGTAGGTTTATTCCTAGGTATTTTATTCTTTTTATTGCAATGTTAAATGAGAGTGTTTCCTTAATTTCTCTTTCAGATTTTTCATCATTAGTGTATAGGAATGCAAGAGATTTCTGTGAATTAATTTTGTATCCTGCAACTTTACCAAATTAATTGATTAGCTCTAGTAGTTTTCTGGTGGCATCGTTAGGATTCTCTATGTAGAGTATCATGTCATCTGCAAACAGTGACACTTTTACTTCTTTTCCAATTTGTATTCCTTTTTTTTCTTTTTCTTCTCTGATTGCTGTGGCTAGGACTTCCAAAACTATGTTGAATAATAGTGGTGAGAGTGGACATCCTTGTCTTGTTCCTGATCTTAGAGGAAATGCTTTCAGTTTTTCACCATTGAGAATGATGCTTGCTGTGGGTTTGTCGTATATGGCCTTTATTATGTTGCGGTAGGTTCCCTCCATGCCCACTTTCCAGAGAGTTTTTATCATAAACAGGTGTTGAATTTTGTCAAAAGCTTTTTCTGTATCTATTGAGATGATCATATGGTTTTTATTCTTCAATTTGTTAATATGGTGTATCACATTGATTGATATGCGTATATTGAAGAATCCTTGCATCCCTGGGATAAATCCCACTTGATCATGGTGTATAACCCTTTTAATGTGTTGTTGGATTCTGTTTGCTAGTATTTTGTTGAGAATTTTTGCATCTATATTCATCGGTGATATTGGTCTGTAATTTTCTTTTTTTATAGTATCTTTGTCTGGTTTTGGTATCAGGGTGATGGTGGCCTCATAGAATGAGTTTGGGAGTGTTCCTTCCTCTGCAATTTTTTGGAAGAGTTTGAGAAGGATGGGTGTTAGCTCTTCTCTAAATGTTTGATGGAATTCACCTGTGAAGCCATCTGGTCCTGGACCTTTGTTTGTTGGAAGATTTTTTTTTTTTTTTTTTTTGCGGTACGCAGGCCTCACTGTTGTGGCCTATCCCTTTGCAGAGCACAGGCTCCGGATGCGCAGGCTCAGTGGCCATGGCTTACGGGCCCAGCCACTCCGCAGCATGTGGAATCTTCCCTGACCGGGGCACGAACCCGTGTCCCCTGCATCGGCAGGCGGACTCTCAACCACTGCGCCACCAGGGAAGCCCTGTTGGAAGATTTTTAATCACAGTTTTAATTTCATTGCTTGTGATTGCTCTGTTCATATTTTCTATTTCTTCCTGGTTCAGTCTTGGAAGGTAATACCTTTCTAAGAATTTGTCCATTTCTTCCAGGTTGTCTATTTTATTGGCATAGAGTTGCTTGTGTCGTCTCTTAGGATGCTTTGTATTTCTGCAGTGTCTGTTATAACTTCTCCTTTTTCATTTCTAATTTTATTGATTTGAGTCCTCTCCCTCTTTTTCTTGATGAGTCTGGCTAATGGTTTATCAATTTTGTTTATCTTCTCAAAGAACCAGCTTTTAGTTTTATTGATCTTTGCTATTGTTTTCTTTGTTTTTATTTCATTTATTTCTGCCCTGATCTTGATGATTTCTTTCCTTCTGCTAACTTTGGGTTTTGTTTGTTCTTCTTTCTCTAGTTCCTTTAGGTGTAAGGTTAGATTGTTTATTTGAGATTTTTCTTGTTTCTTGAGGTAGGCTTTTATAGCTATAAACTTCCCTCTTAGAACTGCTCTTGCTGCATCCTATAGGTTTTGGATTGTCGTGTTTTCATTGTCATTTGTCTCTAGGTATTTTTTGATTTCCTCTTTGATTTCTTCAGTGATCTCTTGGTTATTTAGTAATGTATTGTTTAGCTTCCATGTGTTTGTGATTTTTACGGTTTTTTTCCCCTGTAATTGATTTCTAATCTCATAGTGTTGTGGTCAGAAAAGATGCTTCATATGATTTCAATTTTCCTAAATTTACTGAGGCTTGATTTGTGACCCAAGATGTGATCTATCCTGGAGAATGTTCTGTGCGCACTTGAGAAGAAAGTGTAATTTGCTGTTTTCGGATGGAATGTCCTATGAATATCAATTAAATCTATCTGGTCTATTGTGTATTTTAAAGCTTCTCTTTCCTTATTAATTTTCTGTTTGGATGATCTGTCCATTTGTGTAAGTGAGGTGTTAAAGTCCCCCACTATTATTGTGTTGCTGTTGATTTCCTCTTTTATAGCTGTTAGCAGTTGCCTTATGTATTGAGAAACTCCTATGTTGGGTGCATATATATTTATAATTGTTATTTCTTCTTCTTGGATTGATCCCTTGATCATTATGTAGTGTTCCTTGTCTTTAGTAACATTCTTTTTTTTTTCTTTTGCGGTACGCGGGCCTCTCACTGTTGTGGCCTCTCCCATTGCGGAGCACAGGCTGCGGACGCGCAGGCTCGGCGGCCATGGCTCATGGGCCCAGCTGCTCCGCTGCATGTGGGATCTTCCCAGACCAGGGCATGAACCCGTGTCCCCTGTATCGGCAGGCGGACTCTCAAGCCCTGCGCCACCAGAGTAGCGCACATTCTTTATTTTAAGTTCTATTTTATCTGATATGAGTATTGCTACTCCAGCTTTCTTTTGATTTCCATTTGCAAGGAATATCTTTTTCCATCCCCTCACTTTCAGTCTGTATGTGTCCCTAGGTCTGAAGTGGGTCTGTTGTAGACAGCATATATATGGGTCTTGTTTTTGTATCCATTCATCAAGCCTGTGTCTTTTGGTTGGAGCATTTCATCCTTTCACATTTAAGGTAGTTATTGATATGTACGTTCCTATTACCATTTTCTTAATTGTTTTGGGTTTGTTTTTGTAGGTCCTTTTCTTCTCTTGTGTTTCCCACTTAGAGAAGTTCCTTTAGCATTTGTTGTAGAGCTGGTTTGGTCATGCTGAATTCTCTTAGCGTTTGCTTGTCTGTAAAGCTTTTGATTTCTCCATCTAATCTGAATCAGATCCTTGCTGGCTAGAGTAATCTTGGTTGTAGGTTCTTCCCTTTCATCACTTTAAGTATATCATGCCACTCCCTTCTGGCTTGTAGAGTTTCTGCTGAGAAATCAGCTGTTAACCTTATGGGAGTTCCCTTGTATGTTATTTGTCATTTTTCCCTTGCTGCTTTCAATAATTTTTCTTTGTCTTTAATTTTTGCCAATTTGATTACTATGTGTCTCAGCGTGTTTCTCCTTGGGTTTATCCTGTATGGGACTTGCTGTGCTTCCTGGACTTGGGTGGCTATTTCCTTTCCCTTCTTAGGGAAGTTTTCGACTTTAATGTCTTCAGATGTTTTCTCTGGTCCTTTCTCTCTCTCTTCTCCTTCTGGGACCCATATAATGTGAATGTTGTTGCGTTTATTGTTGTCCCAGAGGTCTCTTAGGCTGTCTTCATTTCTTTTCTTTCTTTTTTCTTTATTCTGTTCCGCAGCAGTGAAATCTACCATTCTGTCTTTTAGGTCACTTATCCATTCTTCTGCCTCAGTTATTCTACTATTGATTCCTTCTAGTGTATTTTTCATTTCAATTATTGTATTGTTCATCTCTGTTTGTTTGTTCTTTAATTCTTCTAGATCTTTGTTAAACATTTCTTGCATCTTCTCGATCTTTGCCTCCATTCTTTTTCCGAGGTCCTGGATCATCTTCACTATCATTATTCTGAATTCTTTTTCTGGAAGATTGCCTATCTCCACTTCATTTAGTTGTTTCTCTGGGGTTTTATCTTGTTCCTTCATCTGGTTCATAGCCCTCTGCCTTTTCATGTTGTCTGTCTCTCTGTGAATGTGGTTTTTGTTCCACAGGCTGCAGGATTGTAGTTCTTCTTGCTTCTGCTGTGTGCCCTCTGGTGGTTGAAGGTATCCAAGAGGCTTGTGGAAGTTTCCTGTTTCCCTGCTAGTGTTGGAGGGTCTCCTGCAGAGGTGGGGGGGTGGCTCTCTACTCATTTATTTTCATATCTTGTTGTAATCTGGATCAAAATAAGATCCATCCATTGCAATTGTTTGACATGTCTCTTAAGTCCCTTTGATGTATAAAATTCTCTCTTTGTACCTCTCTTGCATGGGCACAACTTTATTTCTAAGAGAAACCTGGTCATCTCTTCACAGTCTGGACTAGCCGGAATTTTTCTACAGTCTAGATTTTGCTGTCTATATCCTCTTGACATTGTTTAACATTTTACTCCGTCCCCTCACAGACTCCCCACTCCCTCCCCACCACACACCTGTTTTTTCTTTTTTAACTTGGATTCGGTAAAATAAAGCTCTTGAGGTGAAACTCAGGGACAATAGATGGCACTGAATACGTTCTCCTTTTGAGAAGGTGACTGTCTCTGGTGTTGGGAGGTGTTTCACTTTTTTCCCACGGATACCAGCAGTCCACCAAGTCACCCCCTAATTTGTCTGGAGGGTTGAAAGGATAGCAGTAAATCCCAGAACACAAGCAAACCTGCCTATTTATTTTCTAGAGTTTTAAATAAAAGCACCCAAGTCCTGAGTTTCAAGGAAGCGCATTTGTCTACACAGAGCATACTCTTCTTTACAGCAGCATTTGGTTTCTTTTAAATAACCTATTTTTACTCAGTTACCCCACCCCACTCCTGCATGCCATCTGTCTAGCCACAGGGGAAAAATAAGGAGAGAAGAAAAGTTGAAATATTTAGTATGTTGCCACCTGAGTCCATTTAGATTACTTCACACAAACTTAACACAAACAGCCTGTTATGGTGATCCTAAAACAGCACAGCAGACTCCTTGAAAACTCCATGCCCCTGTTTTCCTTTCCCTTCCTGCACCACCTGCCCCTCAATCCCCAAATGTTTTAATGAAAGAGCAGTGGACCAGCATTGTTGAGAAGGAAATGCTGAGCTCTCTCCCAACTTGAGATTTGATTCAGATCTTTGGTCCACACACCCTGACCTGTTAGAACACTGACCTCAGGAATTAAGGACTGCTGTGCAAACACCCAAGGTTTCCTTCCCATCACAGAACTAATTATCAGTTCAGTTCTCTAAATCTCTAGAGAGTTCATTTTTTCTTCCTTCTTTTTTTTTTGGTGCGCGGGCCTTTCACTGTTGTGGCCTCTCCCGTTGCAGAGCACAGGCTCCGGACGCGCAGGCCCAGCGGCCACGGCTCACGGGCCCAGCCGCTCTGTGGCATGTGGGATCTTCCCGGACCGGGGCACGAACCCACTTCCCCTGCATCGGCAGGCGGACTCTCAACCACTGCGCCACCAGGGAAGCCCTTTTCTTCCTTCTTAAGCAAGGTCTGGCTGGAAGAGGAGCTTTTCTAGAACACTTGGCAAAGCCTCTGGTTATGCTCACTGCAAAACAGGCTTAACTAAGTCCTCTCCAAGGGGGCCTTCTGTGCCCTCCGCAGGGGACTTTGCTCTTACTCCCCACCTTCCTCAACACCCAGCGTCTCTGCTCTGCCTCCCCAGTGGGTTAAGGATTCTTGGTTAGTCAAAGGAAAAGAGTAGCTGGTCAAGGAACCTGCCCCCACGGTATTACTTCTAAAACAAAGGGCATTTCTTGAGTTAGAATGGGAGAGATAAAACAAATGGGTTTCTACTAAGATCTGCTAGTTCAATGAGGGGTGTGATTCCCCGCCCCAGCCTGCCTTTGTGCTGAGGATTCCATGACCTTTGTGGTCAAAGCCGTGACTCCAGGTAAAATGTAAATGCCTCAGATAGTACAGTGGTGAATGGTGTACATGATCTGGAATCTTAAAAACCTGGAGTCAAATTCTGCCTCTGCCATTTATGACCTTTCCTACTTTGGGGAACTTTACCTCTCAAAGCATCAGGTCTCTCATCTGTCAATGAGGAAATTGAAATACAGGCTTCGTAGGGTTGTTGTCAGGGTAAAAATGAGATAGCATCTCCAACCTACATCAATAATATTGGATCCCGAACTTTCCTCCCTTCCCCCACCCCCAAGGGGTAATAGAGTAAGCCATTTATGAGTCAATAAGATGAATTGGTCTGCCGTACCTTTTCCAACTATAGCAAAGCTGAAATGAAATAAATCGCAGGTTCTGTCAAGGGAAAAGGCTGCGGAGACAGAACTACAGGATAGGCACTCCCTGTGTTTATAGAAAATTTTTAAATGGTAGATGACAAGAAGAAAGTAGAAAATGTAAGAGCAGAGAGAAGGGCATCAAAGGGGAGACAGGTGAACCCCAAAGGTACATGTCCTCTGTGTTGGCAGCTTTGTCCCTTGCTAGTTCTGATTTCATACCACATGTCTGCTTTTTTGGAGACTTTAAAAATGACACGCAAGCCAGAAAGGAAGAATACTCTGGTTGATATATTGCTGCCATAAAGGCAATTTAAAATAGAGGTTTAAAGATTTCAGCTAATTTTCCTAGGCAAATGAATCTTTCATATTACAAATGGCGCCATCAAAATCTTATACGTTGAATTGGAATATCTATACATGGTTTTCTCCAGGGAAAACAAGTTATCTCTTCCAAAGAACCCAGTCAAACATCTCTGAGAAGGAGTCATCCCATCCCTGAAGATATGTAAAGTTGCACCCCTCAGGCAACTAGGAGAGAAGGGAATTAACCTAAATTTATTTTCATGAAAGTAGAAATATGCTGGAATCCAGTTTTACTGAAACGGTTGAAATGTACCATTTAGTTTGTGTAGTCTCATTAGAGCCGTAGACTGGTTTTATAAAACATACATATGGAGCCTATAACACATTCTCTATTTTCCTCATCAGCGAAAGGAAGTAAGAACAAAATTGAATGCCTCTTAGGAACTCAATTCTTCATACAACAGTATGGAGTTGGATTGTTGTAAGAATCCCGTTTTTCAGCCAAGGAGTCTTATGTCCAAGAGTTACTTGCCTAAGGTCAGTAAGTCAGTACAGATTAACCAGGAGTCCAACTTTAGCCTGCCAGTCCCAAAGTCCTCTTTTTGTTGCCACACTCTGCTTTGCTCTGACAACAAATGAACAACATACAAGAAGGTTCTTAGTAGGCACTTAGTAAATGTTAACTTCTCTAAATCCTCCCTTTCCTTCTTCAAAACTTGTATGCAGCTCATCGTATTAGTGACTGGTCCCTACCATAACTTAAGGACCAGAGGACTTCCCTGGTGGTCCAGTGGTTAGGACTCTGGGACTCTGTGCTTTCATTGCTGAGGGTGCGAGTTCAATCCCTGGCCGGGGAGCTAAGATCCCGCAAGGTGCAGCCAAAAAAAAAAAAAAAAAGAATTAAGGACCAGGGGTGCTAAGAGCTTCCCCCTGCAGGGGTACAGAGTAAAAGAGGGTCAAGACAGTTTCTGAGAGTAACACACACACACCGACAGACACACACACAAATACACAAACAAAAAATAGAACACACACAGAATTCAGGATTAAAGGCTAAATGGAAATAAGCTACATCTAATAGGTCTATATTAAAGGGGGGTAAGTATTATCGACGCCCCCCCCCAAATCGTAAGTAGATGTAGTTAGAGAACTGAAATTATGGAGGCACATGATTGTTTGGGAGGAACAGAGAAAATCTAGAAGAGTTGTTATTTTTGTAAGCACAGCAGCCTGGCCAGCAAATCCCAGCAGAGGGCTTCGGATATAGTAGTGCTCAAAAAAACGTGTGTTGAATGACTCATTGAATCTGGCCATTCTGTTAGCAGTTATAGCTTGCCATGCATACAATTAATTTGGCTACAGCTATGGTTTCCTAGAATGAAGTTGGCTGAAATTAATACATAGAGCTGTGGTCTAGTTCACGAATAAGTTTAGCAGGTGAATCCTGGTTCAGTGTAGGATGTTCATGTCCTAATTCCTGAGGGGAACAGGAGTCTATCAAAAGCCCTGGGTCAGGTGCTTCCCAGCACATAGCTTAAGACTCACTGAGAAGTGCTATTCAGAGCCTAGCCACCAGAGTAAGAGATGAACGTGAAAGATGGTCTGTAGATCTTCACAACATGTCTAGGGCTGTGTCTTGCAATTGGTGTCCTGGGACAGGCTGAGCCCTAGAAGGACCAGGTTGGTTATGTCTAGTCCTTTCCTAAAATAAAGTTGAAGAACAAACGGGGACACAAGTGTCTGCAAACTACTATTGTCAAGTGTTCTTTGCAATAATTTTTTGAACTCAAGATATGCCTCTTAAGCATGTTTTTCTTCCTAAATTTTTTTTTTTTTTTTTTTTTGCGGTACACGGGCCTCTCACTGTTGTGGCCTCTCCCGCTGCGGAGCACAGGCTCCGGACGCGCAGGCTCAGCGGCCATGGCTCACGGGCCCAGCCGCTCCGCGGCATGTGGGATCTTCCCGGACCGGGGCACGAACCCGTGTCCCCTGCATCGGCAGGCGGACTCTCAACCACTGTGCCACCAGGGAAGCCCTTCCTAAATTTTAAAAAAGTCTATTCTGTAAGAAATGGAGCCTATACGCTTGTTTCCTGTACTCATCAAACTGATGCCCAGTTAATGGGAGTTGATGACCAAATATCTTTCTATTAAAAACAGGAAAATACCTTTCGTTCACTGTAAACAGATTAAAACTCGAAGATGTTTGAATTTGGTTTGAACTGTGTTGCCATAAAGCTTCAAGTGAGATCTCTAAACTAAAAAAAGCATTTTCTAAGCCTTACTCTCATTGTCATGCTTGGCTTTCAGAGCTCCTTGATACGCACAATACACATTCTGGTGAGAATCAGGGAGAAAAAAGGTAATACTGAAACCACAAGACAACAGTCAACCTCATCCAAGTCCTGTCAATTAACTCTTTTAAGACCCTACAGAGCAATTCGATGACTAGCTATTCAATCTGGTCATAAAAAATGGTTGGAACCTTTACCACCACCTAGAGGTCATTGAACTGAACTGCAAAAACAAGAGGAAAATGTTATTGAAGTGACTGTAAAGTCCCATGCATATTATGGTGTTTCCATTACCGTATTGAACTGACATAATATTAGATCCCTGAGAGAAACAGATGATCCTCAGAAAAGAGATAGTTTCCAGCCTCCTGAACATAAAGTAGGTCAAAGAATGGGGAAGACCATCTGGAAAAAGAGGTTGTTCCAAAAATATTCCTGACTTAGTTTAAGTTGCCACTTCCTGTACCAGCAACTATATTTTGAAGAACATATGTTCAACACGTGCTCCAGAAAGACAGCCATTAATACCATCATCTTGCTTCCTGGGGAAGGATGGCGTAAGGGGCAAACAGAAATGAATATGTTGGAATCCAGCTTTTTTGTGGTTGTAGAATCCTACCATACTGTTCTTTATATCCTGGAACCTAGATTCCTTGTTCATTCTTGATTTATTTAGGCAAGATCAGAAGAAGCAAATTTAATATGTATCCCATGATTCCATTCCCTTGAAAAAAGAATCATTTTCTTTTAATGTTTACGGAACAGATCAAAAACGTCCCATCTGAGACACTTGAGAGAAGGAAAAGGAAAAAGAAAAAGAATAAGAAAGGGTCTCTTTTTCCTCCACATACTACTTTAAAAGAAATATGTCTTCTATGATTCAGACTTTGCCTCTCAGTAAGGGTCTCAGTCCATTTTGTATCTATACAACCAGGTTGCTGGTGACCTGAAACCACCTTAGGTCTACTCTGGATTTGGGTGGACTTCTTCTCTGTGGAACACCAGCAGAAAGTTTGGATGTGAGCTATTGGATACCAAGACCCTTCCCACAACCAAACAGACCTTCTGGTGGAGGTTCTGGAATTGGCTATTGGGTTTTAGAACCTGTGGCCAATGGAGCAGATTGTTATTTAGTCTGTAGGGAATCTCACCAATGCATAACTACTTAATAAATGACCACCAGGATCCTCCCTGGAGACCAGAGAAGCCTGTGGATACCTCCCCTGCCCTCTCCCTCTTGCCCTTTCCAAGTCATCAGTATCTCCCTGGAAGGAGTTTGTACACATGTCTGGTGCCCCACGTTTTGTGGCTGCTGCCCAAGGAATGGGCCCTTGTATTGCCTGCCTCTGATAGCCAAAATGGCTTACATTTATAAATCCCACAGGACTACAGAAAACCAAGAAGCAGTTCTTAACAGGCACAGGAGCTCTACACCATATGGCTATACGCCTGGATGAAGCCCAGAAAGAACAAGCAAAAATGCCCATCTTCCAGTTTCTCCCTAGAAGATACTTAACTACATGCTTTCCCAGCTGCTCTCTGAAAGTCTGAGTTCCAGTCAACCTGCATCTAGGTGCTGACTGCCATTCTCCCCTTTGGGACAGTCACAGATCTTGGCATACCCTAAGCTACTGGGGGGCACCAAGAATAAAGAAGGCAGCTTGGACAATCGCAAAGATTTGAGAGAAAACCAAGAGCTTGGGCCAAGTTGATTGATATGGTTCACTGTCTATACAAAACCACTGCGTCAAGGCTGGGAGAGGTAGCTGTTTTATCTAATGCACAGAAGCCAACACAGAGAATTGAGGAAAGTAAACAGAGGAATATGTTCCAAACAAAAGAACAAGATAAAACTCCAGAAGCAGACCTTGACTTACCTGGAAGTTCAAAATAATGGTCATAGGGCTTCCCTGGTGGCGCAGTGGTTGAGAGTCCGCCTGCCGATGCAGGGGGACACGGGTTCGTGCCCCAGTCCGGGAAGATCCCACATGCCGCGGAGCAGCTGGGCCCGTGAGCCATGGCCACTGAGCCTGCGCGTCTGGAGCCTGTGCTCCGCAACGGGAGAGGCCACAGCAGTGAGAGGCCCGCGTACCTCAAAAAATAATAATAATAATAATGGTCATAAAGATGCTCACCATGGTCAGGAAAATAATGCATGAACAAGAAAAGTATTTCAACAAAGAGACAGAAAATATTAAAAAGTGCCAAATGGAAATCACAGAGCTGACAGATAAAATCATTGAACTGGAAAATTCAATAGAGGGATTCAATAGCAAACTAGATCAAGAAGAAAGGATCAGTAAAGTTGAAGACAGGGCAGTGGAATTCATCCAGTCAAAGAAGCAAAAAGTAAAAAGAATTAAAAAGGGAAGAAAGCTTAAGGGACTTATGGGACACCATCAAGCGGGCCAATATATACACTATAGAGGTCCCAGAGGAGAAGAGAGAAAGGGGCAGAAAGCTTATTCAAAGGAGTAATGGCTGAAAACTTCCCTACCTGGTGAAAGAAGTAGGGAGAGTTTCATACACGATGAATCCTAACAGACCCTCACCTAGACATAATTAAACTGTCAAAAGTTAAAGACAAGGAAAGAATTTTAAAAGAAGAAAGAAAAAAGCAACTTATTACATACGTGGGAACCCTCATAAGACTATCCACAGATTTTTCGTCAGCAACTTTACAGGCCAGAAGGAAGTGGTACGATATATTCAAAGTGCTGAAGGAAAAAAACGCTGCCAACCGAGAATACACTATCAGACAAGGCTGTCCTTCAGAATTGAAGGAGTGATAAAGAGTTTTCCAGACAAGCAAAAGCTAAAGACAAGTTCATCACCATTAGACTGGCCTTAAAAGAAATTGTTAAAGGAAGTTCTTCAAGCTGAAACAAAGATGCTAATTAGTTACAGGAAAACATATCAAAGTATATAACTCATCAGTAGAGATATTAAGTCCTGAATACTCTAATGTCATAATGGTGGTAAGTAGATCACTTATAACCCTAGAATGAAGGTTAAAAGACAAAAGTATTAAAAATAATTAGAACTACAGTATAATTTGTTAATGGACATACAGTGTAAAAAGATGTCAATTGTGACACCAAAATCATAAAATGGGGGGCAGTATATATATGTAAAACTTTGTATATGTTCAAAATTAAGTTGTTATCAGCTTAAAGAGACTATTATTAATATAAGATGTTTTCTTTTTAAAATACAATAAAATGCACGAGCATCAGAGGGCCACATCACTAAAGTACCACCTAGTGGTCCAGCCTCTTGTCCCGAGCATCCTACGGTGAGTAGAGCTGAATGGAACTATGCCTATAGATGGGCTACTTAGAGCATGAAGAAGGGGAGGGCATGCAGACCGCCTTGTGTCTTCTGGGTGCTATGTGTGGTATAATGAATGACTGCTTGACATCCAAAGTGATTTGAGGTTAGTGAGCAAAATTAATAAGTAGACTTCAAAATTAAGTTTTCTTCCCAATTGGATGATGTCAAAATGAACAGCCTGCAGATGGTTTTCATTGCATGTAACAGGAAAATGTGTGCTTTTGCCAGGTTTGTCCGCTTTTGCGTCTGGGACTGTGGTGGGGTATTGAATGGTCTTCTGTGGTTAGAAGCTATCTCCTTTTATGGTGATGCCAGAGGTAGGATTGGCTCCAGGGATCTCAGAGCATTCATCTTTCCACTCAAGAAAATTGCCTTCCACCCAATGTGATTCTTTGAAACACAAGGACAATAGAGTTCACTGAGACTCTCTGCTGGTAATTAACTGCCTTGGGGCCCAGGATTCTCAGATGGGAGCTCAGCATACTTCTTTCATTACAGGGAAACCATTCAGACCTCCTTTGATGAAAGCAACCAGAGTTGGCCGCGGAAAGAATTATACTTTAGAAACAAGCAATTTAGAAAAGCAACAGACAGTAGATTTGAGGCATCTCTTTAATCCAAATGGGAATGGTAAGGAAAATGCCACGAGAGAGGTTTGGACATGTTAGAGGTTTGTGACAAATCCAGGATAACAGGGAAAAAAGTATCACATGGCTGTCAGACAGTGTCCAGTGAAATCTCAGTTGGGTGAGAATGGCATTGACTGAGTTGGAACCATGTGAAGATGGGGGTCTCTTGAGTTACACTTGGTGGTTCTAAGCCTAGACTAAGGCAATAACAGAAAGACCAGTGCTGTGCAAAGAGAGATTCTAAGAGAGGTCTCTTCAACCATGGATAAGCCAAGGCATGCCCTGAAAGTCATGAGTTGGGCTGAGGGCAGGTAGCTCTGTTGAAAGGGAAACTTTGCAACCTATAGCGGAAGTTAGAAGGGAAAAGGTAGGAGAGAGTTGGGGCCCAAAGCATCCAACTGCTCCGGTGCCAGTTCTGGTTTCAAGATACACATCCTTGCTAGAATAACTCTTTTTCATCCTTTAAGCGCTCTCCAGGCTGTGTGTTTTTAATTAAGAAAACTACAACTCAGAATCTATTTAAATTACACTGTGAAAGTTGAGGCCCTTGAACTAAATAGAGGCTTAGGTCTAGTAAAGTGGTTCCAAACAGAAATGCCTGAGAAATTTGATTCTTTTTTTTTTTTTTTTTGGAAGGCTTGAGGGTAGGAGGAAGCAGAAGTAAGAACTCTTTGGGACTTTGTTATATGAAGATCTAGCATTCCTCTAGGGTTTCAGATGGAGTGTTTGCTCTTCTGTGATGATGGTGATTGGCGATCAGGATTATTACAGCTAATTATAACCATTTTGGGGGACTGCTAGGCACAACATGAAGTATCGGATTCATGGGCTCTGTGGTATACCCGGCTTCAGGAATTTGGTGTTTTCATCTTTTGCTCTCATAGTACTTCAAACTGCACCAGTCCCCAGACGCCCCTTGAAAACGTGCAATCAGAACCACCGTTTATACGTGTAGAAGCAAAGACAC
Organism: Monodon monoceros; assembly: GCF_005190385.1. Taxonomy (NCBI): domain Eukaryota; kingdom Metazoa; phylum Chordata; class Mammalia; order Artiodactyla; family Monodontidae; genus Monodon; species Monodon monoceros. The sequence continues at coordinate 13,342,880 of NW_021703780.1, forward strand.
ACATTGTTAAGGGAGAGATTCAGGGGAGTCCAGCGTGTCGTATGACTGGGGACATTGCTCCTGACTCTTGTCCTGTTACAACCACCATTGAATACAGCTCTTACCCAACCCTCTCGCTTCCTGTGCTTCTGTGTCAGTGAGGTCTAGCTTTCCTGTGGAATTTTAATTATGGTCGTTTGGGCCTATGCTAACCTCCTGTTTGTGCGATGTCCTGGTCTTGAACATATAGAAGCCGGTAATGTCATGGGGCAGGGGGCGATGTGCCTGGGTAGACTGCCATCCGTGTCCACATGTTCCAACATCACTGAAAGGACTGGATTCCGTGATGGTTTTTCCATCTTAGCATTTAACTGTCCTTTCTAGAAGATCAGCCTCCCTTTTCACCTCCACACCACAGAAACCACAAAGAGTTATAAATTCTTTAAGTTAAAAAGTTGACAAGAAAGGATAAGTCCTTGCTTTAGAATTAAGCATTCTCAGCTTGAAGGCTGTCCTATCTTTCCTGTAGCTCGAAGTCTATATGCTTGACCAGTAATAGTGACCCAAGGCTGCTCCTCTGGCAGGACCTTCCCAACAGGTCAGGACCTCTGTGGAGTCAAAGAAAAGTATGGTCACCCTGTCCAGTTTCCCATTCTTTAACTGGTTTATAAAAATTAAAATTGAATTGAGTTGAATTGAATTCAAGTGTTTAGAATAATGGCTGATTCATGCTTGGGGAACAAACATTTATTCATTCATTTATTCATGCAACAAAATTCTGCCATCCTGAAGCTCACAGCCAAACAAATGGCTTTCAGAAAGATGCCCAAGGGTACAATGAGGATGGAGAAAACATTTGAAAATCCAAAGATGTAGAGCCCAAACTTGCCAAATAAGAATGACAGGGTCTACCTTAACAGCAATAGAGAGATTGGAAACAATGAAAAATTACGTCTAAAATTTCACAGCTTGAAAGTTTTTTCAATTTTATTTATGGAGGCTTACGTTTCTACACAACCAAAGGATTTCAAAAATGGGCTACATCAGAGGGATCTTGGGGAAATGCTTTAAAATAATGAGGCTTTTGAAAGCAAAGCGTGTGTTGCAGAATAGGCTGTTCATTTTCCTTTGGGGTGGAATCATTTCCAGAAACACAGACCATCTGAGTTCGTAAAACAAAAGCTTGAGTTCCAATAATATGGACTTTGAGCAGATTTCACTACTCAGTTTGAAACATAAACTTGCAAGGAAACAAACAAGGCTTGAGGCCCAAATTCAAGCTTTCCAAGGACAGGCCATTGGTGCGCAGAGATCCGGGATAGGAAAATGGGATTCTCTAGCTGGAGGTACCAAGTGTGCTGTAACCTCTCCCTGCAGAGGAATGAGCTATCCCTCTAACCTCAACCCACCAGCTTGATTTGGGGCCTTTGGCAACATTTACTGACTCCTGGCACCATCAGAAAGCCCAAAGGAACAACTGCTCATTTGGTGCAGATGGCAGAAAGAGAGCTTGGATGGGAGATCTGCTTTGATGCGCTGATTTTCTCCAGCTGAACTTCCACAGCACTTAAGGCAACATGATTTCCTTTTGCTTGGTGGAAGCAATGTCAGTTTCTGTGGGCTTGAGATACTTGTATATTTTGAGAAGAGGGAAGGGTGTCCCTGCACCAATCATCTTTGAATATCTGGAAGCTCAAGGACAGAGATAAATGAAGCCCCAAAGGCCTGGGGCATTTAGTTAGAGTATAGCAATCACTCTGGCTCTTTATATAAACTGTGAACTGCAGTTAATACACTGTTCGCTATATAAGTTAAGAACATTCAGACTCAATAAATAAATTCAATAAATATTTGATGAATGAATAAATGGTGGTAGAAACCAGTCAACACTATAAGTCCTCAGTGGTGGGTGTTTCAGGGGGGTTTTGATCCATTCTCCTCTTCAGCCTCCATAGGTAGCAAATCTAAGCTGAACTTAAGCTTAACTTGAAGGACATGGGTGAAATGAACTGAAAATAAAAGCACTAGGTCTAGGTCAGTCACAGAGTGAATAATAAGTGCAGCCACCATTATGTGTTGGCCATAGTTTGGCAACCAGCGTGGTTGGGCTTTTTTGAGAACTAGGAGCCTAAAATGGTTAGACTCCTGGGGTCAAGAACCAGAAGAAGAAACCTATGGTCCTTCTGCTCGACCCAACAGGTTTTCACTGCTTTCTCCCCGAAACAAGTGCTTCTTCTCATCCTCATCTCTTTACTCTCACTGTGCGAGACACTTGAAATGCCCTCACTTAAACACTCTACCTGTTGAAATTATACTCATGCTTCCTTGTCCCGCTTACTCAAAAGCTGCCTCTTTTATGAGTCCTTTCCAGCCTGAAGTTACTTCTCCTTCTTTTGAGGCTTTGTAGTTTTGTTTTTTTTTTTTTAATTTTGCAGTACGTGGGCCTCTCACTGTTGTGGCCTCTCCCGTTGCGGAGCACAGGCTCCGGACACGCAGGCTCAGCGGCCATAGCTCATGGGCCCAGCCGCTCTGCGGCATGTGGGATCTTCCCAGACCGGGGCACGAACCCGTGTCCTCTGCATCGGCAGGCGGACTCTCAACCACTGCGCCACCAGGGAAGCCCTGTAGTATCTTTGTAACTCGGGGTACTTAGATATTTCCTTGCACTGATATTATTAGTGAGCTTCTCTTGTCTATCCTACGAATTTATAAATTCCTGGAGAAAAAAATAGGTATGTATGTATGTGTGTGTGTGTGTGTGTGTGTGTGTGTGTGTGTGTGTGTGTGTGTGTGTGTACATATATCTTATCAATATATATTAATAATAACATGACTCGGGAACACGATGGATGCCAAGATGGCAATGGATGTTAATTCAATACACTAAGCCTCATGCCTGGCACAGGGAAAGACCCAGCTATAGAAGGGCTCATTCAACTTTCCTCTAAGAATGTAATTTCTTAGACCCACTCATGTAACCAAGATGTCAGCAGAGTCTCCCTGCCCCCTGGTATCAGAGATCTGATAACCTAGTTGAAACCCTACTTCTATGGCCTGAGATAATGCAAATCCCTCCTCATAATTTCTGCAAATTCTTGCACCTTGTTTCCTCCTGTCTCTCAGCCTCAATGCTCTCATCTCCAGGCCTGCTGACTCCTAAACAGCCTGCCAAGCTGTCTCTTCTTGTTTCAGCAAGAAGTTCAACCACAGCAAGCAGTCCTGATTGTTTTGTAGATGTTATTCAGTTGCAGCACAGGGACATTCCACAAGTTCAGGCTCCTCTACACTCCCTCTTCTCCCCTCACCATTCTGGCGTTATAAATAAATCCCTCCTCCCTTCCCTTATACGGGCAACTATGCCTATGCCACGTCCCTTGGGGTTCTCATCTACTACCTCAAAGGACTTACTAGAGAATTTCTTCCAGACCTATACGGTGGTCTTACAAGAAGAATTCTGGAGAATATTTTCTCCATTCATTTCCTGACAATATGCCATCATATTGGACCGTGATATAAGGAGCCTGTTTGGGGTCTTCCGGTTTTCCATATACTTAGAACCGGATCAATCAGTATTGTGTGCTTTTTTTTGCTTTTTCACTCAGTCTTCCTTATTTCCAACTCTTAGCTCCTAGTTCTGATTTCTTTCATTCATTCGTTCATTTATTTATCTGAGATACATGTATTGAGAACTTACTACGTGCCAAGCACTTATTTTATAGAAACAAATAAGACCAATTCCCTGTCTCCGGGAACTTGGTTAAAACTGAGCCTGACTTACCTATTTGTTCACCTAGTCGAAGGAAAATAGTTCTAGGTATTTCCTCTTATACTAAGAGGTAACAGCTCCTTACACGACCCAAGGCTCTGACCAAGTACCAACTGCCTACGCTTTTAGTAGATACTTGGGCAAGCTTGGTTTAGTAGAAGAAATTAGTAATAAAATTAAGCTTAAGACTAACTGAATATTAGACCTAAAGAAATATCTGAAACCCAAAACAGCTAGTTGAAAGTTAAAGAATGGGCTTACTTACTCAATCCTTTTGGAACAGGTGAGGATGTTGTGAAAATAGCCTTCCTCTTATGACCTTTAAAATGTTCCTATGAAGACCAAATATTTCTCTTTCTTGAATACAAATACTTTCCTTTAAATATCCTTGAACTGTTTGATCAACTTCTAGAGCTAAAACACTATGTACCTTCATTAGCTATCAAAGAAGGAGCCAAATATTTTGAAATGCTTGTAATCTTTTTAAACTGCTGTATCAAGATCAAACTTACTTTCTGACTTACTGAATTGTAGAAAGAAGAGCATAAACTGTACTAAAATTAGGGTGACTTTTGCTGGCACTGTAAGGGAAAGAATGGAAGGGAAGTAATACTTATTAAGTATTTCTTCCATGCTGAGGGCAGTGCTATGTACTTTATATGCTATTTTCTTTAATCCTGAGGGGAAATCTCCTTGAAGTAGAAACTGCTGTATTGTTGTCCCCGCTTTAGAGATACGGAGAAGGTGAGAATGAGTCTGACCCGTGACTCCAAAGCTCATTCTCTTTAATGGCGATTCCGTTTAAACAGGGGATTTGTCTCCTTATCGAATGAACTTCTGAGAGTTAATTCATGAGCCCCCACTCAACACTCAGCTGCAGAATTCCAAAGATACTTTGTCCACAAATTATTAAGCTGTAACTCATAATTTCATGGGTATTTTTGTTTGCATGAGGATTATAGTTGACACATTCATTTGTAGGAGGAAAATATATTTCTTGTATTTCCTTAGAATGGTATAGAGGGGTGAGGAACTGCGGGTGGGGTTGTTTATAGTCCTCTAGTATCTGACTCATTACATTTTGTGTTAAATAACATTGATAACATAGCAGCTGATAAAATCGATCATTTTGAAATTCAAAGAGAGAGGTCCTCTAGTACAGTGTTTCTCAAATGTTGGTCTGTACACAGGTTAATCAGAATCACTTGGTTAGTGTTACAAAAATACAGATTCTTGGGGCTCTCCTGGGCCTTCTTCAGCAAAGTCTTCAAGGCAGGATACTGGGAATCTGCATGTTAAAGTTTCTAAATTGACTCTCAGTCATGGCCTGCCTTTGGAACCACTTAGCCAAGTCTATCTTCAACTCAGTAGAAGAATCCCCCCAACACATCTCTGATTTGTAAGCAGGCAGCCTCATCGTGGACACATACGGAGGTAGAGAATTTACAACTTCACAGAGAGGTTTTGTGTGGGGGGAGGGGTTTTTTTTTCAATGGGATAACACTGTTAGTTTCTTAATTTAACTTAAAATATGTCATCTTAAAACTTCCATTCATTGGTCCCAAATCTGCCCTCAAAAGATTCACAGGATACATGAAATCCCTTACAATATGAGCCTTCAAATAATCAAAGACAACTAATACAGTTTGCCTTTGATGTTTTCTTCTCTGGGCAAAGGCATTCCTTTAATCCTTTCTTATTGGTCACATATTCAATAACCTTCCCTCTATCGAAAAGACAGTCCATAGAAGATCAAATCCAGTAGCCAAAAATATAAAAATTAATAGTATGGAGTGTAAATTAAAATAACATTTTATTTTATTTTGTACTCATCAGAATGGCAAAAATTAAAAAGAGCAATAATATTTATTGTTGGTAGAGATGAAGGGAGAAGAGTATTCTTTTATGTTCCTGGTGAAAATGTTCAGTTATACAGATTTTTGGAAAACCATCTGGCCGCATCTGTTAAAGTTAAATCACGTGCACACTTTGACTCAATAATCCCACTTCTGACAATCTATCCCTCAGACATAAAAAGAACTTACATACAATAAAAATGCCACATTTTGGCAAGAGTAGGGAACAATTAAAACTATCATACACTCCAGGTAGATGTTTAAATTGATACAACCACCTTGAAAACCTTTTTGTCCGTGTCTTCTAAATCTGAACATATGTATGCCTTGTGATGCAACTGTACCACTCTTGGTATATGCCCACCAGAAATGTGTACATATCTTCACCAGAAGAAATGTAGAAGAATGTTGACCACAGCACCATTCATACTGGAAGCTACCCAAACATTCATCAAGATTAGAATGGACAAAGTAATTGTCGTATCCATTTATTGGTATACTGTACAGGAATAAGAATGAACACATTATAACTCCAAACATCCATATGGGTGAATCTCACAAAAGAAGCCAGGCATGACAGAGTCCAAATGCATGATTCCATTTATACAGTTTAAAAACAAAATTCAGAGAAATCAAGAGGGTAGCTGTTAATGACAGAAGGAGGCACAATGAATGCTTCTAGGGACCTGGTAATGTTCTGCTTCTCGACCTGAGTGCTGATTATATGAATATGTTTAGTTTTTAAAAATTTATTGAGCTGTATACCTCCAATTTGTGCACCAAGTTGTTGTTTCCCCAAAATAATCACATGTGTAGGATTTTTAATGCATTGTTCTTAGTGAAAAATTATTAAAAAAAGCAAATGCTGATCAGGAGAATGAGATGGCCAATAAATTATCGTATATCCACATTATGGATATTATACAGCCATTAAAATGAATGAATTGGGGCTTCCTTGGTGGCGCAAAGAAAGACTGACTCACCCAAAGTCACAATGCCAGTATATGGTGGAATTTCTAGAAGCTAGAGAAAGTAAAATGGTAGAAATTTCAATGTCCATATAGAACACCACATAGAGAACTCTCTTTATCAATATTTAGCCATTAACCAAAACTCTTTGGAAATGGATGTTCTATAAGGTGCAAAGCCAGCTAAAAATATTACCATCCAGTCAACGTCTAAACGTCTTTGCATAAGACTAGGAATAAGCTAATGTTTGTGGAGCGCTTACCAGGAGCCTAAGCCCTTTACCTACCTTTCCATTAAACAACCCAGCTACACAGCCAAACTCCCAATTTATCCCTCTCCGCCCCCTTTCCCCTTTGGTAACCATATTTGTTTTCTATGTCTGTGAGTCTGTTTCTGTTTTGTAAATAAGTTCATTTGTATCATTTTTTTTTTAGATTCTGCATATAAGCGATATCGTATATTTCTTTCTCTGTCTGACTTACTTCACTTAGTAAGATAATCTCTAAGTCCATCCATGTTGCTGCAAATGGCATTATTTCATTCTTTTTAATGGCTGAGTAATATTCATTGTATATATGTACCAGATCTTCTTTATCCATTCATCTGTCGATGGACATTTAGGTTGTTTTCATGCCTTGTAAACAGCAATGTAATGAACATTGGGACACATGTATCCTCTCAAACCATGGTTTTCCCCAGATATTTGCCCAGGAGTGGGATTGCTGGATCATATGGTAGCTCTATTTTTAGTTTTAAAGTCCATCCTGGTGGAAAAAATACCATTCTATTTAATTTTGAAACCTGTAATAGTACAGCTTTGTAGCACAAAGATGAGTATCCCAGTTGTGCAGATTTAATATGAATACCATTTATTGAGTACTACTGTGTGACGGACACTGAGCTATGTACTTGATATGCATTATCTCGTTTAATCCTCCCAGCTCTAAAAGGCAGTAAATACTAATATTGGCATTCAACATTCACTCCAACTTCCTTCTGGTATGCTTTTCTCTACTTTAGAGGCTGGAAAGCTAGAAACTACATTTCCCAGACTGCCTTGTATCTGAGGTTATTGTCCGGAGATTTCGGTTTCCCAAGTTGGATGAGATTTGGAGGGTGGAAATGAGGAGGCTTTGCTCCTGTGTTTCGCCTGGTCATAGGATACTGGGGGCATGTAGTTTTCCCCCATCATCATCAGAGGCTCCCGTGTCCAGTCATAGCTACGCGGTGTTATGAGGCATGGCATGGGGCATTCATTTTACTGGTACTAGCTGTAGCAAGCAGCCTTCTAACCACAGTGGCTTCCTAATTGTAAGGGCTCCTGAGTCACAAGGGTGGTATCCTCGGGAGCTCATGGCTTCCTGACCTGAGAAGAGGCAGGAGCTCACTTTGATTTGGTTCTGAAGTGCAGCTTTTGTGAATCTGCTCCTTCTGGCCTCTCAATGAATCTGTAAATCACTTACTATTTCTTCCTGTGTAGATTAGCTAGCACAGATTTTTTTTCTCTGCAACTCAACCCTAACCAGTACCGGTAGGTATTGTTATGGTTATTTTACAAGGAGGGAAAATGAGGCCCGGAAAGGCTAGGTAACTTGCTCAACTGATCTTCAGCCTGGGTGGATATATTTATACTCTCTGAAGCGGGAATCATGACACAGCACCATCTTTCATGAGCCCTCTTCATAGAACTGAACTCCAAGAGGACTCCACTCTCCTGGGTCTGGTTGTTTGAGGCATGTAACCTCCTCACTCTGAACTTCATTCTTACCAGGAACAGGTAGGAAAAAATGACCTCAATGGCAGAAATGATACTTAGTACATGCATGTTTCAGATGTATTTCAGTAGTATTTTCCTTCTGAGAACTTGTATATCATATAGCTAAGACATGGAGATTCATCTGTTGGTAAATAATTGTGCATGTATTAGCACTCTTGGTTCAGACTTCAGATATATCAGATAAAGAAATACTAATTATATTGATTTTTTTTTCATTTCATCCAGGTCAAGCTCAGATCTTATCTGCTCACTCTTTCTTTCTTCCTTTTCTCCCTCCCTCCCTCCCTCTCTCTCTCTCCCTCCCTCTCTCTCTCTCTTTCTTTCTTTCTTTCTTTTCTTTCCTTCTTTCTTTCCTTCTTCTCATGAGCCTACAATATGCCAGAGTTGTTGGGGTAATAAAAAGATGAGTAAGTCACATTATGTACCTTCTAGGAACTCAGTCTTCTGAGAAGTTTAGCCATACCAACAAACATACAAAATGAAGTGTTCTATAATATGGTTACTCCCTAAGTTAGAAGAGGAAATAACAAGCTCTGCCTGGAGGAATCAGAGAAGGAAGACTTTCCAGCCTGTATGGTCAGGCCATTCAAGATGGCTATTCTCTATACATCCCCTGCTCGACTAGGCCCTGCTTCACTCACATGACTATCCAATTCCCTTAATTATAGGGCTTAATCAGGAACTGCCTACGTGCTTAACCCCGCCCTAGCTGCTGGTTTCCCTGGTAACTGATGAGCTAACCTGACGTCAATTCCCCCTATAAATGGCGGCCAACCTCTCCCCTGAGTAGTGATGGTTGTTGCTGTGTCCCGTTTGCTGTCTACAGTGAGGTGTTGCTCCAGGACCTTTTGCTGCAAATGTGTAAGATCCCCCTATCCAATAAACCAAAGATGTCTCTGTCACTCTTTCCCAGCTCTTTCTTTGGTCTCGAGGCTGGGCAACTACAAGGCTTCCTGGCCTGTGGGGTGCAGCCCAGCACAGCCTTAACAGGAGTTCGCTCAGCAGCCATGGAAACTGCATGGGCCTAAATGCATGAACCACTAAAGAGGACAGTGCTCTCTGCTACATTAGAGAGAGGGGAACATCTGGGGAGAAGCTTGGGTGGTATCATGTTGTTGTTTTTTTAAAATATGTATACAATGCAAAGCAGATTTATTTGCAAGCCCAGTAATGATGGTTGGGATACTAGATAAAAAGGAAGCAGTCTTCTGACAAATAGAGAATATCAAGGCTCTTAAGTAGCTGGTTTTGGGACTCACTGTAATGGGAAGACTTGTTGTGTTGCCTTCAAAAATTAAATCTCTTCACCTGAGGCTGCAGTGGCCTTTTCAAACAGGGCTTCCCACTGGGCTAGCTCTTCTAATTCCTTCCAACAGCCAAGATGGTATTCCAGAAAGGCTATGTCCTTCATCTGTTTATCCAGGAACTCTCCCACACAGTCTGAGAGAGCAGCTTCATTATTCTCAGAAGCCGAGGTCTTCAGGTCTTGCAGGACCTTGCTTAACATGACCTCCAGCTGCAGAGCTGACCTTAGAGCTTGTGAGCCACTTTCCCTGTTATCTCTATCAGGCCTCTTCATCAACAGAAGACAGATGCTACCCTCACGTTTTCTTAGCTATCTTAGGTCTCAGGATTGTTGAATTTAAGTTGTCTGTGGGATCGTCTTGGAAGAACTGTATGGTGAGCTATTTGTAAATATGGTACTGGTATCAGAAGTGCATCAAGGCTTGCATTGTTGGTTTTTCTTAATGTTTAGCTCAAATCATTACCTTCAAATGTTCGTGCTTAACCCACTTCTCTATAGGTTGTCTTTTGTTTTTGTTTTTTTTTGCGGTACGCGGGCCTCTCCCTGTTGTGGCCTCTCCCGTTGCGGAGCACAGGCTCCGGACGCGCAGGCTCAGCGGCCATGGCTCACGGGCCCAGCCGCTCTGCGGCATGTGGGATCCTCCCGGACCGGGGCACGAACCCGTGTCCCCTGCATCGGCAGGCAGACTCTCAACCACTGCGCCACCAGGGAAGCCCTAGGTTGATTATTAATTTGACTTTTGAGTAGCTGCTCATGTTCTTAGACTTCGTGGCCTGGGCTTTTGATTTCGTTTATAGAATTTTTTAACAAATTAATTTAAAAAAACATTTTATTTTGAAATAATTTTAAACTTACAGACGAATTTTAAGAATGATATCAAGACCTTCCCCATACCCTTCACCCAAATTCAGCAGTTTTTACCAGTTTTTACCACGTGTCACATTTGAGTGCTGTGTGTGCATGCACTCTCTCTCTGCACGCGCACACACACACACACACACACACACGCACACATACATTAATTTTCTTTGAACCATTTGAGAGTACTCTGCAGACATCATGTCTCTGTACTCTTTACTAGTTTAGCGTGTATTGTCTAAGACCAAAGCAGTTATCAAATTCAGGAAATTTAATATTGATGTAATACTTTAATTTACAGTATTATGCCAGTTTCACCAGTTGTCCTAATAACATCCCTGCAAAGCAATTTTTGATACATTATCCAGTCCAACAACACATTGATATTCTTTAGTGTAACTAACAAGTCCATATTATTTTGAAAACACTTTGTTGTCACGAGTTTATTTTTAATGTGGGCTTTTCATAAAGTTTATTCAAAGATCAACAAACCCATTCCCCTTAAAGAGATCAGTCCAGTCTTGAAAGGAGCAAGTTTGGAGGATGAATTCCCTTACTTATTCACTGAAGCATCAAGGCAAAAAATAAAAAATGTAGAGGGAAAGATTTGGAACTATCTGTTTGCTGTGTGCCAGCAGCCTAAGAGGTGAAGGAAAACAAAACTGTTTCTCACTTCTCTGTCAAAATCCTGGCATGCGGTGGACCCTCTGTTGTCACAATTAACTGCAGAATCTTGACTGATGAATGGGCATTTTTTAACCCGTGCTGACCATTTGAAATTTAAAATTAGCAACGTAATTCTATTTACTGGGCCACTGATTGAAGGGAAATTGCACTCAGCTGATGAATTTCCATGTGAAATGGGTCATGGCAGCAGATGGCCTTCCAAGAAGCAAAAAATAACTCTGGAGTTGGTTGCTCTTTCTTCTGGCTTCCGAAATTGAACCCTGCTGCCTGGGAATGTGACTGCTCAAACTACGTTAGGGGAATTTGGGGTGTCAGATCGTCAAAGGGAACTGTGAGTTGTTAAAGAATAATAATTTGATCTTAAATCACCATATATTGAAATCTGAGTATAAAACTAATGCTAGGTGTCAAATCATAATTAATGTTTATTAAGTACTCACTGTCACTGGTACTATTCTAACTACTGCACATGTATTGACTTGTTTAATCTGTAAACTATGAGTGAGGATTATGGTCTGCATTTTACAAATGAGAAAACAGATTTGGAGAGTAAATTGGTCAAGTTCAAAATAAATGTTTTTCTCTTTTGTCATATGAAACATTTAACTGAAGCCCCAGGAGATTTTATCTATATTAAGCTCTAAAAGATCATATTCATACTGTGTTTTCTAAATACATTTCCCAGTTAAAACAAACAAACAAAACCAGGGCACCTGGAAGAAATCATTCCCCGTCTGGTGCTAGAAATGTACAAGAAGAACCTTGTACATCTTGTCCTACCAAAACATCAGAAATCGATCAAAAGCTATGTGGATTGTGTCAAAAGGACTCAGGAGCATTGGGCAAAAGGGACAAATCTGAGCATCAATAAGTGTGATAATTAAAAAGGATTTAAACACATAGAATATGTTTATTTAAACACGTAGAACATGTCTAAATGTAATGGTTCATAATAATAACAGAACAGTAACACACTGATAATTCTTTACCAGCTCAAGGGAACCAATGCACTATTTTGAAAACTTATCAGTAGAAAGAATCAAACTTCTTTTTCTTGCCCTTTCTATAGGAATTGTATCTCAATGTAACCAAGTATTTAACAAGAGGGAGTTTATTTTTACAGAAGTAATTAGCTAATAAATGAAGAAGGGATGATAGAAACATCACTATTTGTAATGCCTAATGAATTAGTGTTTTTAGGCAATGATCAACCCATGGCTGATAACATCAAAAAAGGGACATTGTATGTCTCTCAATGGAAGTATTCCACCCACCTATATAATAGTCTTGCCAAAGAAACCAAACCAGAATTTGTTTATCTTACAGGAAGTACAGAGGACAGAGGAACATGCTAAGAGACACCATGAGGATGTAATCTGGACTAGGGGAAACTCAGGACAAAGGGTCCAGTTTAAAAAAAAAAAACAAAAAACAAGAGCAGAAGTATAAAGAGGGAGAATCTTTTCATTAAAATAGGCTTAAATTATTAACCAGTGATAATATATGGACATTTTTGGATCTTATTTCAAACTATAAAAACAAAATACAACAAAAAACTAAAATTAGAACATTTATGGACAATCAGGAAAATAAGAACACTGATATTAGGCTTATAGTTGCAGTTTTCAGGATATGATGATATTAAAGTTATGTTTAAAAAAAAAGAAAGCCCTTGTCTTTAGAGATACATACTGAAATGTTTTCAGATGAAATCATATGTCTAGGATTTGCCTCAAAATAATCATGAGTGGTTGGGAAAATAGGTGGTGGTACAAAGAAAAAAGATAACTAATGACAATTGCTGAGTTAGGTGACATGTACATGGAATTCATTATACTAGTCTCTCTAGTTTTGCATATGGTTGAAATACTCCATGTTAAAAGCATGTTTTTAAGGTAGCTCATACATCTAAAATTGAAAGTTTATTGTTTATTGGCTATATGATATAATGTAATGTTTCTTAAAGTACATTCTTTGGAACATTAGTTCTGAGGATGTTAATAGATGTCTTTCATATAACAGGTTCTGCTATTAGATTAGAAAATACCAAATTAAACAGGTTTCTTCACTACTCAGAATCTTAAAGATGTTGATATAATTCTCCAAGAGGATATAACATGTAAAGTTTCCCCCTACTTGGTCCATAGCATTTGTTTGTTTGTTTGTTTTGCGGTACGCGGGCCTCTCACTATCACGGCCTCTCCCGTTGCGGAGCACAGGCTCCGGACCCCCAGGCTCAGTGGCCACGGCTCACGGGCCCAGCCGCTCCGCGGCATGTGGGATCTTCCCGGACCGGGGCACGAACCCGTGTCCCCTGCATCGGCAGGCGGACTCTCAACCACTGTGCCACCAGGGAAGCCCCTAGAATTTTTTAATATCCTTTTATGGGCCTAGTGTTCCACAGAATGTATCTTAGTAAACACTGATGTGATGGACTGAGCCGCAGATGAGGGGTCCTCAGAACTTGATCCTTGTTCTGACTCTGATAAATTGGGTTATCTTGCTGTCATCTTTCTGGCCTTCCTTGCCATCCAGCAAAAAGGAATATGAACAGGTCAGCAGTTTGGGGGGTTTTTTTTTGATGTTTTTATTCATTGAAACTTTGTGCAAATGATTTTTTTTTTCTGAAGCTCAACATATAAAGTAGATCAAGGCAGATTAGAAGGTAGTTGAAGGAAGATTAGAATCCTAGAGGTCTTCCCACTGGGCTTTTTTTCTCCCTCTCATTCCACCCCCCCACCCCCAGCAAAGGCTCTAAAGAGTCTCCAAGGAGAACAGTTTGGAAATTCTGAGTGAGTGAGTGTCTAATGTTTCTTATATGTTGGGGGGAGGGGATCGCTGCTTATGCAGTGCAAAATTCAGAGAAGTTTCTGAACTTTCAGCGGTTGAGAAGGTGTTTCTCAACAACACCTCAAAAAGTCAAGATGCTCCTCTTGGTGCGAGTAGGACTCTGGAAGTGAGCTGTTAGAAATGGACTGAGCACTGAAGTTCTGGAACAAACACTCAAGGCGTGGGTCAAGTTTAGAATCGGAATAGGAATACAGCTTCTGGTTACAATGACAGAACTTGTGCTGGCAGTGTGCTTGTGGTCCCACTCCAGGCAATTTAAGGATCTCACATTCCAGCAGTGCATATAAGCGAAAAAAACTTGCAGTACAGTGGCATGTTTCTCCTATCAATATCACCTTTGAAAGGAAAGATGGTGCCCCTGAGTGCTGTTCGGGACTGTGAGAGTCGACCACTCCAAGGTTTGCCTCTCAAGCCGAGATGCATGCAAAGCTCAATTTCTCACCCTCCTCGGAGATTCCTCACTGTCCTGCCTTCAGGAATGACTAAAACAGTTTAATGAAGCCTTATGTCAAGTGTCATGTAATTGTATTTAAAATTGATATTGCCTTTCGTTCCTATTTCTGGGGTTTTGTACGTCTATATCTGGGGTGTTTGGGAGTCATATGCCCACAGGAGGTGCAATGAACTTCCATAGCACCCAATCCAATCCCCATCCACAGCAACATGCTTAGGAATTGACCCAGCTCCAGACATCTAAGTTAATTCCAGCAAACCCATTTCCTATATTCAAGTCTGGGATGGGTACAGGGTCCAGAGTTGGCAAGTGATCCAGTTTGGCTTTATCAGACCACAGGGAAGGCCCTTTACTCCATGATGACGAAGAGCCTCCTTTTCCCCCAGTGGATGTGAATTATGAAGCTCGAGCCCCAAATACTGCTGACAGCCCTCCTCCCACAAAAGGGGCCCAGCTAGAGGGTGAAGCTAATGCTGGAACAGCATTAAGGATGGGGAGTAACAAGGTCCTTGTTGACATTTTTGAACTGCTGAAGTCACCAATAACTAAGCCCACACAAGCACCTCTGAACTTCCTATTAAGTAAGATAAGAGATTTCCTTGTTGTTGAAACTATTGGAAACATCGTTATTTGTCAGATGGTGCCAAAAGCATCCTCCCAGTTAAAAGTAGCAAAAGCTAGAGTGGAGTTTTTTGGTAAATTACTCTTTCTATGAAATACTCTTGATAATTAGGTGAAAGAACCATATCCATAACCATTCTGTGTGCCATCACATAGAATTAAAAGAATTTTTAATTTTTGTCCATCTATTCTAATTTACATTTCCCTGATTATTAGGGAGACTTAAATTCCTTTCTGTATGTGTATTAGCCAATTGGATGTCCCCTTCAGTGAACTGCTTAATTATATCCTTTGCCTATTTTTTGACTGGATAGTTTATCTTTTTCATATTGATTTTTTTTAAGTTATAAATACATTATTTATATAATTCTTGTTATTTACTTGTATTTCCTGGAAATACCTTCTCCCATTCTAAGTTTGTTTTGATCTTTGCTCTTAGTCTTTTACTGTGTAGAAATTTTAATTTTAATATACTTGAACTTATTTTTTCTCTATTGTTTGTGCTTTTCTCATACATTGCTTAAAAATTATTTCATACTTATAGAACATAAAGATGTTCTCTTTTTTTTTTTTTTTTGCAGTACATGGGCCTCTCACTGTTGTGGCCTCTCCCGTTGCGGAGCACAGGCACCGGACACGCAGGCTCAGCAGCCATGGCTCACGGGCCCAGCCGCTCCACGGCATGTGGGATCCTCCCGGACCGGGGCACGAATCCACGTCCCCTGCATCGGAAGGCAGACTCTCAACCACTGCGCCACCAGGGAAGCCCTATTTTTTTAATAAAAATAAAATTTTCCTTGTTTACCATTAGATATTTACTGCACCAGGGATCTATTTTATATTTAATGTTGGACGGGACCCTAAGTATTTTTTCTGTACGGATTGCCCATTTTTCCAGAACCATTTATTGAATAGACAGAATTTTTCCTCACTGATATGTAATGTTAACCCTGGCAAATACCATTTTCCACATAGGATCACCTTTGTTTCTAGGTCTCTAGTCTGTTTTATTGGACTATTTGTATATACCTATACCTGTATTACACAGTCATCATTGAATAGCCATATACTAAACATGTGTATCTTGGTCCCTTACTTTTCTATGCACATTTCAGTATCAGTTTGTCAAAACCATCCTGTTGGGATTTTGGTGGATATAGAGACTAATTTTAAGAGAATAGCCTTAAGACATTTAGCCTTATCATCCATGACATGGTATAATTATTTCTCCATTATTAAAGTTTTACATACTTGAGTGAGGAGATAAAACCCTTCAGTAATCTATAACACTTTATCATGTATTCTAAAAGATAAAACAATCAAGTAACAAAAATACGCTTAATGTTTTACTCCCTTGAAGAGATGATCAATATCAAACGCTCCTTCATTATGTTGAACAAATACTCTCACTCTCTTTTTACAATGTATTTTTTTAAAAGCTCTTTTCAAATGTAGTAGCTGTAAGATCTGAGGTATGTTAGTCCCTGGCTCTGGCCTCATCTCTTCCTGGATGCAGATCTTTGGTAAAAGACAGACCTATATTTAAAATTTTGAATTCATGGGATGTTTTTCTCCATAGTTCCTTCAATAATGTTTTCTAATTTTTCTCCAAAACAGAATTTCTCATCTTTTATTGAGTTTGTTCCTTGGTTTCTGTTGCTGATATGAAAGATTTCCTATTTTCTATTATATTTTTAAGTTAGATATTGCTGGAGTATAGTAACATTCAATTTGTATGATAATTTTATATTAAAATTGTAGATATATACACACAGTTTTCTTGAAAAAAAGTTGACCACGCCAACAGTGCTGGTGAGAATGTAAAGTGGTCTAGACGCTTTGGCAAATAGTCTGGCAGTATTAAACACGGAGTTGCCATATGACCCAGTAAGTCCACTCCTAGGTATATAGTCAGGAAAAATGAAAATGAATGTGCACACAAGAGCTAGTATGAGAATGTCCATAGCGATATTATTAAAAGTACCCAGAAAAGTAGAAACAGCCCAAATGTTCATCAACTAATGAATGGATAAAAATGTGGTATATCCATATGATGGAATATTATTCAGCAGAGAAAAGGAATGAAGTACTGATACAGGACACAATATGTTTGAACCTTGAAAACACTATGCTAAGTGAAAGAAGCCATTCACAAACAGTGACATATTATATGTTTCCATTTATATGAAATGTCCAGAATCGGCAAATCCATAGAAACAGAATGGGCTGGGGGTGAGAGGCAGGAATGGGGAATGACTGCTAATGGGTATGGGATTTCTTTTGGGAGTGATGAAATATTTTACACTGATTGTTGTGATGGATGCACAACCCTGTGAATATACTAGATATAATTGAATTGTACATTTCAGTGGGTGAATTGTATGGTGTGAATATCTCCATAAAGCTTCTTTATGCAATTTTTAAATTAATTTTTATTGGAGTATAAATTGCTTTACAATGTGTTAGTTTCTGCTGTACAGCAAAGTGAATCAGCTATATGTATACATATATCCCCTCTTTTTTAGACTTCCTTCGCATTTAGGTCACCACAGAGCACTGAGTAGAGTTCCCTGTGCTATACAATAGGTTCTCATTAGTTATCTATTTTATACATAGTAGTGTATATATGTCAATCTCAATCTCCCAATTCATCCTATCCCCCTTCTCCCCTTGGTATCCATAAGTTTGTTCTCTACATCTGTGTCTCTATTTCTCTTTGCAAATAAGTTCATCTGTACCATTTTTCTAGATTCCACATGTAAGCAACATTATACGATATTTGTTTTTCTCTTTCTGACTTATTTCACTCTGTATGACAGTCTCTAGGTCTATCCACATCTATGCAAATGGCACTATTTTGTTCCTTTTTATGGCTGAGTAATATTCCATTGTATATATGTGCCACATCTTCTTTATCCATTCATCTGTTGATGGACACTTAGGTTGCTTCCATGTCCTGGCTATTGTAAATAGAGCTGCAATGAACATTGGGGTGCATGACTCTTTTTGAATTATGGTTTTCTCAGGGTATGTGCCCAGTAGTGGGATTGCTGGGTCATACAGTAGTTCTAATTTTAGTTTTTTAAGGAACCTCCATACTGTTCTCCATAGTGGCTGTACAGGAATGGGGAATGACTGCTATTTACATTCCCACCAACTGTGTAGGAGGGTTCCCTTTTCTTCACGCCATCTCCAGCATTTATTATTTGTAGACGTTCTGATGATGGCCATTCTGATAGCTGTGAGGTGATACCTCACTGTAGTTTTGATTTGCATTTCTCTAATAATTAGTGATGTTGAGCATCTTTTCATGTGTTTGTTGGGCATCTGTATGTCTTCTTTGGAGAAATGTCTATTTAGATCTTCTCCCCATTTTTCGATTGGGTTATTTGTGTTTTTGATATTGAGCTGCACGAGCTGTTTGTATATTTTGGAGATTAATCCCTTGTTTGTTGCTTTGTTTGCAAATATTTTCTCCCGTTCTGAGGGTTGTATAAAGTGTTTTGGTTTTTTTTTTTTAAGTTTAACCTGAAGAGTCTAGAGATAACTTCCGTTTACAAGAAGTATGAGGGGATAAAGAAACATGTTAAATGATACCAGGAAGTAAACATGTAAATCCAGAATAGAAAATAATCTACAAGACAACTGACCCAGTTTCTTCAGGAAAGGAAAAGGGAGGGTAGAGTACTCTGGTTTGTAGGAGACTCAGGAGACATAACAATCAAATGTGTTGTGTGACCTTGCTTGAATCCTGATTAGGCCAAAGCAAGTGTAAAAAGAGTTTTTTGAGATTTTTGGGCAACTGTGGTTATGGACATGGAATTGGGTGATACAAAAAAAGTTTTTGTAAATTTTGTTGTGTTTGATAATGATATTGAGGTCTTTAAGGAAATATCTATATTTTTAGAGAGCTATATTGAAGTGTACAGGGGGTTAAGCTCTCCGGGATTTGTTTTGAAAATATTTTAGCAAATAAAGAAAGGGGGGAAAGAAACGGATAAACAAAAGGACAAAAGAATTTAATTTTTATTGTTGAATCTGAGTGATGGATATTCTATTCTTTCTCGTACATGATTGAAAATTTATCCTAAAAAAGATAGGAGGAGGAAGGAGAAGATAAATTATTTATATAAATTTGACATTGTATGTATTGAAGACATTTTTTAAAACAAGTTTTTCAGTACTTTTAATTTAATATATTTCTGAAGAGTTATTTAAGTTCTTGAGGCAGTTTTGTTTGTTAATTCTAACAATGTACTTAGAAAGAAAGCACAATATATTTATAAATGTTGGACTATTGGAGTGGTATACTCTATAGGAAAGGTTTTTTAAGTTTGTAGAAGAAAACAAGTATTACAAAGTTCCCTAAAAAGTTATTAGAAAAATCAGTTAGACATACAAATAAATGATAACATTTCTAAGGTACACTAGATTTTTAAAATTATGTTAATAATTGAATATTAATTCTTAAGGAACAACTAAACATAAATCATTATTTCTGCATACAAAAGCCATCCTTGAGGACACTAAAGATTCACATCAATTGTACAGTTTAAAGAATAACAATAAGATAAACAACAGTGCACCCATCCTCCCTCAGATTTATATATTGCTGAATTGAACCTTCATAATTTTATTACTTTGGATGTATCTTTATACGTGTGAAATGTACGAAGGCCAAAAGAACAGTGGCTTAACCATGATAGGAATGTATTTTCTCTCTCCTAACAGTTTAAGCATTCCAGGTGGATCTAGAGGCTTCATGGTGTCAGGAACCAGAGTCCATCTCATCCTACCATCCTCAATTCATGGCTTCCATCCCACACTCTCAGATGGTGTATCCAGGTCTCATCATCACCTCCACATTCCAGCCAGCAAAATGAAGAATGAAATACACTCGGGACTTCCCTGGTGGTGCAGTGGTTGAGAGTCCGCCTGCCGATGCAGGGGACATGGGTTCGTGACCCCATCCGGGAGGATCCCACATGCCGCAGAGCAGCTAGGCCTATGAGCCATGGCCGCTGAGCCTGCGCGTCCGGAGCCTGTGCTCCGCAGCGGGAGAGGCCACAACAGTGAGAGGCCCGTGTACCGCAAAAAAAAAAAAAAAAAAAAAAAGAATGAAATACACTCCTTTTGCTTAAATGGTATCACAAGCTGGTAAAAAACATCACTTCCCCTCACATCCTCTCCTTATTTCCTTTCTTCTACTAACTTTAGGTTTACTCTGTTATTGTGTACCTAGCCTCTAGAGTTAAATCTTATTTCTTTTCAGTCTTCCTTGGTTTTTAATTATTATATTTGTGTCTGCCACTTAAATTACATCCTCAGTCCTTAATACTGCAGTACTTTCACTTTTTGTAAACTCCCAATATTTAAAAATTTTCAATGATAATTTTTGTTTAATATTTTCTATTTCTAAAATTTTAATTGATTCTTTTTTATATCTTCCTGTTTTATTTATGCTTGGCTGATTTTTAGAAATATAATCTCCTGTTCTACTTCATGGATATAATTTCCTTATCTCGCTGAGTATTCCAGGCATAACTATTTTTAGGTCTTTTTCAGAATGTCCTTTACAAGTTTATCCAGAATCAATTTATTTCCTGATTGTTAATTTTGGAAGCTGTTTTTGTCATCATTCTGTTTTCTGTTTGTTTGCTTAGTGTTATATTCCTTGATATGTTTTGGAATTGGGATTTGTAGGATAATCTTGTCTTTGAATTTTTCCCAAATCATTCTTTCTATTCTGACCCCTCCCTGTCTACAGGGTTTGCAATTGCCTCTGTCATTACAGTCACCTCTGTTCATTACAAAGCCTGAATGGACCTCTCTGGCCCTTTGATGATAACAGTGAAATCACAGATATAATGGAAGCTTGCCTCAGTTTCTGATTAAGAGGCTGTGTCTATGTCCATCTACCTCCCTAGATATGCAGTATTTTATACATGGTTCCATCAAGCAGCATTTTTCAATATATATTTTTCTTGAGTCAGAGACTCCAGCAGTGAACCTATCCCAGCCTCTCAATTTATGGGAATCACTGTTAGCACTATTCATTTTCCAGGAGCTGAATCTTTTTGCTACTCTTTATGCTTGCATTCCTACAGTGTAGTGGCCAATTACTTTACTTCCTGCTTATTGTTTTGTGGTTTTGCTCTGCCATTGGTCCATGGAGACATGTACCCCCATGGAGGTGTTTGGACCACAAGGATGTCTTACTATGTAGGCAGACATTTTTGTGTTTACTAAAATCTGTTTCTTCTATTTTTTTTTTTTTTTCGGTACGCGGGCCTCTCACTGTTGTGGCCTCTCCTGTTGCGGAGCACAGGCTCCGGACACGCAGGCCCGGTGGCCGTGGCTCATGGGCCCAGCCGCTCCGCGGCATGTGGGATCTTCCCAGACTGGGGCACGAACCCGTGTCCCCTGCATCAGCAGGTGGACTCTCAACCACTGCGCCACCAGGGAAGCCCCTGTTTCTTCTATTTTCACAGCACAAAACTAGCCTACATTTATAACCTCCTTCGCAATTTGGTATGGCCATATGACTAAGTCATGGCTAAGGAATGTGGGCAGAAGTGATACATGACATTTCTAGACCCGTCTCAGAATAAAACTCTGCCACATCATGTCCCATGCTCTCTGTTTCTCTTAGTCATCGGCTGGAAGTGAGGTACTCTTCAGAGATGGAAGAATTACAGAATTGAAGGAGCATGGGTCTCTGAGTCACTGCATGGAAGGCAGCCCCTGGACATCTGCTTGAACTTTACGTGAGTGAGAAATAAGCTCTTATTGTATTTTACCCCTGAGATTTCAGAGATTGTTAACAGTAGCTAGCAGTAATGAAGCACAATGTCTTTCTAATTTTGTTTTTATATTTACATGTTCTTTACTGTTTGCCTATTTTATATATTATTGCCATGTGTTTGGGGGCGAAGGGAGGTCTCAGGGAATAAATCTATAAGGCTATTTTGGCCAGATTTCTGACCAGACATTTTGAATAATCTCCACGTAGCATTTTCTATTCCTGATCAAGACAATATCAGTTGCACAGAAATGTGAAATAATGCTGTCATTGAAAACTCATAACAATGTTTCTGTGAATTTGATCTCTACCACTACAGCAACACCCTGTACTTAGAGCAAAGCATGACTCTTAGGAGCCCTTGATTTATTTGCTGCTATTTTAGGAAGCGTCCAGTAACAGACTCCTCAACACAAACCCATCAGTTTCAAACTGCTTGATTAGACGTGTTTTTGCCAAACCCCTTAAATATAGGTTATTGCTAGACCAGTGGCTAGCTCTGTGGCAAGACCCCAAGGTACAATTTGTCTAAAGACAGTCGGCACTCCTGATGCATCTTCAATCAACTTGTAGTTAACCAAGCCATCCCATAGCAGGAGAGAGCTGCCTTCTTTTATTAGGAATAGGAACGAAGGTCTGAGTCATCTCCACCACTCAAGGCAGGTTTTGCCTTGTGGCTTGACCATATGCCTGCTCTTCCTTTGACACACGGTGGATTCTCAAGAGCATACGAAATATGTCGCCTGAGATTTCTGTTTTGAGATGACAGCAGAAGTACATGCCTCTGCCTGTCAAGTCGGATTCTGTCACAGGGCATCTCCTGCTGGGGTCTTTTGAATTCAGACTTTCTCCTCCCAGCCGTCCTCTCACATGCTTGCTTCAAATTGTTGTCAGCATCATTGCATTGCTTCCGAAAAGCAATTTTGCAGATCATTTTACTCTGGGGTCCTCCCTTCCCTGGGTGCCGCTGAGATTAAGACAGAATAAACTCCCATGTAGTGTTACCACAAGAGGTTTCCCATAATCTTCTCTTTGCATTTTTTCTATGAGTTTACTTATTTTCATTTTTTGCACCTCTGTTTCCTTTGAGTTCCCCCACTGCATTCCCTTCCTAATTTTTTGGCAATCCTTCATTTCTTTATGTTGACTATAAAGAAAAAGTTTCTAAATCCTCCTTAAAGCTCATCTCCCATGGATGCAGCTGTAGAACCAGTTTTGCTTCAGGAGACTCTAACCAGAGTAGAATAGCTTTAAGGAATCTGTGTTTTTGTGTTCATGTGGACTTTTCTGGGAAGAAAATCCATAAATTTTATTAGAATCTCAAAGTCAACTGGGACTAAAGAAGTTTAAGGACTATTATTATTGTCAAACTAGTTTTTTCCTGCAACATCCTAGCAGTGAGGGGTGGAGAAAGCTTTTAGGATCTATTTTTCTAGTTTATAACACACCTTGTCTTTGGTGGGAGCTTCTATCAACCTCACCAGTAAAAATAATAGATATTTGAACCCAAAGCCCTGAATGTTCTTAAACTTGATAACAACAAGAAAAAATCAAGAGCAAGGTTAAAGACTTAAGACTGAAATATAATTCCTGTTCTGTTTCAATTGCAATAAGAACTTTCATTTTGAATTAAGTGGTGAGATTAGAGGAAAGGACAAGAGTGGCAGAGCAGGGAAGAACTCTTTGAAAAGCTCTGTGAATTATTAAAAAATCCTAATTACAAATTTAAAGTATAATTGCAATCATTTAATTAAGTGTATCATAGAAATTAAAAAATATAAATGGTCACTAATAAAGGAAAGTGAGAGAGGTTAATGAAGAGATTACAATTCAAAGTAATGACATTAATCAATTCTTAGCCTTCAGTATATTAACATAAAAGAGTTAGTTCCTTCTAAGAAATCTTTATTAAAGGAAGGTATTTTTTAAGTCATATGATTCTTCTGCCGTTAATTTTATGAAAGGTCATCCCCCTTGCCTTCCCAATGGCTAATTCAACTTCTCCTGTGGAAATGAATATCTTCATTTTCCATTTCCATGACTTTCTTGGGGTTTGGCTTCACCAGATGTCCTCACAGATCTGTACTTTTGCTTCTGGCCTCTGGGCATTTGTTACTGACCCCCCCTCAAGTCATTGTTACCAAGTGTCTGATCAGTTGGTGTCTAAGAGCTTGATGGAGCTTGAATCCTACTGATGACACATAAGCAGCTGTAGACCAAGTGTAGTCAGAGCTCAAATGTTTCTTCAGGGTCCATTGCCTTGCTTGACTCTCTGTAGTCAACATTCCTTACTGTGAGCCCAGCTGGCTGCTTTCTCTCCTCATCTTCACTTCATGAGCATTGCCTTCCAGAGCTTTCCCCAGCAAATCTGCTATGGAGTCCCAACAGCAGTAGGGGCTCAAGACACCACATACAGAGAACAGAGAAAGAAATCCCCCCCAACAAGCCCCAGCTTCTATTTTAATGACACAGTTTGCTCCCTGTTCCTGGTCAAATCCTTTATAGGAATTGCTCATATACGGTAAAAATATTTTTAGTCTCTTTTCATTCTTTCTACTATTTGGCATCAGCTGAGTAACAGCATCCCCCAAAGTCAGGAAACCCTTAAAAAGGAGGAGAGGCCCAAGGCCAGTGAATCCATGAAATGGATAATCAGCCCCTGAATAATCAGGATCTGACTGTACCGTAAACAACCTCCTCCCCCCTTTCTGGGAGCCAAAGGCAAAGCACAGCCAAAAACTCTCTGGAGGAGATTCGAGAGATTTCCTTCTGCACACACCCTGCCCCCAACCCTACCGTGCAGTCAGGACCATAAACAATCCCCCTTCAGCTCAGACATATCTTTCTACACATGAGTAAATTTTCTGGACTTGAACATGAATGCAACTGACTGGCTTAGAGTTTGCATAAGCACTGCTTTGTGTCTCTCTGAGTTTTCCCCAGTGCACATTTTTACATCTGCTGGCAAAGCCAGGCAGTGGCACTCAGAGGGGCATTTGAAACCACATTTTTTGGCTCATTAAATCTATTCTACTGATGTTGCACCCCATGTCATTCAACCTATTTTCAAGCCATTTTCTCAATGGGGCACTTCAAGGAGGTTGGGCATGGATTTTGCTAAAAACTGGATTGTGTCCATAAACCTCATCAAAGTCAGTTTATTCTCGGGCTCTGGCAACCTTTGAATAGCTCTTCCACCTTTGCAGGGCTGCCCCACAAAGCCTACTCTGCACAGTTTGCCTGCAAACCAAGACATTTATTTCATCTTGTTGCTGAAGTCATGGGGGCCGCGAGGTTACCTCCAGTGAGGGAGGAGGGTCTGTTTCCACCTCACAGCAAACAGCCGCCACAAGTATGTACAATCTCAGAGGTCTCTCTGGATACCTTCCAGAGCCCAGCCAATCAGGGAAGTGCTAGAAGCACAGAATGCTTGAAAACATTAGAAAAACATGCCTGACTTGGAGCTTTCCTCATTAATTAGGATGGCCTACAGGATTTGTTGACTCCAAGTCTGGGAAGAAAAGAGCTTACTTGGTTAGTAGCTTGAAAGAGCAGTGATTTTCTTTTCTGTGTCGACCTGCAGTGGGCAGTGCGGATGGCGGGCAGGAGCCGGGAGGTTTGTCCAGGTCATGGCTGCAGTTCTGTCTGCGTGAGCCCCAATCTATTCCTCTGCGAGCGCCACCATTTCCCTCTCTGGCTGCAGTGCTAAGGGTGTTAGCCCCACAGAAAGGATTCTACATCCAAAGCTGTTCCTCTTCTCTTTCTTTCCTGGTGTCCCAACTCGCTACCTGGGAACACTGTAGTAAACTGACCAAGCACATGCCTGATTAGTGCCAGAGACTTGTTTTGCTCTATTGAAATATACCCTGGGGAGCATGTGTCTCTCGATTTGGGGGTAAGCTGAATATTAAGCATTAGCTGCCTGGCTAAAGAAGCTGGAGCACTTCTGTGATGTCTGATAACAGAAATTCAGCTCCTTAGATAGCTAAGATACAGAAGGCCTTAGCCAGGGCAATTAGGCAAGAATGAAATAAAGGAATCCAGGTTAGAGAGGAAGAAGTTAAACTATGTTTTCAGATGACTTAATCAGGGTTATAGAAAATCCTGAGGAATCCACTAAAGAACCATTAGGATTAATAAATGAGTTCATCGAGGTTATGCAAAAATCAACTGTATTTCTATGCAGGAGCAATGAGCAAACCAAAAGTGAAATTAAGAACGAATTTCATTTATAATAGCATTAAAGTAATAAAATACTTAGGAATAAATTTAACCCCCCAAAAAGGTTGGACCCACTACACTCTGAAAACTACACATATTGTTGAAACAAATTAAATAAGAACTAAAAATGTGGAAAGATACCGCAGGTTCATGGATCAAAAGCCTTAGTATTAGTAAGATGGCCATACTACCCAAATTGATCTATAGATTCAGTGCAATCTCTATCAAAATCCCAGCTGACTTATTTTCAGAAATTCACAAGCTAACCCCAGATTCATATTGAAATTGAATTTGAAGGGATCCAGAACAACCAAAATAATCTTGAAAAAAAGAACAAAGTTGGAGGAGTCATACTTCTCAACTTAAACACTTATTACAAAGCTACAGTAATCAAAACAGTGTGGTACTGGCATAAGGACAGACATACAGATCAATAAAATAGATTTGAGAGTCCAGAAATAAGCTCTCACATTTAGAGTCAATTGCCTTTCAACCAAGATGCCAAGACCTTTCAATGGGGAAAGAATAGTCTTTCAACATATGGTGCTGGGACAATGGGTAGACATGCAAAAATAAATTTAAAACAAGAATTTGGACCCTATCAAACACCATATACAAATCAGAATAGATCAAAACCTATGCAATAGCTAAAACTAAAACTCTTAAGAGGAAAACATAGGTGTAAATTTTTGTGACCTTGGGGTAGGCAGTGGTTTCTTGGATATGATACTAAAAGCATAAGCAAATAAAGAAGAGACAAACTGGGCACAATTAAATTTTGAAACTTTTGTGTTCCAGAGGATATCATCAAGAAAGTGAAAAAAACCCCACAGAATGAGAGAAAACTTTTTGTAAATCATATATATGATAAGGGACTCATATCTATAATATATAAAGAACTATTGTAACTCAACAACAAAAAGACAACCCATTTAAAAAATGGACAAAATATCTGAATAGACATTTCTTCAAAGAAGATATGTAAATGGCCAGTAAGCAGATGATGCTCTACATAATTTGCAATCAGGAAATGCAAGTCAAAACTATAGTTAGATACCAATTAACACCCACTAAGATGGCTGTAATTTAAAGAAAATAACAAGTGTTGGCAAGAATGTAGAGAAAATTGGAACCTCATATATTACTGGTTGGAACATAAAATAGTACGACTGCTTTGAGAAACTGTCAGTTCCTCAAATAGTTAAACAGAATTATCATATGACCCAGCAGCTCTACTCCCACATATATCCCCAAGAGAAATGAAAATGAAAATGTATGTGCACATAAACATTTATACACTGATATTCAAAGCAACATTGTTCATAATAGTTAAAAGTGAAAACAACCCAAATGTCCATTGGTAGATATATTAGTAAATGTTCTAAAGAGAACAGAACCAATGGGATATATATATGTTGTTCTGGATATATATATATATATATATATACACACACACACACACACATATATAAATATATATATATGATGAAATTTATTATAGGAATTGGTTCACATGGTTATGGAGGCCAAAAAGTCCTACAATCTGCCATCTGCAGACTGGAGAACAAGGAAAGCTGACAGTTAATTCAGCCTGGGGCCAAAGGCCTGAGAACGAGGGGGCCACTGGCATAAGTCCCAGAGTCTGAAGGCTTGAGAACCAGGAGCTCTGATGTCCAAGGACAGGAGAGGATGTATATCTTAGTTCAAGAAGAGAGAGATAAAATATGTCCTTCCTTTGCCTTTTTGTTCTATTTGGCCCTTCAGTGGATTCGATGAGACCTGCCCACACTGGTGTGGATGAGTCTTCTTTACTCAATGGCAGCCAGGTCATATTTGAATATTCTTATTCTCCTCTCTGCCTCGAAAATCCTCCTGGTTTGTAGAGAGAGTGGTCTCATTTTTAGCTTATAAAAGCCAAAGTTGACATTTTCTGTTGTTGTGTTTTGTTTTCAAGGCTCAGACTAGCAAGCAACAAAGGCTTGAGGGACCTCACTTCCTGTCTGGCTCCCCAGCTCCCTGGAGACTTGAATCTCAAATAAATGTTTCTGTCAGGAGGCTGAGCTCCCAGCTGTGTAAATTGGTCACAGATGTAATTGCATTTGCCCTCTGCCCTGCAGGAACACAGGCCTGTGGTTGGGGGTTTAGACGTCTCAGAATGAAAGACATTACTCCTGACTCTGGTTAATAGCCGTGAAGCCCAAAATCAGCTGCCACAGACAGGCCAAAGTGTGGCCAGATGTACAGGGCTGTTGCTAGCCAGACTCCAGGCCTGCACAGCCAGTTACCCAAACGGGATCATTTCATTGGCCAGTCGGGCACAGTCAAGACCCAAGCTTTTCCATTGGCTCTTCTTACTTCCAAACATGACTCCAACCACACCCTTCACCCCCCTCCCTCCCTAATGCACACAGGACCTCTGCCAACAGCTCCAATCCTCATTTTCTTGAATAGTAGGCAACGGCAGCCCCAGCACATCAACACTGCCCGTGATATAACAGCTAGAATCCAAAGAAAATAAACAGAGAAATATGCTGCTGACACCCATCCAGTACCCTGAGATCCTAACACAGGGTTGACTTAACCAAACAGCATTTCAGTGGTGCCTGGCGTAGAAATTGAAGCCTAGAGACCAGACCTCAGCAGGGGGCGATGAGGCTGAGTTAGACCAACTCTTTGGGCATTTGAAGCCCTGGATATAGGACATACGAGGCTGTCCAGGACAGAGAGTCAGAGCCAGTCTGTACTTTGCTGGGATGGAAAGGGTGAAAAACACTGCCTGACAATCCCTGAAAATACTGTGAAAGGACCTTTACATCATGACAATTCCTCCAGCTAGCTTTCTAAAGATCACCGACCAGGCAGCTGAGTCTTTTGTTCAGGAGCTGCTGGGTAGCCGATCTCCAGGAAACTGAAGATGCGTTGAATGAACTTTTAAACAATGTTTATGGAATGTTCCTATTTCTGGGGTTTTCGCTCTCATTAGAGAACTGGCCGACAAATATGTGCTCCAAGCACTGAGACAGACTTGGACTTTCTTGCACCACCTACTGTAACGGGTCGCGGCTAGGGGTGCAGGCTCTGCCTGGCTTGGAATTCACGCTCTCCCATCTATTAAACTTGTGACTTGGAGAGTCAGTCTTCTCCTCAATTTCCTCATTTGTAAAATGGGAATAATAAAAGGCCATACTTTATAGAGTTGCTAGGAGACTACATAAAATAATTCGTGTAACATGCTTGGAGAGAAACTGGCATATGAGAAAGAGAGAGGGGGTGGTGGGGGGAGAGAGAAAGGAGGAGAGGAGGAGGGGCAGGGGCAGGGATCATCATGTGATTCTTAGCATGCAATTCTGAGTTCAAAGAACTGAGTGATTTGCAAGAACAAAAGTAGGGCTTCCCTGGTAGCACAGTGGTTGAGAGTCCGCCTGCCCATGCAGGGTACATGGGTTCGTGCCCCGGTCCGGGAAGATCCCACATGCCGCGGAGCGGCTGGGCCCGTGAGCCATGGCCACTGAGCCTGTGCGTCTGGAGCCTGTGCTCCTCAACGGGAGAGGCCACAACAGTGAGAGGCCCGCGTACCGCAAAGAAGAAAAAAAAAAAAAAGTATACCAATTCTCATCCAACAATTTATATGAGCTAGTTGTCCAGTGTTTACACTTAGTTATAAAAGCAAGAATAGGAATCAAATTAATGTTTAATTGTGTCTGAGAGCTCTAGAAGTAATATTCATTCATAGGTATATGAACTCAGTGGAGGAAGCACACATCTCATTAATAGATGAATTTCCAATAAAAGTTTACTTTTTACATATAGTTATCCTTTTCAAAGTATATGAAATATATAGGTTGTTTTGATCAATTGTGTAGGAATAATAAATTAATAGTAACTCAATCCAGATTAATGTTTAACACTTTAACCTTTAGTCACAGGAATTTTTTAAAAACTAATTTTATTTTTTTGTTGAAGAAAAATATGATAGGGTGATCAGTAAATGACTCTGAAGTATAAAATGTATTATTACAACAGGATATAATTCTGTGGGGAAGTAGAATTGAGATACAAGTTCAAGGAGGAATTTAAAATTTACGTTCATTAAAAAAAGAACTTGTGTATTTTAAATGGTGATGATTAAATGAATAATGTTCACAGTTTTATTTTAAAATTTCAATATTTGCCATACATCAAACCAGATATTTAATCTTTTGCAATAACTTAAAACTTATGATAAAACATTTTAGGTGACAGTCTTAAAAATATAAGGAATTGGGGACTTCCCTGGTGGCACAGTGGTTAAGACTCCACACTCCCAATGCAGGGGGCCTGGGTTCGATCCCTGGTCAGGGAACTAGATCCCACATGCATGCCACAACTAAGGAGCCGGCGAGCTGCAACTAATGAGCCTGCCGGCCACAACTAAAGACCTGGCACAACCAAATAAATGAATGAATTAGTTAAATAAATATTTTTAAAATGCAAGGAATTGGATAGCATTACTATTACTATCGTATAACATTACTATTACTATTGTATAGCATTACTATTACTATCAAAATTACTATGGTATATGTGAAAAATGTTTGAAGATGACCTATTCTATCTGTGTGTGTACATGTAATTATTCCATTGAGACAACTTTTTACCTTCCTTAAGTCCTTGGAAATATAGAAGTCAAGTATATGTTCTAGATCTTTTTTTTTCTATGGCAGGGATCTCCAGTCTTTTCCTGGTGTTATGGACTGCATTGTGTTCCCCCCCAAATGCATATGTTGAAACCCTAAACCCCAATGTGATAGTATTTGGAGATAGGGCTTTTAGGAAGGCAGTTAAGTTTAAATGAGGTCATAAGGATGAGATCCTAACCTGATTGGACTGATGTCCTTATAAGAAGAGGAAGAGATACCAGAGATCTCTCTCCTCTCTCTCTCTCTCTCTCCCTGCACACTCACAGAAGAAAGGCCATCTGCAAGACAGAAAGAGACCTCACGAAAAACCAACCCTGACAGCACCTTGATCTGGGACATTCACCTCCAGAATTGTGAGAAAATAGGTATCTGTTGTTTAAGCCACTCCATTTATAGTGTTTGGTTTTAGCAGCGCTAGCAGACTGTTACACTGATGATGATCCTTTAAATGATCACTTGGAAAGAAATGTTGATAATGAAAGCTGCTGACAGTTACAGATGAGGCAGGTTATGAATTAGGCTGCAAGGTCAAGGTTATCTGGCAGCTGGTGATCAGACTGCTGGCAAATATATGATGACTTCCGTATGGTGAGATTTCCTTAATGATGCAGCAAGAGAAGACTCACTGTGGGCAGATCACTGGGGAATATTTCCTAGAGGACATGAGGTGGGCAATGAAAAATGGGAGGTTCTAGGGGTGGCATTTAGGATGGAAAGATAGTATGACCAATGGCTCCGAGGAGAAGAGGCCATGACTGTGCCAACTGTGAGTAGACCTGAGGCAAATTTTACCCGCAGAGGAGTGATGGGCTCTGTCCCTACCCTGAGATTCACCAGCACAGTTACATGGAAGGGGTCCCAGTTGCTTTGTGCATGAACGCACTTTGCTCCCCAGTTTGATTTAAACTCTATTAGGCTAAGGACTCCTTGACTGACTTCCTCCACCTGCTGGGACCTTCTGCTCTTCTGCATTTCCATCTTGGCATGGAGGGATCACACCCTCCCAGGACTTTCATGATCACCTCTACACTCTCTCCTTTATTTCTGTATCCTTTAGGACATCACATGGCTGCCCACTCCCTCAAATTCCACCCTGCACCCTCTTCATTCATCAACTCCCTCAGTACCTCCATGGACCTCATACAACTTGTGAATATCCTAAAAACCATTGAATTGTACACTTTAAAATGGTGATTTTTATGGTATATGAATTATATCTCAATTTTTAAAGTTAGACTACTATATTGAAAAAAATCATCCCTATAAAAATACAACTAAGAAATGGGCTTCCCTGGTGGCACAGTGGTTGCGAGTCCACCTGCCGATGCAGGGGACACGGGTTCGTGCCCCGGTCCGGGAAGATCCCACATGCCACGGAGCAGCTGGGCCCGTGAGCCATGGCTGCTAAGCCTGCACGTCCGGAGCCTGTGCTCCGCAGCGGGAGAGGCCACAGCAGTGAGAGGCCCTCGTACCTCAAAAAAAAAAAAAAAAAAATACAACTAAGAAACAGATTGAAATATGGAATAATTTTTATTCTGCTAAGATTAAATGTTGGTGTTTGATAATCAATATAAAATTTTATGATTTTTTTTTAAACCCATTGGTAAATAATTGAACAAAGGTAGTGGAAGCATGGGAGAAATGAATAGAGTGAAGGACATTTCTGTAGGAATGAGTCTGGGTAAAGAGAAGAAGGAGGGAGGCAATGAGAGACTGGTGGGAGATCTATCTGGGAGGAGAATAAATGTTGGCTGAATGAATAGAGTTTCACATTTTTTGTATTAGGGTAAACAGGAAATTAACAGCAATCACTTGCATTAACATTTGAACAAGTTTTAACACTGCTATACATGCCAATGGAGCTGGTTTCAGACTAAACCATCTTGTATGGGACGTGAGCTTGCAAATGGAAAGACGAAGAATTCTGAAAACATATGCTGGTGTCAGTTTTTACAGGCAGTGTTTGAATTTGCATTTTAATGTTATGAGAAATGTCTTTAGTGAATAAAGCCTGTGCTTCTGGGTAAAGGATAGTTTACCCTCTAAGGGGTTCTCAACTCTTTGACTCTCCACCTCATTTGGGAGTTCCTGGACCTTCCACATTCTAAAGCAGGGTTCCTCCCAAAGCAATCACCACCTCATAAAATGTACAATGGGCTGGGCTTTTTATTGAAGGAAACAGTGATACCATCTCAAGAACTTTGCTTTGTTTCTCCCCATCCGAGCAGAAAGCATGTGGCGGTGAGTAGGTACATTATAAAGTTGGAACTAGAAAACATGTTTATGGCATAATGATTACAGGGCCCCAGTAAACACGAAGAAAAAGCAAATGAGGATTTAATATATCATGAATAACATAATTTACTGAGCTTAAAAGATCTTGAGAGAACATTATAGACCAACGTTCTCATTTAAAATATGGGAAAACTGAACTCCTCTTCTGGGAAGATGGAGAAGTACTTTTCACTATCCCTTCTGCTAATGCGACTGAAACCCCTGGACGTTATATATAAGACAAAGGTAAGAAAACTCTGAAAGGTAGAGAAAAGAAGGCAGACTAGCAAGGGAATCTCAGGACCAAAGGACCAATTCTACACAATCTCTTCCAGAAAAGAGAAGAGGAAAGATCACTTCCCAATTCATGGTTATGAAAAAAGTCTTACCCTGATAACAAAAGCAAAGAC
Organism: Monodon monoceros; assembly: GCF_005190385.1. Lineage (NCBI taxonomy): Eukaryota > Metazoa > Chordata > Mammalia > Artiodactyla > Monodontidae > Monodon > Monodon monoceros. The sequence goes on from NW_021703780.1 coordinate 13,376,389, forward strand.
AGTACCAAAAGCTACAAAAAGCTACAGCTAACATTATACCTAATGTTGAAAGACTAATTTCTCCCTAAGACTGGCAACAAGAGAAGGATCTCTGATTTTATTACTTATATTCAACATAGTGCTGAGTTAAAAATACAAAATTAAAAATACAGTACTGTCTATAATCAGTCAAAAAATGGAAATACCTTTTCAACAAATGGTGCTGGAGCAATTGGACATCTGTGAACAAACAAATTGAACCTTGACCTAAGTCTCACACCTTATACAAAAATTAACTCAAAATGGATCATGGACTTAAATGTAAAACATCAAACTATAAAACTTTTAGATAAACAGCATCAGAGAAAGTCTTCAGGATCTAGGGCTAGGCAGTGTGTTAGACTTGACACCAAAAGCATGATTCATAAAAGAAAAAAATAAATTGAACATCAAAATTAAAAACTTTTGTCAGTGAAAGACCCTGTTAAGGGGATGAAAAGGCAAGCTAGAGACTGGGAGAAAATATTTGCAAACCACATCTTTGACAAGGAGTTATATCTAAATGATATAAAGACCTCTATAGTTTCAATGGTTAAAAAAAATCAGGGCTTCCCACTGGTGGCGAAGTGGTTTAGAATCTGCCTGCCAATGCAGGGGACATGGGTTCGAGCCCTGGTCCGGGAAGATCCCACATGCGGCGGAGCAACTAAGGCCGTGCACCACAACTACTGAGCCTGCACCCTAGAGCCCACGAACCACAACTACTGAAGCCCGCGCGTCTGGAGCCCGTGCTCCGCGACAACAGAAGCCACGGCAATGAGAAGCCCGCGCACCGCAATGAAGAGTAGCCCCCGCTCGCCGCAACTAGACAAAGCCCGCGTGCAGTAGCGAAGACCCAATGCAGCCAAAAATAAATAAATGGCCCTTAAAAAAAAAAATCAACCCAGTTAGAAGACTAATCCAAAATTCATAGACAGACATTTCACTGAAGAACACATACAGATGGCAAATAAGCACATGAATATATGTTCGACATCATTAGGGAAACGCAAACTAAAACCACAGGGAGATCACTACACACCCAACAGAATAACTAAAGTAAAAGACAGTGACTCCAGGAAATGCTGCCGAGGATGCAGAGAAACTAGATCACTCGTCGATTGCTGGTGGGAATGTAAAATTGTACTCTGGAAAACAGCTTGGCAGCTTCTTAAAAAACTAAACACACGTCTACCATATGACCCAGCAACTGCGTTCCTGGATATTTATCCAGAGAAAGGAAAATGTGTATTTATGCAAAAACCTATACACAAATGTTTTTAGTAGTTTTATTTAAACATCTCATAAAGGAAATTTTAAAGGTTGATAGAATCCTAATAGTCATTGAGCATTCAACATTAACTGTCTAATAGAAGGGTAGACCAGATGACCATTAAGTTCTACTTCAAATCTGAAATATTGATTTTATGTAAAAGCCCTCTGCTAGGTTTATGAGAGAATACAAAAAACAAGTGTCCCTGACTTCCAAAACTCTCACCTGTAAGGCCAGTACAGACAGGGTTGGAGATAGGGAGACCACTGCAACTGAAGCTGTCTATGGGAATGGGGATACAGATCAGGTGCATTGAGAGGAGGTAACCTGAAAATTAGCCATAATGCCCAGGGTCACAGATGATACATGGAACTTTTGTCAAGGGGAATGTAAGTTGAGACTCTAAGTGAATAGATTGTTCCTAGAGTCAAAGAGGTCAGGGATGAGGTCTGTGTTCTGGAAACGGGAAGGGATGGAGAGAATTGTATTGCGACAGGCAGTCAGAGTGGTGAGGCTGGGTTGTTCAAGATCACGTGCCACCATAAGGACGTGTATCTCTTTTATGCAGTGCTCTGTGGTCATTCTCCAAAATTTCCAACTCCCAGTTCTTTGTTTTTGTTGTGTTGAGTGTTTGTTCAAGTTTCTCAGTAAGTATGTGTATGGTGACAACTCTCCACTCACTGTCCTTTCAAATATTAGTCATTTCTGTCTAAAAGAAGGAAGCATAACCCACCTCTACTTCTGATGCTTGCTTAGCCCCAGCCTCAGATGATCTCTAGACTATTGGGGGAGGGGGTAGGAGAACACTGCTGACCTTAAACCCTTTTAAATTTACTGCCCTTCTTTTCTTCCCTGTAGTATTCAATAGACCTATTTAACCCAAGTTCTTTGGGATATATTTATAATCCCAGCGTTTGTCCTTCCTCCTCAGCAGGGTCTGAATTTATCTGATGACTGCCAGCCATACGTCTGTGTCAGATGGGGCTTACCCTTTAGTCTGCCCTATTTGTCTGGTAAATCACAGTATTATTCCGGGTGCTTTCCTACTAAGGCAGACAATCAAAGCATAGGCAGCATCTCTTCTGAGTTTTTTTTTCTAATCCCTGCCTTTAAAATTCTGCCCACCACCTTTATCAATTTCCTCTTAATTAACTAGACTCTCTTGCAACTATCCCCATAATCAACCAATATTTGTTAAGAATCGCAGAGTGTCATTGTTGGACAGGGAGAGCATTTCATTAGAGCAACTATGAAACGTTACTAATGTGTAGACTCAACAGCAGATACAGATATTTGCAATCTGGGGCGTCTGAAAAACTGTAGATTCGAAAGCAAGTGTCAAAGTGCCCTCTAGTGGTGCGTACAGCACACTGACTCCAGAGCAAAGGGAACACAGGTTGCAAAGATACAGGACTACTGGAAACCTGGCTTTTTGAATCCTATTCTCAGTTTCTTCCAGAAACCCTGAGATTCAGACAGGATGTGACACATGAAGATTTAAGTTATTAAAAAGAGGCTTCCGGCATCCAAGACCAGGAAGAAATAATGAATACAGAGAGGCTGTAGAAAACACTACATTGTATGCTAAGGATAAGTGTCCTCGGCCTTTCTTACCAGTCTGCTCGGAAGAATTGAGTTCTGCTTAGCAGTTTTTCAGCCAGGAGTGACACTATTTGATTGGCTAATGATTTATTGATTTATCACACGTTGACCTAGAGGGAGCGTCTCCACTAGGCCACTTCTTCAATTTGATGACAAGGGAACAAGTTGGGCACATCTCCAGGAGAGGGACCCCAATCCACTGCCGCTGATCCGCCACAGAGCCCAGAGGCTTTGTGTGCAGGTGTCCTTAGCTACACCAGTAAGGGACATGGAGATGTGTGCACATCAATTTTTATCAATCTGTCATGTTTTAGAGGAATTTTCTATATCCTTTTTAAAATGGTAAGTTGCTTTGGCTATCGAGTTAATTTCCTCTCTTAATTAAATGAATTAGCCCCCAAGAATCTAAGGCTTTGGTGGTCTCTGAGAATGCTTTCAGATGTGAAACAGAATTATCCTAAGTCTTCTCAAAGCTCAGCTTATTATACGTTGGGCCTTAAATTAGGCTTAATTGTACCAGAAATTTACTATATGAGATATTCCTTAAGATGGGTAGCTCACCAGCTGAAACGTGGAATTCTTTCTATCCTATGGCAGAGTGCTGTGTGGTTGAGGTGTACATATTAAGCTTCTACATGAAGCTGTCAGTCAGAGACGGGGCAGATGCCCCCAATTAATTTCAACATTAATATAAATGTACTGAAATAATACAGTCAATCAAACATACTAGGTGCCACAAAAGAAAATAGAGGTGGTCTTGCATTTGATCAGAAACAGAGAAAACAATGCACTGACAAAAAAAGTTTAAAAGGAGGAGTCTGTTTCATTCCTAAAGAGAAAGTTCGTAAATATGCATATTTGTAAATCTTTGCGTTTTTCAAGGAAGACTTCTTAGGATTTTCATTTGATGTTGTTTTTATTTTTAAAAAGAGGTTGAAAGAAGGCAGAGAGATCAAAGAGAGGAGCTGGAAATGAGGAGCTGTTTCCAAGACAGCAAAAGGGAGGATGAAACGTTATGGATTTGAAGGAGACAGCATTTGACTAATGCAATGCAAAGAACGAGGCGAGAGGAAACGAGAGACGATCCTTGGCGAAACTGAGAATAGGAAACACGCGACTCAAGTCTGAAGCTTCTCTATTTAAAGCTCCAAACTGCCCTCCGGCTGCCCCCAGCGCCCAACCCCCCTCCCAGCTCGTAGGCCCGCCAGGCTTCCGTGTCTCTTCTCCCTCCGAAGAAATTTCACCTCAGAAAACCAGAGGCACACTGAAACTCTTGACTTCTCGCGGAGGCTGTGGAATTTCAACATGAGGTAACATCTCGGGGAAACCCACCTAGCGTGATTCAAAATCGAGGGACGGCCTGTCCAGGGCCCCTAGTAAGTCCGTTTCAGACATCCAAGGACTGGAAAGTTACTGAAGACAGAAAGTTACAGATTCTCAGAAAAACCACATCCTATAGAAGCGCAGCCAGCTTGGATACAGCTGGGGACCAAAACAGATATGAACCCACCCCCTCTTTCTTTATCTATTGCAGCTTGCCCTTTGAAGCCCAATAAAAGATTCAAACGCCCACCCCTTGGTGCCAAAGCCACTCCATGCGTCTGGCCCCTTTCCTCTCTTGGAAAGTGAATAAAAACTCTTTTTCTCCTCTTGCTAATATTTCTGTGAATTCTTTCACAGTCTGCGTTGGCTCACCTAACATTTCATGCTAGACTTTCTCCAAGGGGGGCAAACACTTCTCAGGAGCCAGGGTGGCAGGAGCCTGAGGTTGGGGAAGAGTGAAATGTATGTGAAAGTCTATGTTTAGTCTTTTTTTTAAATTTTAATTAAAAAAATTTTTTTTGAAATATAGTTAATTTACAATGTTGTATTAGTTTCAGGTGTACAGCAAAATGATTTATATATATATATATGTATACTTTTTAATATTCTCTTCCAATATAGGTAATTACAAGATATTGAGTATAGTTCCCTGTGCTATACAGTAGGTCCTTGTTGGTTATCTATTATATATGTAGTAGTGTGTATAGTTTAATCCCAAACTCCTAACTTATCCCTCCCCTACTATGTTTGTGAGTTTGTTTGTTTGTTTTCTATGTTTGTGAGTCTATGTTTTCTATGTTTGTGAGTCTATTTCTGTTTTGTTTGTTTTCTATGTTTGTGAGTCTATTTCTGTTTTGTAAGTAAGTTCATTTGTATCTTTTTTTTAGATTCCACATATAAGCGATATCATATGGTATTTGCCTTTCTCTGTCTGACTGAATTCACTTAGTATCAATCTCTAGGTCTATCCATGTTGCTGCAAAGGGCATTATTTCATTCTTTTTAATGGCTGAGTAGTATTCCATTGTATATATGTACCACATCTTCATCCATTCCTCTGTTAATGGACAGTTAGGTTGTGATATATGTTTAGTCTTTAACATGAACACACATTTTGACATTACTCATTAATCCATCTGAGTTCATTTTTACATAAAATAATATTAACAATAACATCACGGTACCGTTTATTAAATTATATGTTCCAAGCACAGTGATAAAGACTACATATACATTATCTTACTTAATCCTCTCATTAAACCTCTTAAAATGGGTATCAATATTATCTGCATGTTTACATGAGCAAATAGGCTCAGAATGGAGGCAAAACTTGCCCGGGAATGGTTGACAAGTGGTAATGCTGGGTTTCAAACCCAGGTGTGTCCTGTCAGCAGAATGACCTTGAAAACTGGAACTCTTCAATCAGATAAAGCCATGAGAGAAATCCAAAATTCAATTCGCTACCACTGTAATATCTGTAAGAGTGGCATGATCTCAACAGGCGAGAAGTTTATAAAAAACTTTTCAGGATTCCATCAAGTTCAAAGATTTTAAAAGTTGGCCAGAAGTGAGATCATACGTTAGGCGACAAAACAGGTTGAAAAGGTCGTATGAAAAGGTCTCACTTGCCAAAGCTGACACGATTTAAGCCTCAAAAAGAGAATAATGACTGTGCCCTCTGATATACATTAAATCTGGAAAGCCATGGGGTCCATAGTGAGATGCAAAAAGTGAGAATTAACAGGGTTTTTTTAATCTATAAAAGCAGGTGAATAGAATGCATTTTTATTGAGCCTTGTTATTGCTGTTGTTGGCTCATTTATTAAATCAATGAAGAATACAGAATGTAGAAAATTAACAATTGAAAAGCACTGACTGACTGAAAGAGAATATCAGTTGACCAGCTTCATAAGTAATAACCTTCAGTCACTGAAAATCATCTAAAAACACAAAATTTAATTATCTATAATGTTCAATATCTGAAAGGGTTATGTCATCTCTTTTTTAAATATGAAAGAATGGAAGGTTCCATGAGGCCTGGAGACCTTCGAACGTGATAGGAACCCATCACGTTCGAAGGTCTCCAGGGTTACAAGAAGAAAACATTCACACATCTAAAGTTTATCAGTGAGGTGGGAGCTGGGGCCTCCCGTCTACTCCTGCTGGAGTAGAGAAGAATTAGGTCAGGTGCATAATTTAAATCCAGGGAGACCACTGCTCTCTTGTTGTCATGGAGTCATAAAGGAACAGCAAGAACCAAGCACGTTCCATCAGGGTCACAAATGAGAATTCAGGCAGCCTTCAGCTGTAAGTCTCCCTCAGTAGAGAATGTTGGTGAACTGGTACGGTGACCATCTTCCTTAAACGAATAAGTGTTTTTCAACCTGGGGGGAATTAAAAATTCAGAATTAAGTACAGAAATGCTTAAGAGAATCAGAACACTAGTGTCAATACCCTTATGTTAAGAACGTGTCTGCGTATTTGGTATTTTGCCTGTAAGACAGCCTTTTCACTACAATTTGAAATGTGTATTTGTGCAATCGACTTAAACATATGATTTTAAGGTGAAAGTCGTTCTCAGTATTGAAACTCTAAGAGAACTTTGGGTTTACTTTAGTTTATTGGATTTGTAACAATTACTTAGCTCTCCAGAAGGTTTTGCTTGGTATTGATAAATCAGGTCACTGCTGACTTAAAAGGGAAAAGCTTAGGTTGACGCAGCTGCTAAAGGCACTTCCCCAACAGAACATCAGCCCTGGGTCTTGGCACCTTTGCCATTTCCTCATCCAGCCCCTCCCTACCTCTAGTTCACAAAAGGGGGCTGTGATAGAAAAGGCTGCCCGCACTTCAGCGGGCTGCTTCCTCCATCCGGTCACAAATTCTAGGTACAGCCAGATGGGTTTTCCATGGCCCCTGTGTCCTCCACCCTGTCCAAGACAATGCATAGCACTCGGCAGCATGCATGGGCGCAGAGGGGACAAAGGAACAGATTAAAAAAATGCTTGCTCGTGTCTGGCTTTTCTAATCTAGCAGCTTCTCATCGTGCACTTTGCCCTGTTTGTACACGGTGTCGTTCAGGGAACCCAGTGCCATCCCGCACAGCACCCAGCGGTGACGTTATCAAACCTGCCCCCCCCCCCAACCTGGCAACTGAGTCTTTTAAACTTCCTTGGTCAATGCGATATTCCCATGACTTAGTTGTAATACTTCTAGTCTCTGGATGGCCCAAGGCTCTCCCCTGCAGGAAGGCAATCCTATTATTACAGCAAAAAATTGTTCCAGAAATAGTCTCACTAGGGAATTTCCTTGCTAGGAAATTTCTCTTAACATAGTTTCAGCCCAAGGTTCTCATTCTAAAGAACAAGTTTTCCAACATGTATGCAAATGGCAACCATGTAATTTGTACTGCCCTCAGAGCTCTGGCAAAGTAGAAAGAAAGAAAATGAAACCTCAAAGCAAAGGTTAAGTAAATTTGTTTTAAATGGCCTGAGGCCCTTCCAATGATCATGAGTGATGCATCTACAAGCCAGGGAGCCACAATTCAACTGGCTCAAAATACATGCAAATATCATGAGGAGATCGAGTCTAGCTCTTCCTATACTACCTGGAGGACACATTGCTATCATTACCAAAGGTCACTTATCTTCCAGGGTTTGTAAAGAGTGGGTGTGGGTGCCCCAACATATTTATTCCTGCCAGAAGTCTGATTCTCTGTAAAAGAACATTAGGGGGAAAAATAACTGCCTCTCACCCAGGCAGTTTTCCTGCATCACCCCTGATGACTATGTGTTCATTTCACCACCCTTGGGAATAGCGACATCTCATGGCAGGTCTGGCCCATGATGCAAATGGAGAGCCAGAGACAGCAAATCCTGGCTACCTCTTAACTACCGGCAGCGAAGTTGGCCCTGACAGCCCTGAAGTCACTTAGAGGAGGCAGCTTTCACCACCCTGTGGTGGCTTCAGCCCACGAGGTGGAGAAGGGTTGACCCTGTTCCATCTTTGACTGACAGGGGAGTCCACGGTGAACATGGAAGAAACTCCATGGAGATACAGAAGAAGTAACTTCAGGACAGCTGGAATAAACTAGAAAACCTCGGAGCTAATGTTAGTTAGGATTCTTATCATCTTTACTTCATAATACGCTGCTAGGGGCCAGGGTGAGGTGAGCTAGGCACCTCAGGTGCAGACTTGAAGGAGGGGCTCAGACTCAGGGCCCTGTGTGCTGGCCCCGCCCTCCTTCCTCTCTTCTCGCCACGTCTGTTGTCTTCAAGACTCTCTGTATTCGTTTGCTAGGGCTGCCATAGCAAAGTGCCACAAACAGGGTGGTTGAAGACAGCAGAAATGTATTCTCTCACAGTGCTGGAGGCTAGAAGGCCCAAATCAAGTTGTCAGCAGGGTCGGTTCCCTCTGAGGGCTCCGAAGGAGGATCTGTCTCATGCTTCACTCCTAGCGTCTGAGGACAGCCATCAACACTTGGCATTCTTTGACTTGTAGATGCATCACTCCAATCTCTACCTCCACCTTCACCTGGCATCCTCCCTATGTGTCTCTCTCTTCTTCTTCTAAGTTGGCCAGCTATAATGGATTAGGGCCCTCCCTAATGACCTCACCTTAACCTGATTACATCAGCGACAACCCTATTTCCAAGGAAAAAAAGTTACAGGTTCTGGGAGTTGGGACTTCAACATGTCTTCTGGGGGGACACAATTCAACCCATAATGGTCTCTTACAATAAAGGTGAACAGTTCTAATCCTTGGAAGGGCACATTTACAACCAGTGTCAACTATCCATCACTGAGCAACAAACCACCCCCATAACTTAGTGGCTTAAAACAAGAACCATTTTATTTGCTCACGATTCTGCAGTTTGGGCTGGGCTCGGCAGGGCCATCCTTCTGCTGTCTTGCCAGTGGTCACTCACATGGCTGCGTTCAGCTAGTGGCTCAGACGGGAGCAGGGCTCAGCGGCGAAGGCTGGGCTTCTCTCTCTCCATTAACTCTCCGGACCTTTCTTGTTTCACGTGACCTCTCCCCCTGGTCTTGCCAGCAGGGTAGCTTGTCTTCTTAACGGTGGGTCAGCACTCCCAAGAGGACAAAATGAAAGCTGCTAGATCTCCTTAGGCTTAAATCTGGAGTTGGACACAGCATCATTTCTGCAGCATTCTATAGGTTAAAACAATTTCCAGGGCTAGCCCAGGTTCGGGGGAAGGGAAAACCCAAGGGCATGAATACCAAGAGGAGAGAGTAGTTTGAAGCCACCAATATACGAGCCTATTATAGCCTAATAAAATATAGGTATAAATGTTTGCCCTTGTACATCCACAGAAGGGGGAAATATGATGAGATGAACCCCCTCCCTCTTAGCAAACTCCACATTTCGTAGTCTAAATATTAAAATTGCAGCTAACAGAGAGGTCCTTAACACTTTCCTCCTTCAGGGAAAGATCATGACCCTTTTATATATCCTAAAAGTCCAGCTGGACAAATGCAGTAACCTTTCTCAGCTGTTGATCTTTAGCACCCCTTTCAAACAGCCTTTTTGAAATTTGCTACCTTTGGTCTAAAAGTTCCACTTTGGCCCCATCTACTGAGCGACATCATATCTCTCTTCTTCCCCGGTCCTTCTCCCCTGCTGACCACAGGCCAACCTTGGAAGAGCTCAAAGGTAGTCATGGGGATGCAGATGCAAGAGAAAGCCTGTAATGTGGGTGATTAAGGAACTGAGGCATACGAGTCCCCAGGGCTCTTCCTCCTTTCCTGTGGTAGAGTTTTTAGAAATGGCAAAGTTTCAAAATTCTGAGGCTGAGATCCTTTTTTCTCTTTTTTTTTAAAGTGAGGATCAAACTTTTTCTTTTTTTTAATTATTATTTTTGGCTACACCACGTGGCACGTGTGATCTTAGTTCCCCGACCAGGAATCAGACCTGTACCCCCTGCACTGGAAGCACAGAGCCTTAACCACTGGACCACGAGGGAAGTCCCTGGGGTCTTTTTTTCTTGATAGGCCTCTGTAAAAAAATTTTTTTTAATTTGAATTATAAATAGAATAATGAGTCAACTGAATTTTAAAGTTTAAAATTAGATTTTATAATCTGTAATTTTAATACATTAAATATTGACTTTAAACAACAAAGTAAATCTCTGAATAGTCTCCCTGTGCACAAAAACACTCTCAAAGGTGCTAAAAAATGTACATCTATATTTAATATGTATGACTCCCTCTGGGCTACTATCCATAAAGTGATAGTTTGGTAAACTGTTTTACATTACTACCAGACATGAGTAATAAGAGGTAATTATGAAGGATATGTAAAAGTGGGAAAGTTCTTTTGTATAATGTAAAGCAGAAACTTCTCAAGGAGACAGTGAGGGGTGCTGATTAAAAACTTGGACTTCAGAATTGGTGACCTCCATCCAAACCCTAACTTGCCATCTACTCATTACTTGCGTTGGGTAAGTCACTGAAGCTCTCTGTATTAGTTCCCTGAGCTGCCATAACAGAGTACCACAAACTGGGTAGCTTGAAAGAGCAAAATGTATTGTCTCACAGTTCTGGAGAGGAGGAATCCTTCCTCATCTCTTCCTCTGCCAGCCATCCTGACATTCCTTGGCTCTTAAATGGCATTCTCCCTATGTCTCTGTCTTCACATGGCCATCTTACAAGGACTCCAGTCCTATTGGATTAGGGACCCACCCTACTCCAGTATAACTTTTCTTAACTAATTACATCTGCAATGACCTTATTCCCTAATAAGGTCACATTCTGAGATACTGGAGGTTAGGATTTCAACATATGAATTTTGGGGAGACATAATTCAACCTGTCATGCTCTCCACCTGTCATGCTCTCCAAGGGAGGTCACTGCCTAGCTCAGTGGTCTGCACAAAGAAAAATCAGATTACAGGTGCAATGCACAAGGCATACTACATTGTGTATATAGAGTATATACACAATAAATGGTAATTAGTGTAGAAATGGACCAACATGAAATTACTGACCCTATGTAAGATACAAATTACAAATGTAAAAATTAATAATAATTATGTCTCTGGAGGAATTGTGGAAATTTTTTTAATGTATTAAGTATTCCTCAAGTCAGCTGAACTTTGTTTATTACAATGACTGTGAACTTGAGGTGTTGGCAAACATCAACAGCATGTCAACGTAGAATCCATCAAAAAATCTGAAGATGGCTGTACAAAGAAGTGGCAGCAATACCCAAAAGTAGCAGTGGATGGTGCAAAACTCACTGCTTTGGTGCTGGGGGATTTAAAATAGTTACTTTCAACTTTTGATTCTTTAGAGGCTAATTATCTGGTCTGCAGATTATGGAAGCCCTTCTCCTGCACTTAAGACTTTCAGACTCTGCTTATTGTAAGCAGCCCTGCAGTCATCGTTAAGACATTCATCACCAGGTGCCCAGTGATGGAGCAGAGAGGAATGAAATCGTTGAATTTTGAAATAGATGTGCATTTTTGGAGGGTTTCCTGTTTCAGTTACTGTGAAAAATCATTAAGGACTGTTATGGACTGAATGTGTCCCCCCAGAATTCATGTCTGGAAGCCTTAACATCCAATGTGATGGTATTTGGAGGTGGGGCCTTTGGGAAGTGATTAGATTTAGTTGAGGTCATGAGGATGGGACTCTGATGATGGTATTAGTGCCCTTATAAGAGGAGAAAGAGACCAGAGCTCTCTCTCTGCGCCATGTGAGGTTACAATGAGAAGATGGCTGTGTACAAGCCAGGAAGAGAGTTCTTTTCAAGAACTGAATCTCCCAGCACCTTGATCTTAGACTTCCAGCCTCCAGAGCTGTGAGAAATAAATGTTTGTTGTCTAAGCCACCCAGGCTGTGGTATTTTGTCATGACAGCCTGAACTGACTAAGACAAAGGGGAAAAGAATAAGGGATTCAACGTTAAAGCAAAAAGGGGTCTTAGGGAATATGTAATCTAACCCTTAATTTAGAGATGATAAAATTTGTGGCCCCAAATGGTGGAGTGTTCTTCTCGTTGTTACATGGTTTGTTAGAAAGCATGTTAGAAAAAGGCCACATAAGAATCTGGATCCCCTAAACCACACATCCCTAAATTTCTGGTCCTTCTGATCAGTACGTGTTGCATGAACGAAAGAAAAATTAAGGACTTCAAATATACAGTATGATACTGCATGAAACAGTGGGAGGAAGTTTACCCTCTCATGGTCTGGAGAAGTGAATTTTAATGCAGCACACTTCACACTGGGGTACTTGGACCCCTGGGTCACTCAACGGCATTCCAAGGCATATGTAGACAGGAATGGTTTGAAGACAGAATCAGTTTCCATCCTCGTGTTCAATTTCCATCCACCAGTGATGGAGGATCAGGTTCCCTTTTCACCCCTGCCCTTGCACTATTGTACAATTGAGGTTCCCTCCTTCCCAAAAGAAAGGCATCCTTCCACTCAACCTGATCTTCACTGTGTGGCATTGTCCTGGGGCAGAAAACCTCCGGGTGCTCTTTGAAATATTCGTGTGAGTGTTGGAAAAGGGTACAGATCCTTTGGCAACTTTGGTTTCTAAGTTGTGCTTTCAAGAAAAATAAAGAAGGACATAATCAAGGTATCAGCTGGTAGATCATCATTATCAGTTAATGTTTGTGATAGATCACTGTTAGACTTTTAGCATTTAACACACAGATCAAAGAAATGGGTGACATTGCTATAACAAAACTCCTTCATTCCCATCTACTTACATGACCAAAGTTTCTCATAACTTCTATCTACAAAGACAAACACAATAATAGGAATGAAATTGATGCTGAACTCTGTCTCATTCTAGCAATAAACAGTAGTCATGAACAGGTACAAGAATCAATAGGGGAGGGGAGTCCTATATCTATGTAGGGCTTCACGTGAATTCTAGTTCTTTACTTTCGGCTATGTGAAAGGTTTGTACTGCCCCACCCCGCTGTGAAGTGAGGTGTGGCCATGTGACTTGCATTGCTAATGAAGTGTGAATGGCATGGACGTGTATCACTTGCAGGCAGAGACTTTAGAGCTTTTGCACTATTTGCCACGCTTCCTGTTTCCTGCCCAGTGATCATGGAAACACATGTTGAGATGAAGCCCCCAAAAGGCTGGGTCCCAGAGTGATGACCATGAGCAATGCCTCTTGCTGAATGGAGCAGTCGTATGGGCAAGAGATACACTTGTGCTGTGTTAAGTACCTGAATATAATCCAGCCCCTCCAGATGAATAGTTTTTTTTAATTTATTTTTTTACCGAAGTATAGTTGATTGACAACGCTCTGTTCTGCTGTACAGCAAAGTGATTCAGCTATACATATATAAACATCCTTTATTTAAATATCCTTTTCCATTATGATTTATCACAGGATGTTGAATGTAGTTCCCTGTGCTCTACAGTAGGACCTTGTTGATATCCATTCTATACATAATAGTTTGCACCTGCTAATCCCAAACTCCCACTCCATCCCCCCTCACCACCCCACCTTGGCAACCACAAGTCTGTTCTCTATGTCTGTGAGTCCATTTCTGTTTTGTGTGTGATATTTTAGATTTCACATATAAATGATATCATATGGCATTTGTCTTTCTCTCTCTGGCTTACTTCACTTAGTATGATCATCTCTAGGTCCATCCGTGTTGCTGCAAATGGCATTATTTCATTCTTTTTTATGATTGAGTAGTATTGCATCATGTGTGTGTGTGTGTGTGTGTGTCTGTGTGTGTGTATCACATCTTTTGTATCCAGTCATCTGTCAATGGATATTTAGGTTGTTTCCGTGTCTTGGCTATTGTGAATAGTGCTGTTATGAACATAGGGGCGCATGTATCTTTTTGAATTACAGTTTTTTTCTGGATACATGCCCAGGAGTGGGATTGCTGGATCATACGGCAACTCTGTTTTTAGCTTTTTGAGGAACTTCCGTACTGTTTTCCATAGTGGCTGCACCAACTTACAATTCTACCAACAGTCTAGCAGGGTCCCTTTTCTCCATACCTTCTCTGGCATTAATTGTTTGTAGACTTTTTGATGATGGCCATTCGGACTGGTATGAGGTGGTATCTCATTGTAGTTTTGATTTTCATTTCTCTAATAATTAGTGATGTTGAGCATCTTTTCATGTGCCTGTTGGACATCTGTATGTCTTCTTTGGAGAAATGTCCAGATGGATAGTTTTAATAAAAAGTACTTCTTAATGAAATTTTACTTTTGATGCTTAATAATTATTTATATACATAATTTATTTAAGTTGTTTTGATCAATTGTGTCAAATAAAAGTCATAGTTCAACCCAAAAGAAAATGTGAATGATTAGATCATTATGATCACAGGAAATAATAAAGTATAAATTTTGATTTCTATGATTTTTGTGGCAGAGATGTGTGATGGGGTGATCAGGAAAAGTGTTTCATCCCAATGCAATTCATTTCATAAAGCTTGAAATGAATTACACTAGGATAAATTCCTGAGGGAGATATGGAATGGAAATAGGAATTGAAGGACGAAAAGGAACAATATGAAATTTCAACTCTAAAAGTAGAGTTTTTTTCATGTATCTTTCAACTGAATGATGATAAACACTAAGTAATCCTGTTGTTAGCTTTCACTTGATATGTTTAAAAATGATACAATGTTTTCACTTGAAATAAGCTAGGAATTACATCTTTTGCAACTAAATTTACAATTAAGAGTTTTAGATTTCAATTAAAAATATGCAAGAGAATAAGTAGTTTTGGAGGGATACTTAAAAAAAATTGAAGGTGACAATTCTTATCTATCTAGGGCAGGGTTGTCTAAACCTTGGCGCTTTTGAAATTTTACGTTGGATAATTTTTTTGCTGGTGGCCGTCCTATGCATTGTAGGGTGTTAAGCAGCACCCCTGGCCTCTGTCTACTAGGTGCACTAGCATCCCACCTTCCTAGCTGTGACAACCACAAATGTCTCTAGACGTTGCCAAATATCCCCAGGGAAAGCAAAACTGTTCCCACACAAGAACCACTTGATCTGTGGGTAAGTGCTTTTTTTGTCTTCCCGTTTCCACTCTCTTCAAAGGCGTGAGTTGTCCAAAAACGCTGACAGTGACCCTGGAATCCCCTCAACCTTATTCCTATTCTTTTCCAAGCTTAAGAGAAGTGGCCAAGAAATGACGTCTTATACCAGAACCAGTAACTCATTTATATCTCCTGCCTGCCCTGGCTACCCCCGGTATAAATTGAATTCAGTTTTGATGAAGAATGAGAAACTTGAGTTAGCACTGCTCAGGGCTGTTCCGTGCCAAACTACTTTCTGCCCAGTATTACATTAGCTACATGAACACACACAATAATACACAATAATTCAATATGTCCAGGAGAAGAGAGATTTTGATTTTTTGGAGATCTTACTGATCCTTAACAAATGGGATATTTTTAGTACTTGAGGAGTAATAGGTAGGGGAAAAGAGATTTTATGAATCCGTAGAAGCAAAAATAAAGGCAGCTCATGAAGAAAATGGGCTAAGGGTCAACAGCCAAGGAGAAAAAAAAGAAGAGCGGCCGTCACCTTGTTTTGTACGTTCTGCACGTACACCAGCCTGAGCCGAGCGCTGAGGTCTTCATTCATTCGCGCAGGAGGAGGGAACATCGTGGTCTCGTTAAACGTCTGCAGAAGCCAGACACTCTGTGGACGTTTCGCTTTTTTTGGCCTGAGTTTTGGGCTGTTTTCCTTGCAACCCTATTTAACAGCTGCAGCCCTGAAAGAACAAGAAGAACACAGGGAAGAAAGCTCTCGGTTTGGAAAGTCTAGAGAAGCTAATTATTTAGATACTCAAAGGGGTATGTGAAGAGCCAGGAGACCAGATCTGATTTGAGTTTGCCCCCTCTGGTATTGGAAGAAAAAACATCTGCTTCTTGGGGAGCCCAGACTAGTTCAGCGCTTGGTTTCTTACTGTGCTCTGCTCTCACAAGAGGACCCCTTCCCTTTAAAAATTAGAATAAATCAAAAGCATGATGGGGGAGAGTGCTATGAGAACACAATGTTGAAATGCTCCCTCTTGCTTGCTCTCTCTCCTTATTTTTCCTCCAAATTTTCATAACCTCAAGGGAATAAAAAGCAAATTACTTATCATTATTGGCTTCTCAGCTGTAGGAGAAGCTTAACTCTTCCTACTGGTGTCCCAGGCCACCTAGTCACTGAAAGCAAGACTGCAGCAGTCCTGGTAGCCAGCTGATAGCAGATGTTAGAAAGTAGAGTATGTGGTCATCCACCAGAGGGCAGACAGCGGAAGCAAGAAGAACTACAATCCTGCAGCCTGTGAAACAAAAACCACATTCACAGAAAGATAGACAAGATGAAAAGGCAGAGGGCTATGTACCAGATGAAGGAACAATATAAAACCCCAGAAAAACAACTAAATGAAGTGGAGATAGGCAACCTTCCAGAAAAAGAATTCAGAATAATGATAGTGAAGATAATCCAGGGCTCGGAAAAAGAATGGAGGCAAAGGTTGAGAAGATGCAAGAAATGTTTAACAAAGAGCTAGAAGAGGGCTCCCCTGGTGGCGCAGTGGTTGAGAGTCCGCCTGCCGATGCAGGGGACACGGGTTCGTGCCCCAGTCTGGGAAGATCCCACATACCACGGAGTGGCTGGGCCCTTGAGGCATGGCCACTGATCCTGCCCGTCCGGAGCCTGTGCTCCGCAACAGGAGAGGCCACAACAGTGAGAGGCCTGCGTACCACAAAAAAAAAAAAAAAAAAAAAAGACCTAAAAAAAAGAACAAACGAATAGAGATGAGCAATACAATAACTGAAATGAAAACTACACTAGAAGGAATCAATAGCAGAATAACTGAGGCAGAAGAACGGATAAGTGACCTGAAAGACAGAATGGTGGAATTCACTGCTATGGAACAGAATAAAGAAAAAAGAATGAAAAGAAATGAAGACAGCCTAAGAGACCTCTCGGACAACATTAAACACAACAACATTCACATTATATGGGTCCCAGAAGGAGAAGAGAGAGAGAAAGGACCAGAGAAAATATTTGAAGAGATTATAATTGAAAAATTCCCTAACATGGGAAAGGAAATAGCCACCCAAGTCCAGGAAGTGCAGTGAATCCCATACAGGATAAACCCAAGGAGAAACACGCCGAGACACATAGTAATCAAATTGGCAAAAACTAAAGACAAAGAAAAATTATTGAAAGCAGCAAGGGAAAAATGACAAATAACATACAAGGGAACTCCCATAAGGTTAACAGCTGATTTCTCAGCAGAAACTCTACAAGAAGGGAGTGGCATGATATACTTAGAGGGATGAAAGGGAAGAACCTAAAACCAAGATTACTCTACCCTGCAAGGATTTCATTCAGATTCGATGGAGAAATCAAAAGCTTTACAGACAAGCAAAGCTAAGAGAATTCATCAACACCAAACCAGGTCTACAACAAATGTAAAGGAACTTCTCTAAGTGGGAAACACAAGAGAAGAAAAGGACCTACAAAAACAAACCCAAAACAATTAAGAAATCATCATAGGAACATACATATCAATAATTACCTTAAATGTGAATGGATTAAATGCTCCAACCAAAAGACACAGGATTGCTGAATGGATAGAAAAACAAGACCCATATATATGCTGTCTACAAGAGACCCACTTCGGACCTAGAGACACATACAGACTGAAAGTTAGGGGATGGAAAAAAATAATCCATGCAAATGGAAATCAAAAGAAAGCTGGTGTAGCAATACTCATATCAGACGAAATAGACCTTAAAATAAAGAATGTTACAAGAGACAAGGAAGGACACTACATGTGATCAAGGGATCAATCCAAGAAGAAGAAGTAACAATTATAAACATATATGCACCCAACATAGGAGCACCTCAATACATAAGGCAACTGCTAACAGCTATAAAAGAGGAAATCGACAGTAACACAATAATAGTGGAGGACTTTAACACCTCACTTACACCAATGGACAGATCATCCGAAATGAAATAAATAAAGAAACAAAAGCTTTAAATGACACAATAGACCAGATAGATTTAATCGATATTTATAGGACATTCCATCCAAAAACAGCAGATTACAGTTTCTTCTCAAGTGCGCACGGAACATTCTCCAGGATACATCACATCTTGGGTCACAAATCAAGCCTCAGTAAATTTAGGAAAATTGAAATCATATGAAGCATCTTTTCTGACCACAACACTATGAGATTAGAAATCAATTACAGGGAGAAAAACATAAAACACACAAACACATGGAGGCTAAACAATACATTACTAAATAACCAAGAGATCACTGAAGAAATCAAAGAGGAAATCAAAAAATACCTAGAGACAAATGACAATGAAAACACGACGATCCAAAACTGTCGTGGGATGCAGCAAAAGCAGTTCTAAGAGGGAAGTTTATAGCTATAAAAGCCTACCTCAAGAAACAAGAAAAATCTCAAACAATCTAACCTTACACCTAAAGGAACTAGAGAAAGAAGAACAAATAAAACCCAAAGTTAGCAGAAGGAATGAAATCATCAAGATCAGAGCAAAAATAAATAGAAACAAAGAAAACAATAGCAAAGATCAATAAAACTAAAACCTAGTTCTTTGAGAAGATAAACAAAATTGGTAAACCATTAACCAGACTCATCAAGAAAAACAGGGAGAGAACTCAAATCATTAAAATTAGAAATGAAAAAGGAGAAGTTACAACAGACACTGCAGAAGTACAAAGCATCCTAAGAGACTACTACAGGCAATTCTATGCCAATAAAATGGAGAACCTGGAAGAAATGGACAAATTCTTAAAAAGGTATAACCTTCCAAGACTGAACCAGGATGAAATAGAAAGTATGAACAGACCAATCACAAGTAATGAAATTGAAACTGTGATTAAAAATCTTCCAACAAACAAAAGTCCAGGACCAGATGGCTTCACAGGTGAATTCTATCAAACATTTAGAGAAGAGCTAACACCCATCCTTCTCAAACTCTTCCAAAAAATTGCAGAGGAAGGAACACTCCCAAACTCATTCTATGAGGCCACCATCACCCTGATACCAAAATCAGACAAAGATACTACAAAAAAAGAAAATTACAGACCAATATCACTGATGAATATAGATGCAAAAATCCTCAACAAAATACTAGCAAACAGAATCCAACAACACATTAAAAGGATCATACACCATGATCAAGTGGGATTTATCCCAGGGATGCAAGGATTCTTCAATATACACAAATCAATCAATGTGATGCACCATATCAACAAACTGAAGAATACAAACCATATGATCATCTCAATAGGTGCAGAAACAGCTTTTGACAAAAGTCAACACCCATTTATGATAAAAACTCTCCAGAAAATGGGCATAGAGGGAACTTACCTCAACATAATAAAGGCCATATACAACAAACCCACAGCAAACATCATTCTCAATGGTGAAAAACTGAAAGCATTTCTTCTAAGATCAGGAAAAAGACAAGGATGTCCACTCTCACCACTATTATTCAACATAGTTTGGGAAGTCCTAGCCATGGCAATCAGAGAAGAAAAAGAAATAAAAGGAATACAAATTGGAAAAGAAGAAGTAAAACTGGCACTGTTTGCAGATGACATGATACTCTACATAGAGAATCCTAAAGATGCCACCAGAAAACTACTAGAGCTAATCAATGAATTTGGTAAAGTTGCAGGATACACAATTAATGCACAGAAATCTCTTGCATTCCTATATACTAATGATGAAAAATCTGAAAGAGAAGTTAAGGAAACACTCCCATTTACCATTGCAACAAATAGAATAAAATGCCTAGGAATAAACCTACCTAGGGAGACAAAAGACCTGTATGCAGAAAACTATAAGACACTGATGAAAGAAATGAAAGATGATACCAACAGATGGAGAGATATACCATGTTCTTGGATTGGAAGAATCAATATTGTGAAAATGACTATACTACCCAAAGCAATCTACAGATCCAATGCAATCCCTATCAAATTACCAATGGCATTTTTTATGGAACTAGAACAAAAAATCTTAAAATTTGTATGGAGACACAAAAGAACCCAAATAGCCAAAGCAGTCTTGAGGGAAAAAAACGGAGCTGGAAGAATCAGACTCACTGACTTCAGACTATACTACAAAGCTACAGTAATCAAGACAATATGGTACTGGCACAAAAACAGAAACATGTATCAATGGAAGAGGATAGAAAGCCCAGAGATAAACCCACGCACCTATGGTCAACTAATCTACGACAAAGGAGGCAAGGATATACAATGGAGAAAAGACAGTCTCTTCAATAAGTGGTGCTGGGAAAACTGGACAGCTACATGTAAAAGAATGAAATTAGAACACTCCCTAACAGCATACACAAAAATAAACTCAAAATGGATTAGAGACCTAAATGTAAGACCAGACACTATAAAACTCTTAGAGGAAAACATAGGAAGAACACTCTTTGACATAAATCACAGCAAGATCTTTTTTGATCCACCTTGTAGAGTAATGGAAATAAAAACAAAAATAAGCAAATGGGACCTAATGAAACTTCAAAGCTTTTGCACAGCAAAGGAAACCATAAACAAGACAAAAAGACAACCCTCAGAATGGGAGAAAATATTTGCAAATGAATCAACGGACAAAGGATTAA
Source organism: Monodon monoceros (assembly GCF_005190385.1). NCBI lineage: Eukaryota > Metazoa > Chordata > Mammalia > Artiodactyla > Monodontidae > Monodon > Monodon monoceros. The sequence goes on from NW_021703780.1 coordinate 13,397,251, forward strand.
TCTCCAAAATATATAAACAGCTCATGCAGCTCAATATTAAAAAAGCAAACAACCCAATCCACAAATGGGCAGAAGACCTAAATAGACATTTCTCCAAAGAAGACATACAGATGGCCAAGAGACACATGAAAAGCTACTCAACATCACTAATTATTAGAGAAATGCAAATCAAAACCACAACGAGGTATCACCTCACACTGGTTAGAATAGGCATCATCAGAAAATCTACAAACAACAAATGCTGGAGAGGGTGTGGAGAAAAGGGAACCCTCTTGCACTGTTGGTGGGAATGTAAATTGGTACAACCACTATGGAGAACAGTATGGAGGTTCCTTAAGAAATTAAAATTAGAATTACCATATGATCCAACAATCCCGCTACTGGGCATATACCCAGAGAACACCATAATTCAAAAAGACACATGCACCCCAATGTTCATTGCAGCACTATTTACAACAGCCAGGTCATGGAAGCAACCTAAATGCCCATTGGCAGACAAATGGATAAAGAAGATGTGGTACATATATACAATGGAATATTACTCAGCCATAAAAAGGAACGAAATTGGGTCATTTGTTGAGATGTGGATGGATCTAGAGACTGTCATACAGAGTGAAGTAAGTCAGAAAGAGAAAAACAAATATCATATATTAACACATGTATGTGGAACCTAGAAAAATGGTACAGATGAACCAGTTTGCAGGACAGAAGTTGTGACACAGATGTAGTGAACAAACGTATGGACACCAAGGGGGGAAAGCTGTGGGGGGTGGGGATGGTGGTGTGCTGAAGTGGGAGATTGGGACTGAGACGTATACACTGACGTGTATAAAATTGATGACTAATAAGAACCTGCTTTATAAAAAAATAAATAAAATTTAAAAATTAAAAAAAAAAGAAAGCAGAGTAGGTGATTTTCTCCTTTCATCAAAGCTAGCAAGAACACTAAATAATGTTTTAAAAATGAGAAGAGTCTGGGTGTAGCATAGAACAAAACATTGAAGAAAATTGAGCTAATGGAATAATCCAGTCTTCCTGCAACTCAGCCGAATGTTATCACCAAGGGACTTAACAGCACCTTTTATTTGAAGATTCTAAAATATTTGACATAGTGTACCAAACACGTGTCACATACTTAAGACCTTTGTCATTCTGTTTGCTCTCTCTCCAAGGCATGGTTCTGCCTAAAATAGCTCTCTGGTGCTCCTGGGTTCTGTTACAAACCCCAGAGATACATTCTAGAAGTAGAAATCAAATTAGATGGCTTTTTTGTTTAAAGTTTCTTGGAGGCATTGGAGAACGGTACTCTGCGAATCCAGTGAATCAATAGGTATGCAATGAGATTGTCATCATCACAAATGCATTGTTAATGAGGACAGAGGCCACAGGGGAAAAAGTTGGACCCTTTGATTTAGGCTCAACCTCCTATAGTAATGGTCAATGAGAAAAAGAAAAGCATGTCTCATATGAGAAGATCCTAAGGTCTGTAACGCTTAAAATTCTCAAACCAAATGTCATGCAGAAAGGCCATTGATTCACTAGTTGGCTTTTGTATCACACAAACCTCAGTGAAATGCTCAAGGTGATGGAGCACAGTAATCCTAACCAGCTGAGTAATAACAATAAAAGGCAGGGGGTATGTTTATTATACAGCAATAATTAACAGGCGTGAAGTCATTCCGAAGTTACAAATAAAAGTCTGCAGAGGTCAGGCAAGCAAAATAAATATGTAAATCAGGCTGGGGGTAATATGGTGGGAACTGGTGGGATCTGCCCTGAACTGGAAAATATATCATCTGCTAATAGCATGCACTTGCAATTACAACAAAGAAAGGGGAAAAAGAGCAAAACAAAACACTGTGCTAGTTAAACCAGACGGGTCAGGTTTAGGTGAGAAAGCAAGTTTGCAAGCCCTGTAAATAGCACTGGCTCTTTCTTAGTCACTAGTACCTACCCTGGTCCCTGGATGAAATCTTTGAGGACAGGTTGATAATTTGTCCCATTTATGGAAACAGCTTAGTGACTCAAGAAATATTTGAGTTATATAATAGGATCTTTTACCTACAAAATTGCTTTCCCTGTATTATGCTGTGGGTTTACCTATACAGACAAATGTCATAAGAAAAAAATCATGTGAAATTCCTCATGTTTCCATCCACAATGTTCTCTTAACAAAGACCCATGAGAGAAATGCCTTTTAAATCTCACTTCAGGGACAGGAAGAATCCAGGACTTTGTTTTCATATTTATGGCCACTGAATTGTGTAGCCACGCTTCATTCTTTTTTTATTAATTTTTAATTGGAGTATATTTGCTTTACAATGTTGTGTTAGTTTCTGCTGTACAGCAAAGTGAATCAGCTATATGTGTACATGCATCCCCTCTTTTTTGGATTTCCTTCCCATTTAGGTCACCACAGAGCATTGAGTAGAGTTCCCTGTGCTATACAGTAGGTTCTCATTAGTTATCTGTTTTATACATAGCACATTTCATTCTTCTCCCACTATTTTGGTCCTAGAATTCTGAAAGTCATATTTGGAGGTCTTTTTTTTTTTTTCATCTTTATTGGAGTATAATTGCTTTACAATGTTGTGTTAGTTTCTGCTGTACAACAAAGTGAATCAGCTATATCTATACGTATATCCCCATATCCCCTCCCTCTTGAGCCTCCCTCCCACCCTCCCTATCCCACCTCTCTAGGTCGTCACAATGCATCGAGCTGATCTCCCTGTGCTATGCAGCCGCTTCCCGCTAGCCATCCATTTTACATGTGGTAGTGTATATATGTCAATGCCACTCTCTCACTTCATCCCAGCTTCCCTTTCCCCCACTGTGTCCTCAAGTTCGTTCTCTACGTCTGAGTCTTTATTCCTGCCCTGCCACTAGGTTCATCAGTACCATGTTTTTAGATTCCATATATATGTGTTAGCATATGGTATTTGTTTTTCTCTTTCTGACTTACTTCACTCTGCATGACAGACTCTAGGTCCATCCACCTCATTACAAATAACTCAATTTCATTCCTTTTTATGGCTGAGTAATGCTCCATTGTATATATGAGCCACATCTTCTTTATCCATTCATCTGTGGATGGACACTTAGATTGTTTCCATGTCCTGGCTATTGTAAATAGTGCTGTCCTGAACATTGTGGTACATGACTCTTTTTGAATTATGGTTTCCTTAGGGTATATGCCCAGTAGTGGGATTGCTCGGTCATATGGTAGTTCTATTTTTAGTTCTTTAAGGAACCTCCATACTGTTCTCCATAGTGGCTCTATCAATTTACATTCCCACCAACAGTGCAGGAGGGTTCCCTTTTCTCCACACCCTCTCCAGCATTTATTGTTTCTAGTTTTGATGATGGCCGTTCTGACAGGTGTGAGGTGATACCTCATTGTGGTTTTGATTTGCATTTCCCTAATGATTAGTGATGTTGGGCATATTTTCATGTGTTTGTTGGCCATCTGTATGTCTATTTTGGAGAAATGTCTATTTAGGTCTTCCACCCATTTTTGGATGGGGTTGTTTGTTTTTTTGATATTGAGCTGCATGAGTTGCTTGTATATTTTGAGATTAATCCTTTGTCAGTTGCTTCATTTGCAAATATTTTCTCCCATTCTGAGGGTTGTCTTTTTGTCTTGTTTATGGTTTCCTTTGCTGTGCAAAAGTTTTTAAGTTTCATTAGGTCCCATTTTTTAAATTTTTGTTTTTATTTCCATTACTCTAGGAGGTTGGCCAAAATTTGGAGGTCTTTTTTAGCTTTAGGAACATGTGATGCATTTGTATGTGATCATTTTACTTCTGGCTTTTATTATTCTCCTCATATGATTTTCCTTTCTCCTTAATTCCATGATCTATATATCCTTTTGTGCAGACTTTTTTTTTTTTTTTTTGGTGTGCTATTTCAAATCCATTGAGAATAGAGTATACATTAACTGAATTCAAATGGGAACTTGGAAAACCTACATAGACCATTTCTCAGTAAATGGTTATAGGATTAGGACCATGTTCTTGTATACCCCCAAATGACATTGCTTTAGAAGAACTGAATTAAGGTGGAATATGGTGGGGGGGTGGTGAGGCAGGGATGAAATGTATTATATCAAGAAGATACTTTAAAAAAAATACACATGATTTACTTCATTTATTTTTTCATGACATTTTTTACTGTGGTAAAATACACATAACAAAATTTACCACTTTAACCATTTTAAAATATACAATTCGGCAACATTATGAACATTTATAATGTCATACAACCATCACTTCTTTCCATCTCCAGGAAATTTTCATCACCCCAGTCAGAAATTCTGTACCCATCAAACACTAACTCCCCAGTCTCCCCTCCACTCAGCCCCTAGTAACCTCTATTCTACTTTCAGTGTCTATGAATTTGCCTATTCTAGGTTCCTCATATAAGTGGAATCTTACACTATTTGTCCTTTTGTGACCGGGCTTATTTCACTTAGCATAATGTATTTGAGGTTCATTTATGTTAAAGAATGTACCAGAATTTACTTCCTTTTTAAAGGCCGGGTACTATTTCATTGCATGAATATACCACATTTTGTTTATCCATTTATCTGTCCATGGACGTGTGAAGTGTTTCCATCTTTTGGCTACTGTGAATAATGCTACTATGGACATTGATGTTCAACTGTCTGAGTCCCTACTTTCAGTGCTTTGGGGTATATGCTCAGATCATACAGTAATTCTGTGTTTAGCTTTTTGAGGAACTGCCCAGCTATTTTCCACAAACTGTACCATTCCCACCAGCAAGACATGTGTTCCAATTTCTCTACCTCTTCTCCAGCATTTTCCATTTTTAAAATAATAGCCATCCTAATAGGTATGAAGTAATATCTCCAAGATATATTTTTAATTAGAGGAGTCTCTCTATCCAATTTGACATAGACTTTTATTTTTCTTTGGGAGACACTATAGGTAAGAGGGCTTGCCTAGCGGAAGTCTGTAGTCAGGCAGATCCTAGTTTGAACAGCTCTGTTTCACTTTGTTTCTTTATCTGTTAAACGGGAATAAAATAAGGCTGTACTTCATAGCTGTGTTTTGTTAATCAAAGGAGACAATGCACCTCAAAGGTTTAGTGTAGGGGCAAGTAGAGAGTAATGACTCAAGAAATGGAAAGGACCAGTAGCCATACTTTACCAAATGTGACTTTCCTTCAAACTTGTGTCTGACAAATGACTCAGCTGGTCCAGTCACTGTTAATGCATAAACCTTAGTGATTAAGTGACTGTTGTCAAGTTCTATTTGCTGGTTAATGATGGATTAGGTCGTACAGATCAATGTACGACCTAATGAAATAATGAAAAATAATGAAAATACTAAAAATATGAAAAATAAAAAATAATGAAAATAATGAAAAATACTGGACTTAAAATAACAACAACTTGAAGCTTGTTCAACATCGTAGAACTGAACACACTTGGAAGCTCATGGGCCAGTTTTTGCCCAAAAGTCAGTAGCTGGAGAGGTAAGCACATTAATTGAGCATCAGCCTCTCGTGTTCCCTGGGAGCATCTGCTGACGCCACTCACCTCTACTTCAGTTCAGCATCTGTGTCAGGAGAAAAAGAGCAGTCAGGTCTCAGGTCCCATGCAAGGAAGAGGGTCTGTTAGAAGACCCTGCCCACACTAAGTGGGGACCCCAGAGGACTAAATCTTCAGGGTTAGCATGAGGAAGATCTACACTCAAGTCCCAACCTCTCCCCACTTCTCAGCTGAGTGCAAAGAGGGCTGTTTGACTATTGAGCAGAATAGTCAAAAAAAGGAAAGGGGGAGATGCGTGAGAAGTTGTAGCCTCAATGCAGTACTACCTCCATTAGAGGAAGTACAGTTAGATTTACAACTGACTTCTTTACAGCAATAGTGGAGACCAAAAGCATTGGAGAAAAATTTTCAGTGTGCTGACAAAAATGACTACCAACCTAGAATTCTATACCTGGGAAAAATATTATTCACAAATGAGGACAAAATAAAGACACGTTCACATAAATAAAAACTGAGAGTTTGTCATAAGCAAAACCTCACTAAAAAATTTTCTAAAGAATATTCTTCAGAATAAGAGATCCATCCCACCTAGCAGGACTGAGTTGCAAGAAGGATAAAGTGGTAACATATAGGTAAAAGTAATTAGATGGTGATTTAAAAACAACAAAAGCAGCAGCAGCAGCAATGATATTATCTACTGATCTACTGGGGTAAAAATAAATAAATGACAGAGAGACTCAAAATACCATACAAAAATAGCATGTAAGTCAGGAATGGGATGAATGGACTTAAAGTGTTCTGAGATCCTTGTATTATTGGGCGACAGGGGTAAAGATTTTGATAATTTAAAATTAAGTTTATTAACGAACTTAATAAGCTAAACACACATGTTATAATTTCTAGGAACTGAATAAAAAATAGAAACAGAGAATATAATTTTCATATTAGTAGAGGAGGGAAAAAGCAAATGATAAAAAATTATCAGTCATGAATGCTAAAATTAATTGAAGAAACTTCAGTGAGAAATAGGATAATTGTACAGCCGCAAAATATCTCCCCAAATTTATTTACTCAGTGGTATTTATTGCTCGGTGGTATTAACACATATCAGCAAATTCTTTGACACTCTTCCCTCCAAGAGGTGGAGCTAAATCCCCTCCACTTGAGTGTGGGCTGGCTTAGTAACTCACTTCTAGTGAATAGAGCATGGACAGGGCAAAACGGTCACTTTACAGTGGAGAAACCTGGCAGACACACCTCACCCAAGTCACCAAGGTTCACATCGCCAGTAATATTATGAACCCCTGATATGATACAATGAGAAGAGTGCTTCACCTCTGTGGCATCCCCCTCCCCCTACACCCCCCCCCATAACCCAAGTCTTACATTAAGAAAACATCAGGCAAATCCAAATTGCGGGACAAAATACACGACCAGCTCTCTTCAAAAGTGTCGAGGTCACAAATGATAAGGAAAGTCTGAGAAACTGTCACAGATTGGAAGAGACTAAGGATGCTCTTGGTGCTGACTACTAAATGAAACGCCGTTTGAAATCCTGATTTGAATCCTGGAACAGAAAAAAAAAAAAATTAGCAGAAAAACTGGTGTGACAGACAGGCCCTAGGGTTGCCTCCACGATCCCCACCTCCTGGAGCTCATGCCCTTTTATAATTCCCTCCTGTTGAGTGTGGGTGGGACCTATGACTTGCTTCTACGCAACAGAATATGGCAAAGTGATGCAACATTACTCTGGTGATTACATTTTGTTAAACAGGACTCCATCTTGCTAGCAAACTCAAATTCTCTCTATTGCCAGCTCTGAAGAAGCATGCTTTCAGGAAATATGTGGACATGTTGGAGAATCCTATATGGCAAGGATCTGTAAGTAGCCTCCAGGAGCGGAGAGAGGCCTCTAGAAAGAATCTGAATTCCTCAGTTCTGCAGCTGCAGGAAATGTATTCTCACAACAATCTGAGAGAGCTTGAAAGCAGGTCTTTCCCCAGTTGAGGTTCTGATGAGATCACAGTTCCAGCTAACACCTGCATTGCAGTCTGATAAAACCTTGAAGCAAAGAACCCGAGTATGCCAGGCCCAAACTTCTGACCTATAGAAACTGTGTTTTTAAGACTGCTAATTTTTTTGTAATTTGTTACATAGCAATAGAAATGAATACGACTGCTAAAATCCAAAAAAAAAAAAAGTAACACTTTTAAAACCTCAAATTCTTTATTCTAAGTTTAGCAAATTTTACCATAAAGAAGCCTTTGAAAATGTTTAGTCCTGTTCATAAATGTAATTAAATTTCTATAAACATGTTACACTGCATATTTAAATTTAATATATTCATTTTCCGTTTAGTGCTTCAATTGTTTGACTTAAGTAAAATCTTCCCATGTGTTTAAATAACTCATAAATCTAATAAATTTAAATTATAAATAGGTTGAGCCTTATGTTCTTGTGACTATTTCAACACTGCATACAGACTAGGTAAGATTGTAACTTAAATTAACAAATTGTAGGAGAGAAAAAATAATTTCCCCTCTACCCTTCTAAGTTCTTAGCTGAGACCCCTGGAACATGATTTTGTGCCTGGGAAGAGGGCAGGTATGATGGAACATTCCAGAAGGAAAGGAAATGAAATGTGCAAAGTGAGCTTCTATCTCTATCCTAATAGAAAGGGAGTGGGCAAGAAACCAAGAGGAGAAGTACCATCCCGGTAAACGAGCAATGTCACCCTAAGGAGACTTTTCCTTTAAGACAGGGCAGCAGACCAGTACCGGTCTGTGGCCTGTTAGGAACCGGGCCGCACAGCAGGAGGTGAGCAGCGGGCAAGAGAGCGAAGCTTCATCTGCCGCTTACATTGCTTCCCATCACTCACATTACTGCCTGAACCATCCCCCCCTCCACCTATGTCCATGGAAAAATTGTTATGAAACCAGTCCCTGGTGCCAAAAAGGTTGGGGACCGCTGCTTTAAGACATCGTAGGTAATAACGACTATAAAGCCCACATTCACCCCTGTAACTTTAACCCTAGGTAGATGCTTAATAAGGTTAGTTTCTTTTCCCTCTTGGGACGATCATTTTTAAATAACCATACCATAGAATAATTATATTTTACTTTTATTCATTTATTTATTTTTTTGCGGTACGCGGGCCTCTCATTGCTGTGGCCTCTCCCGCTGCGGAGCACAGGCTCCGGACGCACAGGCTCAGCGACCATGGGTCACGGGGCCAGCCGCTCTGCGGCACGTGGGATCCTCCCGGACCGTGGCACGAACCCATGTCCCCTGCATAGGCAAGCAAACTCTCAACCACTGCGCCACCAGGGAAGCCCTTTATTTTGTTAATTAGGAATTTAAGATCAGAATTAAGTTCCCTTTCACTACTTTGAAAATAAGCGGCCCAGCTGGCGGCCTCACAACGATTCAATAAGGGTCATAAATATTTCGTCGGCTCAACTAATTGTGGCAACTTTCATTCTCTCCCAGATAACCTTCGTTTCCTTTCATGAACTTCAAGAACTTCCTGTGGGACAAAGATGATGAGAGCAAGTGGAATGGCTAAGAATTTTATCATTTGCAGAATTTGTGTTAAATGAATATTTTGATGTGTCTTTATGGTCAGCTGTACCAAATATGAGTTCATTGAGAACAGGTCGAGCCTACAGACAACTGAAGAAAATGAAAGGTGATCCCTGCCTTGTGCAGGTTGCAATCTAGTTTGAGGATATAAAGCATAAAGCACATAATGTAACGTGTGACCCCAAATAAATCGCTACCATTTATTAACTATGGGAGACACACACAATTTAATTCTCCCCAAAACCTGGGAGAGGTTAGCATTAAACGTTTTTCTTCGCCTTTTAACTTATGAGAAAACTGAGGTTTAGAGAAATTAAGTGACTCCACCAAGGTCATCCAGCTATAAAGTGGTGGGGTCAGGTTTTGAACCCAGGCAGAGAGGTCCCAGGACAAAAGCAGCTTTAGCTAACGTTGTAGTAAGTTTTAAGGACTGAGAGATTTATATTTAACTTTACTGAGACCTTGGCCAAATTATTTCCTTTATACGGTCCTCATTTGCCTTATCTGCAAACCAGCTCCTTCATTTGGGTTGTTGTGGAGTGAACGAACAGGTGCAGGCCGAGCACTTAAGCATGTTCCTAATGCATAATGACGGCTCCGTGTGGTCAACAAGCGAGTTAAAAGTAAACTGACGAGCTTCCCTGGTGGTGCAGTGGTTGCGAGTCTGCCTGCCGATGCAGGCGACACGGGTTTGTGTCCCGGTCCGGGAAGATCCCACATGCCGCGGAGCAGCTGGGCCCGTGAGCCGTGGCCGCTGAGCCTGCGCGTCCGGAGCCTGTGCTCCGCAATCGGAGAGGCCACAAGGGTGAGAGGCCCGCGTACTGCAAAAAAAAAAAAAAAAAAAGTAAACTGACATCACCCATAACTCTCAGAGGGACTCAGGTCCCTCGAATCCCAGAATCTGCGCTGACTACAGCCCTCACACTTTTATGCAAACCAACCAACCCCTGAAATCCAAAGGGAATTCAAAAATTGCCTCAACGAGCCCACTGCTGCTAAATAGACTCACCTGCCCACTCTCTTTTCCTAATTCGATCCAACTTCCCAGGGATTTCTTAGTTTTTGGCACGTGAGAGGTGTGACTCAGCGCCTGATGGGCGCACGGGGCTTGAAATTAGAGAAAGGAGAAGGGAAGCCTTTCAAGGGGAGGACTTTTCCTCGGGTAAGGCGGTCACATGCCCAGTCTCCCTATAGGGGACGTCGGTGACAGACAAGACGGTGTGCATTCCCTCTCCTCCCCAATCCCCGCCACTTCGGTCATCGCGATGAGCAAGGCCGTCAACAGGGGCGGGAGGTGGTTAAAGATGTCACACAAGCGGGTTTCTTAGCATGCGTCTGGTCTGTCCCCAGCTCGTCGGTCCTCCCCCTCCCCCGTCCCCTGGGCCCCGGCCGGGGGGGCGGGGAGCGGGGCCGGGGCGGAGCCCCCAGGGCGCGGGGCGGGCCGATCGCGGCTGCAGGTGTCCGCAGGCCTTAAGGGCGCGGCGTACGCGCCCGGCCGAGCACCCGCCGCGGCACAGCAAGCCCCGCGTTCCTGCCGCCCCGCCCCCTTTCCCCACTCCCCCGCAAGCCCCGGCTGCTCCCGCCCCCCAGCCCGTGCCGCAGGGAGGAGCTGCGGGCTCCCGCCGCGCCGGCCCGAGCGCGCCGCCGGCGCCATGCCCCGCATAGATGCCGACCTCAAGCTGGATTTCAAGGATGTCCTGCTCCGACCCAAGCGAAGCAGCCTCAAGAGCCGAGCCGAGGTGGGATATTTTGCCCGGGTGGCGCGGGGGAGGTGGGTGCAAGGCGCTGGGATGTGCCAGCCTTGCTAGCTTTATCTGTGGGACGCTGACCCCCTTTGCCCTCCTCACCACTGTAGAAGGGGGAAGGGCAGCTGGTTCCCTGCCAGGACTGGAGGTGTCTTTAAGGGGTCCGACTCCGGCCTAAAATTCTAAATCCGTCCGGTCGGGTGGGCGAGGGGAAGCACGCAATAGAACTAGACCCCAGAGGAGCGAAGACCAAGGGGCCAAGTGACTTAGAGAGGATGGCGGGGGGGTGGTACACAGAGCAGAGACGAAGTATAAAGGGAGAGGAGATTTTGGGGCAGTGTCTCTCAGTGCGGGGAACTCTGGCTGCTTTAGTAACAGGTACAGCAATGGAATTTTTAAAAAACGCCTGCAAAACAGGGAAACGCCGGGGCAAAAGTTCAGGGTTTACTTTCTGCGTTTCAGTGGATTTCTGGGAGTGGGGCTGCAGACCTGTGCCTGATGGCACCCACTTACTGGACCGCTTGAGTCCAGCCCAGCGTTTGGGAAGCTGGGAGCACTGGGGTGCGGGAGTAGGGGTGGAGGCGTTATTGCTGGTCCTGCCTTGATGAGAGCGAAGCTTGAGGAACAGGTGGAGACCAGACTGGACATAGCCAGGGAGGGGGGCAGGAGGAAGGTCAAGCTGTGAAGGATAAACTAGTTGCACACAAAGGCAGAGTCCCCCGGAGTCGTGTGTCCCGGTGACCGTGGCTTTGCGTGGCGGGCCGAGAGCTGGAGCCGAAGGGGAGGAGACTGCTGGGTCTGGAAGCGGGGGCTGGAGAAGTAAACAGCAGGAGACCGAGCCAGACTACTGCTCCATCCGTCCCGCTCCCCGGACCATAAATAAATCCCCTTGCGAGGCCCCGGGCTGCCTGCCGGTGCCCCCGCCTGACTCCTAACTGCAGTGCCTGGTGCTGCCAGCTGAGGGCTTGTTTGAATTAAGGAAGCCTGCTGCTGCTTTAGCCAATGACCAGGCCCTCCCAACTCACCTTCTCAAGCAGGAGGGTTGGCAGCTGGAGCCAGGACTGGAAGAGGCGAGGAATGATTAACCCTTATCCCCCTGGATTGCTCAACTCTGTTCTTGTCCTCTATTGTGTCCTCCCGGGTGCTAAAGAGCGGGGGCAGACAGAAGAGCAATGAACAGCTGCGATCGCAGGCCTTGGTCTCCTGAAGTCTAAGCAGTAGCTGGTACCTGAGTCCAGGCCAAGATGAGATGTGGGGATTCTGGGCAGACTAGTAATTTGTTGGCCTCAATAGTCAACATGTTCACAATTCACTTAGTAGAGAGAAACTTACTTTAAGAAAAGTTATATGTTTAAAACAAGGATATATTATGTGTATTTTCTGAAGCAGGAAACCTCTTGTGAAGGTGAAACTCAGGATTATGTAATAAAACGAATTACTGTTTCCCAGGGAATCGTGTGACGTTGTCGTGCATCATTTGGTTTCATAATTTGGGCTGATTGAAAGTGTTGATGTCCCAGCTTCCCATGACACCTTGCAGTCTACATGTACACATAGCAGTGAGATCTCTGTGTCCTTGAGAAGTGTTTTCATATTTCCACGTTTGCCAGGTCCCTGCCTGGAAACCTGAGTTCACTGGCGTTGCCTTTCCATTTGGTTCCCGTCATGGTTTAGCTACCTGCTGGCCACCCGGTATCACCTGGCTGCCTGCTTCAGTGATGTTCAGGGATCTAGGTGGACCTCTAATCCCCTCTCAAGGTGTTCTCAGTTTGCTTGTGGATGCCTGAAATTTCTTGTAAGCAGATGAAAACTTTGCATTGTACGACCAGATAGAGTCCTAAATATATGCCCCCAGGCAGAAGGATACCTGAGTGTAAATTTGAAACTAAATGGTAAATGACCGGACTTTGAGCCTAACCAGAGAGCAGATCTGAGTGGTGCCAGGAGAGTAAAGCATACCCTGTGAAAGCAGAGTCTGGCTGGGAAGGGAGAGTTATGACAACTGACAAGATTTATCACTGCAGCAGTTTTGCTAAGAGCTGGGCCTGCTGCTGTGAGCAGGAAATGGAGAGAAAGGCAGAGTGCCCTTCCACTCGGAGGTTTAGTGCTTCTGCAAGGGGATTTCCACAAGTGTCACATAAAATGAATTTGAGGTCAACTCCTAGAGGCAAAGGCTGCAGGTGGAGATGGCCCAGGTTGCCTTCCTGTGGTTGTAACAGATCGGCAGTCATCCTCACTGCCCATCCATTGCCCATGCTCATGTCTTCACAAGGCTTTGGGCCACAAGAATAAAGGGCCACAGGGCTGTGTGGGAGCATTTGGGTAATCTTTTCAGAGGAAGTGACATGGTTGTCAGTTGGGCAAGAACTTTGTCTTTCTTTGACATTCTGGGGAGGTGACATCATCCCTTGACTCCCTGGGCATTTTCTTCCTTGGGACCCATTTCTTGTTCCAGTGTCCCACCCTAGTCCTTAAGCTAGGAAGATTTTTTTTGAAAACTGCAAACTTTACACAACCATAACTTTGGAAGTCAGACAGTGGAGGAATTTGCACTGGAAAATTGGCCACTTACTTGTCCTGGGACAGAAAAGACATGACCTGACGAGCTGTCAGTCTCCTTAAGACTCCTTAGTCGTTTTTTCACCAGTAGTCCAGTGACAAGTGGACCGGTTCTGGTGAGTTCTGGTCCAGCTTCAGTGGACAGCAGGCTGGCCCGAGGGGAATGAGACCATGGCAGAGTAGAGAGACTATCGGCTGGGAGAAAGGAGGCCTGGGTTCTTCCAAGCTCTGAGCTAGTTATTTTATTACCGGGGCTCTGTATTAGATTCCTGGGGCTGCCGTAACAAAGTACTGCAGACTGAGTGACTTACACAACAGAAATGTATTGTCTCGCAGTTCCTTCTGAGGGCTGTGAGGGAGAAGAATCTTCCAAGCCTCTCTCCTGCCTTCGGGTTGTTTACACATAACCTTGGTGTTCCTTGGCTTGTAGATGCATCATTCTGATCTCTGTCTTCCTCTTGAATCAGCATTCTCCCTTTCTGTGTGTCTCTGTCCAAATTTCCCCTTTTTATAAGAACACCAGTTCATACTGGAATGGGGCCCACCCTAACAACCTCATCTTACCTTGATTATCCACAAAGACCCTATCTCCAAGTAAGGTCACGTGCACAGGTACTGATGGTTGGTATTTCACTACCTTTCTGGGGAGACAGTTCAAACCGTAACAGCTTCTGTAAATTTTGCCCTGTAACGTTGGAGGGTGTGATGAGGCTTGCTCTTAATGCATCAGAATCACCTGGGGAGACACTCCAAGATACACATGTGGTCTCCAACACAAAGGTTCTGATTTCTTAAGTTAGGGGTGGCCTGAGCATGTGTATTTTGGGAGTCATCCCACCGTGATTCTGGTGTGCACACAGACTGGCCACCGGAGCCTTTGCATTTGTGGAACCCCGTGGCTCTCTGGTACTGTGTGTGGCTGCATGCTCATCTCTGAATCCTGACACCTGATGGTGAAACTTCCAGGAGACCGAGCATGTTCAGAGGGCCAGGCTGGGGCCTACCACGCATTGCCCTGAAAGGCTGGGGGCCAAAACAATCTCATCCTTACCCCTCAGCCAGACATTAATTTATTCCACCCTTTTTGAGCCACTGGGACCACAGAGATGAAAGGCATTGCCCCTACGCTTCGACTTACAGTCTACAGGTGAGACAGATAATGAATACTCTAATAAGAGAATTGCTTTAATCAGCACCAGCCATAGATTTAGGGAAAAGAGGCCCCTGCCCCGGGCTCCACTTCTGCTCCCCCATCCCCTCCTCACTGGGCAGGGCTGAGGGCTGGCCCTTTCCCTCTAGGCCATGCTCCAGATACTCAGGATCCTGGATTTCCTGCCCACATGATTTCAAGCTGATTCCAAGGCCTGCACGGGGGGCCTCTTCCCCAGGTGTGTTTCTCAAGGGCCAGCCTTGCTGCCGATATGCTCGCCTCTAACCTCAGAGTGGCCAGGTGGCCGCTGTTTGCGGGGATGGACATGTGTGCATGGAGCTTACTGTGCAGACTGGGGTGTCCATGTGGGCCCAGAAGGATGTGCGTGGGAAGAGACAGGGGCCAGGGCTGGCTCCCACGGCACCATGTTCTGGTGCTTTCCAGGTCATTGATGAAATTGTGTTGTAAAGGCAGGAGGATAGAACAAAATTTGTGTAGCACCTTCTTACACGTTGCTCATAACGTTGAGATGTTTAGAAACGTGGCAGGTGGGCCTCTATTTGTATTTTGGGGCCCCCAAATGTTGGGCTGCAGGATTATGACGAAGGTATGTTTAAAGAACAGCAGAAACATGCATTATTGAGGCTGGAGAGGGGTGGCTTATTACTTCCTGTGCCCTTTCAAACCAGGCTTAGCAGAGAGAGTGTTTGGAGGTGCTATATTTGGTGCGTGGACCAGCTGTGGCAGGTTAAGTGCCAAGTTTTGTTTCTGGTGGCTAGAATATTTAAAATATTTCTCTCCGTGAACAACTGGTCATCTCGGGTGTGTGTGTGTCTGTGTCCTTCTGTCTGCGTGGATAAGGTCGGGGAAGATATTTTATTTCTCGTTCCTAGAATTAAGGATCGCGTAGGCTCCGTCGTATGCAGGAGAGTAGAAGTGAGGGGAAGAGTTCTTTGCCAAGGCTGACCTTTTCCATGGAGAGCTGTTTTGCAGCGCCAAGAAAAACCCACTGTGAGCTCAGCTGGGTGCAGAGCGTGGCAGCCCTCCTCACGTTTCTTGGAAGGAGTATAAGTAATTTGAGACGAAGGAATTCCGATTGTTTTAAGCCTGAAAGCCAAAATGTCCACGCCATTAGCAGCCCAGAAGGGTGCAACTAATAGATCCCCTCAGTTACCTTTCAGGATGCAGATCGAACTTGCTTCACTGAAGTAGAACCAAGGATGGTAATGAAGGAAGTGGGGAAAGGGATGAGCTGCCTTCCACAAGTGCTCCGGCAGTGACAGCATCTCATCTCCCCTCACTGATTGCTGTTTAAGGCCAGCGCCGCCATGTTTATGACCTTGTTAGCCCAGGAAGCCTTCTGGGGTGGGGGAGCGCGAGGTGTGAAAAGGACCTGAGGTGCCCCCTGGTGTTCTGATACGTTGATGGCAAGGTGAAAGTTACCTCCAATGAAAAAATAGAAGAAGCCTCTAGATAAATACTGGTAGGAAATGATTACCGCTGCTGTCCTCAGTCAGCCAGGATTAATGTAGGTCCAAATTCTTGCAGAAGCTTAAGATTTCCACCTGTGTTTGTCCTGCCAGTTCTCCTTGGGGAAGTGCCCCTTTCCAGGAGGGGCTGTATCCCTCAGGGTCCTGCTGAGGAAACGAACATTGCTGAATATTTAAAACAGGAAATTTAATACAAGGCATTGTGACACAGCTGAGACACCGGATGGAATACCGAGGGACCCCAGAGATTGGCAGCAGACAACCCACTCCCAAAGGGGAGGTTTCCAAGGCCTGGGATCACTCTGTGAGCTGGCACCAAGACCATGCAGGCCAAGGCAGAGGGGGTCTGGGAGAACTACTCTGACTACACCCAGGGCCACCTCCCCCACTGTCTTCCCATGTCCCACCAGTGACCCCATTGCCCAAACCCAGCCAGAAACCAGCCTGGGAAGTTGAGCCTGCCGGGGGGGTGGGGTGGGGGGCTTGGGATAAGAGCAGAGCAGGGGAAGGATGAGCCGCTGCATCTGTGCGCATACAGGCCCGGGATCTGCCCTGGGTCGAAGGAGTGATTTCGATTCTGCTAGCTCTTGGCCAGCGCCTGGCCCTACCCACTGCTTTTGCTGAGCCCGCCTTCCTGGCCTAGCTCTCGTTCTGGATTCCCTGTCGCTTGAGTTGGTCATAAATACGCTGAGGTTGGAGTTACGGTAGAACTGGAGCTGTTTGCAAGCCAAAGGAACAAGTGGTTATGTGCACAGACATGGCTGCAACGTCCTTCCTCCTGTGGCTCTCTGAAAGATGCTGGTAGTTACAAAGTGGCTGAGAAGGTTGAAGGGCTGAGGGAGTTACGGGTTGCAGCTGACTGCAGGGTGAATTTGGATTGCCCGGTTCTCTCGGAAGGTGAGAATTAAAGGGAGGGCCTTGGTTGGCAGAGAAGAGTGGAGTGGATTTTCCCAGAAGGGGAGCTGTTCCTCCAGTGCTTGGAAGTGGGGAAAGGTGACTTGTATGTGGGTGCTTCGGGCTATTATGAACCAGGCTGGGGCCAGAGGTGGCAGGGGGGTGGGAGAGGCTGTTGAAGCGGGGAGCTTTTGACTTGGAGGCTGGGCTTGATGGCAGAACATGCGGTGCCTTGTACTGGTGCTTGAGGGTTGTAAGGACCCCAGTTCAGTTATTGCACCTGGATAACAACCCATGCCTCCATTTCCTCAGGGACTCACCTGTCTTTGGAACCCCTGGCCCAATCCCTAAGAGAATCCAGGGACCGAGGGACATACACTTCCTTTGTGTCCTTTCCACTTGCTCCAAACTCTAGAAGTTCTACCCAAATCACGTAACGAGCCAAGGACTTCTTTTCCCTTTTGCAACAGGTGGATCTCGAGCGAAGCTTCACATTTCGGAACTCGAAGCAGACCTACTCGGGGATTCCCATCATTGTGGCCAACATGGACACCGTGGGGACGTTTGAGATGGCAGTGGTGATGTCACAGGTAGGACGGTGGGCTTTTTGCCTCTGAGAAGCACACTGGACAGGTGGTCAGTAGCCCACCCTGGACTTACTCAGACACAGGGAAGAGGAGAAAAGTGAGACACTTCAGGTCATTCGCTGTGGCCGAACTATTTGGTTCTGAGTCTGATTGTTGCTACAGGCACTTCTTTTTCTCTCTTCCATCAGAAGGTGGATGGAGTCTGGACTTTGCCTTCAGGGAGATGGTCTAGACCTGCATCCATTTCTTTCTTGAAAATGCTCGTGATCCTTTTGGAAATTAGAGACACAAAAAGAAGTTGGACATTGTGCCATATTATACAGTTGGATGAGTGTTGTATTAATACAAGAGTGACAGCACCTTTAAAATGAAGACAGAACCTCTTCGTCTGTTCTGTAGCATTTATTACATCATTATGGAGAAAACTTAGATGCCAAGCACTGATTGTAACGTGTATGATGTGGTCACAGCTCATACAGGTGGGTTCCTTATACAGATGAGGAAATCGAGGCAGAGAAGGAGAGGAGAGGTCACTTGGCTCAAGGCATTTAGGCAGGTAGTCACTGAGCCAAGATTTCAAACCCAGACTGACTCCAGAATAAGGGATTTGTCTCCCAACTTACACCAACAGATACTAGTACAAGCTCAGGGTCCCTTGAACCAGCTGCTGTCTCATTGCCTGTGAAGGGAGTAGCTAGTGCCCTGGCTTTAGAAAAATAAAAACAAAGTTATTTGCGGGCAAAATCTTCATCTCACACATCTGTGTCTGCATTTGTGTCCAAGGTTCGGTGCGTTTATTCATCATAGATGTGAAATGTCTGCTTCTGATGTACAGACTATGTGCACCTATTTCCGTAGCTAATGCCTGCCAAGTGAAAAGACAAATCCAATTAGTTGAAAGAGCTTCTTGCTGTGGACAGCATGTCTAACCTCAGGAGGTGCTGGGATTCATTATTACCCCGTGATTAGAAGGGAGATTTTCAAACAAATTATGAAGTCACAAAATGGAGTGGGGGGTGGTCTGTCTGAGTCCAGGATCAGTTGCCTCGTCTGTCCGCCCTTAGCCCCCAGTGAGCTTTGGGCCAGAGGCTAATAAATTAATTGCAAAAGGAATTTGTATTTTTTGCTCCCTATCTTCTCCTCCCTCTGCTGTGATCAGCCGTGGCTACTAATGAATTGCGTGTTTGCGTAAAAATGCATGGAATCGGGGCAATAGATAGCCCTGATGAATTCACATATCAGATTAGTAGTCCGCGAAGAACGGAGAACTTGCTGTGCTCTTCCCATTTGCACAGGAAAGACTCCCCATGAATGAGACAGTATGCACTGAAATAGCTAATCATGTGTGGGTCCACGAATCTTCCATTTCTAAGATCCACTGAGTTAGTGTCTTGCATTAATAAAGTCGTAGAATTTTAGGAGAGGGAACTGAGAGAAGTTAGGAGCGAGGCCCTGATACAGGAGGAGGAGCCTGGGTTCCGCATTCAGATTTGAGTGTGATTCTGGCCTTCGCCCCTTTTTGGCCAAGCGATTGTTAAATTTCTTAACCTTAAGTTTCTTAAGCCCCATCTCTGCCCGCGAAACTACTATTGCTACACAAAGTCCTGAGAAGCACATGAAATAACGTATGCGAAGCGCTTGCACAAAGTAGGTGTTCAGTAAACGCTTGCTGGGTTGATAGTCATAGATTTAGAATTATGATTTATGTACTTCCCTCCCTCAAGAATACCAACTGCCTGATGGGTTTAGCTTTTAGCAGGAGATGTTTAGATTGTGAACCCAAAGAAGAACTTTCAGGTAGAAGTTGAGCTTCTTTGGAGTTGACTAAGCATAACTTTGCCCTCAGGCTGCCCTGCTGACGGGCAGGGGACCAGCGCTCTGTGCTGCTCTCGGCCTCAGTCGAGTGTGGGCTGCCCAGGGCTCTGAGAATTCTCCCTTACTCCACCCCCCTGCCTCCTGGCATTGCCTCCTAAATCTTGAATGCTGTGTTGTCTGATCAGATTAGAGTGGAAAACACGGTTTTGTGATTTCCCTAGTTACACTTTCATCTGTTTGGGCCTCCTAGGAGCATATTCAAAGCAAATTAAGCCTGAGGGGCTGGAACACCGGATGCTTTTGTATTGGTGGATCCCCCTTGTCATATGGAGGAAGGGGGAGTGGAACTCCCTTGACTTCTCATCCTAATGGTGCTGTTTTATTTCCTAGCACTCCATGCTTACAGCAATTCACAAGCATTACACCCTGGATGACTGGAAGCTCTTTGCCGCTAATCACCCAGAATGTCTGCAGGTATGACTCCACCCTGGTTATAAATTACATTTGTTGCAGGGGGAAGAAAATATTTTTTTTTCAATTTTTGTTTTATTTATTTTATTTTTTTAAACATCTTTATTGGAGTATAATTGCTTTACAGTGGTGTGTAGTTTCTGCTTTATAACAAAGTGATTCAGCTATACGTATACATATATCCCCATATCTCCTCCCTCTTGCGTCTCCCTCCCACCCTCCCTATTCCACCCCTCTAGGTGGTCACAAAGCACCAAGCTGATCTCCCTGTGCTATGTGGCCACTAGCTATCTATTTTACATTTGGTAGTGTATATATGTCCATGCTTACTCGGAAGAAAATCTTTAGGGTTGTCAAAAGGATTTGAATTGGCAGCAGATAGACACACAGAGTCCTAAGGAGAAACTGGGGGAAGGCAGTAGTGGTCCCCCAGCCGTTGATCATCGCCAAGAATTTGCCAAGGAAGCCTGTACTGTATTCTTTTTTAAAAAACATTAGGATTTACCTGCAAGGAATATCTTTTTTCCCTTGAGAAGTGAAGTGTTCTATCACGAGAACTTGCAGAGGACCTGGCAGTGTTTCCTTCCGGGGAACGGGTCCGTTCTAAGCATGCCTTTTGACCAGAAAAGATACCTAATTATAGCAAGTTGTTATAATTGGAGCTGAATATAATGGAGCGGAATAAACAGCATGCCCTCTAGGATGGCTTTAATCAAAAAGACAGATAATAAAAAGTGTTGGCATGGATGTGGAGAAATTGGAGTCCTCCTACATTGCTGGTGGGAACGTAAAGTGGTGCAGCTGTTGTGGAAAACAGTTTGGCAGTTCCTCAGAAGGTTCAACATAAGAGTTCCCATATTACTTAGCAATTCTGTTCCTAGTATAGACCCAACAGATACAGAACTGTATGTTCACACAAAACCTTGCACACAGATGTTCACAGTAGTATCATTCATGATAGCCAAAAGGTGGAAACAACCCAAATGTCCATCACCTGTTGAATGAATAAACGAAATCTGGTATATCCATACAATGGAATATTCATCAGTGAAAGGGAATGAAATATTGATTCATGCTACAACATGGGTGAATCTTAAACATTTTACCAAGTGAAAAAGCCAGACACAAAAGGCTGTGTACATGATTGTGTTTACGTGAAATGTCCAGAATAAGCAAACCTGTAGAGACAGAGACAGAAAGTAGATTAGTGGTTGCCTAAGGCTGTGGGATGAGAGGTGAGGGCTAAAGGGTGTGGGAATTTCTTTTTGGGGTGATATGTTCTAAAATTGATTGTGGTGATGGTTGCACAACTCCAAAAATACTAAAACCATTGAATTGTGCACTTTCAAAGGTGAATTGTTTTTGACTATATCTCAGTAACACTGTTACTGAAAAAAAAAAAAAAAGCAGTTTGAAAATAACAAAAGTCCGGGTAGAACACACCAGACTTTGATCCTGGCACACTTCAATGGTTCTACGTCAATGCCATAGAGGAATCTCTGCATTTAGATGCTTTTCTACATGGTGAGATCATCTGTGATTGGAAAATGACTTCCTATTGTACTGCTTTTGAAGTTACACTGGCTTCTTTTTTTTCTTTTTTTCTGTGCCTTGACTATGTGTGGATTTTGATTGGGGAGAAGGTGGTTTCAGAGATAAAATAGTTCTGGCTCACTAGTGGGTCCTTCCTTTTTGCCATATTTTATTCTAATGGATTATCTCTGGTTCACCTTCTTCCCCTCTTCTCTGGATGAAGTTTGGGGAGCATGAGTTTCCAGCAGTGCATGATTCATCAGAACCTTGGCTTTTTCATTACCAAGTGTCCTCATTTCACTTACTGCCCCACTCCCACCAAATTAGAGCTCGTTAAAAAGGGAACATGGTACAAACTCAGTGGCACAGAGGGAAACTAACCAATCTTGAGTTTCACCTGCTAAACTGTAACAGAAATGATGGAGAAAATAAAAATGGTAGCAGAACTCAGTGGGAGGGAAAGAACGTGTGGATTTGGGGCACAGGTCAGACCGTAAACAGGAGGAGTGAAAATTGGAGTGAATATGTATCACGTTACCAGTCTGCTTACATTCAGTATCTGAGTTGTAGCTACACTGTTGTGATTTGGGGGGAATAGCAAAGGATTTTCAGATATGTCCCTCGTCTGTGGCTTATAGTTTAGAAATATGAGTTAGAATATAAACATTATATAAATTTATAAAATATAAATATCTCATGAAAGGTGAGATGCCGACTCTGGCCACAATCCCATGGGTTAGTTTTGTTGAGGCATAAATTACTACAATCCAAAGAGCAGATTTTGAGCGGAGCAGTGGGGTGGGTTGGAGAGCGCCAGTGCTGAGGAGCTTGGGGGAGAGGGTGTCACGGAGGAGACTGTGCTGGCTTCAGGTGTAAGCACGTCCCAGTGCCGATGGGGAGGATCCTTTCGGGGCTCATTCATTCTCGCACTTTGGGACATTTTGCCTCTAGAATGGAGACGCTAAGACTGGCGGCAACCGGTGCAGGTTACGATTTGCATGTTGCGATAATGTTGCATCGGGAGTGAAAAGGAAAACAGGAAGGGGTTTTATCAGAGGGGTTTTAGACATCTTTCCCTCCTTCCTGCCGCCTAAGTGAGATGCTCAGGGTGATGGCCACGGCTTTGGCACGGGAACCTGAGCAGACCAGCCACCCTGGCTCTCTTTACCTCTCCTCTCCTCCTGGAGGAGAATTTGCACCAGCAGCTCCACGGTTCCGAGTTCCACGTGGAGAGCTTGAGGAAATGAAACAAGAGCCAGGCATGAGATTGTGTGGCTGAGGTCCAGGGCTCAGGATATGTGCAGTTTAATGGTGGGACAGACGGCAGAGTCAGTTCAGGTAACTGAAGAAGTCAGTCTCCTTTACCTCTGCTGCTGCATGTTTCTTGAGCCAGTCCACTGTGTGTCTGTCTGATCAGGGTGAACCTCGGAGGGTCACGGTGCTGTGCCCAGAACAGGTGCGTGGATGGAGGCAGGGTTACTGTTCGTGTCTTACGCCTCTTGGTTTGTTTGGTACAGCATATAGCCGTGAGTTCGGGCAGTGGGAAGAATGATCTGGAAAAGATGAGCAGCATCCTGGAAGCCGTGCCGCAGGTCAAGTTTATTTGCCTGGATGTGGCCAATGGATACTCGGAACATTTTGTGGAATTCGTGAAGCTCGTCCGGGCCAGATTTCCAGAACACACCATTATGGTAGGTATGGTGGGACGACCTCCTCTGGATGGGGAAGCAGAGAAGACGTGTGTGGGGTGTCCGGGGAGCTGTGTTCTCTTCGTAGCTTTTGGTGCCTCCTTCTTAGCAGACTAGTTGAGAATCAGCAGGAAAAGGAGAGGCAGCAGTTACGAAGATCTGAAAACTGGCTCTGCTCTAAAAATATACATATAAAATCCAGATCAATGCCATAAGGTCTTCGTCTCTGCTAACTATCAAGTGTTTCTTACCATGTGAGACCGTTAAACCAAGGTCTGTGTCACTGCTTAACAAAGGGTATATTTTTAAAAATGAAAATGTAACTGGCTTTCTGTTTAACATATTTATGTCATCTCTGCCCCAGTCTCCTCGCCAGTAGAAAACTCTGCTGTAAGAGTTGAAATCCACAATGTGAACACTTCAGAATAGTCAACAATTATTTGCACATCAGTTGGTGTCTTGTTTTATCTAACATCTTTATGTTTGACTTTTCCTGCCTTTTGGGGGGTATTTTCCTAATTTTTAACACCTTCGCTAGTTAGAATGTATATCTCTTGTTGCTGGGAAACATAGATTTACAGAAAAATGAACTAGAAGCTTCAGGGTTAAATTTGGGCTTTTGGGAAATCTATATTGTAATTGTGTGTCTTTACTAGTCTTAATTAACATAGCAATTATTGATTGACCCCTAGATAATTTACCTAACTCTCCTTCTACAAAATTTTTTGAACCCAGTTTTCTCTTTCTTTTCTTTTTTAACTTTGTTTTATTGAAGTTTAGTTGATTTACAATGTATTAATTTCTGCTGTACAGCAAAGGGATTCAGTTATATACACATATATTCTTTTTCATATTTTCCGTTATGGTTTACCACAGGATATTGAGTATAGTTCCCTGTGCCATACAGTAGGATCTTGTTGTTAATCCATTCTGTATATAAAGTTTGCATCTGCTAATCCCAAACTCCCACTCCAACCCTCCCCAATTCCCCCCCCCCGCCCCGGGCAACCACAAGTCTGTTCTCCGTGTCTTCCTTTTACAAATTTTTAATTTAATTTCTCCTCACATTTCATCATTTTAAGGAAGTTGGGAGACAGGAATTAGTATTTCTGCTGATGGAGTTGAATCATCTGTTAAGGATTTCCAAAAATTTTTAAGTATTTTTATGCTTTCCAGTCATGTGAGAAGAAAGTGTCAAGAATTGTCCCAAGGTCCACCAGCTGTACCGTGTCTGAGCTGGGTGGGAAACGGCAAGATTCATTTCACACCCCGCCCATAATGGTGCCGCCAGCATTGTCGTGTTTTTGATAACAGGAACACCGTTTGCTGAATACCCGTGTTTCAGGAGGCTCACCTTTGTTCTTTCTCTTCTTTACAACATCTCTGTAAAGAGTAGGAACCGTTGTCCCAAGTTTACCACAGATGAGGAATCCTAACTCCTGATTCTTTGACGGTGGGATTTTCACAAGGTCATACCCACGCTGAGCGGCAGAGCTGGGATTTGAGGTCAGGTTGGTCAGAATTCAAAGTCCAGGCTCTGGAGACCTGTTAACATGCTCTGTCCTTCTGAACTTTAGTGACGAAGCTCCCTCCTTCCACTAGGCCCCAGGGAGACGGGCGGTGCAGGAAGGGTGTGGACTGGCGGGGCAGGGAAAGGGCATAGTGGCCAGTGCAGGGCCTGGGGGTTGCTGGGGTGTGGGGAGTGAGGCAGGGAGGGGGAGATTGACGCAGAGTTCCCAGGGACCCCCGGGCAGCCACCAATGGCAGGTGCCTCTGCAGCGCCTGCCGGCTGCCCAGGGAATATGTTCTCATTGCTCACGTTGGTTTCCCTCGTTGGTTGGCGAGGTAGGTGTTTCTTCCTCAGCCGTGCTTTGCCTGCACTGACCCCTGAGATCTGTGATTCACTTGGAAACCTCTGGTACTCCTATGTCCTTGGTTTTTAGGAAGGTGATTTCTCTCATGGCTCTGGGAGGCATTGGGAGGATGCATTTGTCTGGTGTTTGGAAACTGAAAGGTATATAACACGGGTGCTATGTGCTATTGTGATGGTTACACTGCAGTGAACGGAAGCGCAGCTCAGAAGTGGTGTTGGTAGAGGCTGGCGATTCCTGGGTGTCTGCATCAGGGGCGACGGCTTGTTGCTTCTGGTGCCCAGCACATCCTGGATTTACGTGGACCCTTTTTTCTTGTCTTTCACCTAAGGCAAGCACTGCCACAGGTCGAGAGGGGGGAAGCGGGGATTTTTAGAAAATGTCATTGGCAGAAAAGGGTCCTGTGAAGATGCTGGGTGTGAGAAGAGTGTGACAAGTCCTCTGGGCCTTTGCCTGGTGGCTTTCAGAGAGGAAAGGGAATGATGTGTTCTTGGGTGTATTCCAGGTACTGTGGGAAAAAGGCACTAGCGTGGACCAGGCACTTCTCTTTTAATAATAACTCATCCTGTGTAAGATAAAGGCACCTGTTGTACTTTAAATTGATGGGAAACTTCATCTTGGGTCGAGAGAGTTTTGAGGGTCACGCAGCCAGTGCGAGGTGGGCCTGGGGTCCAGCGCCTGTCCCCAGGGCCTGGCATCTCTCCTTTATACCATGCTGCAGCCAGGCCACCTGCCAGCTCAGGCTCATTGGCATGCAGAGGTCCCTACGTTGGGTCTGGGAAGTGCCTTTGTGCTGGTGGCTTGCTCTTTTTTTTAAAGATTCTTTTGATGTGGACCATTTTTAACGTCCTTATTGAATTTGTTACAATATTGCTTCTGTTTTTATGTTTTAGTTTTTTGGCCTCAAGGCATGTGTGATCTTAGTTCCCCGACCAGGGATCGAACCCACACCCCCTGCATTGGAAGGCGAAATCTTAAACACTGGACTGCCAGGGAAGTCCCTGGCGGCTCTTTCTGATCTGGTCCCGAGGACATAGGCCCATGACACCGAATCTGTTCAGATAAGACTAGCTCTGCTCCCCTGGGGAATGTCAAGTCAGCCACCATTGGCCGATCCCCAGCTAGCCACTGGCACGTCCTTGGCATTTCCATGTGTGGCCAGCGGCTCAGGCACCTGCCTGGGTTCTTTATCCAGCTGTCGTGGTCAGACAAGGTTCTGAGCCCTGTGGAGGCCCTGCCTGCTCTGTGCCTCTTCCCGAGAGGCGGACGCCCTTCAGTGTTCCTCACAGGTGTCAGCCATGGGCAGCTGAACGTACCTCCTTGAAGCACAAGGGCCCTCTCAGGCCGAGTTACCTGGATTTTGTTTTCACCCTCTTTCTGGAACTGGTGTGAACTGAAACTGCGGTAGAAGCTATGACAGGCCTCAGAGATTCAGCCGATGTTTGTCTCTGAGAGTCATACGGTAAACTCAGTTTCTTGTGCTGTGCAAGGTGGTTATTGCCCTGAGAGCATCTCCTAGTCCCTGGTTGCGTGGGTAGGTAAAGGGACGCCTTCGTGGGCATGGGAGAAGGCTCTGGCATTAATGTTCCAGCACCTTCTATCAGGTGTTGGCCCCCAGGCCAGATCCAGCCTGCTGACCTCTGCCTTAGATCATTCTGCAGAGAGGATTTTTCTTGGCAAAAGGCCTCAGAGGAGCTGGTAGAAAGTGGGTAGAGAAGTTATCGTTTCATGGGTATGAAATTTCAGTTTAGGGTGATGAAAAAGTTCTGGAGATGGTTATTGAACTTCCTTTATAAACCTTACAGTGACAACGATGGGTGGGTCTGATTAGTCCCGCTTTATAGCAGGATATATGCAGACTCAAAGTTGAAGCTATTTTCTTAAAATTTCATGGCGAGTGGGAGGGCCATCATTCAACCCCAGGGCTTTCTGAACTTACTTTGCCATAGATGTCTGGGTCTAAAGGAAAGCTGGAGGACTTGGGGCTGGTTCTTGCCCAGAGGACTTTTTAAAATGCTACAGAAGTACTTGAAAGGTTTGTTTTGTCCCTTTTCATGCCTTTTGCCTGGACCCTCATACCTGTCTTGGACATGGACGAGCCAGAGGGGCGCCTGGACAGTGCTTGGCCTCCCCAGGAAGAGGGGTTGCCTAGCGGAAATCTCCACTTGCCTGCTTTGGGGCCCAGCTGAGGGTCTGTAGCTTCTGTTTTGTCCTGGCTGCCCGGTCATGACTGAGCCGGGCGTCATGTTCTGAGCCTCTGGTATCCGCTGCCCACAGGAGCTGCTTCAGCCAAGATAAGCTGACTCCTTGCTAATCACCCCCTGCCAGCTTCCCCCACCCGGAGCCCGCAGGCTGCCTGGGCCATGGGCTGGGCTTTCCCCGGAGCCCGACGGCACTCCCCTGGCCACTCTCATTTCTGAATTTGTCTTTTCCTTTCTGCCCTTATTTTTGCCCTTCTTGGTTTCAAACTTGAACAGACAGATTTTGTTCCTGCAAGTGGACACTCTCCATCCTCTCCTGGTCATCTGCATTCTTGTTGTGTGGGCCTCAGGCTGGAAGCCTTTTGTAATCACTCTGGGTTTTTCCACGCTCGGCCCTCTCTGCCGTGACTGCGTCTGACCACTGGTTCAGGATCCCGCAGGCGGTTCAGGGGACACGAGGACACCTGGGGGAGCTTCTGGGCTCTTAAAATAGCATTAGCTTCCTCCATGCTTTTAAACCTACTCTGACCTCATACGGTTGTACCTGGTATGTTCATCCTGAGCCGATTTGAATTAATTTATTTGGTGTAAAGTGGGCCCTTTTAAAATCAAATGGTTTGTAGGAGGCATCAGGTTTGGTGGGGGGGGGGATCCACAATGAAAATGAAACCTTGTAGGGAGCTTAGAGTAGCTTCTTTTAAGTGTTTTATTTTAACTTATTTTTATTTTTTAAAATAACTTTAATTTTATTTTAAAAATATATTTTGAATTTTTAGCAAGTCAACCAGGGAGGACGAATGAGGGCGTCTCGTTTCTTGGGTTCCTAAGTTCTTTTTTTTCTTTTAAAACTTATTTATTTATTTATTTTTGGCTGCGTTGGGTCTTCGTTGCTGCGCGCGGGCTTTCTCTAGTTGCGGCGAGCGGGGGCTACTGTTAGTTGCGGTGCGTGGACTTCTCATTGCGGTGGCTTCTCTTGTTGGGGAGCACGGGCTGTAGGCGCATGGGCTTCAGTAGTTGTGGCTCGCGGGCTCTAGAGCGCAGGCTTAGTAGTTGTGGCGCATGGGCTTAGTTGCTCTGCGGCATGCGGGATCTTCCCTGGCCAGGGTTCGAACCTGTGTCCCCTGCGTTGGCAGGAGGACTCTGAGCAACCAGGGAAGTCCCCTACTAAGTTCTTTTTGAGGTTCAGAGTTCATGCTGGTCCTGTGCTTAAGGAAAAACACCCTAAAAAAACCAATCACAATTATAAAAGTAATACAATTTCTACTGTCAAATCCAGGAAATTGTAAAGAAGAATGATTAATAACCGTCAGAATATTCCTTCACCTAGACGAAATTTGTCAGCATTTTGGTGTATGTTTTCATCTACACCTATGCTTGTCTAACAAAATTGAGATCTTACTATTTCTTTCTGTTTCCCCTAATATTATACTGAAAGCATTTATGCATTTTCCCATGGCATCAGACCAATCTTGAAAACATCACATGGGGCTTCCCTGGTGGCGCAGTGGTTGAGAATCTGCCTGCCAATGCAGGGGACACGGGTTCGAGCCCTGGTTTTGGGAAGATCCCACATGCCTGCGGAGCAACTGGGCCCGTGAGCCACAATTACTGAGCCTGCGCGTCTGGAGCCTGTGCTCCGCAACAAGAGAGGCCGCAATAGTGAGAGGCCCGCGCACCGCGATGAAGAGTGGCCCCCGCTTGCCGCAACTAGAGAAAACCCTCGCACAGAAACGAAGACCCAACACAGCCATAAATTAATTAATTAATTAATTAAAAAAAAAAAAGAAAACATCACATGGATGGGTCATAGATTGTCGAACCATTCCCATTTTGGGGACTATATTTGCAGGTTTGCACTGTTACAAATAATACATCTTTGTAGTTAAATCTTTGACCTCATTTGTGATTACTGCCTTGAGAGAAAATCCTGGAAGTTATTGGATCAAAGGATATACATTTGCATTTCTCTACATGGACAAATTGCTTTCTGGGAAAACTTGTTCTGGAGTAGACATTCTACCGGCAGAGAATGAGCTATCTGTTTTCTCTTCAGTGTTTAGTCTTTATAATCATTGATAATTTAAGTGAAAAGTGGTACCTCGCTGGTATCTTCATTTAAGTTTGATTACTAGTGAGGTTGAACACTTTCCTTATGTTTGTGGCCACTTTTATTTCTTTCATTAGTTTGTTCATGTCCTTTGGCAGTTATTCTGTGAGGTGGTAGCATTTTTCTTGTAGATTTGGAAGAGCTCTTGTAATGTTAGTGACTCTTTGTCATAATTGCAGATACTTTTCTCCACCAGGTTGCTTATTAGTTTTGTTGATTATATGTATGAGTGTGTGTGTTTATATGTACACAGGTTAATTTTCATATAGATGGGTCTTTATATATATTTTTTTGTTTTATGCTTATTATAAGTGTTCAAAGTTTTCTTCTAAATCTGGGAGACAACTTTTAATTTAACTCATTAATCCATTTGAAGCTTATTTTGGTGAAAAGTATGAGTAATAATCTGTATCTTTTTCCAAAAGATCCCTTTCCCCGCCTCTGTCTATTGAAATACTGTTCTTTCCTCAATGACATGTAAGGCCATCTTTATCATGTACTATATTCTCATCTGTTCCCGTCCTTTTTCTGGGCTGTCTGTCATTTTCCATTATCAGATGCTGTTGGAATTAAAGTAACTTTGAGCTCTCCTCATTGTCCTTTTCCAAGATCCTTTTATACAAAGTTAAAAGTCACTTTGTCTAGGTGGAGAAAGAAATATTCCCTCTGGGAATCAATTCAGCGAAAAGACACCTGAGGCTTCAATGCCAAAGAATCAGTCGCACAAGTTAGGGATGCATTTCCCAAAATAAGACTTTGCATAGTTGTGAAAATTTAAACAGGCGTCTTGCCAAGTATCCTATGTACCAGCTGAAGGATCCACAGGGCAGTGAGTTGTAATAAAAAGGGCTATTTTTGTGTTCCCAGACTCCTGCGGTGAAAGAACATATACTGTTTTCAAACCAGATGCATCCTTCTGGTTTTTAGATTCTGCCACTTCCTGGCTTATGTGTTTATTAGGACCACAGCTTCATGTCGTTCTGCAAATGATGTACATTCCAGTGCTGTTGGGTTTGTCTGCCCTTTCGTATCTCGGTGGGAACCACTGACCCTAGAGTGGGATACCCAGGTATTTTCCCAACTGTGAGAGGACCAGTAGTTCTCTAATCCTGGGTGCCATAGAAGTTCCTCAGGGGGTTTACAGACTGTGAACAATAAAGATTTTAATCAGCAGAGAGAGTGTTTCATTGCTTATTTTATGTATTTAGGTTCTCTGTAAGATTTTGTTTTGTCCATCACTGATAGGTTCAACAAGCCCTGACCTAGATAGTCTAAGGTCTCTTGGAGTTCTAAAGTCATGTAATTCTGTAGTTCCTCATGCTATCAGCTCACCCAGAGGTAGCCCCGGGTGTCCAATTCTGTGTTCTTGTTAAAAGAGAAGAAAGGAAACCTGGAGAAAACTCTAGCCCACCAATTTCAGACTGAAAGTCTATTCAGGGATTGGTCCATTGTTTTCTCTCATTTTCTCTTTTGTCCCCCGGCTGCCTGGTGGCTTCAGAACATGCTCCTCCTTATGTGGGGTTCCTCCATCACTTATCTTTGTTCCACCAGGAGTAGTTCATGATCTCGAGCTGTATTCTTTCTGTCCCAGGCAGGGAACGTGGTGACAGGAGAGATGGTGGAAGAGCTTATTCTTTCAGGAGCAGATATAATCAAAGTGGGCGTTGGACCAGGTAAGATTTGCTGGGAGCACAGCAGGGGCTGTGGGCGGGGGGCAGGGGCGGGGAGAATTGGGATCTGGGGCTTGGAGGGACCGGAGATGCCCAGAAGGTACCCCATGAATGATCCATCCACAAGTTTAAAGCACATTTCTTTTGGAAGTTATCATTGAGCTTCTGATCAGAAGAGGCTCCTGAATAGATATATCATTGAGCTGCTTTCTGATGCCTCTGGGGAAGTTCTGAATGAACTTGAATGTGGTTTGAATGAGCTCTTGGTTTCAGAACATTAACGTGGAAGAAAAGAATGAGGTCTCATGAATGATCCCATTCACCTTGAAGAGGAAGGTGAAGGGTGGAGAATCCATGGGGGCAAGTCTATGTGAATGTTCGAGGGACCCCAAACATTGCAAATAGGCATGCAGCTGTGAGGTCACATTCGAACTTGACCTGTGGCTTAGGCGGTTATCATCTCTGGCTCCTCGCCTGGTACATATCCATCTCAGATTTTGCAACATCCTCCTGGGCCTTCTCTCCCAGGATTGCCATCGGCATTTTGAACTGAGGAACGAGGAGGAACCTTTCTATCCTATACTGGGCGGTTCCATTTTCTCTTGGGGCCACTTGACGCTGGCCTTCCCCTTTGGCCAGACAGGAGCATGAGCTTCCATATTTTTAATGTCTTCATTGTCCCATTTTAAAATTCCTCCTCGCACATCCATTATTAACCAAACACTAAAACTGAAGAGAAGGAAAGAACGAGATACACATTTTTTTGTTTTTTAAAGAAACCCATATTTTATGTATTCATTTTTGGCCGTGCTGTGCGGGATGCACGATCTTAGTTCCCTGACCAGGGATTGAAGCCATGCCCCCTGGAGGGGAAGTGTGGAGCCCTAACCACTGGACTGCCAGGGAAGTCCTGAGATACACATTTTCATTTGGAAATAAAAAATAGCAAAGATTTTTTATAGGTATCGTCTACCCAGAAGACACTACCTAAAAAGGAAGCAAATAATAAACCAATATGAGAAGAGTCTTTGGGAAAGCACTGCCAGGATGCAGAAGACATCATTGTGTTGTGACCTGGCACCGTTGTCAGCCTTGAGGAACTAGGGTGGACATGAAGAGACTCTTGGGGAGGGGGAGCCCTGTACGCTTGTGAAAGGCCCCGAGCTTTCACTTTGGTCTTTACTGGGTGTCTGCCATTATTGAAAAGTCAGAGAGGATAAAGCCCAGTTCCTGCTTACAGGGCGCTCTGCCCGCCTAGAATGGGCTGTAATAGATTAGGCTTGTAATCGGGTCGAATAGGCTGATAACAGGCCGGGAAGGCTCTTTTCCCCCAACGCAGAGCACGTACCGGTTACCTATTTGAGTGTCTCCTAGCTGCCATCGTGCTGGGTGGGTGCTGTACAGGATGTGAGGTGTCTTCTCGGCTCTCAGAGCCGTTCCTGATGTAATCTTGAGCATTCAGCCGCCCTCGTTTCCTTCCCAAACGTCCTCTATATATACAGTCTCTTTCCCCCGAAGATTTATTGTCCTTCCACTGTCGCTGTGTGCCTCCCAGGCTGTCTGTTTAGAACAGGCGTGACTGAAGGGTGTAAGAGGCTTTCTTTGAGCCTGATGTATTGGAGCCACTTCTGTAAATTTATTGGAGAGGATGTGTACGTTTCACGAATTCTTCAGCATAAAAACACTGGGTACTGTCTAGATGACAGGATTAAAAAAGGTTCATTATGGAACAACTCCTGGCACTTGGGAAAAAGCATTAAAAATGCACCCCTCGCCCCACCCCCTGCTCTGGGCTGGTACCTAGTTTCTCCTTTCAACCTGGGGCTTAATCAAGACCCCTCCCACGCCTTGGCCCTCGCCTGTACAGAGCTCCAGGCCGCTGCAGCTGAGCCCCTGCCCTCCGCTGAGGGTCTGGCAGATGAGTGGGAAAGGAGAAAAGCGAATTCTGAACCAGAACCAGAGGTTATACAACTCCAGTTGTGCCTCGCACAGTGTGTGCCTGGGACAGGGGTGCCTTGGTCAGGAGAGAAGGTCATTGGCCCCAGGGTAGTGAGTGGCCCGTGTTGTGAGGATGGACAGAAAGAGGTGGTTCTGCCCTGCAGCTCGATGCTGGAGAAGGTGGCTCCCCAGTCCCGGTTTCCCTGCTGGAGCCAGGCCTCAGGGTGTAGCCGTGGTTCTCCAGTCCTGTCCCTAAAGACACCCCCCTTCCCCCGGGAGAGGTCTGTGGGAAGCTGAGAAGCCACTGGTGGTGGTGGGGAGCCTCAACCGAGGGTCCGGCGGGAGGGAGGAGTTCATGCCCAGCTTTTACACTGGCCCCAGGGCACCCCAGAGGCGACACCACCAGACCTGCAGGAGGGACTGAGTGAGTGAGTGGTGAAGCTGTAGAGACAGGGACGTGGGTGACTCATTCATTCTCGAGTTCACGCATTCTTTCTGTGACTATTTATAGTGCCCTTATTATGTTCAGGGCTCTGTTCTCAGTGCTGGATTGACCACACTGAATATCCAGGGAGCTTACCCTCCAGCAGAGAAAACAGATCCTCGGTTCTTACGCAAATAATGATTTAAATGCTGTTTTTGAAATGAGGGCTGTGATGAACAACTTCCCTGTGGCAGTGACATTTAAGATGAAGCCTGAAAGATGAGAAAGTGTTGGCTGGACCAGGGGGTTGGTGCAGAGGGGAACGCTCCACAGAGAGAACACCCTGTACAGAGGATCCCCGAGGTGGGAGGAGCTGAAAGGGCAGCGTGGCTGGAGCCTGCTGAGTAGGGGCAGGAGGAGAGAGCCGGCAGAGCAGGGGAGACAGTCCGGAGCTTGATCCAGGTGGTCTCGGGGCGGGTGCTCGCCTGCTGGGAGGGAGGGGGAGACTTGAGCAAGGGGCCCTGTGTGCTGGAGAGGCCCATGCTCTTGGCGTGACTCGGAGTGGACCTCCCTGGACTAATACCCTGCAGGCAGTCAACCAGGACTGGAGTTGACTGGGGAGGGCAGAGGTCTAGGGGATGAAAGCATCGAGGAGGCTGCTGTGAGTTCTGCAATGGAAGCTGACCTCAGAGTCCTGGCTGGACTGGGTGGGAGATGGGCCACGAGAGGGTGGGGGCCAGGAGGCTGGGGCGTGGAGAGGACAGAGCTGAGTCAGAGGGAGGCTGCAGGAATGCCCTGAGCGCCGGCTCCCTTTTCTCAGGGGCTTATTGCAAGGCTGGGCAATTTTCATCTCTCTTGTCATTTAATATCTCCCTCACAGCCCTATGAGGTCAGTGCTTTTATTTTCATTTTACAAGCGAGGTATCGAGGCTTAGAGAAGTTAGTAATTTGACAAAGGTTGAAGGTCAGGGAGGCATCTGAAGGTCCCTTGTGGTTGCGTGGAAAGTGAAGGAAGGTGGGAAAGTATGGAGTTTAAGGATGGAGGGTCAGTAAGTGGGAGCTGATGTCATAGAAGAGAGTGACAAGGTGTAGGGTGGAGTGTCCTGGATAATAGCAGATGACGGTGATGAAGCCCTGAAGGGATCCAAGGCCAGATGGTGGCCACCTCCATTGAGCTGTGGGGCAGCCCCATGGCTCCCCTCCCGCCACTGTGGGAAGTTCACCCCCAGGAAATTGGGGCAGGGCTGTGTGACGGTGATGGAGGCTCGTTTTGTATCCCGTTCTGCTCGTTCATAACCATCTCTCTTTGGGGTCTCCCTCTTTCTCCATCCAGGTTCCGTGTGTACCACCCGCACCAAGACGGGAGTGGGGTACCCGCAGCTGAGTGCTGTGATCGAGTGCGCAGACTCGGCCCACGGCCTGAAGGGGCACATCATCTCGGTAAGTGTCCAAGTGGGGCTGGTGGAAGGGTCTGGGAGCATCTGAGGAAGGCCCCTGCTCCCTGGCTGCCCTTCACCTTGTTGGCATCCTGTGGGCTCGGGAGTGAGCCAGGCACATGGTCACGGCATTTGGTGACAGTCGACCCTACTCCCTATGGATTCAGCTCGAGGTGGTGGGTAGCATGACGGGGGGATACGTGGGGAGCTTTGAGAAAGTGAGAGGGCCACGTGTTAGCTTGCTAGGGCTGCCGTAACAAAGTGCCCCAGACTGGGTGGCTCAAACAAGAGAAGTATATTGTCTCACAATCCTGGAGGCCAGAAGTCCAAGATTAAGGTGTCAGCAGGCCATGAAGCCTCCAGGGAAGGCTCTGTTCCAGGCCTCCCAAGCTTCTGGTAGTTCCTTGGCTTATGGCACCAGAGCTCCAGTTTTTACGTGGTGTCCTCCCTGTGTGCATGTTTGCCTTTGTGTCCAAATTTCTCCTTTTTATAAGAACATCCGTCATTTTGGATTAGAGGCCCATCCTACTCCAGGGTGACCTCATTTTCGCTCATCATATCTGCAGCGGTGTCAGATGCTGTCACCGGTTACCGTAGTGAGGGCAGATTGAGCAGGATGTTGGGGGCAGAAGTTAGATTTTTGTGGGTGGAGAAATGTATGGGAAGGAGATGAGCAGAAGCAGTCAGTGATCATGAAGCTTCTGGAAGTACAGCACCTCAGTACTCAGCCACTAAATGTCAAGGATTGAATGAATGTCAAGTTAATCCTCAATTTATCTGTTATTCTACTCCACCTTTATCGACATGACCGTCATTCACATAGTTACCACGTCTCTCCCCTTCTAGATGAGATGCTCAGAATAGGACAGAACATGTCAGATATAACTGGATGGACTTGGACAGAGCTATGGCTTCCACTTATGTGGGTCATACATACATACATGTATATTATATATAATTAAATTATGTGTATTTAATATATATATATAAATTCTGAAGTGGTGGTGTATTTTTAGTGGTGCTGTAACAATGAACTCGCACTGAATATAGTAAATTAAATCTTCAGACCTTTACACTTGTCCAGTTGCTAAGCCGAGCTCCCACATTAAGTAACTGACAGATTATTTTGTAAAAACTCCAGATGTAGTAAATTTCATATCCTGGTGGAATGATCTCTTGTTGATTTTGGCTCAGCATTTCAGCTGGTGAGATTTGATTTCCGGACCTGCTTTGAGGGTATAATAATACTCTTTAAAAATCCCTATGTGCACACCATCTCATTTGAGTTTTACTATGGCATTGGAGCCCTACAGCCATTGCTTCCCGGCACGTGACTTGTTACAACCAAAACGAAGATCTAGTTCTTTGACTCGTGGTCCAGCGCACACTTCCTGTGCTCCTTCCAGTTGTTTATCCAGACTTTCCATCCATCCATCCATCCATTCAGTCAGCACGTATTTATTGAGCATCTACTGTGTGCTAGAAGCCACAATAAATGACCAAAGATTTATTGGCTGCTGACAGAGTTCTAAGACCTTCCAATTAATATCTTTTCCTTTTAGCTTTTGCTCCAGTGAACAAATTAAAACCCATTTATTGAACAACTCATGTGTAAAAGGCTGACATAGAGCCATCATCCTACCTTTACGGAGTGTGGTGATTGAACTCACTGGAGTCAGCAAACAGCACTGTCCTCCAATATGGTTCTCAAATGCTCACCGTAGCCTCGTCTTGGGCCGGCTGCATGACATTCACCAGGGAGACTTTTCACCGTAGACATTCCTGGACCCCATCCTGTTGAATTAGACTCTTCATAGTTTGCCCTCCACAGCACCATATGTAATTAGTTATAAGTCTCCATTCACCATCAAGTGTCTTAATAACAATTTAGACCATATATATCTTCCTTGAGTGGCCACCATTTCTGAATCAGTGGAGGTCAAATTAATGAAGTTTTACTGTGAAATTATTCTGAGATCCCATACTTGTGTCTTTCTAGAAATTTCCCAGTTGCTTAGTTTATAGGACCATTTGGGGAGTAGGGGTGGAGGCTCTGCTTGCACCACAAGTGACTCTGAAAATCAACTTGGGATCTCCGTACCCACCATCATTTTATAGCTTTTGTCAGCAGTTCTCTAAGTGTGTGCCCAGACCTGGAGTATCATTATCAACTGAGGACTTGTTAGAAGTTCTTGGGCCTCGTCTCAGACCTACTGAGTCAAACTCTGAAGGTGAGGCCCAGGAATCTTTTAACAAGCCCTCTAGGTACTTCAGATGTGCTCCCAAATTTGAGAACCACTGGCTTCTGGAGTCGAGGGTCGGTACACACAGGTCGGGTCCGTGTACCAGAGCCAGAGCTCTGTCTGCTGGCACCTAGGGAACAGCTTCTGTGAATTTCTCAGGAATAGTGACAGCCCAGGCTGGTGATACCGATGCTCCAAGGTTCTTATTTTTCCATTGATGGCCAGAGCTTTCCTAGATGGGGTTAGAAGTTCAATCTGTAATGCAGACCCCGTGAAGTTCACAGACTTACATAGGTTCTGCACCCTTGACGTCAGTTCATTCCTTCTGACCAGCAGCTGAGTGTCTTGGGGTTCAAAGCAGCTGTTTTTCTCACTGTCCCTTTGTCTAATGGAGTTTCACAAGCAGGTTTCTCCCACTTGCCAAGCGTCCTAAACCCACTGGAAACCCATCAACCGTTAGGATCCTGCCACTTTGTCCAGTTTCCTTCCAGCTGTCTCATTTTACACTTTCGTTGCTGAATTAGCATGTGTGTGCTACTGAAGTTCAGAAGGAAGCCACAGCAGGGGGTCGGTTACACCCAAGAGGCTGGATGTGAACTGTGGTCCACGTGGGCTTCTGAGAGGCAGAGGACTGAGAAATCCAGGACACCTCCTGGGTAGGTGAAGATTAAGGTGTGACCAGTTCATTTTGTCTTGTCATCTGCTAGGGACATGACACAAAGGAGAGCATTTTAAAGGTGGAAACAGCATTAGAGGAAGTAATGGCTGACATGTATTGAGCAGCTACTGTCTTTTGGGCACGGTACACCTATAATCTCTCATCCTTGGAACAATCTAGGTATTAGGTAGCTGTTCTCTTCATTGGACAGGTGTATTTGGGTTCTCTAGAGAAACAGAACCAATAGGGTGTGTGTGTGCGTGTGTGTAGATATAGATTTATTATAAGGAATTGGTTCATGCAATGATGGGGCTGAGAAGTCTCAAGATCTGCAGGGGGGTTGGCAAGCTGGAGACCTAGGAGAGCTGATGGTGTGATTCCAGTCTGAGTCTGAAGGCCTGAGAACCAGAGAGAGCCAGTGTTTCTGTTGGAGTCAGCGTCCAAGGTCCCAGTTCTAAGGCAGTCAGTCAGGAAGAATTCCCTCACTTGGGGAAATCTCAGCCTTTTTGTTCTATTCAAGCCTTCAAGTGATTAGGTGAGGCCCACCCACATTAGGGAGGGCAATCTGCTTTACTCAGTCTGCTGATTCATGTGTTACTGTCATCCCCAAAACACCCTCACAGAAACATCCAGGACAATTTTTTGACCAAATGTCACTCCATGGCCCAGTTGACGCCTAAAATTAACTGTCACATCCAGTGAGGAGACTGAAGCTTTGAGACATAAAGTAACTTGTTCAGCATCACACTGCTGGTGGGGGGGCAGAGCCAGCTCTCAAACCGAGGTCTGTTCATCTCCCGTGTTCCACTCCTTCCCTTGACCACCCTCATTTAGAAAGTGTGGAGACTCCGAGGGTGAAGGGCTAGCTGAAGTCACCAAGAATGCAGGGTTGGCCCAGCATCCCGGGTCTGCTCCTTTCCCATCACACTGCTTTGGGGGACTTCAGCTTAACCTGTGTTTATAGCTCACCTTTTCCCCGCAGGGTCCCCAAGAATGTCTTCAAGTGAAGGGATCAGAATCAGAACCCAGTGAACCCTTAGGAAGGGCAGGGATTGGAACAACCAGATGAGTTCATTGTCCACTGATACCCAGAATGGCTTGGACTTTGTAGTGCTTCGCGGGACCTAAAAAAAGGTCCTGTGATGAGATTGGCTGGGATCACTATTGTCTCTTTACTCAAGGCCAAAATTTTAACCAGTGCATTTGATAAAGACCTAGAGAGCGTGCTTCTCTAGTTTGAGGAGGGAATGATAGAGGTCAAGCTGATTCAAAGTTACCCCTGACCCCCTCCTTGTCTGCACCCAGTCAGTAGGGCTCTCATCCACTCACTGACCCTCTGCAAAGAAGGAAAGATTGATGGGCAAATTTCTTATTTTGTTGATTTAATGTAGTTGTTTAGGAAACGGTTAGACCATTATTTGGAAAGGCCTAAACAAAGTCATTCAAATAATTTACTTTGAGGCTTGAAGAATTCCCCAACCAAAAAGGTTTAGCCTAGAAAAAGTTAGAAATATAAAGGAAATAAAGATTACTGGAAATGCCATCTTTTTCAAAAAATTTATTTTACTAAAGTGTAGTTGATTTACAATGTTGTGTTAATTTCTGCTGTACAGCAGCGCGATTCAGTTACACACATATATACATTCTTTTTCATACTCTTTTCTATTATGGTTTATCACAGGATGTTGAATATAGTTTCCTGTGCTGTACAGTAGGACCTTGTTTATCCATTTATACATAATAGTTTGCATCTGCTAATTAATCCCAAACTCTTCATCCCCCTCCTTCTTGGCAACCATAAGTCTGTTCTCTGTATCTGTGAGTCTGCTTCATAGATAAGTTCATTTGTGGCATATTTTAGATTCCACATATAAGTGGTATCACATGGTATTTGTCTTTCTCTTTCTGACTCACTTCACTTAGTGTGATCATCTCTAGGTCCATCCATGTTGCTGAGAATGGCATTATTACATTCTTTTTTATGGCTGAGGAGTATTCCATTGCGTATGTATACCACATCTTTTTTATCCATTCATGTGTCGATGGACATTTAGGTTGTTTCGATGTCTTGGCTATTGTGAATAGTGCTGCTGTGAACATAGGGGTGAATGTATCTTTTCAAATTAGAGTTTTGTCTGCATGTATGCCCAGGAGTGGAATTTCTGCACCATATGGTAACTCTATTTTTAGTTTTTAAAGGAACTGCCATAGTGTTTTCTATAGTGGCTGCACCAGTTTACATTCCCACCAGCAGTGTAGGAGGGTTCCCTTTCCTCCACACCCTCTCCAGCATTCGTTATTTGTAGACTTTTTGATGGTGGCCATTCTGACCTGTGTGAGGTGATACCTCACTGTAGTTTTTTTTGTTTGTTTTTGTTTGTTTGTTTGTTTTTGCGGTACGCGGGCCTCTCACTGCCGTGGCCTCTCCCATTGCGGAGCACACGCTCCGGACGCGCAGGCTCAGCGGCCATGGCTCACGGACCCAGCCGCTCCGCGGCACGTGGGATCTTCCCGGACGGGGGCACGAACCCGCGTCCCCTGCATCGGCAGGCGGACTCCCAACCACTGCGCCACCAGGGAAGCCCCTCACTGTAGTTTTGATTTGGATTCCTCTAATAATTAGCGATGATGAGCATCTTTTCATGTGCCTGTTGGCCATCTGTATGTCTTTGGAGAAATGTTTATTTAGGTCTTTTGCCCATTATTTTGATTGGGGTGTTTGTTTTTTTGTTATGGAGTTGTATGAGCTGTTGGTATATTTTGAAAATTAAGCCCTTGTTGGCTGCATCATTTGCAAATATCCTTTCCCAGTCCATAGGTTGTCTTTTTGTTTTGTTTATGGTTTCCTTTGCTGTGCAAAAGCTTACAAGTTTGATTAGGTCCCGTTTCTTTATTTTTGCTTCTATAGAAATGCCATCTTAAGATAACCACTGCTAATGTTTTTATATGTATGCTGCTAGACATTTTCAGAGTTTACTCTTAAGTAGCGTTCTAGTCTCGTTCTTCCATTATTATAGCCGTGTGACCTTGGGCAAGTCACTCAACCTTTCTGAGTCTCCCTCTTTGTCTTTCCCCACCTATAAAAGATCAGCTTCAGGTTCTTGTGGTGTTTGAATAGAAAAATGAAGTTTGTAACAATCCCTTGTTCGTAGCCGGTGCTTGATTCCAATTTCCTCTGCCCACTGCATGCGGACTTTTCACTGTCCCTTTTTTTAGGGATGGGCAAGTATTTTTAAGAAGAGGTCATGCTGAGAGTTCACAGATCGAATTGCCACTCATGTCCTGTGATGCCTTTTCTACTAAAACATGTTAACACTCTTGGAAAACAAGTAACCCTTGGAATATTTGCATGTTGTTTTTTAAAAACTCCGTGCAGCTATGCATGTTCGTGTATGAAAGTAAGCGTGTCTGATTGCAGAGGTTTCCCCATACTGCTCTGCCTCCTGAGAACATGAAAGGATGCTTTAACCACTTTTGGAAATTACCTATAAATGGCAGTAGGGAGAGGACTCCTTGGCCATAAAGCGTTATGTGACGTTGGGTTGCATTGGGTTAAATTGCAGTCCCGCGCGTTTGCTCTGCATTATCTGTTTCATAAATCCCACCACAGCACAATGAACAGACAAGGCCCTATGTATGGCTTCCTCTCTGTGGCACATCACAAAGTCCTATTAACTGTGGACATTTTGGCCCATCCTGGGAGGAGAAGACCTCATTTTCTTGGGGCCCCAAGAGCACAGACTTTCTGAGTCAGGCCTCATCGCTGACTACATGAGTGTGGCATTTTCAGAAGCCAGCACGAGCCACCCTAGTAGTCACGAGCTAATCACTCACTAGTGAGTGAGCAAAAGACTTAAGGACACACTCTTGTGCGTGTGTGTGCACGTGAGTAACTTTTTTTTTTTTTTTTTTTGCGGCACGTGGGCCTCTCACTGTTGTGGCCTCTCCCGTTGCGGAGCACAGGCTCCGGA
Source organism: Monodon monoceros (assembly GCF_005190385.1). Classification (NCBI taxonomy): domain Eukaryota; kingdom Metazoa; phylum Chordata; class Mammalia; order Artiodactyla; family Monodontidae; genus Monodon; species Monodon monoceros. The sequence continues at coordinate 13,438,796 of NW_021703780.1, forward strand.
CGCGCGGGCCCAGCCGCTCCGTGGCACGAACCTGCGCCCCCTGCATCGGCAGGCGGACTCCCAACCACTGTGCCACCAGGGAAGCCCCGAGTACACTTTTTTTAAAGTCAGATCATGTTAGGGACCTTTTTATTGGGAGCATGAGTTTATTTAATCTTTTGAGGTTATAAGTTTGAAACCCTATTGTGAAGAACTGGTTTAGATAAAAAGATAAAGCACTTTAAAAATAATGGCAGGTCAAGTGAAGGGCATGGAGGGGTTGCACCTTTGAAAGAGAAAGTAAATATAGTGGAGATTTGAAGCACCAACAGGATCCACAGAGCCTTGACTGCATTCACATGAAGGGCCTTGGCCAGGTACCTTCTATGGAGAGACTCTGCCTCTGAAACAATTGCTCATGAACCCGTGGCCCTCCAGGGTCAGGAAAGCCACAGGTGAATAATGTACTTGATCAAGGAGGAGATAATTGCCGTCAGTAAATATTCATAAAAGCCAGAGATTGAGCCTTCACACTTGCTTTTTGATCAGAATTGCAAAGACGCAAGGAAGCAGTATTTTGAGGTCTAGCTCCCGGAGGGACAGGGCTAAAAGCCTATCGGAAAAGAAGGATTGAGTCACAGAGACCCATGTCCTCAGCTGGAGATGCTATTTGTAAAGTGGTTTGTCCCAGTTCCACGGAGACGCCCTCCAACTCCAGGGCCACACGCACCTTCCTGCCCGGGTGGCCTGGGTCTCCTGTGTCCTTCCCAAAGTGTGTCCCCCCTCCTGGGGACAGGCACTTCCCTCCGAGACCCATTCTGGGCTCTGGCACTTCACGCCAGCCCCGAGCACTGCCCCGGCTTCCGGTGCCTCTGCTTCTTGCCTCTCCCTGCTGGGCAGGCTGCTACCCCAGGCCACGTCTCTGGCCTTTTCCTCCTCGGACCTCACACGGGCCACATTGCCAATAGGAGGTAAGCAGCCTGGTTATTTTGTGCCTCTTGTGCTTGTAAGAAAACGCAATGGGTCTGTGTCCTAGTACCTTTGTACTGGATCCCTGGTGTTGAAACATAAGCCCCACGGCCAAACTGCCGGGCAGCCCAAGGTGTCAGGCAACCCCACCAGGCACTGAACCAGCGTAGGGCCCTGTGTGGGTCCAGTGGGTGTCAGGAATGCATGTTTGACTTGGAGGTAACTGGATACCTTACAGGAAGGTGACTAAGAGACACGTGGAGTGGCTGGAAGTATAAAGGAGCGAATTCAGTGTCCTCTCTGGCCCATAAAGTACTTCTGCTTCTGTGCTGAATAAACCTCACTTCACACCGGGCAGTGGGGGAAAGATGACCACTGAATGATGGTTACGTGGCTGGCCAGTGGCCAGGCGTGTTGAGCAGGGGCCGGCAGAGGATGAGGTCCAGCCCCTGCGCCCTGCCCGCTCAGCAGTTCCTGCTTCTGCATCCCAGGAGGGGTGCAGGTGCCCGGGCTCGGGGTGGGGAGGGGACAGGCAGTGGGTGTGCAGACCTGAGACAGGACTGACGGGGCCGGGGGACCAGAAGGTGCGGTGGTGAGGGGAGTGTCGGGCCTTGGCCCTGAGGGTTGTGTGCTTGGCTGCAGGCAGGGGTGGGAGGAAGGGGCTGGACCAGCAGATGCCATCGAGTGCCCCCAGGGGAGGGGGATGGCCGGCCAGGCTCCCACTGACAGCCTTTCTTTGCTCTTTCCTTTTTGAAGGATGGAGGCTGCACGTGTCCAGGAGATGTCGCCAAAGCCTTTGGTAAGAGGCCGCAGAGGGGGAGGGGAGGGAGCTCCCTTGCAGGGGTGCCGGAAGGAGGTGGCAGACACGTTAGGAAGTTCAGGGCCAATCCTGAGTTTCCTCTCCGCCGATTTCAGCCCCTGATTGGCCCAGATCCTGGCATCAGTTTGGTTCCGGTTGGTGGCAGAGCAGGCCGAGTGCCCAGGGATAGATGGAGGGGTGTTGCCCTGTGGGCCAGGAGTGGGTGAAGTCATAGCCCAGAAATCACCACTGGGAAGGCTCAGGGTACCCGAGGAAGAGGACTGTATCGGGTCTGAGACACCGAAACTTCAGCGAGGGGGTCTTCGGAGCCTAACGTGGGGGACTCCTGAGGGAGGGACGGGGGCCCTAGCCGCAGTTCCTCACCACAGGCCGAGGAGCCTGTGTCGCACCAGGGGCGGCAGCGTCTGGCTGTGACCCCGCAGGGCTGGGCCACGGCGCCCCAGCCAGGTGTTTTCTTGGGGAGGCACTGGGAGGTCCAGCATCTCTGCGTGCTGTGCTCTGAGCTGCCGCGCAGCTGGGGAACCCCGAGGTGAGGCCATGTGTGCTGGCAGGGGCATCTCTACTGTTGATTTTTGTGCTACGTGTACTTAATACTGATGGGTGTTCTGTCTCGGGCTCCCTTGTGATAGGGCACACGGTGTACCCTGCCCAAGTGGTGTCTGGACTCCCACTCCGGCAGCTTTCCCTCCCCGCGCTCCCCCAGGAAATGCAGCCACGCCTGTGGAGGGACAGGGACCAGGTCGGGGCAAAATGCTGGTTAGGAAGGGACACGAGAGTGTTCAGAAAGGAAAATAATTGGAAGCCACTTCAAAGCATTGTTTGAGGGGATCTGTGCTCTGTGTTCCTGCTGTTTACATCTGCCCCTGGGGTTGTGGTTTTCGGGAGGCCTGGCCAGACACCAGTTGTCCTCTGCCCCCTTATAATCACGGCAGGGGGGCGGTCAAGGAGCCAGCAGTCGTGTTAGGGACCCTGCAGGGAAGAGTCTGCAAAGCTTGCTGCCAAGTAGAGAGGTCCTGGGCCTTGGTTCCCTGATTGCCAGGCCCAGGGGCCAGCCCTGTAGCCCCTGCCTTCCGTAATGCTGGACGGAAGGGACTGGAACGCCTGATGCACGCGCCAAAGTCCTCTTGTAAATATTTAAGTGACCAGATGGAAGCAGTCAAGGTCACGTTTCAGAGGATCCTGTGTTTGCTTCTCCTTGTCCTTCATCGTGATTACTTCACAGCATCTGTACGCTGATGTCCTCCCATTCTGGATATAAACCCTCAGTAGGGCTCGCTGAGGATGGGGAATAGTGACTGTTCCTGTTTCTTCCGCGTAGGCCTTCCACTTTCCTAACAACTAGTTAGTGCCCATCTCCCATGTGCCATGTGCTATGATAAACACTGAGGGCACAGCAGTGAGTTAGCGCCACCCCGTTCCAACCATCCGTGGTCCTGATCCAACGTAACCTACGAAGGCAGTTTCAACACCCCAGTCTCCTGTGTACCTGTCCTGGAAGTTTCATGTCATTTGGTGATTAATATGGGGTATTGTTTACTCTGGAAGTCAAATGTTTATCACAGCAGAGGTGCGGGTAGAGTTTTACGGGTTGTATACACATATGTGTGTGTGTATGTGTATGACGTACATACTTACAGGTTTCTCTCCTTCACGCCCAAGCTCTAGTGCAGGAGGTTCTCTCTGTTCTGAGGTCCCTTCATATCTACACTGTGTGAGAGTGCTGAGAGCTTCAGGTAGACCAGATGCCTGATGGGGACATGGCAGAGGAGTTATTGTATTATGTATGAGGTTGGACAACATGCTGAGGTGCTGCCCAATTACTAATGCTTCTTTGATTTTCAGAGAGTTAGACCTGTGGAAGGTGGTCATAGATAGGAAGTCATCAATTACCATTAAGGGTTGTCCACTGTTATTAACCACCCAAGCTTCAGGAGGCTAACTTGTTGCTTGGAGCATCCAGTGCCCATCTGCCCTTACCTTTTTTCCAAGTGGGGAGGTTGAGCTTTTCTCTGACCACAGCCAGGAGGAGGGCGGGTGAGTTGGTAGCACTTGCATCTTTCCAGAGCCGATTTTCTCTGAGCTCTTTTCTCTGCTGCTTCTTTTCATCCCCACTTCGGAGTGCAGGAGCCGGAGCAGATTTTGTCATGCTGGGAGGGATGTTTTCGGGCCATACTGAGTGTGCTGGAGAGGTGATCGAGAGGAATGGACAGAAGCTCAAGCTGTTCTATGGGATGAGCTCAGAGACAGCGATGAAGAAACACGCGGGAGGGGTTGCGGAGTACAGGTATGGAGGGTGGGTGGAGCGGGGGGGGGGGGCGGGCAGCGCCGTCACCAGTGAGGTTGCGTTCCCCGGCTCCTTACAGAAATGGGGTGGAAGTGGGTCTCAAAGACTATGAGTCTGTTTATATTATAGTACCACAGGAAGGAGCTAGAACACATACATATTTCTTAATTAAGATGTTCAATTAAGAAATAACTGTATGGCTTAAATGTTTTTTTTTTTTAACTGAAGTACAGTTGATTTACAATGTTGTGTTAGTTTCAAGTGTACAGCAAAGTGATTCAGTTATATATACATATTCATCTATTTTTTTCAGATTCTTTCTCCTTATAGATTATTACAAAATATTGAGTATCGTTCCCTGTGCTATACAGTAGGTCTTTGTTGGTTATGTGTTTTAAATATAGCAGTGTGTACATGTCAATCCCAAACTCCCAACCTATCCCTACCCCCAACCCTTCCTTCCTGGTGACCATAAGTTCATTCTCTTTTTTTTAGATTTGCATGATATATGATTTGTCTTTCTCTGTCTTACTTCACTTAGTATGATAATCTCTAGGTCCATCCATGTTGCTGCAAATGGCATTATTTCATTCTTTTTAATGGCTGAGTAATGTTCCACCGTGTATATATATACTCCACATCTTCTTTATGGAGTATATGGACATTTAGGTTGCTTCCATGTCTTGGCTATTGTAAACAGTGCTGCAATGAACATTGGGGTGCATGTATCCTTTCGAACCATGTTTTCCTCTGGATATATGCCCAGGAGTGGGATTGCTTGATCATATGGTAGCTCTGTTTTTAGTTTCTTAAGGAACCTCCATACTGTACTCCATAGTGGCTGTACCAATGTACATTCCCACCAACAGTGTAGGAGGGTTCCCTTTCTTCCACACCCTCTCCAGCATTTATTGTTTGTAGACTTCTTGATGATGGCCATTCTGACTGGTGTGAGGTAATATCTCATTATAGTTTTGATTTGCATTTCTCTAATAATTAGCAATGTCGAGAATCTTTTCATGTGCCTCTTGGCCATCTGTATGTCTTCTTTGGAGAAATGTCTGTTTAGGTCCTCTGCCCATTTTTTGATTGGGTTGTTTTTTTCAATATTGAGCCACACGAGCTGTTCGTAAATTTTGAAGATTAATCCCTTGTTGGTCGCATATTTTGCATATTTTCTCCCATTCTGAGGGTCGTCTTTTTGTCTTGTTTATGGTTTCCTTTGCTGTGCAAAAGCTTTTGTTTCATTAGGTCCCATTTGTTTATTTTTGTTTTTATTTCCATTTCTCTAGGAGGTGGGTCAAAAAGGATCTTGCTGTGATTTATGTCAGAGTGTTCTGCCTGTGTTTTCCTCTAAGAGTTTTATGGTATCCGGTCTTACATTTAGGTCTTTAATACATTTTATTTTTGTGTATGGTGCTAAAGAATGTTCTAATTTCATTTTTTTACATGTAGTTGTCCAGTTCCCAGCACCACTTAGTGAGGAGGCTGTCTTTTCTCGATTGTATAGTCTTGTCTCCGTTGTCGTAGATTAATTGACCATAGGCGTGTGGGTTTATTCTGGGCTTTCTGTCCTGTTCCATTGATCTATATTTCTATTTTTGTGCCCGTACTATGAAGTCAGGGAGCCTGATTCCTCCAACTTTTTCTTTCTCGAGACTGCTTTGGTTATTTTGTGTCTCCATACAAATTTTAAGATTTTTTGGTCCTAGTTCTGTGAAAAATGCCATTAGTAATTTGATAGGGATTGCACTGAATACGTAAATTACCTTGGGTAGTATAGTAATTTTGACAATATTTATTTTTCCAATCCAAGAACATGGTATATCTTTCCATTTGTTTGTGTCATCTTTGATTAGAAAACATATGTTGCCTCTTTGAAAGTAGCCATAATTTTCATCCAACCAGGCTTTGCAGTGTTTGGGGCCCCAGAAAGGCAGTGCAGAGGAGAAGTATTTGGGGATAAGTTGGAAATGGAACTAGGGGTATGTGTGAGTAGGTATGACTCTTGTTCAACCAGCCCTGGAGGGGACCCTCCAGACTTCCAGGCCTTGTCCTGGTATCACAGCCTTGTCCCGATAGAGCTGGTGTGGAGCCTGAGATGAGTCAGGCTATAAGTGGCAGGCAGAAGGATGGGTCTCCCACTGCATATGATACAGGAGTGGGCGAGACCACCTCACAGAGGTCAGGCCTTTTGGGAAGAGTTGCTGTGTGTCACCTGCAGTGGCTCCCACAGGACTCTTCCCTGCCTCTGGGTTCAAGCAGTTGACACAGGCAGTATTTTTAGGCATTTAATTATGTTACTGTGCAGAAGGGATGCTCACGTCTGCTTATCTGCTCCACTTCCATTTTAATTGTGTGCACGTGTGTTTTAAGAACGTTGTGACAGAATATACCCACTGTCTCGCCCTGCTCCATAGTCTGTCATTGCTTCTCATCAGAGTTTGCACTGATGACAAGCTGTGCACAGGACAGGAGGCCCTGCATCCTTAGAAGGATGTCCTTACAAGGATGGAAACTCAGGCCCCCTGCCATGCGCTGATAACCTCCATTTCCTACCACTTATTCCACACCCAAAAGCTTACAAGGAAGGTGTGGGATTCAGATGGATTGTGTAAGGTTTGAGCCAACCTAGAGGTACACATCTGAACTCCACTGAGATTTTCAGGTGGGTGGGAGGGCAGGAGGGGTGGGTCCCCCCCACCCCCCACTGAAGCTCTGTTCCTTGGGTACTGGTAGGCTGACTTCAATACTCTTTTGGGGGGAATCTCAGTATCAGTGATGTTGTGGTATGCGAACAGCACGGTGGGAAGGAGGAGAGCAGGGGACTACATTTATACCTTCATTCTGGAAACTGCAGACAGTCCAAGCAAGAGGGACACGCCCCGCCCACACCGCCTCCGAAGGCCTCTCTCCTGTGTGGTGACTGACGGAGGAGGCTGTACAGTGTGTTGTGGGAGAGAAGGGGAGGGGTTTACTGTCTCACATCCGACCTGGACCTCTGGCCAAGAAGCTTATTTAATGCTTTGCCAGTGACCAGTGTCACCGTTCAAGGGCCCATGCCTGTCTCCTATGTGCTGGTCCGGAAGTGGAGCCGTTGCGATTCCGTGACAGTCAGTTGCTTTGCCTGGAGGACATTTTTTGCGCTCTAGCCGTTGCATCTGTTTTGGGTTCTAAGAAAAGTAGGTAGGGAAGGCCAGACTCGAGGGTGAACAGAAGCCAAGGAGCTGGGGAAAAAAAAATCCTCTCCTGTGATTTCAGCAGGGTTTAAACAAAAAAGAAAACAGAAGATTTGGGAGTATCAAGACTCAGTTCCAGAACTGGATTCAAATCTTAGCCAAGGAAGGAAAGTGCTGAAGTACCTTAATCCAGAGGCAGCCTGAGCCCTGTAGGCTGCATCTGTGTTCTCTCTTTCTAGATCTGTCTCTGTCTGTCTCCCTCCCTCCCAGCACCTGATGTCTTCCTGAGAGTGATTCTCCGTCTTTGATGTTGTATTTAATTAAGGCAGAGTTATTTATGCTTTACTAGTTCTTTCCCACTCATTACCCACTTAGTTCTCTTGCTGTCCTTGGGAGACAGATTAGAGCCCTTCATTTTACAGATGAGAAGACTTGGGCATCAACGATAAGTGACTTGTAAAAGGTGCCATCACCACTTAGCAAAGAAGCAATGCTGAGGAACTGGAGGATGTCCAGTAAGCCTCGGGAAGGCCATGGAAACCGCTTTTAAAAAATGACAGGGCCATCATTTCAGGCACACGTGCGCGTGTTGGTCTCTGGTCACAGAGTGCAGTGACGCCAGTCATCTTGGGTGTGTGTGGCCAGTGGCCGGCTTCGTGGACTTGGTGCTGTAAACCAGCCACTAACTAGGCCAGCCCTTGGTCTGGTGGATGGTTTAAGTTGCTAGATTTCACCCGAGGGTAGTCTTGCAGGTGTAGATTGCAATGCTCAAGAATTACTACCCTTTTGAAATTCTAGGTAATAACTTTTTGATCAAGAGATGCTACTTTTTCAGTTGAAGAGACCAGCTAAAGAAAGTTCCAGAATTTAGTTAATTGTTAAAATTTCCAGACGGCCTGACCCTTAGATGGAGGCTAGAGTTTTGCATGGATTGGAGAGTTCCTTCTTGTAATGTCCCTCCTAAAGCAAGTCTGGACTGTATCTCCATCTTGCAGTAAGGGGACGTGACGTGGAATCAGCAAGGACAGATGTGCTCTAGTGTTGGCGCCACGTGCCAGCTCTTCTGAAGGTCTCAGTGTCCCCCTGAAAACTCAGAAGACGCTAACCAAAGCCCTGCAGCCTCCGGTGCTGAGGAAGTCCTTAGTTCTGCTCTGGTTCCACCTTTCAGGAGCCCCGTGCCACGCCCGGGACAACAGGCATAGTGATTTGTGCAGACGCAGGGTGGTGAGCTGGGGCCTGGGGGCAGGGGCACCCAACAAGGGCCCTGGGAAGACAGGCCGTGTGAGTGGAGCCACTAACCTTACTAGTGGAGGTTTCCACGTCACCTCGCGGTGCTTGACTTGTCCCTTTTCTCCATCCTTTCCCTCCTCCTCTCCGGCTTGTCCCCTGTGAAGGTGCTCTGTCTGACCCTGACTGGAGAGCTGGCAGGGGTGGGGGAGGGACGCCCTGGGCTTGTTCCGTTGTTGATCAGGGAGAGCACGTGGGAGAGACGCTGGTGGGCAGTGGTCAGGAGGTCTGTTCCGCTGTCCCGTAGGTATTCCGGGGCTCTGGGTCAGTTGGAGGTGTGTGTACAGCATGAACAGAGACTGGAAAGGCGGGGCCGGTTTTCGATGGGGATGGAGTAGTGCACACTGCTGGGGAGGACGTCGCCCTCTGGGGTGACGGTCTGGGTCTGTGACTCTTCCAGGGTTGCTGACGGGCTCTGGGCAGCCAGCAGCGAGGTCATGCATCTTGGGTAGGAGGAGTGCCTTCCTCTGAGATGCTGGCCTGACCTGCGTGGCGTGTGCAGCAAGGCCGATGCGGGCGTGGCGTTGGAGGGTGGCGTGTCGCTGCCCGAGTGCCTTGGGCTACGGCTGGGTAATCCTTCTGGCCGGCTTCTTAAGGGAAAAGAACCAGATTAAAAGAAAAAAACCTCCCTTTTTCTTCCAGAGCCTCTGAGGGCAAGACCGTGGAAGTGCCTTACAAAGGGGATGTCAGGAACACTGTTCTGGACATACTCGGAGGACTGAGGTCTACCTGCACCTATGTAGGGGCTGCCAAACTCAAAGAGCTCAGCAGGAGGGCGACGTTCATCCGGGTGACCCAGCAGCACAACACCGTGTTCAGCTAACCTCGAGATCAAGGACGAGACGACCTCCAGCCGCTGGAAGCATCTGCACAGGCCTGCTTTCCCACCCCCCTCCTCCTGTGACGGCAGAGGTTCCGGCTGATCCCAGAAGCAAGGCACTTCCTGGGTCAGTGGTTGGAGCTTAGCTGCCCAGAACATGTAACCTCCTTGTTAAAACTAACACTCACGCCTTTTTCTTTTCTTTCCTTTTTTCTTTTTTTTAAGAAAAGGGTTTCACTTTAATATAATGCTATGAAGACTTGCCTGCGTGCTGGAGTCTGCATTTGCAGGACCAAGTGGTCGGGGGAGCTGGGGGGTTTTCTGCCTTCTTCCCACGCTTGGCTTTTAGTGGTCAAGGTACCTGAGGGGAGGGGAGGGGAGGGGAGGGGAGGGCGGGAGGGGAAGATTGGGGGGAACCACAGCTAGAGGAACCGGCATCCCCTCCATCCAGCTTTCGGTTGCTGGAAAAGAACAAAAGCAGTTGACAGGTGAACCTGAAAAATTTGATTCCGGCAGGTGCCCCCAAGGTGCGGTGACGTGTTTCCACCACCTTTCTTGCACGTGCCTTTTGGGAGCAGGTCCTCTATTGCTGCTGCTTCTAGGAAGCTGTCCCTGTCCTGGTTTTTCATTTGGTTTGTTTTCCCCCGTCTCTTCCCTCTCCTCCTCCTTTCTGGCTCATCGGGTTGGCCTCTCAAAGAATATTATTTTGAAGTTCCATGAGATCTTTTATTGAAAGGTTATCCACTGAAAAGTTGGCAGGTAGAGTCCCACTGGAAAGCGACCAAAACTTTGAGCAGTGCCTTCCTAAAAGGCATTGGTTTAAAATCTGAGATAGAACCGTTCCCTTGTCACGGTTTCCAGGAAGGACCACTGGGCACTACTGTATAAGGGTCTGTTCATTGGTGACAGTGGTACTTCCTTGGAGAAAGGACCCGTGGCCTTGGCAGGGATCCCACAGCAGTCCACTGTGACACTTGTCTAAATGGTGAACACGGATGAATTAATGATGACCGGCCACTTCTTTTGAAGCATCATTTGAATATCAGGACTGGGAGATGTATGCAGCCCAGGGTGTTTTACTTTATCTCCTTTTAAACGAGGCTAAAGCAGCAGGTACGGGAGTTAAATTTTCTCTGAAAAGACAAGCGACAGCCCTGGAGCAGAAAGGAGCCACACACTCCTACTGTGTAAGAGCGAATTAATTATCTGATGTCCATGGTGACTGACACCGTATGAGGAATCCAACCAAACCATGGCACTCCAGGAACTTACAGGTCGGAGTTTAGTCTTAGAAGAATACCTTTAAAGATCCAGCAACTTGAACTCCGTTGTAATGCTTTTTGCTCCTCAATCCATTCAGAATACTTCTTATACTTGTAGAAACACGAACGGCTACACATTTGAGATGAGGGTCTAAAGGATGTGGAACATCAAGCAAGATGTGGGTCATTGCTGGAGGCACCCCACCTCTTCTGTCTGCTTGTCTGAGATGTAAGCCCCATGCTGTTCCTGTGGAAGACGTGTTTGACACTTGAGTCCTCTAGTGTGTTAGCTGTAAGAGATTCTTTATTTGCAAAATAAGGGAGAGAAGTGGAGAAGTCTTAAATCCATTAAAATGGACGAGCAGTAAGTAATAAGGAAACTTCCAGAATGGCATCGTTCTCCATGCTCCTGGTCTTGGCTTTTGGGGGGTCACCTTCTCCCATCAGGGTGGAGCACACGACGGCACCCCTTTGGGCAGTCCTCTCCACGGTGATGTGCACCTGCTTGATCCATCTTGTGCGAAGATTTTGCAGACTACCCGCTCTTTGTTTCCAGGAAGGCAGGTCCCTCGCTCACCTGGTTTTTAGGGGAGTGAAAACGTGACTGACTGCAGAAGCCAAAAACCTCATCAGGATCATTTTGAAGCAGAGGTTTCACTTCTAAGGGCCCCTTACCCTCTGCAAGTTGGTCTCTTGCCTCTAGTAGCCATGGGCATGGGGAATCCTGCCCTGGAGCAGCCCTCGGACCCTGCCGACTGCAGGGCTTCCTGTGCAGGGGTGGGTGCCAGTGACTAGATGCCATTCATCTTAGGCGGCTCCGCCTGTGGGCTTCTGGTGGTTTCCAGGTCTGCCTCGTTGCAGCAATGTGAAGCCAAGGCTTTTCTCTAATCAGTATGACTGCTTCAGGTAAGTCTCACAGCTACTGGACCCCAAACTTGTCAGGACCTTTAGCATCTAATATTAAAACAAAGAGCAGGGAAGGCAGTGGTTCAGACCGCTTCACCAGACTTGCCCACGTCTGCCCAGAATGCTCTGGAGGATGAGGACTTGGGCAGCCTTCTTGTCTGGGTTACAAGGCTCAGCTCATCACTGCTAGTTTACACACCAACGTTCTCTCTCTCACACACTAGCATTCACAATGCGTCGGAACCTCAACTCTTAAGTCCTAAAGGAGAGTCCTGGTGAGATGTCCCCATCTGTGAAGCAAGAAGGCAGCAACAGTTAAGGAGTTAACCCGTCCCTGCCTGGGCTAAGCGACAACTCTGGATTTAATGCCGAGAGCTCTCTTCCAGCTCTGCAGACCCTTAGGGCTGGAAGGATTGGATAGTCACGCGTGCAGATGCGGGCAGAGGGCTTCACCTGCTTGGGCCCTGGAGGAACTAGTTTCTGGGGCAACTGCTGAGCCTCATCTATCTGAGACTGGGCACCGTGCAAACCTCTGAGTTTCTAACAGGCATGAACTACAGGAAACACGAATGAACTGTCCACCTTCAGACAACTAACCAGTGTACAGCAAAACTGTACAGAAATGGATGGATAATGCTCTGTGAGCCAACAAAGATGCCAAATACTGTTGAAAAACAAAAGTTACCTCATCTCTTACAAACAGCAACGCTCAGATAGGAGTAAACATGAACGGAACCAGCCAAGACATCAGATGTTGAAACATGCCTTTTATCTCAGAATCTCATCTCAAGCAAGACCAACCCTCTCCCCACCCCCAAAATTAGTAGGAAAAGCATTGCCTTACGTCACCCTCTCCACCACAAACCTACCCAGTGATGACAGCAGCTTAAGTAAGAGGGAGGAATTACGACCATATCCTCAGCCTCGTCTTTCTCCGAGGACCTAACACAAGGCAAAGACACATTTGCAATTGGCACTGTTATTTTATTAGTACGAGTATACTGAAACAATAAACTTGTACTGGTATACAGACAATTTATTTAAAACAATTTTGTTCAAATTTTGAATCAAACATTGTTTTATTATAATAATGAAATAATTTCTACCTAGAAAACCTGCAAGCACCATCAAAGAAAGGGACCATAAAATTCAATAAACAGACTCGAGTGTATCCTACAAATAGACACACCACGATTAGAAAATAGAATATGAATTCTTCCATTTTTTTTTAATATTTGTTTTAAAAAAGCTAGTGCAAGTACAATATTTTACACTGGAATTACAGAGAGTATGCACGCATATGGAAAAAAGTTCTCCTGTCACAATAGAAGCTCTTAACTATGTATGCACTTAAAATTTTCTTTTCAGTAAGGTGCAAAACATCATTCCTTCCCTAGTTCTCCTCTGTACTGGCCATGTCAGTCTGATAGTGCCCTCAGAGGTCTAGTGTCTCTTTTCCCTTGGCCGGTGGGAGGCGTATGATGGGGAGGTTGGTGGGTGGTGAGCTGATACTAAAAAATACAACAGTGTGACTCTCAGAGATGGCTCTGGGACCAGGACCCCACTGGCTAGAAATTAGGACTCTCATCTTAACCGAAGGCCACCACGAATACTGGCTGGGCTCAATTGGAGCCTTTCAGCTGACACTGATTTGGGTTTACAGGGAGCAGTGAAGGCCGAGGAGGAAGAAACCTCCCCGAAAGGCCAAAAGGGCAGTTATTCACAGAACTGAATGCACAGGTATCAAGTTTAATGTTCACTGACTAAAGAATTCACCCCACTCCTGGACCGGATGATTTACGAGTAGGTGGTTCATGTAAGAAGCAGAGGAAACCTACACACCCAGCTTGGTAACCGCTCAGATTTGCTATTCCGGAGGACAGAATGTTACCTCGGCAAGGATGACTGTAAACAGCACTTCCAAAGGGGGCCTTCAGACTGGCCATGGAAAAGGAGACTGGCTCATCGGCCATCCCAACAGCAAACGAACAAACTAAAGGGAAAGAAAACTTGGGTGAAATCTCCAATTATCTGCAGTGGAAGACTGGAGTCCTTTCAGATAAGAAAAGTGACGGGAATTCTTAAGAGACGGTTACTGTAGAGATACTACCTATTGGCCAAAAAGCACTTAATTTTAATACAGCTGAACCATTTGTATGCGAGTCATGAGGATATGAAAAACTGAAGCTGCTGTTCCCTCCCGCCATCGTACAGGTAAACGTCAGCTACCAGAAACGTCGCATGTAACGGTAAGGGAAGGGCTGAGATTCTGAATTTAAGAATTAGAGGGAGATTTGCTCAGTATCCCCCCAGCTGTCCAGTTTCTGCTGGCTAACTTGATTTCTGGACAGAATACGACTTCTGAGAAGTTGCTCCACATTTATTTTGGCCTCTTAATAGTAAAGAAAAAATCAAAACCAAAGTAAAACAAGGCATTTCAACTGAAATCCTTGTTTTACCCCACCCCCCATTGAACTGAGGTGTCGGGGGGAAAGAAGGCTGAACGTTTCTGTGTGTGTGTCCTCGTAATGAGTCCTGTTTTCTTGGTAGCTAGGATCCCTTGTTACAAACACTTCTTGTTCAGAATTATATTCTTTGGGTTTATTGGAACAGGAAGTGCTGAAAATGTCAATCATCATCTCTGAAGAAAAAGGAGTTGCAATGGCTTAAGAGTTTAAGAAAGGGAGCTCAGAGAAGTACTTTCGGCATAGGAATGAACAGTATTCTCAAATTGCAGAATACAGAGTTACTCTCCCTCAGAAGAGGGTTCTATGTAACAGAAACATAGAGGAAGCATAGGTATAGTTGAAGAGCCTTTTACGTAGTAATTCTTCCAGGCCATAACCATACAAATCTGATCATTTAGACATGACACATTTCTATATACAAAAAAAACATGTAACTTTCAACCTTTTTTTTTTTTTTACAAACAAGTATGAAACTCATTGTTTCAACAGATCCATATCTTTCAAACACTGAATGAATCATTTCGACATTCATTTTTCTTTTGTGCAATTTTTAAAAACATTACCTGTACTCCTCAAAGTGAGTGCTTCAAAGTTTTTTTTCTTCAGCTTCTCAAATTAGGTGTACATTAAAAAAAAAAAAAAACCCCACAAGGTATAGTGCTACAAGAAAAGATCCTATCAGTAAGGTAACATATTTGAAGCGAGGTCATCTATGTAAAAGAAATCTCAGCTCCGGAGTAGAGGTGTGCAAACAGTTTGGAGTTTCCCTATCAACAGAAACACAACACTGTCCGTGGAAAAAAAGAGGAAACCAACCCAACACAATGGCATATGCATGTGCTTTATAAAAAAGTATATTCTCTGTATAGTTATTACTGGATGTGTTCTTAAAATTCTCTATTTCAGAAATTCTGGGTTGAAAACAAGGTGGAAGCAAAGACCTCCACTTCACTTTAAAAACCAAAAAGCATAATTCCCTTTGCTTTCACATCACCCCGAAGAAGCTGGATTGGGCCACAGAGACCGCTGGCCCTTTTTTCACCTGGGATCATCTCGGGTGACTAGGAGATAGGAAGTGCAAAGGGTTTTAGGAGAAAACAGACCATGGTTTGTTGAGCTGCCTGCAGTTCATGAAACAGTGGCCATGACAACCAGCACAGCTCAAAAAGCCTGGCCTTCAGTCCACAGAGCTCTGCTGCTTCACCCAGATCTGAAATAGCATGGCATTAGTGTCTTCAAAAGCATCTGAGATTCTTTTTCTCTCTCTATGAAATAGGTTTCCTTAGTAGTCACAGATGTTAAAGGGTATTATCAATTGTTTCCTTAAAAAAAAAAACAAACAAAAATTCCAAAGCTACACAACAAAAATAAATTTTGGCAACGTATTTCAGTAAAGATCAAACTATGTGCAAAGAGTGGATTTTATGATTACTAGGAGCTACTGTTCATCTTGAACATGCAGCATTATATTGCAATCTATGCAGTATCTAAGGAGAAATCCACAAGATGCAGGAAATCCAAACATTCCTTGAAGTTGTACATCCCTACTCCAGAAGAGTCAAAGTGCTGCTTCTGGACACATCAGTGTACCACACACACGCCAGCCCCGTCCCTGAGTTAGAGGTGTGAAAGGTTCCGCAGAGTTCCTTAGAGGGGAGAAGGAGGGGTGCTGCCACTTCCCGGTGGGGGACAAAACCCAACACACTCACCTAACAGAAAACACAAAGGGTCATGATTCAGAGTGAGAAATGGGATTGACGACAGCAATGAAAAAAAAAAAAAGCATCCCAAAACAAACTGGGTGAGTTGGAAAAGACAAAAAATTGACCAACATAGAAAATTATCCTGAACGTCCAAATGAAAAAGCAATTTTGGATTTCCACTTTAAAAGATTTGAGGTAAGTGGCATCCATCTCTGTATCCCCACCTCACCCCCAATGTGGCCCAGACAAACTGAAATAATTCTTAACGTTAAAACATTCTAAGGAAGGAACAGTCATTTTATATATTTAGAAATCCCTATAAAGAGAGGTTCATGTTTGTTGGTTGCTTGTTATTCTTTTTCTTTTCGCCCTGACTAATTTCTTGGTGATTGTGTTCCACTGTAAACGCAAAAGGCCTGCTGTTATTAGTTTCAAAATGGAAAACAGGAAAGAAAGAAGAACGAAAGACGGGTTCAGTAAATATTGCAAAGTGGACACAGTACAGAGGCACATGGCTGATCCTCGTAAGCTGCACGGCACGGAAGGGTTTCTATGCCTGTCATTGTTAGGTCGGCTACGCAGGCGCAGTGACAAAGGCTGCTCTGGGAGCCTTGGGGCTCGCCAGCGTCTGCACACAAGAGGAGGCCCCTGTCCTCTGGATGTTCTATTTGAAGAGAGAGCTGCCACAAAGGAGTGGTGACCATTGTTCGCAGGTGGCCCCTTCCGTAGCCACCGGCCGGACGCTTGGAAGGTGCGCACACGGCGGGCCACGCTTCCTGCCCGCGCCCAGAGGCTCGGCTCGAAGTCTCAAGGACACAGACCTGCCCACTCGCGGAAAAGATCGTGGAACATGGGTTGATCCTGGCACTATTGCTCCAGAGTGCGCCTCAGAAAGGACTCTGTCTCCCTCCCGTCTGCACTGCACATTCGCTACTCCTCGTGGTGACGGGGGAAGTGCCGTTCTCCCCTTCCACCTCCTTTGCTTGCTCTTTCTGCAACAAGGTGGCAGACAGGGCTCCCGAAAGAAAGCTCCCTGCCCCAGGATTCGGCATCCGCAGCGGGGCAAACGCGCAGCAGGAGGCCCTCCCCTTCCTGGCTCCTTCCTTCCAGCCCTTACTCTGGCCAGAACAGGAAAGAGGGACCGAGTAAGGAAAAAGCCAAAAGGGTCTGAGCTTCCTCTAGAGCACACTGATCAGACTCTATTGGCACGGAAAGTATTGCACGTGCTAAAGAAGCAAGAAAGTGAAATGGGACAATGTTTAGAAAGAACCAATTATTTGATAATTCCTATACCTGAAACAGAAGCACAAAAACGATGATGATGTTCCTATTGCTCCAAACCATGTTATGTTTTCCCATTTTAGTGTTGGAGGTGTGGATCCAGTTAGTTCGATACTCGAAAGAAGCCAGAAGGTGGTGGGTGTTTCTCTGAGTCCACATGAGTTGCTGTAATTAGTGGTACTGATGAGGACAAAGTCTATAATGGCAGCCCCATATTCCTCTTACCATCAAAACAAAAAGAAAAACAAAGCCTAATAATTGCAAGTGCCCTGAGCAGAATATATGGAAGATTAAGCAAGTTCTCTGAACAGAGACATTTAAAAAAATACAGCACTAAATAAGCAATATGACTGCAAGAATGGACTCACCCAGCTCTCTGCTAGCATGCTGAGAGGGTAATGAAAATCAAAGAAAGTCAAGGACTGGATCTAGCTATTCTAAACCTATTCCAATGTTTTTGGTACACCCCAGAAAATGGTTTGTAAAAATCATTAGTTCTGCTGAGAGCTAAATGTGAATACTAGATAGCCAAAATGTGGGTTGACATTAGAATTTTTTTTTAATTGGTGAAATGGAAAAAGTACTATTCTCAATGGTAAAAGAAAACTCAGGCATTTGTTCAGATAAGTTGCAGCCATTCCAAGTAAGAATATTTAAAAATTTCTCCCTCCTTATAAAACATTTTTTTTTTTAAAGCACTTTAAAATGCACACTCAAAACCCACAAACAATATTTCAGATCTCTGGGAATAAAAGGTTTCAACTGTGAAATACCCTTTCTGGGTTTGTACCAAACATTAAATCTTGATTTGATTTCAGATGGAAAAATAAAAGTCATTCTGAAAATAACATCAGTAACAACAACAAAGTAATCGTTTTCTTTTAAAAAAAAAAAAAAACTTGCTCACATACATAAACGTCTTTATGGAAAACTCTCTCAATGAATCTGAAGAAAATTCTCAGAGTTGTCCTGCTAAGACCTGGTTTTATGTGACAGATGCGGTAAGAAGACCAAAATGAATTCTGAAAGGAACATAACCTTACAAAATGGCCTAGAGTTTAGGCAGGTTAGAAAGTAATTTTGCTACATTTATTTATGCTCGTTCAGTCCCCCAAACCTTTCCCACAATGTTATTGGATAAAAACTGCAGGAATATCACACAAATTATAAACTCAAGATGTGCAAATCGCAAGGTTCTTTAAAAGTTCGTCTTAAAAAGAAAAACACTGGACAAAAGTGAGTATTCTTTTTTCCATCCCTTTCCTCTCAGTTCCTCTGCCAGCTCTGCATATGCTTTTAATTCCTTCTCAAACATCAAAGTGAAGAGTGCCTCCTGTCAGGCTGTACTTGGTGGTCATTCATTGTCACATACTAGTTCAAAATTCACATTCATCCCATTAAACCACATTGAAACTTTCAACATCTTGCTCCGTGAGAAACTCTGCAGAGCTGAAATGTAGTTACAGTGTTGAAAAAAAAAAAGAAAGCAACTTAGTTTTTCTTCCCAAAGAGTTTAAAGTGAGATACAGTACTTGTTGAATGAGAGACCAAGATGCTTGGTAATAAAGTGTGAACAGTATTTTAAGTGCTTAGAGATAGTAATATATATGCTCATCTTCAAAATCTAATTCCTCACGTCACACTGGAATCTGAAAAAAGTGGCACCCGAGTTGTCCATAGTCATGAACTACAAACAGTACTAGAGTTAAAAGACAGAAGATTTGCAAACCCAATGCGAAGAGCTTCTGCGGCTCTCTTGTGTCTATCTCTTGGGAGTGAAGTCAATGCGATTAACCTGATTGGTTTTCCTAACACTGCACAGAGACCAGGGTGGGTTTCACTCTCCGCCACCCCCGCTGCCCACCCCCCGGGTGCGGAGCGATGGCAGCGGGGGCTGCCCTGCCCACCACGATGCCCTGGAGACATCACTGCACTAGTAAAGCAGAAACGAAATCCCACGGGTGGCAGTTGCTCTTTAAAAAAATATCAGTGCAGTCAGGCCCCATGGGGGGAATATATATCTCTATGATTAAAAGTCGCTTTTATTGTAAAATATGTTGGAGGAAAAAAAATGTTCTTTTACACGGTTAGTTTTCCATCTGCTGTCTTGACGGCCTCCCTGGGATGCCCTGAACCTGGGGTCCTGATGCTGATTTTGCACGTGAGAACCTCATGAGGACATGCCCCTGGACCTCCAATCCCGTGCTGAGAGCAAGAGAGAGGGAGGCAGAGAGAAAGAGACCCTCACCTGCCGTGGCACCCGGGCACCCTCACTTGCACGCACGCACGCACCCCCTGCAGCCCGTTGTCCCGAAACCGGGAGAAGTCGGCACCCCATGGGTGCATCTGCGCTGCTAGAAAAGGCAGGCACCGTGGGGCCACGTTCATTTCCACCAGGACGCCCGCCCAGAGCCCGGGCTGGACCTGCCCCAGCCCCTGCCTGCCCACCCCATTGAGAGACACGCGTGGAAAAAGCATATGCACCATCTCCTGCCCAACCCCCGCTGTAACTCTAAGGACAAGGTTATAACAGAACCCTAAAGTAAGAGGATAGCATGTAAATACTGTGTTATTTAGCCTACAGTACAGTAATCTGGATACAAATGATAAAGGAGGGCCAGATTTCCTTTCCCCACACGGCCTCTACTTGCCTACGTTAGAGCGGCCTTCAATGCAAATCTTAACCTCCTGAGAAATGAGAGAAGGCTTAGGAAGAGTCAAAGGTGGCTCGTCTTCAGACTTCTCCAGTTTGCGGCTCTCCGGCGCCGACCACCTCCTCTTCCTCGTGGCCGCGGGCTTGCTGGGTTCTATTTTGGTGAGCAAGGGCACGGCAGGCAATCCAATTTTTTCTGGAAACTTCAGTTCGCCATTCTCAGAGAGCATCTGGGCACTTCCCTGATTGATCCCGTTTTCCTGCTCGGCGTACCTGTGTCTACTGCCCGCGAGGCCGTCGGTCTTTGAGTGCTTCAGCAGGACACTGGCGGGATCCACGGCCTGGCCCTTTTTAACAGAGCCATTCTTCAGGTTCTTGAGGGTGAGCGAGATACAGACATCCCCAACGGAGAGTTTAGAACACGGCAAATCAAAGAGCTGGCTGGTTCTCTCCGGGCAACAGGATGACCAGCCCTGTCCAAACACAAAAAAAGGATACTCTACCAAAACTTCCACGCTGACCTGTGGGAACAGTGAGAGACAGGGAGAGGGAAGGGAAGGAAGAAATGAAGACATTTTATTCTTGTTTTATTGTATACATTACACGTACACAGACATACATACGCACAGGTGAATGGAAAAAAATAAGACTCAGTTCCCCAAACCTCCTCCACCAACAGATGCAAATGAGGTTCTTAACTTTCTGCTGTACCTGTACTTACCATATGTAGATGTTGGGTCGAAGCCGGTAGAAGTCCATTCAGCATTCAAAAATATCGTTTTACTGTGTATCAGCTCTACAGCTGGTCTCCATTAAGACAAGCCAGTGGAGCCCCAAGGATGACGGAACACCTACTTTAGTGTTCGGCACTGGGCTAGGCGCTGCACGTGACTCAAGCCCAAGGTATATTCTTGTGTCTTATTAGCTCACTGGACAGATGCTATTCTCGTGTATAACAGGGCTGAATACGGATCAGAGTTAGATTGTATTTAAGCCCCATAAGGCAGGCACTTATGTGCTCATCACTGTGTCCCTGGCCCCTAAAAGAGTACCTGGCACATGGTTGAAACTTAATATTTACTGGATAAATGAATGCGTACTCTCGGAATTTAGGGGGAGCAGAATCAGGGAGGGCTGGAGAAAGCAGGGAGGGCTTTTCCAGGACCCCAAGGATGGGCAGGATTTGGAGGGGTTTGAGGGTGAAATGAATACAGACAGCTCAAGGGCTTGGCCCATCCACATGGGCAAGCCCCAGGTACTCAAATCAGTCTCCCTTTTGTTTGAAAAACAAATATCAAAAGCAGGGGAAGCCCAGTATCCTTTCAATACCTGCCGTTTTCTCTAGGCTACTATGTGCCATTCACTGTGATGAATTTCAAGAAATTGGAAACAATAGTCTTGGTCACAAAGGAGTTCACAATCCAATGGGCAAAAGAGGCACATGCACAATAACTGCCGATCAACGTGGCGAGTGTGGTCGCAGAGTGGGGCTCTACTACTCTGCATGGGATTACGCTGTCGGAGGGCAGAGGAAAGGCATGGAAGAGGTGAGTAAGGAAGTCTTTTGGGATGAGGATACACTGTGCTGAGTTTTTTTTTTTTTTTTTTTTTTTTGTGCTGAGTTTTAAAAAACAATGGGACTGGAGGAGAGAGGAATGATTGCAAGGAGAAGACAGTCCTGGAAGTAGGGTTATGTGAACAAAGGCAAGGAGGTGGTCTGTGTAGGGATTTGCAAACTTCCAGTGCAAGTATTACTACTGCCATCAAATCAAGTTGAAATGCACTTGAGGTTTGAACAGTTTAATTTTCATAGAAATTTAATTTCTTCAACTTTATGCTATATAAAAAAGAAAAAGAGAAGAATGAAGTAGTTTTAAACAGTCGGTTTTCAATGGCTTTTGTAGATGTAGTAGACCAGTTAATTTGGACCAACCTTCCTGATGAGGACCACTAAATACTCTAAACAAAAAAAACTCTGGACAAAATGTAAAAGAAATATGTTTTTCTTATGGCAGTAGACACAAAATATGCCAGTAAAAAAGCCATTGGGTCAGGATCAGGAAAGGGTGTTGGCCAGACATTTGAACCCGGTGTTTGATGCTATTTCCCCCTAAGGATATCTGTACATTCCAAAGTGGGGCAGTTACAGTGAGCTTTGGGTAATCTCAAGAGCATGGGAGGTGGGTTTCAGCGGGCAGGGAACGGAATTCAGGGTAAGCCACAGGAGGGTGCTCCCTCAAAGCACTGAATTCTAGAAATAAGGTGAAGCAGAAGCAGACAGTTCCTCTCAATGTCTGAAGCTCAGATTTTAATCATCTCATTCATCCCTAAAATTAAATTAAGGTCTTGAATTATTTCCACAATTTTTCAAATAAAAGACGTTCAATTAAAAAAGGGGGAGGAGGTCCATGAGCAGATGAGATGAATAAAAACCAGCAGAAACAACAGATACTATAAACAGACCCACAGGGGCTTCTAATATAGAGTCACCAGATGTAGACTTTAAAATGACTATGTTTACAATATTTAAGGAGCTCAAAGACAAAGTTGAGGATTCTGACAGAGAACTAGAATCTATTTTTTTAAAAGATCCATGGAAATTCTAGAATGAAAAAAAAATACAGCCACTAAAATCAAGAATGCAATGGATTTTACCACAGAATAAACATGGTTTAAGAGAGAATTAGTGAACTGGATTTTTTAATTATAGAGATTTAGAAGAAACTATACAGAATAAAACACAAAGACAAAAGGATGGCTAATACAGAGGAAAGGGTATGAGACATAGAAGACTCATTGAGAAGACCTAACAGACACATAATTTGAATCCTACAAGGAGGAGAGAGAGAAGATAATGGCTAAGAATTTTCTGATACTGATAAGAGACAATAAACCACAGATTCAAGAAGGTCGAAACCCCAAGCAGGAAAAATAAAAGGAAATTCTCACCTCAGCAGGTCATAGTTTAACTGCTGTAAATCAAAGTCAGGAAAAGAAAATCTTAAAAGCCCCCAGAACAAAATATACATTACCTCCAAATAAGCAAGAGTTAAATTTATAGTTGACTTCTCAATAAAAATAATAGAAGCTAGAAGACAATGGAATATCTTTAAAGTACTGAAGAAGAACTGCCAACCAAGACTTCTACACTGAGCAAAAAGATCCTGCAAGAATGAAGGCAAAATAAAGACATTTTTTCAGATAAATAATAATTGAGACAATTCACCATCAACAGATCTGCATTAAAGAAAATACTAAAGAGTTCTTCAGGTAGAGGAAAAATGAATCCAGATGGAAGTTTGCAGATGCAGGGAGGAATGAAGAACAATGAAAATGGTAGATGTGTGAGCAAATTAAAATAATATGGTTGTCCCTCAGTATCCACAGGAGATTTGTTCTAGGACTCCCCAAGTATACCATAATCCAAGGATGCTCAAGTCCATTATATAAAATGGCACAGTATTTGCTTATAACCTACGCACATCCTCTGTATACATTAAATCATCTACATTACTTAAAATACAATGTAAATGCTATGTGAATAGTTGCCTGGGAACTATCCAAGTTTGAGGAAATTCAAGTTTTGCTTTTTGGAACTTTCTAGAATTTTTTGCCCATAAATATTTTCAATCTGTGGTTGGTTGAATCCGCAGATGTGGAATCCACAGATATGCAGAGCTGACTGTATTGACTAAATACAAGAATATTGAAAATGTTCTGTTGAATTTCATACACAGGCACACATACAGAAACATAAATAATTAAAATATCCCACTTTAAATGTAGTGAATTTCCATGTAATTTACATGGATTGTGGCTTTTCTACTTAACCGCTTTATCTTTTTTTGATAACTATGATTAATCCAGTTTTAGATACACTTTTTGAATGGTATACTTTATTTGCTCCATAGAAGACCTAAGTGTTTTTAGAAAAAACAACTAGAATGAATTTATATGGAAGCCTATTACTATAGTGTGTATGTGAGCATGAGTCCATATAAATGTGCATGTTATCAGGGGGAAGTTTCATTGTTCTGGGTTATCTTAATAATGTAAAGAGAATGAAAAATTTTTGAGTTTCTACTATGTCAAACGTTCAGGTACCCACTTTACAAAAAGCGTTTTGTTTGATACAATATACTAAGTGAGAAAAATACCGTTGTTCTAATTTTACAAATAAGGAACTATAGTTTCAGAGAGATTAAATCACTTGCCTAACGTCATGACTATATACTGATGGAGTTGGAATTTAATCCCTGTCTCTTTGGCCCCCAAACCCATTTTCTTTTTCCTATGTTCCTGATCTCTGCCCCTGTAAACAAAGGTATTGTAATACCATCAGAAGACATGACCTTAACATTTCCACTGCTCCAAAAGTGGGGAATGTTACTTGAAATAAATAGGATCCAATGACCAGAGGTCATGGATTTTTTTCCTGATACAAAAAGTTGTGAAATAGCATCAGCCTTATTACATCTACTATGCAAATCAAGTCTCTCTATATAAGTGTCACGAGGCTGATCAGAACTACATTCACATCACACATATATATTTGCATGTACATACGTACAAATATACTTACAAGTAATAGTATCGGATGGGGATGCCAACTGAGTTCCAAGTGGGAGGACCAACCTGGAGCTGGCTCCATAAATCCTGTCCCAAACCTCTTAAAGCCATTAACATCATACACTGAGCAGAGGGAACAAATCCTACTTCAAGTGGCGACTGTTTGTCTGCGTTTCCTAGATGATCCCCTGCTCTTGGGCAGAGTCTCACTGACAGACAGCCCAACACCCACTAACGAACAAGTTCTCGCTGTGTGAGCCATATTATACACATTCCTCAGAGCAGCCAATATTCAGGTTCTGAAAATAACTTCTACTGTATACAAATCTATTCGAAGACTTTCACATGTTGCCAAGTATCTGCAGACTCACTGAGAAGAAATGGCTTCAAAGCCTTTGTGACAAGTAACCTTACTGATGATTCTGTAAGCTGTGAGATAGATGCACATCCTCCCCATTACATACACCATATTTTGCGGCATTTTGAAAGCCCTTCGTTATTCCCCGAACTATGAAGGCAGGTCTTAGAATTAAATGCTGTGAGATGGTCGATAGCTTGAACAGCCTACTTAAAACTTCATGAAAGAAAAGAAGTGATGAAAGAGAATACATGAGAGGCGCTGAAAAGAGCCAATGATAATGGGATTTATTTATTTATTTATTTTGGGAGGTACGCGGGCCTCTCACTGTTGTGGCCTCTCCCGTTGCGGAGCACAGGCTCCGGACGCGCAGGCTCAGTGGCCATGGCTCACGGGCCCAGCCACTCCGCAGCACGTGGGATCTTCCCGGACCGGGGCACGAACCCGCGTCCCCTGCATCGGCAGGCGGACTCTCCACCACTGAGCCACCAGGGAATCCCAATAATGGGATTTATTTTAACCTAGAGAACTTTGGGCAAATTTTCTCTGTCACTTCAAAGGCTTGCCTTTGGTCCCTTCCTCCTAAATTCTGGCTTTGTCTTCTCCCAAAAGTGATTTGCCCTTCTGGGAAAAGAATGCCACCCCCTCAGCTGGGTCCACACAGATCAGGAGCAAAAGATTCAGATAAATCTGATCATTGTAAGCAGTGGACTGGATGGCTCAGGCCACACGTTATTTTTCTCCTAATTATTTACCCTCGCTAATATTTATCCTCACGAATATTCTTCCCACCCTAATTATGTACCCTGAATTATCTAGATAATGCACTTTTTTTTTTTTTTGGTCTGCATATATGTGAACTAAAGTAAGTTTTTGCCCTTTCATTAGAAAAAGTTAAACTCTTCTTGCACATATCTCAAATAAGCACACGAAAGTAAGTCATAATAAATCTATTTCAATTTCGTATTTAGGTTTGTCAGAAGGACATAAACATTCTTAAAGATTAACTGATCATTAACAGTTAATGAACAAATCATACCGACAGATTTTTCAGTGAGAAAAATGGTTGGGTCTGTCCTCTTGAAACTCCCTTGGAGAGGAACATTATTTGCTTCAAAACATGTTGTCAGTGCCAGTGGGGTACTATTTTGATGGTAGGATCTTGTGACATGATGTCACTTTAAACCAGAAATGAGTCTGAATTAGTTGAATTTGAGGTCCATGTGGGTCTCCCTCTGGGTGCTGAGAAATATTATTGTGTTCACACTTGAGGTTTTGCAGTTTTAATAAAGTTCAAAATATAACACCGAGCACCTGCGAAGTGTTAGGGACTTACTGTTTAAGACCTAGTACTTGCCTTCAGTGAGGAGCCAGAACACGTATGCAAAACAAGTGACTTCACCAGGGCATACGTGGATACTGGCAACCATGTTACCTGGTGATGTCCACTTGGCTATCTACGGGCAACTCAAACTTAACGTGTCCCAAACAGACCTCTTCATATTCCCCTGCCCACTGGCGCCTCCTGGGTTCCTCCCCACCTCCAGGGGCAGCGTCCCCATTGTTCCAGGGTTCAGGTCAACGGCCTGGGCATCATACTTTACTTGACTCCTTCTCCCAGACCACACACATCCAAATCATAAGCAAATCCCATTGGTTCTCTTCCAACTACAGCTAGAATGAGACCATTTCTCACTGCTTCCACCTCCACAGTCCTGGCCAAGCCAGCTTCTCTCACGGGGAGAAAAAGCCTCCGTGAATAAGCCTGGCGTGGTCTGCATCCCACCCCCTCCTCCCTGCACTGTAGTGACACTGGTCTCCCTGTTGGTCCTTTCACTCCAAAACACTCGTGCCTCTGGGTCTGTGCATCTGCTATTCCCTCCATGTGGAGTCCGTTCTGCCCTGTGTCCTCCCGTTCCCCTTCTCAGAGACAGCGTCACCGACCACCTATTTAAAATAACTACCCTCCGGGCTTCCCTGGTGGCGCAGTGGTTGAGAGTCCGCCTGCTGATGCAGGGGACACGGGTTCGTGCCCCGGTCCGGGAAGATCCCACGTGCCGCGAAGCGGCTGGGCCCGGGAGCCATGGCCACTGAGCCTGCGCGACCGGAGCCTGTGCTCCGCAACGAGAGAGGCCACAACAGTGAGAGGCTCGCGTACCGCCAAAAAAAAAAAAAAAAAAAAAAAAAAAAATCAAAAAAAAAACACCCTACCCTCCATCCTTATCTTCCCCACCCCCACTAGGCTGCTTTACTTTTTTCCCATAGCACTTATTATCTTTCGATGCATTATTTTGTTTACTTCCATATTTGTCTGTTTCACCTCTTCCCATAAACTCCCTTAAGACTATATGTTCCATGGGGGCTGAGATATTGCCTGCTTTGCTCGTTGTTCCATCCCCAGGGTACAGAATACTTCCTGGCATGTAATAGGTGCTCAGTACAAATCGGAAAGACTATGCCTTCCACGTGTCAAAAACTCCACAATGGCACTACTGGCCAACAGAGGTCAATGTTTAGACGCTGGAGAGGCTCTGCCTGGCCTTGCTTCCACCAGCCAGGACTAAACTGGGCTTACAATCCTCCCCAGGGAGAGGGGCTGCGCCTTCCCTGGGTCTTGCTGCTCAGCCCCCAACAGACAGCTTTCCTGGCTGAGGCACAGCTGCCTCACTCCACGTTCCCCTGTCAGTCAGATGCTGAGCTCACCCTGATTTCACTGAACCACACTTCAGTTACTTTCTCTCCAATCTTGAGGTTCCTTTTTGCTCTTTCAGCCAGGCTAATAACCATTAATTCACTTTATGATCTTGTGGGGGTTCAGACAGATTAAACTCCAATGAAAATAAACTCATGGGGGCAGTACCATATAAAGTCAAAGCATGTTACATAACTCCTGGCAGCTCGACACAGTCCTTTTTTTTTCATCCCATAAATATATCCTTTTCCAAACACTTTAAGCAGTCTGGAAGATGAAATGGGAGCATGAAGAGTCTTTGTCCTGGTGTCAGCTTGAGGCCCCTCTGCCTTTCATCTCTGGATGTCTTGTATCCAGCACCTCTCTTTTTTAGGGGTGATCACCTCCCATCCTCCTGTACCCTCTTCCCGCCCTCCTCTGGCTGCTGCAGGCACGCCCGTCGCTCACCACTGCTCCAGAGAGAAACCTGCCCTCCCCTCCCTCCCTCCCTCCCGCCCCGCTAAACCAACTCCTCTAAAACGATCACCTCCAGCTTCCATTCAGGATGAAGAAACCAAGACAGGGAGGCAACACATCCTCACTTCTGGGCTGATAATTATTTATTCCATGTCACCTTCCTGTGTTCAGCAAAATTCCTTTAGCTACTTAGTTAAAGACTACTGTATCTAAACAATGCATGCATATACGCATACTTATGCTGTTTGGTTGTACTTTTCAATGGTAGATTGGTGCTATGTCTATATATACAAATATGTACATATCACCAAAAGCAAGATATAAAGAAAACAAAAGGTCTGTTGCTTAACTTTGTCTCCATTTTCCTTCACGAGAATCCCTGTTTTCACATATGCGAAGGGCATCTGTTTTACAAAACGTTTTTGCTTGAGCCTATCACAAATGTACAAATTCTGCCTGCATCTGGGAGCAAGGACATCGCTCAGAAGCTGGGTTTCAGTGATGACGTCTTGCTCTTGGTGAAATGATTACATTGGGAATCCCTAACTTTGTCTGCAAGTGACGTTCTTGGTCTGTTTCACCTGCAGAGAAAAGCCAGTCTGCTTTCCTCGAAGGCCAGTTTGCACAACCACATTCCACACATCAAGAAAATCAGAGAACCCTGGAACAAAGACGGAGGGGCTGACGGAGAGCCCCATTTACTTCGACGTTGAAAGATCATTAATAAAAAGTCACACCTCTTCAGTCGAGTGTAAGAGCGTCGGTGAGTGTTCTATTTAAAACATTTCATCACATTTGCGCTAAGCCTGACTCAGTCTTTGGTGGAAGCTGTTTCATTGAACCCACATCCCCGCGCAGAGACGCCTCCAAACACAAACCCCAAGTGACGGAGGAGCTAGGTTCTTCTCGCATTGTCGCTTGGCTCCCAGGGCCTCCACGGGACCCAAGCAGCAGGTGACCAGGGCAGGTCTGGGACACACGGGTCTATCCCACTTGCCCTCCTCCCCTGGGGTCTTAAAATGTGTGCCTGAAAGAACTACGGCGTGTTATTTAGGGCTAAAAAGAAATGAGCTCTCAAAGCCACAAAAAGACACGGCAGCACCTTAAACGCATGTTGCCAAGTGAAAGAAGCCAGTCTGAAAAGGCTACATACTATAGGAGTCCAACTGCATGACATTCTGGAAAAGGCAGAACTACAGAGATGGAAACTGATCAGTGGTTGCCAGGGGTGTGGGGTGGAGTACCGATAGGTGAAGCAGGAAGGATTTTTAGGGTGGGGAAACCAGTTTCTAGGACACTGGGAGGCTGGATGCGTGATATTACACATTTATGAAAACCCACAGAATGTACAGCACAGAGTAAACCCTAATGTGAAGCATGGACTTTAGTTAATAACCATGTATCAATTTAGCTTATCAATTGTCACAAGTAAACCACAAAAATGCAAGATTTTAATAACGGGAAACTTCAGGCATCTGGGAACTCTCTGTACTTTCTGCTCAATTTTTTGTAAACCTGAAACTACATCCAACAATAAAGTCTATTTTTTAAAAAGCTATAAACAACAATGGTCTTAGAGAATCTGCTTCAGTAAAACACGTAATGGCTTCCCTGGTGGTGCAGTGGTTAAGAACCCGCCTGCCAATGCAGGGGACACGGGTTCGAGCCCTGGTCCGGGAAGATCCCACATGCCGCGGAGCAACTAAGCCCGTGTGCCACAACTACTGAGCCTGCGCTCTAGAGCCCGTGAGCCACAACTGCTGAGCCCATGCGCCTAGAGCCTGTGCTCTGCAACGAGAAGCCACTGCAATGAAGAGTAGCCCCCGCTCACCGCAACTAGAGAAAGCCCGCACGCAGCAACGAAGACCCAACACAGCCAAAAAAAAAAAAAAAAAAAATTCCTCTTTGCCTTTAAATAAATAAATAAATAAATAAATAAAATAACACATGTAAGATCCCCAAGCTGGGGGCCCTTACATCACACACAGGCTAAAGGAGAGCATTTTTCTTCTTTTGTGGGGAGGGGGAGGGAACACACACACACAAACAAAAATGTGTTCGATACCATTTCTCTGCTGGAGCCTTTCTGGCATTAGAACTGAATGGATTCTCACCAATCACTGGACCCCAGGCCCGGTAATGAGCTTTGCTTTGAGGGAAGCCACTACCTATTTTCTGATTCATTAGGGTTCATATCCACCAAGCCCTACATGTAAAATGTTTGGCAAGTTGGTTTGCCTTGGCTGCTAAGGGACCACACAGGCTTCTGCTTGGCTTGCATGAGGACTCTGGCTATTTTTAGGCACCAACTAATCCATTAAATGCATAATGCTGCCACTGACGGCTCACAGAACGTGGCAGTCAAAATAAAAAATAGCGGAATGAAAGAAAAGCCATCAGTAGACATGCAGTGATCACGTCATTATAACACGCTGTAAAGGTGTGCGTGCGTACACACGTACACACACACACACACACACACACACACACACACACACACACACACGACAGTCAGGAGAAGGAAATGGCACGGAATAGTAAGCAGCCACCAAGGAGGTAAAAGGAAGCAGTCACCTTCCCGAACCTGGGACGCGACAGGCAGCCCTAATAACAGACGGAGGCCGGCACTTAGGTAAAACGCAGTCAACGACAAGTGTCACCCCAGAGCAGCTCACAGATAAAATGTACTACAATTCTGACAAAATGCTGTGTGCTCTTCAGAAACGTTGAGCCTGGGAAGAATGAGATGGAGGGGTCGGGTGGCTGCTCAGACAGAACACTGTTTGCCAGATGGAAGCCCAGGGCCCCCCAGGGGGCGCCATCCCGGGCAGGAGGTCCCCCAGCGGGCGTGATGCTTAAATCCTCTCTGCAAAAGAAAGGGGCACGAGCCCGTTTCTGCACCGGTCCTCTTACTGATGTGCAGAGTGGGCCACCCAACGACCCCTCCAGTCCAGCTCACGCTCAGGAAAACGCAGATTGTGTTACAGGCACACAGGCTAGCACGAGGTCACGGAGCCTTCCTCAGAGAAGCAGCAGGATGGGTACTCCTGGGCCACTCAGGGGAACATGCCACAGGAACAGAGGCAGCGTAAAATGGCTCACTGTGCTCACTGGAAATGGTCAGCCTTCTTTCTAGACTTTTCTAAACTGTCTCTCCTTCCATAAACTCTTTGGAGAGAATGAAGCCTTTTATTCATTTTTCAAAAGCTAACCTTTCTCTTCTCAGGGCCAAAGTCACCCAAGTGGAAAGGAAACTAACATTGGCGAGGGCCTACTACGCGCTACCTACTGTGCTGGTTCCTTCGAACGTATTTCCTTTCATTCGTCTGACAACCTTCTTTCTTTGCACTACGGCGTAAACCGAATGGAAGGCTCATACGTATTTGTACCGTGAAGTGTGTGTGCACTGATCTGTACATGGTTTGCACAAGCTCCAGAGTGGTGGATCCAGGTCCTGCGTTTTCTGACCAGCTAACCTGCTTCCCACCCAAGCAGACCACGCTCCATCCTCCAGCCGCATCACACTGGCTCCCACGTTGATGCTATCACCTGGGGATCCCTTCTGGGACTCGCCACGGACTAAGGAGACCACAGGTGGCTACGAAGAGGCTTCATGTGGTGCGCACAGGCTAACAGACAATGCCTGGGATGCCCTTTTTGCTCCCACGGCACCGGGGTGGGGGAACTTGGATGCAAGGACGCTTTGCCTGGGCCGAGAAATACTGCACTGGGTAGGACAAAACCTCACGGATGGTGACGAACACACAAAAGCATTTTTCTCCTACACTGCCTCATCTGGAGCTTTAGCTGGAGACCACCCTGGAGGTGTCTTTCACACAATAATAATTAGGAATTTGGCTCCTGAAAACAATGCCCTCAGTGAAAACTCCCTTGGCTCTATCAGGATGGCTTTCCTTCCAACGAGGTCTATGTGCTGATTATAAGCATGAAGTCAGGGAAGTTTCCCTTTATGTCCCCCCTTTGGTTTTTGCTTACTGGATGCTAGTAAATTTTATAAGAGCTGTTCTGCACGGCAGGAAAGCAAGGGATCACAAAAACGAGAAGAGGCCCAAGATATGATCTTGTATAAGGAATCATTTGCCCATTTTAGCGATGAGAAAACCCCCAGCTCTGAGAGGTGAGACCACTTGCCTTGCAGCCAACCAGACCCCAGCTCGTGGCTTCTCCCCACCAGCCACACGACATTCACCGGGGATGCCCGTGGCTGTTTACGAACTCAAGCATCCCTGTGGTCCTGCTTCCGTGCAGGATTTATGCCGGGGGTCATAAAGCCATCTGTCCTCTAGCAAACCACCCCTTCCTTCCACAACTTCCCCAATCCAATTTGTGAGTTTGCTAATTAAGTGCAACACTTTGCATGTTTCTAAATCTCCCTGTGGGTGCAAGTGTTAGTGATTTCGAATCCACTGAGCAGACAGACCAGGGGAGAAAACCCCACCGAGTGCCGCTGAGGATGGAGGGAAGTCCTCAGCCCTCAGAGTGTAAATTAAATCCAGGCCTTCGTTTTCTGTCTCCCTTCCCTCTCCCCCTCTCGCTTCCTCTGCTTCCCTCCTGACTCTGCTCCTGTCAGTTGTGGTAAACACAGCTGGTGGAATATTTTAGCTGTGATGACGTCAGCCTGTTTCTGATAGGCTTCGGGGTAAAGTGACAAATCACTGGTGGTGTCGGGGCCCCGCACTTGTGTTTCTACAGCGTGAAACTCCAGCCACCCTTTGGAGCCGAAGCCGCAGACCTGTGAGCAGGCCCTGACAAACACGCTGCCTTCTAATTTGCACCTTGGCTGTCAGCGAGGAGACTGGTGGTCTGGCGAGGGGAAGGAAATGAGACTTCCCGCATGGAAGCCGACTTCACCATCGTTTAAGCGTTCACTCTGCAAAGGATCGAGCGAGGCAAACACAGAGAGATGCTTCCTCTCTAAGAACTGCCGGGTCGGGTCGATGTGAAACCTAGAGGTCTGTGAAGCTCCTGATGACTATGGAGGCTGCCGGGGCCTTGGAGATGAGCCCTCAGCTCAGAGCTGCTCTTTACTGAAAGAGATGCTAGGCCGGAGACAGCAGCATTTTCAAAATCACCCCTATTTCCATGCCTACCTCTCTTCACAGTAGTGCTTTAAGGATTAAAAGGACCATGAAAAAACACGTTTACTTCTCCTTCTTATTTTCCAGGCTTCACCTGGGGTCTGTTAAAAGACAACTTTGCTAAAGACAGCTTCTTCTTTCAGCTAGTATCCATCCACCCCTAATCCATATAGGACAGTGGGAGTGAGCAGAAACTACAGACGGGTAGTGAGTTCTAAATAATGATGCTCTTTTCCAAATATTCTCATTTTTGCTATATATATAATTTTTTTTTTAAATCAGAACTCTGAGAAATCTTTCTTGGGCCTTACGAAAGGCTACAGCAACATCTCACCATAAAAAAAGAAAAGTCTTCGGGGCTAAAAGCTCCTGGCAACACAGGTCCCCTGATATCGTGCACGATCCCACATCCGGACATTCACCAGCAGTTCTGGAAAATGCTTTGGAAAACCGGGCTCCCCTACCTCACTTGATCTTTTTCTTTTAAATATACTAAAAACAATTCAAACCATTAACTAGTTTGTTTATTTTCTTTGAATGTCCCAAATACCAGCTATGCCATGACCATTTTTCAACTCATTTCAACCTGAAGGAGGTGCTGTCACATCTGAGTGTTTCAAAGTCCTCAGTGAGGGGCTTCCCTGGTGGCGCAGTGGTTGAGAGTCTGCCTGCCGATGCAGGGGACACGGGTTCGTGCCCCGGTCCGGGAAGATCCCACATGCCGCAGAGCGGCTGGGCCCGTGAGCCATGGCCGCTGAGCCTGCGCGTCCGGAGCCTGTGCTCCGCAACGGGAGAGGCCACAGCAGTGAGAGGCCCGTGTACCACACACACAAAAAAAGGCCTCAGTGAAACCATTCCCAGAGGGAGTGAGTCTCTACCATCCACCAGGGCAGTTCCTGGCCTCGGGGCCAAACCTGATTGACTCCAAGCAAGCTAGGCAGTGAAACTGCTGTTTCATACAAATGGGCAGAATAAATGCATTCAAGTGATTTAAGAAACTGGAAAAGAGTGGACTGAAGGAACCCATGGAAATTAAGAGAGCTAATCATAGTTCCAGTTTTAACATGACTCAGCTTGGCTACATCTGGTCCTTGGGGTTCCTATATATCAGAAGTCCAGGAGCTCACCTGGGACAGCCCTGACTTTGCAGACTGTATTAACCATGCCTTTTATTCTCTATATCTGATGCTTTGACATCTTGGGGCCTTGTTGACTCTGGAGGGACTGTGCCTCCCTGGGTTAGCTCATTGCTAGAGATAGCTGACAGCTCACCTGCCTGGGAGAATGTCCTTCATATGCAAAGCAAACACCCACAACCCAGCCACCTCCTCTATGGAGCTTTCACTCTCTGGGCCACTATCCACCAGCCCTAATCATCCCAGGGCCAGGTACCAGACACCCAGGGACAGCTCCTGTGCCCAGGGCCTGCTGAAATGATTCCAACTAGCCAATCCTAAGTCTGCCTACCCTGCCTCACCCACTCCTTCCCCCTGAAACCACAATCAAGGCTCTTGCCCATGTTTTCTCACTCCCAGTGCCTCCTGACTGACCCTGGGGCTTCCCCATGTGGCCCTGCATGGCACGGCACAAACCCTCCTCTTGGCATCTGAGTAGAACAAACTGTCTTTTCAATGGCAGTTGTATTCTCATCTGTCGGCCTCACCATACCTAAATAATAACAAAACCTACATGTTACAACACAGACGTGTAATGGGGTGTGGCCACTCTGGGCATTTAACGTTCTCACCTTAACCAGCACTGTCTTTTCCTGACCAAAAGAAGGGGGGGGAGGGGAACAGATGACTTTTCTTAATCAGGGTTCCTCATCTAAACCACAGAACAAAAAAATAACTTGAGTGGCGATCTTCTTAATTGTCCCAAGAATGGTACCTGACCAGCCCCACTCTAGATACAGAGAAGTTAATTCATTACAAACAGCAGGTGCTTTGGTGTACGAGGGCTTAATTCTCTTAGAGAACGTGGTTGGGAAACGTGACGAGTTTAACTTCCAGGTGTAAATGAAAACCCTCCATCATCCCCACAGCCACTGACAGGTCTGCCTCTTGGAAGAAATTCACTGCGCTGGGAAGCGATGAAGGTGGTGCGGCGGGGTGTCCCCCTACCTGTGTGATCCGGATGAACGTTACCTGTGCTCGGTGATCCCCGACAGCGAACTGTATCACAGCGACGCCCGGGCTGTGGCTGTCCTCGATCCTCTCCACAGTGCTGGAGTCGATCTTCAGGTCGTTGCTGATCTCTGCACTCTGGATGAAGTCTTCCGTTTTTAAGTCCTCCACCTTCTTCAGCTCCCCGTTGGCCAGCTGGATGATGGAGCCTTTCATGAAGTAGGGAGGCAGCGTAGGGGGCGCGGCTGCAGGGGATGCCACCGACTGCACCACAGGCAGGTGGATCTGCGCCTGCACCATGGCTGGGTAGGCGGCCTGGGTGACCAGGGCCTCGGGGCTGAAGTTCTCGCTCTTGGGAAGGGCGGTGGTGACGAACGTGTGAGGCACTGCAGCAAACTGGGGCGACGACGTGACGATGGCCGAGGCCGCCCCCGACCCCTCCATGTCAGCACTGCCCACAGGGATGAGCAGGGGCTGGGTGCCGGGGAGGACCAGGTGCGGGGGCAGGCCGCCGGCGTAGGTGATCGCTTGCTGCTGGCTGCTCAGGTAGCCGATGACGGGCGGCTGAGTCCCTGCGTAGAAGGCTGTGGCCGGCAGTCCAACCGGGAGGGGCTCCGAAGCACTGTGTGTGGTCTGAATGACCGTGTGGGGGGACAGCGTGGCGACGGCGGCGGCCTTCACGCCTTCGGGGCCCAGGGCCTGCTGGGGAGACAGCGCGTAGGATCGGTGCCCGGGCTTCCCTAGGTGCAGGCCGCTTTTGTCGTTGAGGGCGGAGGGGGAGGCCTCTCGGTGGGTGACCTGCTGCACCTCCAGGTCGGCGGCAGGGGTGCTACTGTTGGGCAGGACCATCACAGAGGCCCGCACCCCGGAGGAGTCGCGGCTGCCGTAGTCGGCAGGGCTGGGGTGGACCACCACGTGCCTGGACTCGTACGGGTGGGGAACGGCCTTGCCGCCCGCCTTCACCAGGCCCAGGTCGGCCGCGGTGGGCGCCCCGTACCTGCGGCCCTTCTCCATCTCCCCGTTCAGGATCTCCTTGGCCTGCACGCCCTGCTGCAGCCGGCTGCTCTCGGCTTTCTTGGTGGCCTCGCGGGCGACAAAGTGGCTGCCGGTGTCGCTGTACTGCACGACGACCTGCGGGGAGGGCCCCAGGGTGAGCGTGTGCGGGATCATCGTCTGGTGCGGGTGCAGGTGGACGGGGATGGCCGGCGGGGAGGCCGGGCGCGCGGCGCTCTGCGGAGAGCTGGAGATGTGCATGTACTGGTTCTGCTGGGTGGGTGGTGGGGACCCGGGGGGCAGGAGCCCCGCGGTCCTGCCCAAGTGCTGCTGCTGCTCAGCCTTGTGTCCCGAGGCTTGGCTCAGACCGCCCATGTTCGCCAGCAGGGTAGAATAGGCCTCCAGCTGGGAGCGCTGGGATGGAGTGGCGGCCCCCGCGGCCGAGGCCACCGCACTGGTGACGGGGCTGGCCGTGGGGGAGATCAGCTGAGAAGGGATGAAGCCGGCGTAGGGCCCGCCGTACTGGGAAGAGCCGATGAACTGTAAGGTATGCGGCAGGTGGGCGTACTGCACGGGCGACACCGGGGCCCCGGACTGCGGGGGCGGGTACGCGGGCATCGTCGTGGTCGCCGGGACGGACCGGGGCGCGCTGGGCGGGGAGTAGTCCAGCCCCGCGGACAGCGCTTTGTGTAAACCTATTCCCTGCTGTAAACCGAGCTCTGCCGGGGGCCCCGCCGGCCCTAGCCGCCCGCCCGCGTGGCCCCGGCCGCTCGCGTGGCCCGGGAGCCATGCCACGCCCTCCGCGCGGTGGTTGTCGCTGGGCACAGCCGTGGCCTTGTCCTCCGAGGGCCGGCTGGTGGCGGGGATCTCGCGTTTCTTGGGAGGCAGGCATTCGTTACTGCGCTCTTGGTTGGATTTCATTTTTCGCCGTCCCCCCTCCACGGTGACCGTTTCACTCTCTGGCTGGCTCTGCTTTCAGTCTGATAAACGGAAAGTCACATTTGATTTCTGTAGGGGATCCAGGCTCTTCATGAGGAATCATCTCCCTGTGGGTGCGATCCGCCAGCAGCCGCCCTGGAATCTGGGAAAAGGAAGAGGGTCGGGACAAGGGGAAGAGGAGAGGGAGGAGAGAGGCGATCAGAACATCAGCACCGGAAAAGAACGTCCTCCTCGAGATTGAGACTAAGCTTCTGGTGTCAACGTGAATTCCAAACACACCCCCGCCCCTGCCCGCCCCCACATTAGAGCAGGTAAAACGCTGGCCGGCCGCGCTGTTTAGGACATCAGCAAGATCATTACAACATGCAAGTCAAAACCTCTTTTTTATAGATTTAGCAAGTCTCCTGAGACACCTCTCTCAATACCCTCTTCTCTTTTTCTCTTTCCAGAAGGTAGACAATGCGTTTCTTAGTTTCGCTTCCAGAAATGCCACTCCCACGCCTTAGCTCTTCTTTACCTCGCTGGGCAATCAAACAATGCCCACAAGGTGGGTGACACCGGTGAAGGTCAGCCAGACCTACCCTCTGAGCCAGGCACTGGGAGGACGAGGTTAGGAACGGAAATCCTCAGCGGACTTCATACCTTGTCTCTGAGTCCTCATCTGCCAAAGGCGCTACTCAGAGATTCCACTGACTCTGGGTCCATACTGGATCTACAATTCTCTCTTCCCTAACACACGCATGCATGCACGCACGTGCACACACACTATACACAGGCCAACTCAGCACAGGGAGCCCCAAATAATCGTGTTCTCTACAAGTTTCCAAACAACTCCCAGTACAGCTACTCACATGGTAACAGAAAGCCAAAAGGAATCTGTTTGACAGTTAAAACAGGAACATGGTTATGGTTTTAAAAAAATGCAATAACCAGGCTGATGCATCGAGGGTGTCCTTAACGAGGGTGGCTTTATGCTTGCTCTACCTCTGCCTCTTACTTCCTTTCCAAGTGGTCTTTGAATTTTCTCTCCACACGCTCCATAAAGGGCCAATCCACCCTCAACCCTAGAGAGGAAACCTCTGCTGGGCCAATCAGGCCTGAGTGTTTCAACCTGGACATACAAGTAGTGAGCCTGGAGCCAGTTTTCATGGACACCTAATCGCAGTCTTTCAGGAACCACAGAACTCTGTTACCATGACTGTGTCGGCAGACAGATGCCCGCCTGGCAAGAGGCAGATCATCAATGGAACCAACAGGGACCAGGCTTACAGGCGGCAGCTGCAGCCGTGAGCCATGTCACGCGCTGTGACCCTGGGAAGCCCTGGATCAGGCTCTGGGAATTCCAGGCCCTAGGTTTTTAGCATTTCTCCTACGCAGACCTGCTTTTCTATAGTCTGATGTTAAAACAGACACAGTTAAGGAAGCAGTTTTCAGCACTACCCTCCCCGACCTAGGGCTTTGTAAGTCCCAGATAACTCCATTCTGTACAGCCTTCTCTTATGAAATGCATGGCACGTAATTTACACCCAATATGTGCAAATAGATTAAGATGACAATGCTATTTTCAAAACAATGATAGAATAAAATTAAACTACAAAAACTGAAAACAGCTGCCCCTTTTGACTACTTAAAAAGTACTGATACTGATCTTTTATCTCTAGGTTTTAAGTCGCGCTAAGAAAGAACTGCATAAACTCTGTTCCCACACAGACTAGCAAAGGAAAGTCATTTAGGAGATGGACTCAAAGCGAACTGTTCCATGCGCCCCCTGCTGGCTCCACAGCAGCACTGATCCAATAAAACCCCACAGGATTTCATTAGGGAAGTTCATGCAAGAGTAATATGTCAGAATCCGGAATGAGAATATAGTAGGCCCAGCCAGTAAGGCAATAGGTTAATTAGCCCAAGGCAGCTCTAGGGAAGAAAAAATAGCGGCATAAAAGTCCTTTCAAAGCCAAGTAAAATGTCAAATGCATTCAGAAAGAGGTCCATTAGCAATGCAAATGTAAAACTGCTGTACAACCGAATGCACCATACACAAACCTAGAAAACCCCTCTGAAGGTAGTTTTAAAAAAAGAACTCAGCTTTAGTGAATTTGAATACGAATGCTGACTTGGTTCTCGGCAGTGCCTTGGTTTATTTACACTGTGTTGTTTTTTGAAAGACACTGGCTGACTCAGTTGGCCCTAAAGATCTCAGTATAGATTCCATGGCTGGTCTTCTGCTAATGGACCAACTAGGACCATATCGGCCTTACCACACAAATATACTCTTCTTTAAAGTTGTCCATTGATAAACATCTTTTCCAGATAATACAAATGATAAATCAAGGATACAAAGGTTAACTGGAGCGACCTGGGGCCAAACTGATACAAATTTCAACACTCCCTCCTCCTACCTTTAGGAGAACCTTGTCTCCTATTTACCAGCGCAGCTTGGAGGAGTCGAGTCTCTCTAATTCTGGGGCATGTGTCCCTTTCTCTGTGTTTCATTAGCTCTCTATACTGTCTGTATCTCTCATCACGGGAAATCATCGTGAGGATAGGGACTGTATCTTGCTGTATTTTCAGTGAACCACGAGAGGGCGCCACAGGACGCCACCATGTCCCTGGTACATTGGATGATAGTTCATAAATTAAAAGAACAGAGAGGTAAATCGCGAAGGTGCAAAGTACAGCAGGGAAAAGGAAGGGAGAAAGAAAGAGACTAGGAAGAAGAGAAGAAAAAAGGAGAGTGGATGTCTGCTTTCAGGGTCTCTTTCTAGCTGCAGACACATGGTCTCCATGTCCCTCATTGCCTTTTCAGTGCTGAAACGCACCAGTGGTTCACCTGGGTCCCGGAGTTCACCTCCGGATGTACCTGTCACAACAAGAGACACGGGGCCACACACCACTGTATAACTGCTAAGTTACCGAAGAGCCACACATGCAGATCATAGGTTTCAACATTATTATTAGGAAAGGGGAAGTGAACAGGGAATTAATAGATGGATCGAGACAAATTTATTTAGGGCTTACTACATACAATTTGCCTGCTAATCGCTGTTCTGAATACATCCATCTTAAGCATCTTTATATCTACATTTGTATCTCTCTCATCAGTATCTTAAAATTTAGCTCAGTGGCAATAAGACCTTGCTGTTCCAAGTGTGGTCCTCAGACTAGCTCCCCCGGCAGCTTTAGAAAAGCAGAACCTCAGGCCCCACCCAAACCTCCTGATTTCAGAGTCTGCATTTTAACAACACCTCCAGATGATTCATATGCACAGCAAGGTGTGAGAAACTCGGCTTGTCTGCATAAGCTTCTAAGTAAAGTAAACGTCTGGAGCCTCTTCTGATGGAGTAGGTGCTGGGAAACCAAACTAGGTGCTGTGAGCAAACAGAATCGATGGAGCCTTGGAGATAAGCAGCTAATATTTAGGGAGAACTCAGCTGTTTACTTTGGGGTCACCTAGACCCAATACAGTTCTAAGTAACAGATGCTCCTTTTCTTCTGGCTCTTTCCATCTTCAAGAACTATAAGGAAATACACCTCAAAAAGGCTGTTATTGTGCATTTTATGGATAATTCGATCATCTCCAGGAGAAAAGACAGACTTTAATAAAGGAAGATATTTATATCTTTGATATCATTCAAAAATCCCCAGAGCCCCCCCCCACCCCCATTAACGTGGATTCAGATTGCTTCAGAAGTGTTAGGAAAATGAGATGATCCCCACTGATTTCGAGTCCTGTAAATAACAACCAACTGCTCTGAATGGAAGACACTCCTAGAATCTGATACATACAGTCCTAAAAATGCATTCCAAGGTCAGGGCAATAAACTAGGTTGCTCTGTCCAGCACCCTCCATCCTGCGAGTTTCTCAGTTTGAGTGAAACCCATGACTGTCTGGCATGTATGTCCATGCACAGCAGAGACGTGGTTTCAGTTTTAAAGAGGAGGAAATGCAGCCTGGTGAGCTTGTGTCAGTTCTGGAAAAACCATATGACCATTTAAAAGACAGAACACCTGGACCTGATGGGAGAGGTCACTAGGACATGGCAAGGATTCTTGAAGTCCTGACATGCAAACCTCTTGCTTTACTAAATTATTACACAGGAAGATCTGTGTAGTGCAAGGGTAGAAGGCACTTCATTTAGGTTAAATATTAAAAATAGGCCCAACTCTGATATCCTTGAGGTTTCTGGGATGGAGAAGGGTCGGTTGGATGATAGCGTAATTAGATACCTTCATGGTTGACTGAACAAGAATGCCCCAAGGGAAGTGGATCACATATTCATTCATCAAACACTTACCTTGTTTCTAGTATGTACAGTGGACCTTAATTATTCAGTGTCAGCATGGGGCAAATGATATGCCAGAACTCTATTTTCAGTTCTATTCTGTTCACCATTTTATTAGTGTTTTGGTTATCATATTTAGAGGTAACAGAAGGCTAAAAGGGATGCCTAATATATTACTGCAATAAATATTCAAACATATCCTGAGAAGCTGGAAGTGATGGCACAAAACCAAAAAAATAAAGATGAACGAGAATAAATATACATGCCCTGCCCTTGGTTTCAATAGCTCAATTAGTCTAATAGCAGGGTTGGAGCAATCTGACTTAAGAATAGTTCACATCAAAGAGCCAAGGAATTTTCTGTTTGACCATCCATTCAATATGAACCAACAGTTGGGTATGGTGCCTAAAAGCTGGCATAACTATAAGCTTCATTTTAAAAAGCACAGTATTCCCAATAATGGAATGAATACTGCAGGAGCACACGGCACTGGTAAAGCCACAAAGTCCTGAGGCAAGGGGACACCAGCAGGCATGCCCAGGGTGGAGCGATGGGGTTAGTGGGAGGTCTGGACCCAAGACAGGTAAGTAACAGCTGAGGCAACTGAAGATGTGTGGCCTGGGGGACAGAAAAAAGCCGGAGCAGAGGTGCAATGCTCAGATCTATAAAAGGGCCCTCCGTGGAAGGCAGGAGAGCAGAACTGACCTCCAAATTACATTGATACACAGTTGACCCTTGAACAACACGGGTTTGAACTGCGCAGGTCCACTTATACGGGGATTTTTGTTTCAATAAATACCTGCAGTACTACACCATCTGCACCTGGCTGAATCTGAGGATGCAGGACCACCTACACGGAACGTCGGCCAGGGAGCTCGAGCATCGGGGCCTCCTGGAACCAATCCCCCGCAAATACTGAGCGACGACTGCATACAGTAGAAATGAAAAAGTAATTAGAACTGTTAAAATGAGCTGGGCTGCCTCATGAGGTAGGGATCCCCGTGTCATCCCAAGTGTTGAGGCAGAGTTTGGAGACACGAACTGATGGTCCCATGTGGAAGAGAGACAGAATCATAGGGATGAGAGGGGGAGAAAACGTACAGGGCACCGCTGCACTCCACCTAGCACTAATCAGGGACTGCAGGGGGCGTGGCATACCGTGTTAGAGGCGGAGTTGATTAAGGAAGTGAGAGAGAGATCTTCATACTTCACAGGCTTGCCAGCAGGGACCCCCCCCCCCCACAGCACATCACCCAGCACCAGGCTCAATGAGCGCACCTAGTGGTGATCCAGGGCACAGCAGCGCTGAAACCCCAGAGGGAAAATCCTACAGAGTCAGAGGTGGAGAACCGTGGATGCTATCACGCTGTGTAAACAAGCTCTCTCTCCCTCTAGGGTCACCAAAAGCAAGTTCAAGTCTGCACCAGGGTGCAGGACCCTTCAGTCAGTGAAGTGACA
Source organism: Monodon monoceros (assembly GCF_005190385.1). Lineage (NCBI taxonomy): Eukaryota > Metazoa > Chordata > Mammalia > Artiodactyla > Monodontidae > Monodon > Monodon monoceros. Next base: position 13,481,380 of record NW_021703780.1, read on the forward strand.
CATGCCACACAGGGCTGGGAAGGCAGGGATCTGCCATGACCATCTACAGCTGAGATGTTAGTGGAATGAGGACAGGCAGGAGAAAAGAGTCCCTCTCTTTATATTATTAGCACCAAGAATAACAGTTTTGGGGGGCCCTGTTCATCTATAGATTTGGGGGCAATGAATACAGTGACTAAATGTAATGTAATAATTAAAAAAATTAAATCCACCTGTAAGAATACAGTTGCATTTGGGTGTTCCCTGGCTCAGGGAAACTCTGAGGGCAACAAACTGACTCGGAGTCACTGTTCTGATCACATCTCCATATCCTTGATGGAAAGATGCTGGAGGGGACTCTTCAAGACGCACAGCCGCTCTGCTGCCCTTCCTCCACTGAACTCCTCTGCTTGGCATGGAGCTAACCCCGCCCCCCCATCTCCCTCCTCCCTAAGTCGGGCTCCCTCATCTGCTTCTAATGTCAGCATACTAGAGTGACAGGCTTCCTCAAGCCTGGGCGAAGCTCTTCCTTGGTTCCTGGCTTCTGCCATTATCGTATCTCATCCACGTGACGATTGTGACACCGGGGGGTGTTTCTAGTGGGTTTTGCCACCTCTGGAAAAACAGGGAGATCTGTCCTCTGGGTGGGTCCACCGCATGGGGATGTGGCCCACTTCTGTGTCCGCAGGAGGTCAGGCCTGAGAGAGGAGGGCAGAGGGGCAAGGCCCACAGCTGGGCTGGGCTGTCCCTGGCTCACGTGGGATGTCGCCGCAGCATCTGAGCAGCCAGTGTCCCCTGGCAGCCTGCCCGTGCTGGAACTCCTGGAAAGGCTCAAGGAAAAATAATCACTTGAAGGGATATCCATCTGGACCGAAACCGTTCCCAAATGAATTGTCCAAGCGACGTCGAGTTTGAGTTTTTAAGAAAAGCCGGAAATGCTTTTCTGTCAAGACCTTCCCTGGTTCAGTACGTAAGCAAATGCCTTTCTGCTCTCAAGGGCTGTGTGTGCCAGATTAGCCACCCCGGGACACGGGAATCTCTGTTTACCCACCACTCTGGCTGGAGGCTGGGAACCATAGGTGCTTTCCACGACCCCACAGCAGTTCTCACCCTGCTCCTGAGTGAATTGTTTTAAGGACAGAGGGACTGCTGTGACGAGGTGCAAAGAACTGGCCACAGTAACATGGTTAGAACTGGGGTTAGGAGACAAGGACCTGTCAATTTTTGACTCTTGATCGAATATTCTTAGCACAACAGTGAGAAATCTCACTTCAGAAGTCGTTCAGCACTCACTTCCATGGGCATCGTTGGAATATCAGGATAAAACATTATTATTACTGATAGGAAGGTAACAAATTAATATTCTTACTAGTACCAGTAGGGGGAGGACACAGAGAGTGGTAGAAAGAATAGGCTGGGGTGTAGGTAAAGGACAAGTTCAAAGCCTGGCTTCATCTACAAATAACAAGTGTTGTCGAGGACAGCGGGGACATGGAGAAAAGGGGACTCTCCTGCACTGCTGGTGGGAATGCAAATTGGTGCAGCCATTGTGGGAAACAGTATGCAGGTTTCTCAAAAAACTAAAAATAGAACTACCATACGATCCAACAATCCCATTCCTGGGCATCTATCTGAAAAAAACCCCCAAAACACTCATTTGGAAAGATATACGCACCCCAATGTTCATAGCAGCGTTATTTACAATAGCCAAGATATGGAAACAACCTAGCTGTCCATCAACAGATGAATGGATAAAGAAGATGTGGTATATTTATACAATGGAATACTACTTGGCCCTGAAAAAGAATGAAACTTTGCCATTTGCAGCAACATGGACAGACTGGGGAGGGGCATTATGCTAAGTGAGGTAAGACAGAGAAAGAAATACAGAATGATACTGCTTATATGTGGAATCTAAAAATACAACAAACTAGTGAATACAACATAAAAGAAGCAGGCTCACAGATATAGAGAACAAACTGGTGGCTACCAGTGCAAAGGAGAGAGAGGCAATATAGGGGTGGAGGAGGGGGAGGTACAAACTTTTGGGTGTAAGATAGGCTCAAGGATGTCTTGTACAACACGGGAAATAGAGCCAATATTTTGTGGTAACCGTAAATGGAAAGTAACCTTTACAAATTGTATAAAAATTAAAAAAGAAAAAAAACCCAACAACCCTGGCCTCACTCCTACTGCCTATGGAATCTTTCTCTTTCTTGTAATTTTTATTTTACTCTAAATTATACATGTGTCCAGTTTAGAGAGTAAGTATCTCAACAGTGTGTAATCTTATAGGTAATATCTCTGCCTATAAGATGGGGAGGAATTAGTATGCACAGTGCCTGGCATCATGCACACACTCAATAAATGCTCACCATCCTAATTGTAACTCAGCAAATGCTTCTTCCTGAATCCCTTGTTTTCACCCACACTGATGTATCACTAATCTCTCCTGGTTCCGTGATCAAATCAACACAATACCTTCAAACTCTCAATCCTTTCCAGCATCTGGGCTTTTCCTCACACCTGTGATTTACACAAAAGAAAAAGCCATGGATGTTTGAGAATTTATTTTCTTTCTTCAGCTGGTAGAATGGATTATAGTTATAATAGCTCCCAATGCACAGGCCCCCATTCACACCAAAAAGCATGAAAGCCACTCCACAGGTACAAGTAGAATCAACAGAAAGGTGAGATGCTAAACTCGAGCTTGGCGTGTCTCTGTAAGGGTTAAGTGTAATGGTTCCTGGTTCCACTCTGCCTGCTCTTCCACAGCACTTAGATGAGTAATTCCCCAAAGGCATGGTGGGGAAATGCAGAATCTTCTTTCCACATCCCACAGGGAAGGCTGCCAGCTGTCTTCTCACACACACTCGCATAAGCTCTGCTACACACCACACAGCAAGGGGCCCGTGGTAGCTGGAGGGGGCTTAGTCAGATTCTCTCAACTACCAGGGTGCTGGGGTTCCAGGAGATTAGATGGCCCAAGTTTACAAACAGAGAACACGAAAATCTCCAACAAGTCAGAAAAATGCCTTTCTGGAACTGAGGCAGTCTGAGAGAGTCTGAATGAAGCATTTGTTGCCCTTGATGTGGGCGAGTGGAAGGAAAGTGGAAGGTTCTGTATAATCTTGAACTAACAAGTCATGCCTCCTGGGAGTTCCATGTTGGGGTCCCTTCTGTGGTTGTCTTCCAGTCTCTGGGACACTATACAACTCTACCACCGTCTTGGCTACAAAGGCCCTGAGACCTCCTGGGACCCAGCAAAACAGGCAGGACAGAAGCCACTAGGGCTTTCTTTGTGTAGACTACAGATAGCAATGCTTTTCATACAAGCAACAGCCAGTGTGTTATCATCCCACTGTAAAGACCAGCACACTGAGGTTTAGCGTGTTCAGGGACTCCCCTAAGGTTACGTGGCTCATAAATGGCAGAAATAAGATGAAAATCTTGATTCATCTGATACAAACACCTGGGTTCCAGTTCTCGGATTATGCAGTAGATCTGCTGGTATATAGTGCAGGATTAACCTTACCCAAACAGATGTCTGGCCTTTGTCTTTGGCTACTGGGAGGTCCTGCCTATAGAAGTATGTCTGTTTGCCTGGGGGCTTTGACCACCAGTCTAAAATATAATTTATGAGGGGGGCTTTGGGCCCCATGCGATATCAGTGCCAACCTCTGGAGGAATTAAAAGACTAAAGTTACGCACCCAACCTCCGGGAGGAGCTGAGGATAAAAGATCAACCACGTGGGTGGTATGAGACTGAGCTCCAAGAAAATCTCTAGACACCGGGGCTCGGATGAGCCTCGATGGGTGGCAGTACTGTGTGTGTACTGTCACACTGCAGGACTGGGAGAAGGTAACGCCCTCCATGACCCCACGAGGAGAGGACACCTGGAAGCCCCGTGTTTGGACCCCTCCAGACCTCTGCCTTATATGCCTCTTCCTTGGTTGATTTTAATCTGTATCCTTTCTCTGTAGTAAACTGTGAACGTGAGTACAGCAGCTTTCAGGGAGCTCTGTGCTTCTTTCTAGTCAATGGATGAATCTGAGGGTGGTATGGGGGACTCCCCCCACCCCAGAATCTGTAAGTGGTGTGAGAAGTGAGGGCAGTCTTGTGGGAACTGTTCTCTAACTTTGTAATTGGCTCATAAACTCCTTCTTATAGTACATGACGATTATACACTTAAAAAATAGATCAAGTAATAAAATAAGCATAATAAATGAAGTTCATCGGGGTTCAGGGAAAAGAATGTAACATGCACCAAGGACCAGATAAATCCGAATCTCTACATTCCAAAACAGTGGCCTGTGGCCAGGCAGATGAATGGAACAGAATGAGGGAGGAAAACACTGCCTGGTACAATCTGATCTGGTTTAGGGCCCCACAGGGAAAGTCTCCCTGTGGCAATTACCCAGTGGCACACACATGTAAGCAGCACTGAGTGTGTCACTTTTCTGCATACAGAGTTCTAGGTGTTGGAGCAATGGGGGCAACCCATCAGCTACTTGCTGGTGTCTCAATATTCTCAGTCTGCTGTGTGGAACTGACTTACTGGAAATCTCCCAAGGCCCCATGGATGCTGAACATCCCAACAGACCAAATGCAGGGCTGGGCTCCATCATCTGGCTCTCCAGAGTTGTTTGGTTTTTTTTTTTAAACAAATTTATTTTTTATTTATTTATTTTTGGCTGCGTTGGGTCTTCATTGCTGCCAGTGCTTTCTCTAGTTGCGGCGAGCAGGGGCTACTCTTCGTTGTGGTGCGCGGGCTTCTCTTGTTCCGGAGCACGGACTCTAGGCACGTGGGCTTCAGTAATGGCGGCATGTGGGCTCAGTAGTTGTGGCTCTTGGGCTCTAGAGTGCAGGCTCAGCAGCTGTGGCGCATGTGCTTACTTGCTCCGCGGCATGTGGGATCTTCCTGGACCAGGGCTCAAACCCGTGTCCCCTGCATTGGCAGGCAGATTCTTTTTTTTTGTTTGTTTGTTTTTTTGCGGTACGCAGGCCTCTCACCATTGTGGCCTCTCCCGTTGCGGAGCACAGGCTCTGGACGCACAGGCCCAGCAGCCATGGCTCATGGGCCCAGCCGCTCCGCGGCATGTGGGATACCCCTGGACCGGGGCACAAACCCGTGTCCCCTGCATCGGCAAACGGACTCTCAACCACTGCGCCACCAGGGAAGCCCCGGCAGGCAGATTCTTAACCGCTGCGCCACCAGGGAAGTCCCTCTCCAGAGTTTTGAGGAAGTACTTCCTCCAGATCACAGAGGATACTGTGTGCATGCCTGGGACAGTCCAAGCTGGTTTTGCTGTGTTCCTCAACAGAGAAAGGGACAAAGAAAATGGGGTATATCCATACAACAGACTATAATTCAGCCTTACCACGGAATGAAATTCTGATACGGGCTATAAGCTGGATAAATCTTTACAAAACATTATGCTACGTGGAAGAAGCCAGACACAAAACTACAAATATTATATGATTCCACTTGTGTGTGGTCCACCTAGAGCAGGCAAATTCACAGAGACAGAAAGTAAACAGAGGTCACCAGGGGCTGGGGGCAGGGGTAATGGGGAGTTACTGTTGAGAGTGTACAGTTAGTCTGGGATGATGAAACAGTTCTGGAGCTGGATAGTGGTGATGATTGCACAAAAATGTGAATGTACCTAATGCCATGGAAATATAGACTTAAAAATGGTTAAAATGGTAAATTTTATGTTATATATATTTTATCTCAATTAAAAAAACTTAAATTACATATCATGGTTTTAAAAGTTTGCAAACCAACTGCAGTTTTGTTTTTAAACTTCACAGTGCCCCCTTCCCCCAAAGTTCTGCTTGGAGCTGCGTGGATCCCCCCAAATACCTGCTAGAGTTAGCCCGCTTTCCATGGCTGGACTTTGGGGTGCCTCTAAGCTCTTAAACTTGTGTGCATTTTCGCAATGAGAACTGGGAACCATAAGAAGTTAAGAAGCATCTGGCGAGGGTGTGGAGAAAAGGGAACCCTCCTGCACTGTTGGTGGCAATGTAACTTGGTGCAGCCACTAGGGAGAACAGTATGGAGGTTCCTCAAAAAACTAAAAATAGAACTACCATATGAGCCAGCAATCCCACTCCTGGGCATGTATCCGGAAACACTGGAACTTGAAAAGATACATGCACCCCAATGTTCGTTGCAGTACTATTTACAACAGCCAAAACATGGAAACAACCTAAACGTCCATTAACAGATGCATGGATAAACAAGGTCTGGTACATATATACAATGGAATATTCCTTAGCCATAAAAAAGAATGAAATAATGCCACTTGCAGCAACATGGATAGACCTAGAGATTATCATACTAAGTGAAGTCAGTCAGAAAAAGAAAAATACCATATGATATCACTTATCTGTGGAATCTAAAATGTGACACAGATGAACTTATCTACAAAACAGAAACAGACTCAGACATGGAGAACAGACTTGTGGTTGCCAAGGTGGGTGGGGTGGGGGAGGGATGGATTGGGAGTTTGGGATGAGCAGATGCAAACTATTATATATAGAATGGATAAACAACAAGGTCCTACTGTATAGCACACGGAATTATATTCAATATCCTATGATAAACCATAAGGGAAAAGAATCTGAAAAAGAATGTATATATATGTACAGCTGAATCACTTTGCTGTATACAAAGTAACATAACATTGTAAATCAACTATACTTGAAAAAAAGTTAAGAAACATCCACGGAAGGCAGCACCCCACCCTCAAACTATCCCATCCCTGCCCACTCAACACAGAAGGCTGGCCAATATCGCTGCCCTTGTGTTCTCCCCTTGGCTCCATCATCAGGTAATGTCAGTCCCACCTGCTAAATCAGGGGTCAGTAAACTTCGGTGAAGGGCTGCCCGGTAGATATTTTCAGCTCTGCAGGCAGTACAGTCTATCGGAAGGCCTCCACTCTGCCGGCACAGCATGAAAGGCGCCCTAGATCATCCATAAACAGATGGGTGCAGCTGTGTCCCGTTCCAGCTCAAACACACTTGGCTCAAGGCCTTTGGGTATGTGGATTCCCTCAGCTCTATCTGAACACTCTCCACTCCAGCCACCACCCCTGCACAATGCCCCTTGCTGCTTGTTTTCTAACCCAGAGGTTCTCCTACCCAGACTTCCCAGATGACGTGGAGGCTACCTGTCTGGGGACCATACTTTGAGAACCATGGCTCTAACCTATCTTCGAGGTCTTTTTTTTTTCTTTTCTTTTTTTTTTTTGCTGTGGATCTTTTTTTTTTTTTTTAAGTCTTTATTGAATTTGTTACAATATTGCTTCTGGGTTTGTTTGTTTGTTTTTATGTTTTTGGCCACAAGGCATGTGGGATCTTAGCTCCCCGACCAGGGACAGAACCCACACCCTCTGCGTTGGAAGGTGTAGTCTTAACTAGTGGACCGCCAGGGAAGCCCCCCAGGTCACTTATTTTAGGTTCTCCCCACCCCAACCCCATGCCCTCTCCTCTGCACTGCTTAAGACCATGCTTTATCTTATCACATACACACCATCCTCTAACTGTCTGCAATCCCCACCTAGGCTAACACTGCCGCTGGCTCCATGCCTTTGCCCATAACGGCCCCCCTGACTGCGACTTTCTTTTGTAATCATTCCTAACATCTTGACAAAGCCACTCAAGACCACTGCAATGTTGCACGGCCCTTCCTTCTCTCAGGCTCACCAGCACTTATATAATGTGTTCGTTGTATTCCATACTTATTTTCATGCCTCTTTCTCATTAGACTGTAAACTCCCTGTGCTGGATACAGACTGAATTTCATAACCCTGTGGGATTCTAGGGCTGCTGTCCTTTCTTTGTCGGTTGATGGTTCTCATCCTGTGTCTGTTGCTGTTCTGTCTCCCTTAGAAGTTGGCTACTAAAGGCAAAGTGTTTCTGGATCTTCTTCTAAATTTTTGGACGTGATCGTACAGTGTTGGATCAAAAGTGGAACTCATGACAGAGAGACATAAAATACTGTGTATCTGAAAAACATCTGCACTTAGAGATTCCATTTCTAGCACAGATTCTCACGTGAGATTATGAACCCCAGATAATTCCCGCAGCAAGAAGTAAAAGCACACCCTATGAGATGTTTTGAAAGATGTGGGCTACACATCTTTAACCTCTAAAAATCCGCATCCTATTCTCCAAAACTCTGTCCAGACTGTCCTCGCATTAATCCCAAGGAAAGGCTGCTGACCGTCTTTGGATTTACTGGAAGGAATACGGATTTACAAGGACAGCAATTTTACTGAAACCAGCCTAAATCAAGCATAGAAAGAGAGATGAGCTTATAAAGATCAGCCACGATAAGAATTCTCTCTGAAATAAATGTTTGTTTTAAAACCAGGGGTATGACTCATACTCGCTGAATGGGTGGCTGAGTTCTGACCCTCAAAAGATGAATGGTTCATTTTGAAAAGCAGAGCAAGTGGGAAACCTACACTCTACCTCTATTGTTTTCTCCAGAGGGAGGCTGCGCAGTGGAGCCCAAGATGCCCCGAGTCGTTTCCAATCACCGGCAAAACGGACAATGGGATGACTTGCTCCCTGCAGCTGTTTTCAATCAAAACGCTGAGTTAATTACCACGGCCCCTCCCGGGGCTCACAGGCAGCCCAGCACGAAGCTGGTGGAACATTAAGGACGCTGAATGAGCTGCCAGAAATTTGGCTGCCAAATTACCCCTCCTCACCTTGGCTCGGCACCATTAACTTAATCAGGTATTCATTCAATAAGAACATTTTACACTCTCCCTGGAAGGCTGCCGCTGCCCTCCGAATGTGGCACACTGTCAAGCAGACAGCACTCAGCAGGAAATGTCAGGGACGGTTTTAGCTTCTTTGATTTAATTTCGGGTCTGGGAAGAAGGGAATCCCCCGCTCCAGGCAGGACTTCTTGCCTACGCCATGAAGGGAGGCTATGATGAAGAGCTGGTCAAAGACTAAGGAGAAGACAGGCTTTGCTTATTCTGTACACTTAGAGGCAGCCCACGCTTTACGCCATAGCTCTTACTGCTGGGCAATCAACAGATGGTTGACTTTGATGTCACAGAGACCTGGGAGAGACTGGTGGCTTTTGGCATTTGGTGATTGGTGACTTCAGGGGAGGTATTCAACTTTCTAATCTTCAGTTTCCTCTTTAAGAAAATAGAGATAATCATAAGCTCTATTTCATGGGATTCTTAGGGAACAGCATGTGACAATGCATTGCCCAGCACGCAGGCTGGAGAACCTCACAGAAAGTTGCCCCAGCAATGAACCGCTTCCAGGCATCAAATGACCTCCCCTTAAGGTGGCTGAGGGCACAGGACTGGGATTCTAGTTGCCAGAGTTGGAATCCTGGCTCCTTCGCCCACCGGCCGTGCCTCAGTTTCCCTATCTCTATAGTGAGAATAATACCAGTACTCAGCCCATGTAGGCTTGGTGGGAGTTCACACCTTCAAAGAACATAGACCAGGGCCTGGCCCACCGCACGACCTATAAATATTGGCCGCTGACGTTACAATTCCCTCCTGAGAAGGGCCCTCCCTCCCCGCTTCCTTCACTTGGGTCATATTTTCACCTGTATTGAAAACACACACTTGGAAGACCCTGCGACTCCAAGCAACTCCCTGACCCATCACAAAACAAGCAGTGCCTTAGTGGATATTAGTACCTCTGTAGTCAGCAATGAATGTGTATGTGGCATTTTCAGGGAGGCAACTCTCTATGGGTCTTCCTTGTTGCTGCATATCTTGTAAGTAGAGGCACTGACTCTCTTTGTTCTAGGCTTTTTTCTTTTAATTGAAGTATAGCTAAGTTACAGTATTTGTGTTCGTTTCAGGTGTACAGCATAGTGATTCTGCTTTTTTGCAGATAATATTCCATTATAGGTTATTATAAGATATTGGGTATAATTCCCTGTGCTATACAGTAAATCCTTGTTGTTTATCTATTTTATGTATAGTGGTTTGTATCTGTTAATTCCATACTCCTAATTTGTCCACCCCCCGTCCCTGGATTATTTTTTTAAGGATGTTTGTATAGGTTCTAGCTTTAGAAGATCTCTTCCTCCAGAGCTAAGGGGCAGGTTTGTTTGCTGCCCAGTATAATAAATATAATAACTGCCTCTGAGGTTAAAAAAAAAAACAAAAAACCACGCACTTGCCTCCCTTGAGTTCTTTCCTGGGTTACTTCATGCAACACACGTGCCACTCAACTGTAGTGAAGACGCTGGGTACAACAGTCTCTAAAAGGTTCCTTGCTTCACCTCCGCTAATGGGGAATTTCAAGTCTCAGCAGCTCAGAAAGTTTACTAAGTCTCTAGAACTTCTTCTAGAAAATAATCCATACTAGTGCATTGATATTTTTTCCCCCTAACTGGACTAAAGCCTTGCCTGCAGAACAAATGATCAATCACATCTACATTCCAAAATAAAATTCAAATGCACTCACGTTTTAAATGTGGAGGTGTTCGTATTATCTGTTGTGTCTTCCTGCAGTATCAAAAGAAGCCTTCTGGCTTATTTGAACGTGGAGCACGGTACCCATTTTAGACACAACTACTCATCACAAATTAAATCAGTCCTTTCTCTATTTAACCTCTCTGGAATACCCATGCCCTAATGAGAATCTCTGCAACATTATAAACGCACAAAAAATGGCCAGTTATTTTATTTAAGACCCTAATAGCAAATGAAAGGCAACAAATAATGCTGCTGGAGGCTGCAGGCATCGAATGACTATAATCTATAACAGGCAATAAAATGTTTAATGGACAGACAGAAATGCAAAGAAGTAAGTCGGTGCCCTGTTGACCACAAAGCTCATTTTCTTCACTAGCACCGTGGCCTCGAAAGACAGTTCACCTCTCTGAGCCTCCGTCTCCTTGTCTCCTCATCTATAACACGTGAACGATGATGATAATGTTTTCAAAAGATTGCTGTGCGATGAAAGAAGACGATGTATGGGGAGAAAGTGCAACGTCTATCACAAAAAATCCGAATACGTTCTTTTTCCTGAACGTCAGCTCCAACTGCCTGTCAGGAATCTTCAAACTTCCCCTTATCACCCCTCTCAAACCAGCATCTACACTCTGCTTCCACACTGGGGCCATTGTTTTGCACCATCTTCCCAGGTCTAAAGCAGCATTGATTCTGATGACTCCTTACCACTTAACCACTTACCACTCCCCTAGAGGTATCGATCTTTCTTCAAAATGTCTCAACCATTAGGGAGAAAAGCCTCACACCTGTCCCTTTTTTTTTTCCCCATCCCACCCCAGAGTAAGGAATTTGGCCTTTGTTCCCGACGCCCAAAAAGGACTAGACTTTGCCTTTGGCTTCTGGGAGATAATCTATGTCATACCTAATAGGAGAGTATAGGGTGGGGGGCCCTGAGTCACAGCAAGTTACTTAACCCAGGGCTCTGCATCCTCATTTTAAAATGATAATAATAACAGTATCTACCCTGCAGGGTTACGGTGACTAGTAAATGAGATTACGTATATTAGGCACTTAGTGCAATGCCCAAGCACAGGGTATGCACACAATACGTTAGCTAAGAAATGTTCCTCGTATTCAGTAGGAACTATATCCATAGTAACTCTTCCTTTAGAATTATAAGATGATGGAAATGGTCAGAATACTCTGAGAATTCTGTCAACATATTCAGTATTTGCCTTATTTGCCACAAAGCATTTTCATTTTGAGTTTTGCTGGTGTTCTTTTTCTAGGAAATCTATTACTTTTCCCGATTGATTTTTTTTTTTTATAGTTCTGCTTCAGACTGAAGTATGTAGCATCAATACACTTTCCTTACAATGTAATTCCAACAGAGTGAAGGGAAACTAGGCCTCATTTCAGTGTTTTCAGCTCCTATCCATCAGCACCCCCTGATTTCACGATGTGGGCTACAGACAGTCCCAGATGTGTGCTGAGGACCCCACTACCTTCCTGGTCTCTCATGGAGTGTACTTTAGATTGGGAAATGGGAAAAAAAAAAAAGGCTTTTATTTCACTCTGAGATAATTTCTTAAAATAAGTCAGGCTTTTCCTAAAATAAGTAAAAATATAAATAAAAGAGGCTCCCATTAGAAATGTCTTAGCGTTAAGTAGAAAAAATGCACCCCTTTGATTTTCAGACATATGATCTCCCTGTCTGATACACTCATTTTTTTCATAAGAACATGTCTCAAAAATTGGGATCTTTCTCTGCTCTGTAGGTTTGAAAAATCTATAGTTTGCTTCCCTTTTGCTCTGGTTACCTCATGGGGTGGTGGGAAGCCTGGTGAAAGCCAGCAGGAAAGCACCCACTGAGTCGATTAATAATGTTTCCAAGGTAAATGATACGATGAACCCGTCATAAGCCTAGTTAGTAAAATATACAAAGTGTCAGCTCCTGAGAACTTCACAGAAAGCTCTCAACAGGCAATCAGAAAGGGAGCAGCCTGGGAGGCTTCCCCAAGCCGCAAACAGTCAGGTAGGAGTTAACGCTTTAGTCGGATGGGTTTTGTTTTCTGTTTCACAGCTGATTTGAAATTTTCCTCAAGGACAGTGTGGAAGATGTTTAAGTAAATGCATGGATTTACAAGCTTGCTCACACTGACTGCCAGGACCACTTCGTGGTGAATGCTCAGGATGGTGGGAGATCTTTAGGTGACCATAAATGACCATAGCCAGACACATCCCGAAGACTGGCTTTGTGGTTCAACAGAAGCATGATGGGAAAGTTACAGTCAGATTCAGTAACAGAGGAGGGCGGTAGGTGTGTCTAGATGTGGGGATCTAAGAAAATATACCCCTCAAAAGGGATTATTTTAACAAGGCAGAAAACAATTTCCCTGACAGAAACGTGGCAGGGAAAAGAGCTCAGAGAACAGGGAGAGCTGTTGCGGGGGGGTGGGCAGCTTTAGAACGTTGTGAAAGTCTCATTAAAAACAACCACAAACACGCTTGGCCATTATCCAAATGAGTGAAAAATGGCTTTGTCTATGAGAAAAAAGAAATTAAAACTGTTCTAAGCATTACGTTTCTAGATCACAACTGTACATGAATACATTACAGTGAGGGCTCCCTGAGCCGGTTATCAGAAACACTTGTGACTCTAAAAATACACATCCCCTGTAGTTGTCCAAGATTCAGCAGATCCGTGCTGGGACCCAAGAATCTATATTTTTAAAAACTCCTCTGGTGATTCTGATCAGCAGCTAAGTTTGGGAACCTACTATACCAGACCCACTGGCAACATGTGAGAAACATCTGGGGAAATTTTTTAAAAAATCCTGCCGGTCAGACTACATCCCAAGCCCACCATGTCATAAAACCTAGAGTGGGACCAGGCACCCAAAATTTCATCCTAGGTTGAGAATCACCACTTAGACCCTAAGTTCACATTTATTAACATACCCGCCACCCCGGTACCTGACATACAGCAGGGCCTCCACCATAAAGCCAGACGCATGCCGTTTCTAAAGCCTACAGACGTTCCAACTATAGAAAAACACAAATGAAATGCTGAGTTCCAGAACAACCTATGAATGTACTGAGCTCCAAATTTATTTGTCAGCCTAGATGGAATTTGCTTTTCTTAAACCATGCTTTTCCCAGAAAACAAAATCTAGCGTTTTTTTTTTTTTTTGAGATGTTTACAGGGTAATTTCCTATGATTTTGGGGGGCAGAGTGCTGCAAGAAGCCCTGAGTTGCTCAAAGGCCAGCCTCTAGGTCAAGAGGAAAGCCTGGCTGGCTGGGGCCTAACGTTGTCTGGCCTGTGACACAGACAAGAAATACTCATCCACGTCAGGCCCGCAGTTCTGATAAGCAGGAAGCTCCGTGCAGCCACGGCCGTGTTGCTCAGCTTACATCTTACAGTCAGGAGCACAGACAGCCTCCGTCGCCACACCCTGCCAGCTACATGCTCCTCTGTCCTGTAACACATCTGACTTCAGTACACCCTGAGTCTCCAAATCCCCTTGTGCACGGCTTTCCTCCTCCTCCCTCCCTTCAGCAAAGACCTCTTGTTGTGTATAGCATCACTGCCTCTAACTGGCTGCGTAAAAGAGAAGGCAGGTCCACAGCTTTCTCCCTTGGCCTGATCCAGGCTTGCTTCAGGTGGCTGAGAGCAGAATCCAGTCCACTTTGCTGTCCACGGATGCCACTGTCCTTCTACATGACCTTGACACGAAGTCCCTGTATCAGGGCACCGAGCAGTGGTAATTCAACCGCACAGACAACCGCAGTGGTGCTTCGCTGCCGCCTTCCACACTCCTCAGTGCTAGGAACACCTACTCTTAGTGACAGGTGACGCACCTGCTGCTCTCCTAGCAGCCTCTTCTAAGTTAAGAAACAAAAAAGAGCAGTTTCAACCCTGATGGATGAGCTTGGTGGCAAAGAGGAGCCTCAGCTGATGAGAAGGGCCTGGCTTTTCCCGCTCTGCTCCATGAGTCCTCACCCATCCTTTAGACTGACCACTAGAGCTACCCCCTCTTGCCTTCTCCTGTGACTATAAGCACCACAAGCTCCAAACACCACTCCTTAGAAACAGCAGATGAAGGGCTGACCTTGGCTGTGCCACTGATCAGGCTCACTCCTTCCTTGGGACCCCCCCCGTCTCTCCTTCCTGAGAGCTCTGACCATCACCACGCCAAAATAACTAACAGGCACGCTGCCTCGAAACCTCGTGCTTACATCTATGCCACTTAGAGCAAATAAAGCAAATGGCTAGATTTCTTATCTCTGGACACGCGGAGACACCCAGGAAGTGATTCCCCTCCTCCTCCTATGTTTCTTGCCCACAGTGTCCACTCTTTGGACAAAAGAATCGGGGACCAATCCATGACCAAACGCACAGGTCATGGATTTTTTTTTACCTCTTCCTTCCTCATCCTCTTGACTTAGAAGTTTCAACATATATGTTTTTCTGACCTAAACTGGCCTTCAGTGGAAAAAAAGGTTCCACTGTTCTCTCTCATTGAGTTTCAAAGCTAAGCATCATCTCTTTGCTGTTGGCAGTGTTCTGGGAATAGTGATATATTTTGCCCTTCAATGAATACTTTTTTTAGACTCTGTAGTCAAGGCCCAGATAATTGTTGGTATAGCGCTTTTCAATTTTCCTTGGCAGAGAGGTGGATTACGTAACAAGGCCTCAGTTTCTCATTTTGTAAACTACCGAGAACAGTGCGAACTGTTCTAAAACTAAAGAATCATCATGAGACCAAGAAAGCTGCCATTCTTTGGGCGAAGCACATAACTTATGCAGATTACCCTAGATTATCTGACTTTTTTAAATCCTAGCATACTAACTATGTACAAACTTCTTCTGAAGCAGGTTTCTCTTCTAACAGTAGCTCAAAGACAGCAAGCTGGTTTTTAAATTAAGTATTTGTCAAACATTTTGGAGAAGATAAATTTAAGGAAACAAAATTTTGACAGTATTCAGGAAGCACACTAAAAAAAATATATACATATATATGCATTTAGTGTTGATATTCCGGAGGTCTGGATTCAGAGAGCAGGAATCATGGAATCGACTAATATAAAGGGCTGTGTGCGACTGTGAAATGGGGTATAATACCGTCTCTTTTTATCTTTTTCATCAGCATCCTTCAATGCTAGTTTCAGCCTAAAGCCAAGAAACCCAAATCAATATGGAATTTATACAAATTCCACATAGGTGTATATTTTTTTATAGTTATTCCATTTATACACTTATCTTATAGGTGGCAAAACTGACACCCAGAGACATCATGGGTATTACCAGGGTCATATAACCTTGTTGTGGTTTTTTTTTTTTTAAAGAAGATGTTGGTGGTAGGAGTTTATTAATTTATTTATTTTATGTTTGGCTGTGTTGGGTCTTCGTTTCTGTGCAAGGGCTTTCTCTAGTTGCGGCGAGCGGAGGCCTCTCTTCATCGCGGTGCGCGGGCCTCTCACTATCGCGGCCTCTCTTGTTGCGGAGCACAGGCTCCACACGCGCAGGCTCAGTAGTTGTGGCTCATGGGCCCAGCCGCTCCGCGGCATGTGGGATCCTCCCAGACCGGGGCTCCAACCCGTGTCCCCTGCATCGGCAGGCGGACTCTCCACCACTGTGCCACCAGGGAAGCCCCCCTTGTTGTGTGTTGTAATGAAATGCAGAATCAGGACAAGAATTCAGTCCCTCCAACTCCTACCCCATTACACTTTTCCCTCCACGCCCATCTCCCTATGCAGGAGGTTCCCGGGGTCTAGGCTAAAGGAGCAACGGTGAGTGTGGAAGAGAGGTGAGAAGAATAGGAAGGCTTAGTGATTGACTGAATTAAGCCAAAGGAATCCAGAGCGCTCAAGTGGGAATAAGAAGGGCACAATGCTATCGGATGAATGAAACAGGAAGGATGTTACTCTGGAGGAGGAGAGGATCATGAGTTTAAGACTCATTCAGTGTCACATGGCTCTCTGCCCGCCAAGACTCACTGCAAGGACAGAGAGCGGACCAGGATTTCAGAAGCAGTGCTAATTAACAGCCCAAGAGGGAAGCTGAGGCTGAGAGAGATACACCAAGGAGGACAGTAAAAAAGGAAGGAGGGCTTCCCTGCTGGCGCAGTGGTTGAGAGTCCGCCTGCCGACGCAGGGGACGCGGGTTTGTGCCCCGGTCCGGGAAGATCCCACATGCCGCAGAGCGGCTGGGCCCGTGAGCCATGGCCGCTGAGCCTGCGCATCCGGAGCCTGTGCTCCGCAACGGGAGAGGCCACGACAGTGAAAGGCCCGCGTACCGCAAAAAAAAAAAAAAAAAAGGAAGGAGAGCAAACACCTTCTTGACCACCTTTCCTCAACAGAGGAAAGGTGGTCAAGAAGGTGGAAGATAACTAAGACATTAACTCTATTAAATGGAGCTGAGAAACTGAGTAAGACGAACTAAGAAAGGCCACTGGTTAGACCAGTGGTTCTCGGTCCATGCTGAACATTAGAAGCACTGGTGAGCTTCTAAAAGATACTGACTCACAATCCGGGTTAACGACCATTGGATTAAACTGTATGACCACAGATGACTTCAAAAAGAACAGTTTTATAGTCCTACTTTAAAGGAGGAGAATGGATATATGTACTAGGGGACATCTTGAATGTGTTCTCCAGGTCCTGTATTTAATGGCTACATTTGCATCATTGATTATCTTATTTTAAATTTATGTATGTCAGTGGGAAATAATGTCCTTGAATAACATATTCAGCATTTGGAAACCTCATGCCTGGGATTATACTGGCTGAGCCTCCCACATCATCAAGCAAGTGCTTGAATAAACAGATGGGCTTTGTACAAGTGCCCTGAGAGCCAGGGAACATGATTAGGTTTCAATTCAAGGGAAGTAAACCTCTTGGAAAATACTGTTCTTGTGGTTTGCTTCCTCTTCAACGGATTTTTAAGCCTCGGGCTCATTCATGGGAGACCTTTAGCCAATCTCAAACTCCTCTGATGGTAAACTCGGTGAGAGGTAATGCAAATCGTTATTAGTAACATGATCGCGCAGGTTTACATCTGAAGAGAGACAGTGGAGG
This sequence comes from Monodon monoceros, assembly GCF_005190385.1. NCBI lineage: Eukaryota > Metazoa > Chordata > Mammalia > Artiodactyla > Monodontidae > Monodon > Monodon monoceros. The sequence goes on from NW_021703780.1 coordinate 13,498,896, forward strand.
ACCACACCCTCCCCGCTACACACACCCAGGCACACAGTCCTGTCTCCATCATCCCAACACATCACTGGAGTCCTTCCCTAAAGTCGAAAACTGGATTCTAGAATAGCCCTGTCAATTTGTGATGGACCAACCCACCAAGGTAAGAGGTTTGAATCCAGCATGTGAGAATGTCTTTACCTATTCTAAGATAAACGACTCCCAGGGACCAGGCTGCATGTAGCTAGCAGCTTCTTCAATGTTGTTGTACATTTACAACAGGCATTTATTTTAGGTAATTAAAATGATCAATAGTTGATATTTCTCTGGGCCCCTATGGAAAGCAAGTAGTGTAATATCCAAAGCCATGAAGCATCCGAGAGGCAAGAAAAGTTAGGAAGATGGCTCTATACAGGGACATTAACTTCACAGCCAATAGGGTACTAGTGATGATTATAAAATCCGGAGTAATGTGGCGGAAAAAGAGAGGAGATAGAACTTAATGTTTCACTCAAGTTCTGTTCTGAAACAGGACACAAAAAGGATACTGCACCATTTGGTATTAAATATTTTGGTTCATGCACATGGATAATTATTTCTACAGCATTTAAGATCTCTTTAAAACAAACGTAGTTTGCACATACACACCCACCTTTTAAATTAAGCCTCTTAACCCCTTTTCCAGAGCCTTGAGGAAATTGCTGATGGATTGTCTCAAGGGCAGCACTCTGGGAGTAAATGTGGATTGTAGGCTAAAAAATGTAACTGGCCCCTAAAACTTGTATAAACAAATTAACGAAAAGGACATTACAGCATTGAGGGTATAAACAAGACGACTCTTGACTTTAACTTGTAGATTTGTTTTTAATGTTCAAGAATAAATTTTACTCCCAGAAGATTCCACTGTTCTCTCTCTCCCCAAATTTCTCCTCCTCCGTTCCTCCTGTTGTCTTAATGTCAGACCCACAATTCAGTTGCCCAGTTTGAACTCATGGCATGAATCCTTATATTGGAATTTCCTGTGAGGCTATACTTGAGTGAGGAACTTCTGATCCTAAAGGATCAATGTTTCTGGACTCCTAGGAATCATTCACTTAAAGTGTTTCACCTTACTGACGCTGTGTGCCCACAGCGATAAGAAAGCAGTATCTGGGCTTCCTTGGGGGCGCACTGGTTGAGAGTCCGCCTGCCGATGTGGGGGACATGGGTTCGTGCCCTGGTCCGGGAGGATCCCACATGCCGCGGAGCGGCTGGGCCCGTGAGCCATGGCCGCTGAGCCTGCGCGTCCAGAGCCTGTGCTCCGCCACGGGAGAGGCCACAGCAGTGAGAGGCCCGCGTACCGCAAAAAAAAAAAAAAAAAAGGCAGTATCACATTGCATAATTACCTGGTGAATTTGGGCGACTCTAGAAAATTCAATGGTTTCCTTTACCCTGCACCTTCCTGGTCTGACTTGTGGATGCCCTTAGGTTCCCTGTAATAAGCTGGCCAAGTCAGACTTCCTGCAGACTTTCAGTACCTCATGCCCTGCAGAACTGCTAAAGCTTGCTTCAAACCAATGCACAAACTGAAGGCAACGGAGGCCGTTCTTGCCCAGCCGCCCCCCATCATTAATCAGCTTGCGATGGAGAAACAGCGCAACTAGATCTCCTGAGTGGACAGGATCCGAGGCCCGGCTCTCAAAACTATTTGTAAACATCTGGAGCATTACGCCCCTAAAGCAAGAAGCTAGCTCTAGTCTGGGCACTTCAGATAAAGGATAGCGCTACCACCGGGAGACATTCCCGGGAAGTCATTCAAGTGTCCACCTGTTAGCCCTGTCTTCACAGGCTCACACTCTCTCATCCTGGTCCTGGTTCCCACCCTCCCCTCCCACTGCCTTGGCCTCCATCACCACCATCATCATCACTTCACTCCTGCCTGGTCCCTCTCCTATTATCACCTTTCCCCTCTGGAGTGAAACAGAAGGACACTTTCCTTGCCTCTTCCTGCCAGCAGCATCTTGGAGATGCTGCTGTCTTTTTTTTTTTTTTTTTTTAAATGGAGGGTGATGTTGGATAGAGAAACATGTCTGAAGCCTATGCAGTTAAACTAAGATTTCAGATCACTTTTGTGTCAGGATATAACGTGAAAATCTTACTCTCACTCATACTATACAAGGTTCTCTACTCATATAGATATTATACTCAGTTTATGGCCAGGCTTAAATTCTAGCACTTAATTTCATCCCCTATTCATTCACTAACAAGCCTTTATTGAGTGTCTACAATGTATTAACAAGAAGTAGGAATAATAGTTAATATGTATAAAGCACTTACTACACGCTAGTGTTTTATATGGAAAGTCTCATGTAAGGTAAGCACTCCCCTAGTTGTCATAACATTTGATTAAATGAGATGATTTGTAGGTACAAGTACAGAGCTATATAACATATATGTGTGTAATTCCTTTGTAACTGTTATCGCCCCCATTTCCGTCCCGCCCCTGCCTATTTTTCTCATCACGCTTACTACATTATTTCATCCTTAACAGAGTTTTTCTGGAAAAATGGATGCTTATTAGATGTCGGCTGGCCATTCAGCTTCAGGACTACAAGTGGAAAGACACAGAAAACCTCAAGACTCTAAGATCCCTGAGGGCAAGCAGATGTCTTTCTTTTCCCCACCCCCAATGCCCTGGCACAGTGCCTTACACATACTTGATAGGCACACGCTAAATATTTGTTACACAAATCAATTCCATGATGTGCTAAGTATCACGTCTCATAATAATCCTGAGCATTTAATAATACTTGCTGACTGGGCCATTCTGGTGCCCCACGTGCCACTGAAAGATGCGAAACAAAATTCGGGGTCAATTCAAGGTTCCACTATGAGTAAATAAAGTTTGAAATGGGACTTAAGCCAGGGTTTAAATTAGCAAAAATTGATGCTCTTTGATGTGAATTGATCTATTCAACACGGTCAGTCTAACCACAGAAGAAGGCAAAGTTTCTCTTCCACACAGAGACTTGAGTTCTTTCTGAGATTTTTAAAGTGGAGCAAAACCGGTGGGTATGTTTCCACCTCCACCATTTAAAACTAGCTAGTTTTCACTGCATTCTCAAATTTTACCCATTTTCCCCTCCTCTTAGCCACTCCTTTCTCCATTCTAGTTTGTTTATTGGATTCACTTGGGGTGGGGAGTGGAGGCAGGAGTGAGTTTGTAAACTTTTCATTTCTCCCCAGGCAAAGGGTGACACGATGTAATTGGGGGGCCTGCTGAGATAAGTACCAGAACAAGAGTTAACGGATAAATATTAGGGTCATAACATCTGGTGAAATCTCTCTATTAAGTGACTGTGAAATACAATAACAACCTGACATGGCCACGTCAGTGGGAGTTTCTCAGGGCATCTACATCAAGCAGGCCCTAGAAATCATTTTGATTATGAGACAACACATTTGGCAGCAGGAGATGGCTTTAATTTCTAAGCTTAGAGCTTAAAACTGTTCAGTTTACTAAATCCACCATCTAGAGTCTATTAAAGGTGGATCTCGAATGACGACTGAAGACCTCCTGGTATTTTAATTACACTCAACACATTGGCCCTTGGGCAGCTGATAAAACTGAAGTCAGACAATCAGAAGTACCTTATTTACAAAAAAATAACTCCCCAAGTTGAATTCCTTGTATTTGATGAAGTCGGGGGAGGGGCGGCACCATGTTTGAAATGATTTCATGCCAAAGTTCTGGATATTTTTAGGTTGTAAGACAAAGGCATGGTTATCCCCCAAGAGCCCAACAAAAAGTGTGGCACTGCATGAATACCACGCTGTTCATGAGTATTATCTTCTACTTACAGTCCACTATTCATTAGAAAGTGATCCATTCACTGAGATCATTCAACGAACACTGTATGGACTGGGAAGAATAGGGTCATGGGATATGAAGTAGAATATGACCTGGTGCCTTGTCTCCTTCAAAGAGCTTCCCATCAGGAAGTGGGGACAGAGGGCATGACTGGTGATTACTGCCCGAATCTTCCCAGCACGATGGTGCGAAGCTAGGGGTGTGCGTGTTGTGGATTGAAAACACAGGTGTGTCGTAAATCAGCACCGAGTTTTTTTTTGGTTTTTTTTTTTTTTGCAGTACGCGGGCCTCTCACTGTTGTGGCCTCTCCCATTGCAGAGCACAGGCTCCGGATGCCCAGGCTCAGCGGCCATGGCTCACGGGCCCAGCCGCTCCGCGGCATGTGGGATCTTCCCGGACCGGGGCACGAACCCATGTCCCCTGCATTGGCAGGCGGACTCTCAACCACTGCGCCACCAGGGAAGCCCAGCATGGAGTTTTTAAAAACAGTATAACAAGGAGGGCTAACACTGCACTATTGGTTTTCAAAGTGCTCATTCTTCCTTCTGCTTTATACTAGAGAAACATCAAAATGACATTACAGGGGCTTAACCTCCCTAGATCTGTTACTGGAAGAAAATTACAACAAAATTAGAAAACCTCTTGACAAAGTATTTTATTTCTCATCGGTTTTCCAATTCTAATCAATTCATAGCACTGACTACAGTCAAAGAGTACATTCAAACTTGCAAACTGTTTACAAGCAGCGTTTAGGTAAGACAATGGAAATCCTACTGCATCCAAAAAACCTGAAATGATCTCATATTTAATAATTACCCTTTCTTTTCCTTCCCTTTCTCCTGCTGGAGAAACTTCCTGCTGCTTCTCTACACTGGTGTAGAATTACTTCTGTCTGAGTCTAGATATTAATCACCTCCACTTACATACTTGCCTGTGAATGGGTCCATTCAGAGTCCCCCGTATGCACCCTCCCCACCTACACCAAAGGGAAAAAAAATTATTGTCTGCTTACTTCTTTGTTCCCCTGACTTACAACTCATTCTGACCTCAGCATCAGGGATTATGTTTATTTTTGTAGCTAAATCTTGGTCGGACCAATAGCAACATTAAAAAAAAAAACAAAAAAACTCAGATGTCTACCTTGTATTCCCTGTGAAGCCTTGTTGACATGGAAAGGGGACCTTTGCGGTGAGTTTGCATGACATGTCTGCCTGTTAAAAACACTAGCATCGACATACATATACTACTGAATGTAAAATAGATAGCTAGTGGGAAGCAGCCGCATAGCACAGGGAGATCAGCTCGGTGCTTTGTGATGACCTAGCGGGGTAGGCTAGGGAGGGTGGGAGGGAGACGCAAGAGGGAGGGGATATGGGGACGTATGTATACATATGGCTGATTCACTTTGGTATACGACAGCAACTAACACAGTATTGTGAAGCAATTATACTTCAATAAAGATCTATAAAAAAAACCCAACAACAACAGCAATAATGACAATTCTACCACCACCTCCACCTGCCTGACCACATGTCTTCCTGGAGGCTAGCCAGATACTGGCAGTTTCCTAGGAAACAACATTATACCACACAGCAATACCACATCAATTCAGAACCCTCCACCTAGCTCAACTCGGGCTCTGGCATCCTATGAGCTGACCTCTTTGCTATAATCAGGAGCACAAACGGACTTAGAATATAACAAAAGCGACTCCTGGATGTTGTGGGTTGATCAAGAATCTCAGAGACACTTAAAAATATAAATGCACTGAATAAAACAGACCCAAACCTCCAAGCATCCCACGTGTAATATATTCACAAACATCCTGTGGAGATTCTGGCTCAGAATAGAAGAGTCCTGGTTTTAATTAGCTACTAAAATGGAGGACTGACTTTAAAAAGTACAAACGTGTGATTTCTTTTTTCGCTTTGACTTTCAAGAATGATCTTACGCATTCAGTCCAAACCAGAGAGTTGTAACTCTTAGTGACTTTCTCTCTCAGTTATCCTGGGGGAGGCTTCCTGCCCTCCTCGGCCGCCACGCCTGTTTTAACAGACAAGCCATGTAGCATAACACAACGGTGCTGCGAATGTTAGTAACCTTAGCAGGTGCACGCAACTCTCACGGAAAGCATACATTTCCTTGTCACTATTAATCATGTGAAGTGTTGACAGTGTGGGATAACATCGTGTATGTTGACCCTGGGGAGGGAGGTCGGGGGAGAGATGGGGCAGCTCTAAATTGCTGAGTGACTGGGTTTATATACATCGCACCTTGCAGGAAAGATTTCATTTCTGATGCACAAATCAACTGAAGGATTCTGATCTAGGCCTGAAAACGCAATCTCAGGTCTAAAAATATGGGGCAAGGCCAATGAAGGCATATGGTTCAAGTTGCCTGATTTTATACACTTGGTATACACTAAAATTTGACTGCATAGGTCAAATTTTCCCAGAAATGTGAAATCATGCCCTTCTGAGCTCAAAACTTGTGGCTAATCATCGCTCGTCCCAATATCCATTCTCCTCACTTTTCTTAGAAGTAGAAACCTTGATTCTGAACGGACATCTCTCCGCCCAGCTGAAAGGCTTATCTTCATCATCCCTTGCAGCTAGGTGTACTGAGACTCAATTCTAGCTGACATGAAGTCAACAAAAATGTGGTATGATACCTCTTGCAAGTATCTTTGAAAAAGGTGGCCTTCCTTTTCCCTTCCTTCTTCCTGGAATGCTAACGTAAAGGCTGGAGCTTAAGCAGCCATTTTGTACATGAGAGATACACGAAGGATGGCAAAACAGAAAAGACAGGATTGGGTCCCCGTGCCTGGTTAGCTGCCATATCTGTCCTGGAATCCTACCTCCCAACCCCTTTTATGTGAGAGAAAAATAAATGTCTAATTTTCTTAGCCTTTGTGTGTGTGTGTTGGGGGGATGGCATGGAACTGCACCTAATCCTGTTACAAATAGACCTTAGAGGTCACAATAGACTTCATTTTACAGGTAAGGAAACTAATGATTAAAGATCAACATGGATAAATGTCTCAATCAGGGAAGCAGTGTTGGCAAATTAATTACACTTCTGTTTAATCTTCTACTTCTAAAGATAGATGATGGAAGTTCTATTTTATATGCCCATCAGTATCTGTTAAATGAGAGTAGTTTTACATTTCACATGTATCTGAATTTCTGAACCTCCAAGGTTTTCCAACTGGCACATCTAATCCCAAATCACACACACTCAAGGAATAAGATATTAAACAATACAAAATGTAAAGAGAGGGCTTCCCTGGTGGCGCAGTGGTTAAGAATCCGCCTGCCAATGCAGGGGACACAGGTTTGAGCCCTGGTCCGGGAAGATCCCACATGCCGCGGTGCAACTAAGCCCGTGTGCCACAACTACTGAGCCTGCACACAATTACTGAGCCCGCCTGCCACAACTACTGAAGCCCGCGTGCCTAGAGCCCGTGCTCCGCAACAAGAGAAGCCACCGCAATGAAAAGCCCACACACTGCAACAAAGAGTAGCCCCTGCTCTCCACAACTAAAGAGAGCCCGCGTGCAGCAACGAAGACCCAATGCAGCCCAAAATAAATAAATTAAATAAACTTTAAAAAAAATGTAAAGAGGCATAGGAATGAATAGACTTGAGAAATTCTTTCCTGTTTTGTTCATTAACTGGCACATGTCTTAATCTGCATCTTAGTACATAAATCTATAAAATTATATTAATTTGCACTGATGTTTTAGAGAGGGCTAAATGAAGATTTTCAAATTTGGGGGATGAGTCAGTATCTGAAATGTTAAAAAAGTATCTTTATTTCAGATGCAGACGTCAAGAATGGACTTGAGGACCCGGGGAGGGGGAAGGGTAAGCTGGGACAAAGTGAGAGAGTGGCATGGACATACATGCACTACCAAATGTAAAACAGATAGCTAGCGGGAAGCAGCCGCATAGCACAGGGAGATCAGCTCGGTGCTTTGTGACCACCTAGAGGGGTGGGATAGGGAGGGTGGGAGGGAGATGCAAGAGGGAGGAGATATGGGGATATATGTTTATGTATAGCTGATTCACTCTGTTATACAGCTACTAACAGTTCTGTTATACAGAAGCTAACACACCATTGTAAAGCAATTATACTGCAATAAAGATGTTAAAAAAAATAATAAAGTACAGTTTATGCTGGAGATGAGAGGCTTCCCTAATTTGGGAGAATATTAGGACAGGCCCTAAAAATTCCATGAGGCCCACAGCCTCAGATTAGTGTTGAATCACTAGCTCCTTCGGGGAATAAGAATGTGAATATTTGTTGGGACCAAGGGGTTTATGTAGCTATTGTGCTGGACTCTATAAGCTTGACTGCTTCTTATGCATCTCACACAAAGTGAAACAATAAAGTCTTTTTGAAAGTTAAAAAAAAAAGTATATTTATTTCAATATGCATGCAAGACAATGAGTATACTGTAGCTGTAAAACACACTCCCAGGGGCTTTTACAGAATAACCCTCTGAAACTAACGGATATTACTAAACTGACAAAACTCAGTAAATTCAATTAATGAGAAAAAATAAACTAACTGCTTTTACCTGGGGAAGCCGCATACCCCCAGCCTACAATCTTCACTTCTACAAATCACGCTGTGGTCATTAAAAATAGAAGGAAGCTTTCCCCCTTTATGTTACAGTAATTTCAAATTGTCTACCTAGTCTTCTAAAACTCCTCTTATTTTAAAATATTCAGAACAAAAATTGTAACAGAGGGATGGGCAATATGTGGTTTCCCCTATTCTGCTCCACCTCCAGTAATATCTCTGCCTACTCCCAAGGACAAATAAACCTAATATCCAACAGAGTTCTTTTGTCCCCTAGATATGGCCCCAAAGTTTGGAAGAACAATGTGCATCCTTGCAAATAAAAGGCATGCGCCATGGAGCAGCAGAGTCAATCTTGCACTGCGTGATCAATTTTACTTACTTGGTGAATGCCCATAGGTGGGGTTAACCTCTAACATTTGGGTGCATCTACTGTTTCACTCTTGGCTTCTCAGCAACTACAGACATTTAAAGATGTACAGAAGGGCATAAGTCTTCAGTAACCTCCACCCTCCACAAGCATCTCTGATAATCTCCAACGTCTGCTTAAATTCTAGCTTACCTTAAAGATAAACTGCCCTTCTTTATTTCATTCCACCAGGACTGAACTCTTTACTGGAGACTATTTGCTTTGGAAAATGAGTTTTCCCTTCTTCTGCAAAGGATGACTGCTGTGTATAATGGTCTCTGAAATGCTAACGGAAACCAAGAAATCGCCTGTCATGAACTATGAGGCTATTAGTTATGAACAGCAATATTGATATTTACCGTCTGACTTGTCATGCTGGGGGGCAAAGCAGAAAAAACCTGGATTTCCCTGACTTCTGTGCCAAGATAAAGAAACCATCTGCATCTCACCTCTTCTACCTTTTTAGACAGGGAAATAATGTCAGTGGTGATAATGGTGTCGTAATTGCCATTCAAAGCACTTTCACGTGATTATCTGACTTGCTCCTTGCGGGAATCCCGCACGAGGTGGGTATTATGAATACTATAATGTCCAGAAGAGAGAACGGATACAGAAGTTTAAATGATATGCTCCAGGCAACCCAGATGGAGAAGAGCGGGGCTGCTGCTTCCACGGTCAAGTTCTGGAGGAGCCGTTCTTTCCACGTTAATCACTTACCCGACCCCTCTACCCCCGCCGGACACAGTTTTTAAATGCAACTGGTTTTCGTTTGGGTCCGCTCTTTTCTTCACTAATAACAATCAAAGCTCTGAAAGGTACAGCTCTATTAAAGAACAGAAGCTGCTGAAACTGCTTTCCTATTGGTTTTATAAAGTTTCAAGAGCAAACATTAAAAACTGAGTAACGAAGCAAACATTAAAAACTGAGTAATGTCCTAAAAAGAACGAGCACACAAAGATGGTCTTAAGAAAAGTTGAGACAGCCATGAGAGAAGAAATAAGTTTTTTTCCGGATGTCTAGGTTATCACCAAAACTAATATTTGTAATGTAGAACTAAAATATTTTTGTTTTTTCTGACCTAAAAATAAAATGTGCTCATATTGAGAAATACAGAAACTTAAAAAACATAAAAATTGCTCATAACCCCACCAACCTGATATATCCATTATTTATTTTGATTATTTTTGGTATGTATACGCATAAAATATATAATGTGTATACATAATATATATAATGTATATACATATTTAAAGCTCACATTTACCCATGTATATTTACAGAATTAGAATAATTCTGAATACACAGTTTTAAATTCTACTTTCTTTCACTAAACACTGTATCGTAATCCGAATTACAGGATGGAATCAACTATTTTTTAAAACTAGTTAAAGACCAAATAAAACTGGAAAAACCTTACAGTACAGTTTGCAACTAATTGTCGGAAGCCCTTGGTAAGTAATTTTGGCATATAAATTAATGGAGCTAAGTCTTAATCAGCAAGTACTGACTGAATCCAGAGCAGCTGGAATCTTTCAGAGAGGCAGGGCTTGGGGATGTGATGGCAGGTAAGGCAGGGTCCCTGATGCTGGGAGCTTACATTCTAGAGTCTCAGAAATCAGGGAAATACTGCAAATTTGAGTGAACTGGGCTCGATTTGCGTTCACACTACCTGGAAAGAATGGTTTTGCAAAGCAAATGAATGGTATAAACTATACTCTAAGAGCAACACTCACTCACAAGAAGGAACCATAATCACTGTAAAAGTATCCAACTGCACACAAATATTTCGTTAATTACAAATGAATGTCACTCAGGCACCTATATATGCTAAATACGAGCTAATACGGGAACTAAACATGATGGCGTTACATTCCTTTTATGCTTCTGACTTTCTCTAAGCATGTGTGAATACGAGAGGATTTGCTGCACCAAAAACGCTTACGATCTTTGCAGATGTTAATATTTCTAATTAACACAAGTCCCATTTCAGCTGGTCAGGTAAGAGGAAACGTGATAGCAAAAGATACACAATATGCTGATCTGCTCTTCAAAGCACCAATATTTAAACTGAAGTGACAGAAGTGTTTTAATTTGGTTTAATCCCGGGTGTCTAAAGAGGTCCCAGAAATTTACACATTTCTTTGACTCCTTTCTCTGCTGGACCACGTGATATTGCAAAATTTCTGTAATATAATGACTGTCTGATTAAATCCAGGGCAGGCCAGATTCAGTAGCCAGTTATCTCTACATAATATTGTTGATACAGATTTTCTTAAATCACATTTTCTTAAAGTCAACCAGTCAAGGCATTTGGCAAACCTGACCTACTTCTCTTTTATAAAACTGGAAGGAATATTAGAAAAACAGAAAGCTGAGCATCTCAATGAATGCCAAGAAGAAGGCTGTGCTTTGGAAGAAAGGTTGGCATGGAGCCTGGATCTTCCCACGTCCCTGGCCTCCTCAGAGCCAGGGCCGTACCAGTGAGACAGAAGAGAAAGGCAATTAAGAGAAGCAGAAGATACGGAGAGAAAGAAGAGAATGAAAAAGAAGTTGAGAGAGAATGAGAGAGAAACTCACAGGTGGAAGAGATGGGTGAGCTAGGAAGAAACTGCAAAGAGGTAAAGCCCTCCAACACAGAAATGCAGTAACTCCATTGAGTCCATCATACATTTAGCCCCAAACCTGCCCATTTGGAGAAAGTGGATTCCATTTGGCAATGGCTGGCAGTAATTGTCATTTCTGAGATGCTGAGGGCCCACGTATGCAACCCATTCACTCTTTTATGGTAGTATCTAATAGCCAAGACTCTGAAAATGTGGCTGGGGTAGAGTGGAGAAGGTAGGGATGAGAGCTTTCTATGGCAGGAAGGGGGCATGTGATATGATGTTGGACAAGAGGCCCAAGTGGATGTCCTGGTCTTGCCACCTAAGCCACTTCTGTTTAAGGCTCAGTCTAGTCCTGGAAATCTGCGACCATCACTTGTATTCTTATATCCACTACGGCTTGACGGTACAGTTCTACTTACGGATGATCCGGCCACCACTTAAAAAGGATCTAACATTACTTGTTTGTGCCTTGGTTTTTCCATTTATACAACTGTTATTTTATTTTCTATCTGCCTCATGGGAATGTTGATGTGCACCAGCAAAAGGCAATTATTAGCAACAGGTAAGTGAAAGGTAAATGACAAAGAGACCCACATTTCCGGGTAGATGAATCCAGCCCATTCCGGGAGGCGGTTTGGAAGCCACTTCTTCATGAGGTTAATGGCAACATACCCAGGTTAGGCCTGCTTATCCCCTCTGTGTCCATATGAACTTTGTAGCGCTCTTCCTATTGCTGATAACAACCTAGTTACACATCGACATGTAATATCAGTGTTTGTCTACAAATAGACAACACTGCACGTGAAGCACAATGACGTAAACCATGTGATAACATCGAAATGACACGTGAACGATGTAGCAATCACTCGATAAACAAACTCCTTAGAAGTTGCTCTGCACCTAGAAGACACCAGAAGCTATTAGGGCGGGGGCAGGGGAAAAAAAAAAAAAAAGACCGTGTCCCTGTTAAAAAGGAGTTTACGGACCAGTTGGAAAAAGTAAGGCTCACGCATAACAAAATGAGAGGACAAAATCATGTTCGGTTAATTGCAAAACTGCAGAGGACAGTCAATCAGGTAGAAGGTGTATTAGAAGAAACAGTAGCTTAACAACCTCTCTTCCTATAAAACCATAGTGCAAGTCGGCTTAAACATCAAATCTGGTTTCCCACAACCGGTTCACCTGAAAATGGTTTAGCACAACACTAATCCTTTAACAATCTATAAATGCCTCCTATAATAAGTTCCACAGAGCCCTTCCTTGGATTCATAGTGATGAGGCACCTCTAGCACGTTCTTCGATGCTTGTTTTAATGAGCACCTCTGGACCTGAATGAAATATCATAGGTCCAAGTGAGCATCAATTAAAGAGAAAACGTCTCAAGAGGTATAAATGGCGATGCATCAACAATGGCACGCTACCGCGGGTTAGCGGTATTGAAAGGATGCTGTGAGCAAGTAGCTTGAAATAGTTCAAGCTACTTGCTTAGGAATGTGCCCTAAAGATGAGCAGCTCCCACCTCTGTCTGACGTGGAGATAAGCTGCTGCATGGGATAAAAGGAGGACACCCCAGCACACAAATATTATGGGAATACTGCTGAAGAAGAAACTCTGAAAGAAGAGAAATACATCTGTTCCACATAGAATACCTTTGGTGAAACCTGCGTGTTTTCTTCTATTTTTCCAAGGCAAAGAGCAGAGCAGAGCATTAGCCAGAACCCCTGAAAACTGCCGAATTTTGCAGAAATGCAAACAGCCTGACGGCCTGCGTGGCAGCAGTGAGCCCTGCTAACTCTGCTTCCCGAGAACACTTCTTGGGCGGGCAGAGAAAAGGCACCCACTCTCCCACATACCTGGCGACGTGGCAGAAGTGCCACAGAGGACAGAGGATGAGAAAGGCTGATCAAGCCAGGACAGCTCCCTGCCCCCAGTAAACAGAGTCCAGATGTGCTCAGACCCCAATACCACATCAAAAGAACACCAAGGAGAAAGGGATACTAAGGAAAGCTCCTGGATTATCAAGAAGGCAGGAGGACTTGGGAAGGATACATTATTGCCCAGGTTCAACTTCTCTGATTCCCATGACTAAGCCATCTTCAACAGAAAACTCTTTTTTTCCCCCCCCCAAGCACAAATTTTAAGAACTACAGCCCTGCTGCTTAGGGTCCAAAGGAAATATGTGCAGGAAAAGTGTCTCTAAGGACACAGCTGTCAAAGATGCTGCAATTCCTTTTATCTACTACAGATGCTACCGTGTATCCGCAGCCCACCAAATGTCCCTCGTGCCTGGTTACAAAGATAGGAGAATTTAAAAATTCTTTATTCTTCATTCTCTCACCCTGATGATCACGGCAGTTTCTGGGGAGGAACCCTTTATTCGATTTTGGATCCTGAGAAATGCTGGGCAGTATGAACTCCTTGTGATTTTGTAAATAAATGCTGCGTAAATTCCCCTGATAATGTTTGTATCTTTGTGTTTTTTTTTTTTCCTGTTTATTGCCCTCCTATGATTGTGAATAATTTAAGGACTCTCTCGAACCCCGGTTTAGCCGTCTGTGCCCTATTCTGATATGGGTCGGCCTCACTCATATTAGACCAACATTGATTCGAGAATCAAAATCGTTCAAGCTACTTGTTTAGGAAAATATATTCCCTTGTGAATATATTCCACAGCCTCTATGTTTCCTTCTGCTACAAGAGAAAAGACTGACTAAGGAAAGAAAGAAAAAAAAAAAAAAAACCTGACCAAAATGGACTCTCTGTCCAATTAGCTACAGAGTTTCCAACAGGGTTTTACTTCAGACACTGTGCAATTTAATGCTCTCCACAACCCCTGGGCACTGGTGTTTCCTGCCTCCGCAGCACGGCTGCCTGCAGGACGGCACATGGAACGCTAATAGCACACTTATTATTAGATTTTCTGCATGGTTACATAAGCCTACAAAAGGGGAAAATGTAAATGATTCCGGAAGATACTCTTCATGTGGTTCTCATGAAATCTTTAATATCTTAAGACTTAGAAAGAACCCTCCTGGCAAAAGATACAATCAATTTTCATGCTTCATTAGGAAAAAAAGTCCTTTCAGTAATGTCAAGGAAATGGCTATAGACAAAAGAGGAAAGAATTACACCCTGGACGGAACAAAACCCCAAGGCACTTTGGACTAAATCCTTCCTTCGTGCCCACAGCATATTGGAAATGAAAAGGAATATTCGCTTGGGGTCTGTGGGGATTGTACTTGGACTAGTCTGTCTACCCACAGGATTTCACTTAATCCAGCATAACTCGTTATCGATTGGCCAATTTTTTATGAATCTGAATAGACTGTAGGTTAAACCGACCACCGTGTGCCCTCCAAAAAAAAAAAATAACCCACATTGCAGTGACATGAAGGAAACAGCCAACGTAGAGCTTGTGGATGAGGAGGGGCTGGAGGGAGACCCCCATACACTGAGCTTCTTCAAAGGTAAACAAGTAAATCACACCAGTGTATTACTTTCCTTTTAATTTAAAAACTATAGCTCTTCCAGACACTTTCCCTTTATTTATTAAAAACCAAGGATACCAAAACACATTTTTTTTTTTTTTTTTTTGCGGTACACGGGCCTCTCACTGCTGCGGCCTCTCCCATCGCGGAGCACAGGCTCCGGACGCGCAGGCTCAGCGGCCATGGCTCACGGGCCCAGCCGCTCCGCAGCATGTGGGATCTTCCCAGACCAGGGCACGAACCCGTGTCCCCTGCATCGGCAGGCGGACTCTCAACCACTGCGCCACCAGGGAAGCCCCCCAAAATACATCTTTTAAGAATGCCATTCACATTATGTTTTCTACCACTTGAATAACTGTTGGCAAACTCTGAATTCCGCCCTCCCCCCCTTTTTGTTTATACCAGATATCGACACCAAATTCTACTTTTCGGTCTCAAAATAACCTGTCTTTAGAATTGTTCAGTTTAAAAGCATTGTCATACTGTAGTTACATTCACTCAAGGAAGTTACCGTGCACAGGGAATGGCAGACATTCCTGAACGGTGAGAAACGAACACAGAAATACCTGCCATCCAGGCTAGGGACCCAGCCAGCTAGTTTCAAAACTGTTTCATTCATTCACTCACTCACTCACGCGAGTGCCCCCATCAACTGATTTCCAGTATCCTCAAGAATTAAACCATAAAAATCCCCGCATATTTAAATAAATAAAATCAATAGAGGCCATGTTTATAACTGCAAATAAAAAAAGCAACATGATCACTATTTCTGCCAAAAGCCAAAAAATATGTCGACCTCAAATGAAGTAAGTGTGAAGCCGTTCCACTGGACTGGACTGAACAAGGCAGCGGCTCAAAAGGCTTTTGCGGACACGTCAGCTGACTGGTGCACATGATCACGTCCATCTGCACAATCGCTCCTTTCCCGATACTGCTCTTCCTATCGGCAAAGATCTAAAGCCAAAGGACTTGCCTTTCTTGAAAATTAAGTACAGAGTTTGAAATGAGCTTCCTACCTCCCACTGTCCCTCCAATCACCAAGAACCTACTGGAGTCAGATTATACTGGCTTCTGAGGTGCTGGAGGGTCACAGGTGGACAGGTTACACTTCCTGTTCTCCAGGAGCCTGCAGTCGTTGTCGGGGAGACAGGCACCAAAAAAAACTGTCCCAGCACACCGCCGGCAATGCTACTCCAGGGCAGGGGGAACAGTGCTCTGAGTGGAGAGAGGGAGAAGACTGTGCAGGAACAGGCAGCGAGAGGGGCTGCCGCTGGGAACAGAGAAGACAAGATCTACACCTGAATCTGGGAAGATGAGCAGTCACGAGAGAGAGGACCGCATTTCCACAACCAGGGAGGAACGCATGTAAAACCGTGGCGGCAGAAGAAGGTGCGGGAGGCTTGGATAATGCTGTGGGATTTCCTAGGGCTATAGGTGAGTTACAGCTGTTGAAAGGAAGCATCATCATAAATCACAGTGTATATATGGAAAAGGACAAGCGATTTAGCTCACCTGGGGACAGTGAAGCCCTAAACACCTTCCACCTACTCCCTGATGGGGAGCGTAATCTCCCGGACCCTTGGCTCTGGGCTACTAGGCTTCCCTGCTGCCCCCCCCCCCCCCACACACACTCCCTGCCCACTGCATGCTGTGTGCTGCTACGCAGGCCACTCTCCTTCCTTCTGCCCATCCATGACGGCCTTAGACTTGGAAGCTCAGGTTCAATTCCCCTCCTGCCTATGCATTACTTGCCCACTCCTGCCTAGAAGCTCTATTTACTACCCATACCTCTCTGCTGGCCTGTGCTAACTCGGATGGTGCTTTGTGTCACGACAACAAAATACCTTAAATTTACGTATCACTTTATCACTCACAAAGGTCACATACATCATTCCCTCTAATATCCATAGCAATCCTTTAAGATTGGCATTAGGCCCATTGTCCAGATCAGTAAACTGAGGGTCAGAGAGGTTACATCTCATGGCCATAGAAAATGTAACTTGTGGAGCCAAGACTGGGCTTCTAACCTCCTGAGCCTATGAGCATTGCTCTTTCCATTATACTACTGGGCCCTCCTATCAATCTATTATTAGCATGTTATTTGCTTGGAATAAGTATGTGTTTTATCTTTCACAATGTATGTGATTTGGAAGAATGCCCTCCCATCAAATATATTTCTTTGTGTCCTCCACGACATAATGCACCACAAGCACACAGTAGGGACTCATTCATTCATTTGGTCAGTTTATCAATGCCCGTATACTAAACACCTACTTTGTGCTAGCCAGGCACTGTGGTAGGTATTAGGGAAACAAAGACCAGAAAAACGAAGACTCCACGTCTTATTGGGAGTCAGGCATATGTAGAGGTCAGTATAGTGAAGGTTAATAAAAGGCTCTAACACAGGCCTCTATGAGATGCTGGTAGGAAAGAAGGCAGCAGCAACTCACTGCCCACATGTATATGGGCAGATTAAGATGGGTCATTTCTGAAGATCTCCTCAAAATGGAGCTTCAAAGGATATACTTAATAATTGGCTTAGGAAGTAAGGAAAGAGGGAGGAAGGGAAAATAAGAAAGAAGGAACAAAGTCAGAAAATACAGGAGGGCCAGCATGGACAGTGCATGTCGGCCTGGTGGGGGGGCGTGGAATATTTCTGCTTTCCGAAGGCACGCATTGGTTGAGCTGTAGGATTTCTGCCAAGCAGGACATGTATTTCTGACTTCGTTCAGGATGCAATCCAGGTGTCCATCACGGACTCGTGAGCACCCCCCGATAGGCCCAGATTGTGTGCACAGTGCAATGAGGCCCTGGGAACAAGGCATTAGGCTCTCCCCTCCTTAGAAGAGAGGCCGGAGGAGGAGACAAATGCAGGGACCTTTACGATCCAAGACCAAGGGACAGAGACTCCATGTCTCATCTGTTCACAGACTTTCAATGGGTGCCCACTGCATGCCAGGTGGACTAACAGTACGATAAAGCTAAGCCTAATAGTCCTTAAATATTATGAGGCAGCAGGCACTGTGCCCTCATTCCAGGCTTATTCAGAAGCTTGATTCTGGTCTGATAGCCCTCCAAGTCCCTGCGTCTGGATCTCTGTGTTTGGGCTCTTGCAGGGAGAGAGTAAGGAATCCACGTGACGTTTTTTTAAAGGCTTCTCTACCTGAAAATGCCAGACACATTTCAGATGTCAAATCTAATGCGACGCTCGGGGTGGGTGACTGATCCATGTGAGGGCTCTAAGTGGGTGTAGAAGCCTGTCTGGCGGATTGTCTTTTCCGCACATGCGCATTCCAGTGTTCACAGGCTCGTAGGCCATAAATAGCTCTTAGGGGAGTGTGAGATTACATCACAGACTCGAGAGGGACTTGTTACCTGCAATCAATGAATGCTTGCCACTCTTCTCCCTAAAAGGGGACTCTGCTGAATGAAGGGCCGCTAGACTCAGCCTGACCCCTTCAAAACCATCACTCGTGAGCATTGTTAGGGGTTGAACTGTGCCCCCCTTAAATTCATATGTTGAAGTGCTGACCCCTAGTATCTCAGAATGGGACTGTATTCGGAATTAGGGTTGTTGCGCATGTAATTGGTTAAAAAGGGGTCAGACCAGAGAGGCGTGGGCCCCTGATCCAGTGTGGCTGGTGTCCTTATAAAAAGGGGAAGTCTGGAGTTATGCTGCCATAAGCCAAGGAACAGAGAGGCCTGAAACAGATCCTTCCCCAGCACCTTCAGAGGGAGCATGGCCCTGACACCACCTTGATTTGGGATTTCTAGTCTCCAGGGCTGTGAGAGAATACATTTCCGTTGTTGAAGCCACTCAGTTTGCGGTGCTCTGTTATAACACCCCTGGGAAACTAATACAGGCGTATGATGTCCTGTGTGTGTGAAGGAATGACTTTACCATCTAGCGACTGGGATTCAGTTGTCATGCAATAACAGAGCCACTGAAGTCCTCTCAGCTTATATCGTGCCTATGCACCCAAACCACAGAATTCTTACTGAATGCTAAAGACAGGTGCGTTATATGATACAGTGACCTGAGCTGTTGCTCTTCTAGAATGGACAACTCTATCACCCAGGTTATCCACACTGGGCATTACAAAGCAGTCCACAATTTCTCAGGTAGGTACCAAAGAGGTATTCAATCTAAGAGCCAGTAAGATATTCAATCTAAGAGCCACTGACATTTCTGTGTTGATACATGTCTACACTTTAAAACACTGAGTCATACAGAATGGAAGTTTATTCAAAATAGATCAAACAGCCTGAATTAAGTCTCCACTCATTGATAACTGGCTATTATTAGTAATTTTACCCATTGTGGAACTAAGAATTCCCTTGGAAGTTTTTGCTTTTTCTGGAAATAGGATTAGCTGAGAAAATTAATAATGCAAGGAAGCTAGGGGGTAAGGGTGGGGTAGGATGAGAGGACGGGATGTTTAACTATAGAACTATACATTTAAAAAAATCCACACCTCTTTTATAGCAGTTTTCTGATTTCCATTCCTCCATGGCCTCCAGGGAAGGTGCTGACTTTCAATGTTTGTGACCGTAACCCATGTAGAGATGGAGGCTGGCTTTCCATGATGTGTGTCCCATTTAAAGGAAACATAAATCTGACACCAGGAAGAGCTGCCGTCAAGGTTTTGGGTCTTGGCCAGCATTTTCGGAGGCGGCCTGGAAAGCAGGGGTGGATGGGAGGGTGGGGTTTAGGGTGAACCACTATATGGCGGCAGGTACAGGAAGACTTCCTGAAGAGCCCTTCTACACCTCTCTTCCCCAAGCTGCAGTTCACGTGGCAACTGCTCATCTGGCCTCCCACCTCACCTGACTCTTAGAGGCCCCCCGCCGGCTGGTCTCATGGCCCTCCGCCACTGGCCACTGCATTTCTCTTGAGGGGCACTTTGGCCTAATCGCAGCTTAATCGTTCACCTTTCTGACCTCACAGCAAAGAGCAGGCTGGACAAGCAGAGAACCGGTCCCCAGATGCGGAGGGATGGAGGGGGGGAGGGGATTGCAGACGTTTATGACATGTAATTTTTTTCTTTTATTCGCGGCACGTTCCACATTAATGCACGTGGAACTGGGAGAACGCCTACTTAGGAACACTGTGTCATACCAAACTTATTTCCACTTGAGCTCTTTATGCTACTAAATGCACTTTTAAATTGTACGTCCTTTTCTTTTTCCAAACTATAAAATTTAGTCTTTCACTTAATGGGAGAGGCAGTAAGGCTCAGTACTCATAGTAAATGCTCAATATACTTCATCCATCATTGATGACAATTAATACTGGATTTATACCCCAATAATTCACCACTTATTAAAACATAATTCTTAAAATATAAGTTGCCCACACACGCTTTCTTGTTTATGGTCATTAGATCATCCCGCTAATAGCTTTGCCTGAACAATAGCCATTTAACATCTAAGTGCCAGGCACTTCACTAGTAACCTGGAGACAGAGATGGCTAAGATACCATCATTCCTGTCCCCCATGGACGATAGGGTTGGTACACAAGGAAATTTGAGTTGGGGCTCTCTTTTCGCCAGCAAGGTAAAGGCCAGTGTGCTAGCATATACAGAAGAGAGTAACCTGCTTTTGAAAGGTTACGAGTGCAATGCCAACTACAGTATACTTCACTTTACTATCATGAACTTGGGTCAAAAAAGGAATTCTTGGGCTTCCCTGGTGGCGCAGTGGTTGAGAGTCTGCCTGCCGATGCAGGGGACACGGGTTTGTGCCCCGGTCCTGGAAGATTCCACATGCCGCGGAGCGGCTGGGCCCGTGAGCCATGGCCGCTGAACCTGCGTGTCCAGAGCCTGTGCTCTGCAACGGGAGAGGCCCGCGTACCACAAAAAAAAAAAAAAAAAGGAATTCTCCATTTAAAGGGAAAACGTGGGGCAACTTCGCTAATCTGTGAACAGAAAGTTAGTCAATGCCACTTTATACCTACAATTTTCAAATGGTCATGCCAAGGTTATACGAAGTATGTGGACTGTATTCTCTCTGTACTCTGTCTTAAATTCTATTTTGTACTTCCAGGTAATTCAAGGGACCCATGGACCCCACTGCAATTTATATAACAGTACTTTTATTGTTTATATAAAAATATTTTTATTATTTATATAACAATACAAGTGATAGCACTTTTTGAATGGCAAGATGATTCCACCTCTTTCACTATCAGAAAGTTGTATCTATGCTGCTTCAGATACACCTGCCTTTTCTGACTTTCTCCATGTACCCAAGACAGTCAAAGCTTTCAAAAATACTCTCCCATTGACTGTTTGAGACAGGGACCCCCTATAGAGATTTGTGATTAAAAAAAAAAAAAATTGAACATGGGGTGAGTCCCCAGAAGGTTCTCTAAAAATACTGTGTGACCTTCCTTTGGATGGAGTATGAGATAGAACAAATGGCACAGATGGCAAGGAACATAAATGTGTGCTATCTCTTCATGTCCACTGCCACTTCTATTCAGCCTTAAGACTTCATCCATTCACTGAAAGAGCAAGTGCTCACTGACTGCCTCTCTGTTCCAGACACAGGAAACAGAAGATCTAAAAGACATAGTTCTTGTTCCCAAGTTCATAGTACCTACTATGCAGACACTCTCAAGAGAATAGACAGTAAAAATCCTACATGGGCAGGAAGCACAGCATGGCTCAGTAAGACCACGAGGTGGCAGTCAGGGTGGACTTCTTGGAGGAGACAGCAATATTCAGTGTGCAGAATACATAGAAATTATCATATATGAAACTAAAGAGAACAGCTCTAGGCCAAGGAAGGAATGTGTGCAAAGGCGCATGGAGTCATGTGAGGGAACATGGCCCGTGGAGGGAGGTACAAGTATGGAGTGTCAGGAGGGGAGGAAGGAAGTTGGCAGGGCCCTTCCCTACCCAATATGTCTCCTGAAGGCCATGGAAAATCTCCGAAGGGCTAAGCAGGATCATTTTCATATTAAAAAGGTCACTCTGGTTCACAGGGTGGAGGATGGTGGGAAGGCACCAAGTTCTACAGGTAGGGAGGACAGTTGGGAGGATCTTGCTTCAGGGCCACTGGGATATCAAGAGGTCCAGACTGGTGCGGGGCAGCGTGGATGGTGAAGAGGAGCCAGGAGGAGAGAGACTGTGCAAGCAGAGCGCACACCACAGGTACTGAACAGCCGGAGGTGGGAACATGTACGAGCAGGATGGGGGCTTCTGGCTTGGCTACTGCCATTCACAGAGGGGATGCAGGAGAAATAATGTAACAGCTTCTTTCTAACCCAGGGCTTTATTTTTTTTGGCGGTACGCGGGCCTCTCACTGTCGGGGCCCCTCCCGCTGCGGAGCACAGGCTCCGGACGCGCAGGCTCAGCGGCCATGGCTCACGGGCCCAGCCGCTCCGCAGCATGTGGGATCCTCCCGGACCGGGGCACAAACCCGTGTCCCCTGAAATGGCAGGCGACCCTCAACCACTGCGCCACCAGGGAAGCCCTAACCCAGGGCTTTAATTTCCCATTTTGACCCTAGGATAAAGTTAAAATATTTTAACTTAGCATCGAAGGCTCTCTCCAATCCGCTACGCACAGTGGGTACTCAATACACATCAGCTGATTTGGTAACCTGAACAGACACACCAGCGTAATTTTCTCCATCTGACAACACATCCGCATTTTCTGAATTACTACTTTGCCTTCGTGAAAGAAGCGGAACAGCTTGGAACTTATTCAAAGAATAAGTGCAAACATTTCTCTGATAACCTGCTAATCTCTAACACATTTTCCCCCCTGATACAGGATTCCAGTCCATTCATCTGATTATCCCCAACAACTGCTCCAATCTTACTCCTGGGTAGGGGCTCTGTCCTCTCCTTCACCCTGAGAGCTATTCGTCTTCCACAAGGTAAAGAATTTCTAGGTAGAGACAGATGCTCGTTCTCAGAGAACAAGCCATTATCCCCAAACACAATGACACATCCCAGGCTCTACAGCAGCTTGCATTATTGGATCTTTTTTTTTTTTCTGGCAAAGAAGCCATAATTCAGGAATCTATGCAAAAATCATTAAGCAAAGGTTGCCCCTCAAAGTTCCCATCCATCACGCCTCCCCTCCCATCCTGCCCTTCCTGAGACTGACGACGTGTCAGCCTGCTGGTACGCACGTCTGCAGCAAGGTCTTCGCCTTGCTTCTGCAGCTGCTTTGTAGCCTGCCGGGGAGGGGTGACAGCCTGCTCACCACGAAAAATGCAAGTTCAGGACTGGAGGTGGCTGAGAACATTTTAACATATTGGCAAAGACACCACAGAGTTAGAATAGTTATGCTGAGAACTTAAACATTCCCTTTCAGATCCGACTGAGTCCTCAACTTAAAACTTTTACATAAAAGGAGACATGGATGATAAAACAACAAATGGGCAGGGATGTTGTGTTCCTCTAGAAAGTCAAGAGAGCAAACGGGAGCTCCCTGAGCTTTCCTGACCTGCCGCCTCAGGCCCACCTGGATATCAGCTCCCTGGTGAAGGAGAAATACCCTTTGTAAGGAGTACAGTGGGAGACAAAAATAAAAAGGAACAAAGAAATGCACATCACGACTAAAAGAGGTACATAGAGAGCAATTAGCATAACTCCTTAGGCTGACAGACTGAATGCCTACAAATAGGAACAGAACACCACTCCCTTACATCGTTTCCACAGATGTCTGTTTCCCCACTATTTCCTTGAGGACAAAGGTCACATCTTAATCACTATAAGTATGACATGTTTAATAGCACCTGATATACAACAGGTGGGTAATAAATGCATCTGGCACAAGGGATCAAGCAAATCCCTGAATTACAGATTGATTAGAAAGATTAATGGCTCAATGATGGTCAAGGACTAGCACTTAAACTAACCAAGAATACTGCCCAGAGGGTGTGTATCCAGCTGAAGCCCAAGTAAGGTCCTCCTGCTGCCCTGCCCCCCTCCCCCGCCACTAAACTGCCACTCTTCTCTGCAGGATCATCAGAAAGCTTAGCCACAGCCCCTCTGGAGGCACAGAATAAACTAGACAACTTAGAGAGACCAGAACTTCTTCCCCTGTACACTCAGAATGTAAGACCTCTCCACTGGCCACAGGGTGGAGGTGGTGCCATGCTCCTCTGAATGGTTCAGAGTCACGCTCAGGCTGTGCTTCGTCAGTGATTCTCAACCAAGGAGGGCGATACCCTCCCACGGACCTCGGAAAAGGAATGAGGGCATTCTGGATTGTTATAGTAACTTGGGGACACGGCTAGAACGCAGTGGGCAGCGACAGACCGGGGTGCTAACTGCACAGTAAGCAGCAAGAGAGTGCTCGTTGCTGAGGACCATCCTGCCTGCTTCCTTGTGAAACACTGACAGTTTAAACATTCTCTAGAATAGATGGCATTGTCCTAGGGTCCTTCTGTATTTAATTCTCTCTGCATAAAGCATCTAATCGGGTTATCAGACATCCTGTCAGGGTCTTCTGTCTGAGGATATCTACAATAGTAACACTGATGGACAACATTTGTTGAGCATCACTGCATGCCAGGCGCTGAATCTTCACAACAACAAATTTGGTGGATACTATTTGTGTGTGTCTGTGTGTGTGTGTGTGTGTGTGTGTTAACGCGGGCCTCTCACTGCTGTGGCCTCTCCCGCTGCGGAGCACAGGCTCCGGACGCGCAGGCTCCAGCGGCCATGGCTCACGGACCCAGCCGCTCCGCGGCATGTGGGATCTTCCCGGACCGGGGCACGAACCTGCGTCCCCTGCATCGGCAGGCGGACTCTCAACCACTGCGCCACCAGGGAAGCCCCTGGATACTATCTTTTAATTCCCAGATGAGTAAACTCATTCAGAGCGAAAAACTCAACTTAGCAATAAGTGGAGGAGACCAAGTTGTGAACCCAGGTTCCTCTAACCCCCAAGTTCATATACTCGGCCATTAAACAACCATCCTGGTTTTGAGATCAGGCAATAACCCAAAGCCTGGTATACACAGGGGAGCATGTAGATGCCCAGGGGCTTGGGCAGAGCCCTGACCACTGAAGGAATCTCATAACCAAAGAACCTTCAACCAAGGTGAAAGGGACTATAGGTCCCTGGGCAGTGCTGCCGGCTGCAGTCCTGGGAAGAATCCGATCTGCAGCAATGGTGCATTACTCATTTTGTGTATCTGACTGGGCTGGCAGTGTATTCACTGTGCTGCAACTAACCGTTCAATCTGTTCCCCACGAAAGGAGGTGGCACTTGCAATAATGTCACTGACCCAGGAACAGTGCTAAGAAGTACTGTACACACTCACCTTCTGTCAACCTCCCTCATCCACTCACCGCACTAAGCCACGTTCTTGCTATTCATTTACCAAAGGTAAGACTTCCTCCCTGCAAGGCATGTATATGGACTATTAATTTGCCAACTCTTTATTTTGCAGCTAAGGAAAGCGAGGCTTGTTCAAGGTGATCTAACAAAGTATATGTAATGTCTGGCTAACCTGAGCTTCCTGGACTTTAAATCCGCAGCTGGTCCCAACCTGCAGGCTCAGGACCACCCTTGTGCTAGTCCTTTAAGTATGAGATCCTTGACCCATTACCCCGCACGCTTGTTTTACCTCCCAAGTGTTGGCAATTGAAATCCTTATCTCTGAACTCCGGTGTTCTCACTACTATGTTTTCAATATCTGTTGCCCTATCACCTTCCTCGCTAAGCTCTATTACCCTCCGTGGCCTGGATCTTGGACCTCACTGGACTTCAGTTTTATGCGTGCATACATTTTTCTTGTACATTTCCTCGTATGGTATGCATGCAAATAACTTCCTCTCACAGACCGATCTGCCTTTTTGATGCTTGATTTTGTCCTACATCCACAACTGCAACCGCCTGGCTGCGCAACAGATGAACGCTGGCCTTGCTCCCTGGTTTAGAACGTGGGCAGTGAGACCCTTGGGTGTACCTTAGCTTCTGGCTCTGTTTTCAGTTTGGCTTCTCCACCTCTACCTATGCCCTGATTATTCATGTTAATGGCAGTCATTCATTCATGAAAAGCAAGATGACAGACTCAAGGTATCAAAAACAAACACCCGCAAAAGCAAGCAACAAAGCTGGGATCGTGGAAAGCACATGAGACAGGAAGCAGCAGGGTTCCTGTCTCATTCTGGCCCCGCTCTGTAGTGGCATCTCAGATATAAAATGGCGCCAATAACACATGTCCTGTCCTCTACCTCCATGGAGCATTGTAAGGAACATAAAATAATCGTTACGGAGGTCTTTCAAAAACAAAAGAACACGATCCAGATCAAAACTATGATAGCAATGGATTCCGGTCTTTCCTAAAGAAAGCTTTTTTCTTTGAATTTCCTATAATGCAGCATCACTATCACCATCAAAACTGAGCACTGAGGGGGCTTCCCTGGTGGCGCAGTGGTTGAGAGTCCGCCTGCCGATGCGGGGTATGCGGGTTCGTGCCCCGGTCCGCGAAGATCCCACATGCCACGGAGCGGCTGGGCCCGTGAGCCATGGCCGCTGAGCCTGCGCGTCCGGAGCCTGTGCTCCGCAACGGGAGAGGTCACAACGGTGAGAGGCCCGCGTACCGCAAAACAAACAAACAAACAAAAACAGAAAGAAAAAACTGAGCACTGCTCAGTGAGAGGTTCTCAGGCATGGCTACCCTTCAGAATCAGCACTACGCCTTGCAGGCAACACAGATGCTCAGACCGCTTCAAGCACCTATGGAATGTGAATATTCTGGGTTGGTGCAAAGGAATTTTATTTTTAAAAATTCCTCAAAGGATTCTGATTAGATTTGGGATCCACTTTTTAAAAGTAAGTTTCTCTGTGACAGAGGAATTTAAGTATAACTATGACTCATGAATTTGTTACTTATTCCTTCTAACAGAGGGTATCTGTTTAAATGTAGGGTTTTTTTTTTTTTGCGGTGCACTGGCCTCTCACTGCTGTGGCCCCTCCCGTTGCGGAGCACAGGCTCCGGACGCGCAGGCTCAGTGGCCATGGCTCACGGGCTCAGCCGCTCCGCGGCATGTGGGATCCTCCCGGACCGGGGCACGAACCCACGTCCCCTGCATCGGCAGGCGGACTCTCAACCACTGCGCCACCAGGGAAGCCCCTAAATGTAGGCTTTTTAACTGGAACTCTAGAGTCTGACAACTTCCCTGGCAAAAGGGTTTTCACAAGCATGCTGGCTCTGGAAGGCTCTGGAAAAGCAATATGTCCTATGAACCAGACCTTGACCTACAGGTATGGTAGGAGGAGGGTGTACATGGCGGCAGATGGCTACAGGGGCTTTACCGAGGCCTCCAGGCCTTGCATCCCTTTCAGATTTGTTCCTTCTCTGCCCTACAGGCCCAGCAGCCCAGAGAGGAGAAGTCTGCATCCTTCGTCACGTCCTGATGCCTTCACCTGCCCCCTCCCAGTTGTCCAGGGATTGATTCTTGGAGTGAAAACTCAGCAGCCAGTCACCAGGATTAGTGGTATTTGCGAGATGATTTTAGAGGAAGAAGCTGGGAGGGGGAGAAGCAGAGCTCAGTGGCAGAAAACTCTCTGATCCCCCAGAGGAAACATGCAGCTCTTTCTAGAGGTGATCAAGAACATGCTGGGGGCTTCCCTGGTGGCACAGTGGTTGAGGGTCTGCCTGCCGATGCAGGGGACGCGGGTTCGTGCCCCGGTCTGGGAAGATCCCACATGCCGTTGAGCCTGCGCGTCCGGAGCCTGTGCTCCGTAACGGGAGAGGCCACAACAGTGAGAGGCCTGCGTACCACAAAAACAAAAAAACAACAACAAAAAAAGAGAACATGCCAGAAAGCTTTGTCTGCCTGGTGGGCAACAGAAATGATGCTGGCTAGTAATCATCAAAAACCTTGCTGCCTTCTCCTTTTCAGATGGCTATTCTGCCAGTCTGTTCAATTTGGGGGAAATTCCAATGCTACCGTCAGAGATAGGACATGTGGGGAGGGGTGCTAAGAGCAAAGACAGAACTCGGGCTCCCCAGCTGATACCCAAGGATGCAGAAACGGGCAGTCTTAAAAGTCCCTTAGAATTGAGCTTAGTAGCAGCTGTAAACTGGATAACTGCCAGTTATAATAACTTGTTTCTAAAATAGCCTAATTTCCTCCCTTCCTCCTCGGAATTCTGAATACCTGATGAACTATTAATGGTCAAATTAACAGTTAAATAAATAATAAATTAATTTTATGCTTACTGATTTGCTAGACATTTTCCCCAACCCTAGACATTTGCCCCAACCCATTCTTTATCTCTAAAATCACTAGTCAGTGGTTCTCAAAGTGTGATCCTCAGGACCAGCAAGATCATGATCACCTGGAAGTGTGTTAGAAATGCCAATTCTCGGGACTTCCCTGGTGGTCCAGTGGCTAAGCCTTCGTGCTCCCAATTCCCGGGGGCCTGGGTTTGATCCCTGGTCTGGGAACTAGATCCTACATGCTGCAACTAAGAGTTTGAATGCTGCAACTAAAGATCCCGCACGTGGCAAAACGAAGATCCCATGTGTTGCAACTAAGACCCAATGCAGCCATATAAAGAAAGAATTAAAAAAAAAAAAAAGAGGGACTTCCCTGGTAGTCCATTGGTAAAGGATCCGCCTTCCAATGCAGGGGACATGGGTTTGACCCCTAGTCAGGGAACTAAGATCCCACATGCCACGGGGCAACTAAGTCCACGCGCCACAATTACCAAGCTCGCGCACCTCAACTAGAGAGCCCGCATGCTGCAAACTACAGAGCTCACTTGTCCTGGAGCCTGCACGCCACAATTAGAGAAGAGAAAACCCGCACGCAACTAGAGAAGCCTGCGCGCCACAACTAGGGAGAATCCTGCGCGCTGCAATGAAGAGCCCGCGCAAAACAGCAAAAGATCCCACATGCCTCAACGAAGATCCCACGTGCCGCAACTAAGACCCAAGACAGCCCAAAAATTAATATAAAAAATAAATTTTTTAAAAAAAGAAAAGAAATGCCAGGTCTCAGGTTTCACTTTGGACCTACTGAATCAGAAACTCAGGGGTGGGGTCCAGCAATCTGAGTTTTAACAACTCTCCAGGTGATGCTGACCCACTAGAAATTTGAGAGCCATTACCATAGAAGTCCCCTTAATGTCCCCTAAACACACCAAAAAGAAATAAGAATCATTTTCTTTCAAGAATCTTCAAAATCTTAGTTTATCTGAGTGAATTCATAAGCAAAACAATAACATGTTGACATTTTTGCTTGATGAAGACTATTTTTTTTTTTTTAGAACTAAAAGATCACACATTTCCCCAACACAAAAACAGCATATGACTTACAAATTCTCAGGAGAATTATGGTGAGTTGTTTTGTCTTAAAACACATGACTTGACCACCACATTATTTGCCTGCAAATATGTTCACCAAATTCATGATAGGTGACCCATGTGTTTGAAAATTCTGGTCCTAATGGCATTAATGTTTTAAGTCCTGCTCAAGAAAACAAAATGCAATATTTCAGATGGGACTGAATTTTAAAATATGCTTTTTTGCAATTTATCTACAGTAAGTATAATACATTTTCATATAATACATTTCTAACATGGAACCATTGCCTCTTTTCCTGTTAAACCCCCCATCCCCTGCCATATTAAATCTATGCTTGGCCCAAATATCATGGGTCCATACATTTGTGTGGTCTTCTTAGGCTTCAAAATAAACCCAATTCCTGAAACACATCTAGGAGTAAGTTAATAATGTAGTATCTGAAATACTGGTTTCGTTGGCTTGTAGGTCCTTTTGATGGTGTTGAATAAAAGCTGCCTTTACACATTTTTTCTCTGTGTTTCTAGCCTGGCTTCTCAAATTCTCCACAGTCACAACATGACTGGTCAAACATGAGGCCTCCATCACATCACCCTCTGATTAAAGAAGGAGGTACATGTCACTTGAAGGTCTCTTTCCCAAGCATGGACATCATGAACAGGCTAAAATTTTAATCCTTTGTTCCCCAATGGCCATTTCCTCCTGGACCTTTTAGGATAGCTAGAAGAAGAAAAATTACTATTCTCTCCTTAGGAATAGTTTGTAGATCCTTCTCTTAATCATCAACAAAGAGATCCTGGCTCTAAGTCTTCACTGTCTTTCAAATAGTTAAAAGGTTGAAACTTTCAAATACAAGCCCCAATAACTAAATCCATAAAGCATTCTCATAAACTAACACCCACTTTGTTAGCCAGAAGGAGATACAGTAGAAAATGTGGGACCATGAAGAGCTGGCTCGTCCAGAGTCCACAGAAATAAAGATCCATTTATGGCTGCATTTTCCATGCTGGTTTTCCAGGATGGTCCTCAACTTGCTGACTCATGGTATAAGTTTGTGCTTTAACGTAATCAAAGAGAAACAGTGGTGTGTTGGAGCCAGCTTGTACCAGCTGATCGCTAAATATGCAAGCCGAGTGTCAAACACAACCATTATTAAAAATTAAACTATATAAACTTACAATTCAACAAGTTATATTCAAAACTCATCACTCCATAATTATTTTACTCAATTTTACTATTATCTATATGGTTGAGGTTACTTCCATCTACTTGCATAGTGGAGATACTGGGTTGGCCCAAAAGTTCATTCAGGTTTTTCCATAACTTCTTACGGAAAAACCCGAACGAACTTTTGGGCCAACCCAACGCTATGTAATGGTGAGTTACTACGCATCTGTTCCCAATCTCACAGTGGATGATGTCCTGTTGATGGTGTGAAATTGGTCACTGTGGGAGTATTTACATCACAGGAGTCAGCAAATGCTACAAATCCGAATCCCTGTCATCCCCAAGCCAGCAGCTAAACTTTTAACAGCAACTATGGCATCCATTCCAGCTTTTTCTTAATGGGACTAGAACTAGAATTCTGAAGGCGAGAAGAGTAGGGCTAGGGGACTTTCCATCAC
The DNA here is from genome assembly GCF_005190385.1 of Monodon monoceros. Taxonomy (NCBI): domain Eukaryota; kingdom Metazoa; phylum Chordata; class Mammalia; order Artiodactyla; family Monodontidae; genus Monodon; species Monodon monoceros. The sequence continues at coordinate 13,529,726 of NW_021703780.1, forward strand.
TACAGGCACAGGCACGTACCACCAAGCCACCTACCACCAAATCATTGTCAGTCCAGAGTTTCCAATTAATCTATTACTGATTTACTATTTCTATGATCTGCGATGGAAATTAGTCTGACTCAGAAACGTAACTGTGTGTGCATCACCAAGAACTCACACAAGAATCATATCTGCAAGAAAAAGAAAAGGCCACTTGACATTTGTATGGACCTTCACCAGGCTCACAGAATTTGATGGATGAGCCCATCATCGAGTCCTCATAACTACTTCTATGTTGAGTTTCATTATCCACATTTAGCAGATGAGAAATGTTAGTTCAGGTGACCCATCCAAGGTCACAATCTAGTAAGTTGCACAGCCAGGACTCACACCCATAAATCCAAGTCCAGTCGATGTTCCTTAGTTTCTACCACAGATTACTGCTTTTTATGCCAGTCTGTTTCGAAAATGGGAATTTTTTTTTTTTTCAAATGATCAACATCTGGGTTCACTTTTCTCCTTCCTTTGGTTAGCAATGCAGCCAATGACGATGCACCCATGTCCACATGGATAGATAATGACCCCCAACAGCCCTGTTCCCTTCCCGACCACACACAGAAACTATGTCCACACTGCAATGGCCTAGATAAATCAGATCCAAACACACTCAACGTGAATTCTTAAAGACGTTGTAGGCACGTGAGCATGATAAGGAGTGTTTCTATGCTTTGGAACTAACTTATTCACACCCAGGGGAAAGATCTGCGGTATCCAATTTAAATCGAATCATAATAGTGAATTAAAAAGCCAGGTTCTTGCATTCAGTGGTAAAAATGGATATATATGCATGTGTGTGTGTGTGTGTGTGTATAGTTTTATATAGTTTATTTTACACACACACGTACATTCTCCATCGGGGGGAGAAAACTATATACACATACATATACACATGTATGTGTACACATGGGTATATATACATATACATACACGTTTTTCCCCATAGTTTGTTCTTCCCCATTCTTAGGGAGCGATACAGCAGAAAAGAAAAAAAAAAAATCACTGCCCTTTATCAGATATGTACACATTTTATCCTTGCAATATGTCTAAAATGATTTTATGACTAAATCCTGGGAAAAATGTGAAGAATGCCTGGCTAGATACGTGCTTTTCCAGTAAAAACACAGCATTGCTTATTAACAGCAGCATTTGGAGAAGGCTTTTTGACATGATGTACATTTTTGTTTTAGCTTGAGACTAAATCCTGTTTGGATCTAAGTTTTCTTTGGCTTGAAGAGAAAGTTTAACCGATTGTACAAGACAGGCCCTCGGGCCCTACAGGGCATGTTCACCCCCCAGGGCCAAATGAAGTGCTAGCCCGTTAAAGTGCCTCTTGTTCCAAGACCAAGCCAGGGTTAAAACCTTGAGATGTTTTCTCAACACGTTGAGCAGAAATAACTCTAACAACAGGAAAAAAGCACGCCCATCTGTCCCCTTGTCAGGATTTTTGAGGCTCAACTGACTGACCTCGGAGCTGGAAAGCATTTTACAGGCAGTGGAAGAAAAGTTAAATGTGGCCATGGATGGATACAAAGAAATTCTTAGCGGTCCGGAGTGAATCACTAATACTGGGATCCTGAGAATAGATTATGGAGTTTCCATTTTATCTCACAATTTTGGTGGGTGTGTGGTGATGACTTAAAATGATGTCAGGTTACTGAGCCAACATTTTCTTGGAAAGAAATTTCCCTACTGTTTTACTCAAACTGTAAGTAAACGGGGCTGAGGCGCTGGTCCGTGCTGAGGACACTTTAAAGTAATCAGGCTGTCAAATTAAAAGCAAACGCTTTCTCAGCATTGCTGAAGACTGAAATAGTGAAAAGTGCGTTGTCTTCTAAGTATATCAGAGTTAAGTCATTTCTGCCTCATGGTTCCAGAAAACAGGAGGTGGATGTGTACGGAAGGGCCCCTAACTCTCCCTCTAACCCACTAGATCTCAACTGGGGAAAATTCTGTCCCCCAAGGGGCACTTGGCAATGTCTGGAAACATCTTTGTTGTCACAAACGTGGGAGTGGAAGGTGGGATGGAGCTACCAAGCATGCAGTGGGTAGAGGGCGGGGATGCTGCTAAACATCCTACCGTACACAGGACAGCCTCCTGCCCCCATCCTCCCGCCTCCAACAAAGACTTATCAGGCCCCAAATGTCAAGAGCGCTGCTGCTGAGATTCCCTGCTCTCGCAGGAAGCAGAAGTGATCAGCCACAGAATCTTCCATCGCCATTCTAACTGGTTCCTGGGCCCCCTCAAAACCCTTCTCTTCCATGACCTACATGCTTGCTACTCATACTGTGGTCCACAGATCAGCAGTATCAGCACCACCAGCGAGCTTCCTGGAGATGCAGAACCTCACGCCCCACAGAGGACAACGGAACCAGAATGTGCATTTCACCAAGAACGTCAGGGGACTCCTATACACCTTACAGTCTGAGGAGCATTGTGGAAGCACCCCTTTCACCCATCCTCCAGTCCTTCCCCACAGGGCTGTTTGTCCTTCTCCTGCTCACTCAGCATTAACTCTCTCCACTCTGCCCTCCGAATACGCAGATCTAGTAAAAGCAGCTATGCTCTCCAACGTTTTTTCCAAAATGTCCTCTGCAGCAGAGGCTCCCTGCAGACACCAGTTCACGCGACGGCCCTTCCAGGAAAAGGTAGCTCCACCCCCAACAACTCGGAGCGGGCTCCACCACTGCTTCCTCTATCCTAGTTCAAAAATCCCTTCTCTTCTGATGACACAGCCAGGTCCAGATGACAGGGCCATCTGCTTACATTTATTGCTTCAAGGTACCAGTTTTCAAGTCGCGTTCAGCCTTTACAGGTGTTCTGGGTACCTGGCTGACTGGCATTCCGATTTGGTCTCACCTCAACCATGGAATTCTTCAGGGACCACATGGATGGACATCTTACACGAGGGCTGCTGGTTCTTTGATCTTTTCGACAATGGCAATCCCCACCCCCACTTCAGAACATTCATGCACTCATTCATCACACATTTATGGTGCACCCCTTTCATACCTGACTCTGTGCTAAAGACTATTAAGAATACCATGCTGTCCTTGTCCCCAAAAAGCTTACAGTCTAAAAGAGAGAGGAGGCAGGGAAAATCTTCGATTTTGGCACTAGCGAGGGGCTTCAAGAATTACAAGTCAGAGAAAGGCTCAAAGAATGTCATGGTCTACCCTTGCTGGGATGGGATATTTGGGTCATCTTTGTTGGCTAACCCTCTAGCCCACATGCTGGTCTGAGAACCAGGGCCAATGCACAGAAATGAAAATATGGTATGGCGAGTTTGTCATAACACCAAATTTCTATGATTCCTTCTGAGATCATATTATTCTTACTTTGGGGACGTTAAAATGTCCTTTCCTTTTTGAAAAGATTAGGAAAATTATTTTAAAATGTCCTTATATTAAAACAAAGACTTGACATACATATATTAGTTCCCCATCAATTTCACAAAACTCATCCTTGAAAGCTAGCAGCAGCTCTCACGGTCTGCACAGAAGGGCCTGCTTCCATGGGGAACAGTCCAGGTGGAGTGAGTTAGAGTTGCTTTGAAGCCACATTTGCATGGCTCTTTACACAAGACAGAGAAATCACCAATTTTCTTCATTAAAAAAAAGGACTGATGGAAATTACAAGAGTGCTTATATGCCCTTATGCCACCCCTTTGTTACCACCACTAATGGAATAAAATGTCTGAGAGCGACTGTGCACATCTCTCCATGAATTCAAGAAGTTCTTCTCATCCCCTTTCCTAGAGGCAGGGGAGCTCCAGACCTTGGGGACAGTGGTTGAAGTTTCAATGGGCCGAGCTGAGAGGTTAAAAGCCCTTGAGGGGCTTCCCTGGTGGCGCAGTGGTTGAGAGTCTGCCTGCCGATGCAGGGGACACGGGTTCGTGCCCCGGTCCGGGAAGATCCCACATGCCGCGAAGCGGCTGGGCCCGTGAGCCACGGCCGCTGAGCCTGCGGGTCCGGAGCCTGTGCTCCGCAACGGGAGAGGCCCGCGTACCGCAAAAAAAAAAAAAAAAAAAAAAAAAAGCCCCCCAAACCATATGGCCCATTTTTTTTTTTTTTTTTTGAAGAGGGTGCTTTTCCTCTTTGGAATGCTCCTTCCTGTAGGAATTTGCATGCAAATCTGAGGCTGCCTCTGAGATAGAGGATGTCTCTGTCCCAAGTAGGCCCAGGAATGGTCAGCGTGGGTGATTTCTGCTCTTGGCCTCAGAGAGCGAGCTTCCCCTTAGGTTTGTCTTTCCACTTCTCCTCCCAATAAGGTGATTCTAAGTTGCGGGCAGGGATGGGAGGATGAGTCTCTCGCAAGGGCAGCTGGGAGGGCTGGATTTTAGTGACGGCCTTAGGGCTGAGTCCCTGCAGGTCCCCTCCTGCTACCTGTCTCCTTGTGTTTTGATGGGAGAGACTCTACTGAATTTTCGAGCTCACTGACCCCTCTTCCTTCATCTCCCTTGCTGTTTTGTCCTCTGCTATAACACGAATCCTGTCCCTGGTTTACACCTCTCCTTGCTCTGTGTTTTCTCTGGGTGCCTTGTCCACTCGGAACTTGACCGCTCTGCTCTGAAGACGCCCACGTCGCCAACCTCCAGATTCACATTCCCAGCTCCTTATATCTCGCCTGGCGGGCTGTCTCTACAAAGCCCAGAAATGTCCGAAACAGAGCTCAGCATCTTCCCCTCCAAACCTGCTTCATCCACTTTACTTCTTACATCTTCATTATGCTTTTACTAGTCGAGGAGCATGCTATTTGTAGAAAGATCTCAGAAGGCGAAATCACTAAGTTTACAAAGAAATCAGGTAAGCCAAAAGAGAATTTTTGAAAAACAACTGAAAAGTCAAGGTGCTCAATATCTATATTCATCTATTTATCTATCTGTCTAATGTTGGACACATGAATGCATTTTCCTCTCTGGATGCACACTTTATAGAAATCTGATTTTCTAACTAGAATCTAATCTAGAATCTCGTCCCTGACTTTCCTTAGAAGCAAGGTATCAAACAGAGAAGGGAAGAAGGAAAGAAAATTCTTGGATGAAGCACTGAGGACGACGTGAACTTCTGCATTCTCTCTAATACCTTTGCCAGATTCTCTTAAAAGCATAAAAACTGGTTTAAAAAGGACCGGGAAATCACTGCTAAGTTATTAGGACAATAAGTCTGGTTAGCTAAAAGGAAGCTTATTTCATTAATATTGTACTTTTGTGAACAGGGGGTCAATTTCTCTTTTACTAGGCATGTGAAAACATGTTGTCATAATCTGGACAGTTACTACCTCCTCAAGTCAAGCAGCTGGTGAGTGGTGAGAATGTGGAACTTAACTCTGACAAGAGTGTAACACTTTACGAGCCAGTATAAACTACTTATCCCCCAGTAAGCTGGCTTCTAGGATATGACGCTGGTATTGTTGCAAAGCTTGAAAGAGTGGAAACAGGGAGAGCTGTGGCTGAGACTTTTATCTTAGAGCAGATGAGACAGTGTCAAAAAAGGTTAAACCATCAACAAAAACAACCACTACAGATTTTGCCTCTAGTAGAAGGAGTGCCCACTGGTGGAAACCCTGTGAGTCTCTAGTTAAAGAGGAAAATAATCAATATTGACTTTTAACTGTTCAGTTCTCAGCAGTTGCAACAGAAGTGCAATTGACCCTTGAACAACATGGGTTTGAATTGCGTGGTTCCACTTACACGCAGATTTTTTTCAACAAATATGCAGCCAGCCCCCTATATCCTCGGATGTGACGAACCTATACACTATTTGAGGTTGGCTGAATCCGCGGATGTGGAACCTGTGGATACTGGAGGGTGGACCCAGGACGTGAGCATCCCTGGATTTTGGTATCCACGGTGCGTCCTAGAACCAATCCTCCATGCATACCGAGGGTCGGCTGTACCATGTTTAAATCTCATGAGTGTAACTGAGTATTTTTCCCCCTGTAGGGTCAACAGCCCTGCCCCAGGGATCTCTTGATTCTGAAACCTCAGCTGCTACATTTTCTCAATCACTAGTTGATCCATGTGATTAAAGAAAATAAGATCTTCCTATGTTGCCCATTATTTGTTTCTAGGCCTATCACTTGCTGGTCACTTATTTCCCTAGAATTTAGAGCATTCTCTAAGCACGTTTCAGACTGTTCCCCCTTTCTTTTTATTTGCCCTTTTGATGTAGTTTCATAAAACAGGGACAGTGTATATTGGTCAGGAAGATTTTATGGGTTCTCTAACTTGTTTTTCTTAAATTGTTTTTTTAAATTGTCACATTTACAATGTTTCAGGTGTATGGCAAAGTGATTCAGTTATATATATCGTATACTATACATATTCTAATATTCTTTTCCATTATAGGTTATTACAAGATATTGAATATAGTTCCTTGTGCTATACAGTAAGTAGGTCCTTGTTGTTTATCTATTTTATGTATAGCAGTATGTATCTGTTAATTCCAAACGGGTTTTTAAAAATTAGAGATAACTGGCTTATAGCAGTGTTCTTCTGGGTGACAACAGACACGCCAACTCACAAGCTAAGAACAACAGAAGAAGAGAGACAGAACACATTACTTCTGAGATCCTTACAGCCCAGGATCAGGGCTATAACGCACGCAAGGCTTAGCTGCAACAAATTAGGAAAGCTGGGTCTCCTTTCAAGTGAGAACCATTTCCATGGGCCCAGACCTCTCCCGTTCTCAGTTATCTAACTTCCAGCTCTCACTGACATTAAGCAGGAACAGAGAGCATCTGACGTCAGAGCCGCCTCCTGCCAGCCCAAGGCTAGAGTCTCCCCACTGCAGAAAATGAAGAGGACGCCACTGCACGTGGAGCTTGTGGCCCTCAAAGTTGCTAAGCTTTGGTGCAATTACACATGAGAACTATCTTCTCTCCCCCGAGCATCAAATGGTATCTTACGTCTCTAGAAAGGTTTCACAATACCCAAAACCTTTTTCTCGCCGGCCAAATGAGGCAGGTGGTTTTACTCCAGGCTGAGTTCAGATTTGTTGATACAGAATTTTTAATAACTGTTAAAACAACGTTTTGGATTTTGAACGTCTTGTTGAGTATATATGCATATACATACATAGCTGTAAGGGCGTGTCTATACATAAACATATAAATACAAATACACCCCACCCCCTGCAACGCGCACACAACACTCAGAAAGACTGGGCCTCTAGCGGGAGGTAGAAGTCTGCCCGATCGCAAACCCAGCAGAACGCATCCAACTGTGGACATGCGCCACCGCCTTCACAGCAGAAGCAAACACACAAGGCACTTCATGCTGCTTCATACGACGGCAGGCAAGAGGATGGAATCCCAGGGCCCTGGCTTCCCAGCTGAGAGCTCGGGCTTCTGCCATTTCCTAAAGCAGAGGAGCTGACTGGCTCTTCGGGCGAAGCCACTTTTCTATCACGTTTATCGTGCTGCTCCTTGTCAGTGCCATCCTCTAACCGCTTCTCCATCCTCCTCTGCCCCCCGCCCCCCAAACTCTCCTGGCCCTGAAAGCAGCAGAGGTATCAGCAGCGGCCAGTCTATGGGTGCTGGGAATTCACGCGACTTCGTGTGCAACTCTTGAAATAAGCGTAAAAAAAATAAAATGGTTTCCCTGCTATGGTTAAATAGCAGGGTTGATGCTATTTCTGGCTTTATCAATTATGCCATTGATGCTATGGTTGATCTTTAAAAAAAAACAAACAAAAAAACTTAAATATGACAACACAGTGACACTGGAGGGAGCTCTAAACGTCTAGTGGCAGGAAAAAAATGTTGAAATTATATAGTCTAAAATTTAGAAGAGACGTTCACATTTAGGGGATTGATACTGAGCCGAATTCTGGCTTTTGCTGGTCCGTGTGTCCACCCTTGACAGGGATCCAGACCAGCTGACGGTTAATGATACGAACATAAGTGCGTGCACGGCGGGGGCTTGCGGGGGAGCAAATCAAACTCTCCTTAACTTCAGAGTTCTTGGCCAAAAAAGGAGGCCAATTATTCTTGGCTTCCACATGACCTCTAAAAAGCATTCCCTGGAAATCTTTTCTTGGAGAGCTCTTTTAATCAACAGTATTTAAGAGACAGAGGAAAATAACAAAAGAAGGATCAGAGAAAGTGAAACTTGTTGAAACCGGGCACGTTTTGCTTTCCCATTTTCCAACAGAAGATGCTTTGGGAGGAACGTGCCTTCTAGCTCCACCCGTGCCCTCCCAAAGCCCCCAGTGATGAAAGGACATCTGGCCCACATCTTCCCTGGGGGCCAGACCCAACTAGGCACAACAAGCTCTGATCCGACAGGCCGTGCGAGATATTGGGTTAGGGCCATTTCAACACGCTGGGGGTCTCTCAGGCTCAGCCTCCTACTTGACTTTAAAGTCCAAGCTCACTGGAGCAGGGCAGAGCCCACCGAGCGCAGTCCTGTCCTCGGATTCACATCCTCGGGTTGTAGTCAAGCTGTGTCTCCAGCCCCCAACCCACACGCACGCGTACACACACTCCAAGAGGGCCGTTTTCTGATCCACATCCCGTGAAATGCCAGCGCTCCCTCTCAAGCAGCTCATCTTTCAGCCACAGGGGTGTGACTCCAAGCAAGGGGCTGGCAGTACAGGCTGGAAAGACCATCCAGCCGAAGCACACACTCTTTATTTTATATGCATAATGATCACTTTTCCAGTCACCCAGCTTTTAGTCTGGGAAACTTTCTTCCTTCATTTAACAATATTTATTGAGCATCTAAAACATTCGTCCACCACGCTTGGCTTGGAAGATATCCTGGTATTTGTCTAATCTCTCAAAAGCAAGCCTTTTGCATCTGGAGCTCTCGGAATATCAAATGCGACCTGGACACAGGAATCCACATTCCAACCCCTTGCCCTGCCCTGGAATAAGAGTGGGATCCGCGTGTGAAGTGCATTTGCATGTGTTCCCCTGCGTGTCACATGTCAGCAGATAAATCTGCTCTGTAATAAGTATATCGCAGCCACACAAAACTTACTAGTCAACTTTTGACTAAAGACGGTCTCGTAGGGAGCTGTCTACTTTCATCATACTAATAAAAGCCAAAAGGAATAGCCATGAGCTATAAACGACTATATGGTCAGAGTCAGGACCTACATGATATTTTTTATTTTATCCTGAAACACCTTTATTTCCCAGCCTACCTCCTTTCAATTTTCCCCGCCTACCTCCTTTCAATTTTCCCCAGTGTCCACTACGACGTCATGCACCTTGTGGATGGAAATTACCTGAGCTATAATTCAAAAAGCTCTCAAGGAGCTGGGCCCAGAAATGCAACAGACTGGTCACGCAGGAAGCAATAAAACAATCTGTTTTATACAGCCTGGGTTTCATAAATCGTTAGCACTACACGAGAAGCGATCTCAGAGGTGAACTATGCCAAGCTCTCCTTTTGACAGCTGAAGCACCAGGCTCCCGGTTGCTATGGTCGATTGGAGGAGACCCAGTCTTCAACCACAACTCCTGCCCGCCACTCCTCCCACAGATCACTTACAGCACATCCTGTCCCTCCGTCTTGGCTAATATTCATGCATCTCATGTGCAAAGTCTGCTAATGTCCTTTACAGAACACTCAGGCAATCAGTGCTCCAATGAAGACGTTAAGTTTACTGGAGGTGAAAGAAGAGGCAGCAAATGGGGAGAGGCGATGGTGCTGGGGGCTGGGAAGGGAATCTGGGCTTTGGGGCTTTAACCCTGCTCCTCACTTCTTCATGAAACGGCAGTGCATTAACTACCCTGTGCTCTCCATTTTTGGAAGGGAAAGACGGTAAATGTGTTTGGGATGTTTTCTTCTACTTTAAATGCAGACGAGGTTGATGGCCCACAGCCCTTGTTTTCTCTTTCTCTCCACCCTCTATAATTTGCCTTCATTAAATTAAAACAACAGGACACTAAAGAAGTGGAACCCTTGGAGGAATGGTGAGGTGGCTAGAATTTTTGGATTCCTTTTCTCTCTAAGTGAATCACACCCAGAAGAACCCAAGTGAAATAGCTTTTCAAGAAACTAAAGGAAATTTTGAGCAAGCCCTACTGTGATTCACTCCCAGTCAGCTACTAATGGAGCCATCTCTAGTTTCAAGGTACTGCGAAGATGAATGAGCTTGAACTTAACACACGTACTGCATTCATAACCTCTGAAGGCTTTACTAGATGTCCTACTTCCTTCATATCTGCCATATGGAATTAGATCGGTGAAAGTTCACAGCAGGAGGAGGCCAGAGGTCATCCATGGGAAGCTGTGGCTCAGAGAGATGATGAGACGTGGCCAAGGTCATGGAGGAAGTAGCAATGATGTCTTAAGTTTAAAAGGTCCCATTCTAAGGCACTACACTCTTACCTAAAGTTTTAACTTTAGGTTAAGGACAGAAACACATTATTAAAATGTTTTTAAAAAAACATTCTCCCCTAAGGCTATGCCTTTACGATGCAAAATAATATGGATGGAATGACTGGAGTCGGATACTGCATGCAAACCAATGCCTAGGTGGACACTGGAATGGCAGTAACTCCTCTCCCTGGGGCACTCAGAGGTCACCAAGAGATGACCTTCTCACGGTCAGTCTGTCTTAAGAATATGTCGATACATGTTCCTCAAAAGTATCTGTATCACCCTTCAGATGCTGAGGACGGTTTCATTTACAATATCTTGTTTGCTTATATACATCACTTTCAATTAGATACTGCAAGGTGTTTAGTAAAAACCATACTTCAGTTAAAGAAGTGGAGAAGCAAGGAGAGACTAAAATGCCCAAGGGCACAATACTGTCAGGGAGTCGAGGAATTAGGCTAGAAACCTATGCTCTGAAATCCTGGGTCAGTAGTTTCTCATCACTGGATCATGTGTAGCTAGAAGCCCAGCTGGAGGGTATGAGCTGCTGCACACCCACTGTGAATCTGGGTTAGTCTGGGTGGCCTGTGACGTAGGGGGAGAGACGTTATATCTGTATAGAGGCCTGTTTGATGAGACTTATGGCAGCAAACCAACAGTAGCTGATACATGGTATCTGAAGGTCAGTATTTCTTGGACCTTCTCAGCAGCTGGCAGTCTAAGGAGGGAACTGACTCTGAGTAGAGGGTCAGGTGGAACTGGGAGGGATGCTGGAGGGGGGCAGAGTGATGTTGATAAAAAGAGACGTAACAGTGGGAGCATCTACCAACCCAGCCTCTCGGGAAGGCAGCGGGAAGGGACAGTGGGGTCACAGCGAATGTGACTCTGCCATGTTTTATGGTCTGAAAAGAGAATTTTTAACACTCAGGAGGGAAGGGACACACTTCCCTATCTCTGCTTGGTAAAAGAGTAAAAGAATGACCGATCACCAACCCTTTTAACATCAAAGGGCAGAAACAGGAGCTGATGAAACATTCCGGAAGGGTGTCTGGGGGTCATACCATGAACATGGGGAGGGGCGGAGGGAGGAGGGGGTCACCACGAGCCTGGCAGAAGCAGGGCTGGAAGGCGCTTGGGAGAACCTTGGTGACATCTCAGGAATAGGCAGGAGGACAAACAGGCTGGGAGGTGGCTGGGAGTTTGAGGAAGAAAGTATTGTCTTATAGGTACCTTAATGCGTACTCCTCGAATGTACCCTTAGGATGGTACAGTCTTGTGAAATGTGACTTAGTGTCTCTTTTAAATTTTTAAATAAACAGTAGTTATTTTATATAATGTCATCACCAAAGCTGGCTTTCACATTTGTTCCCTGCCCCCCATTTCTAAATCCAGTTCGCTGTTAAATGTGTTCATGTTAAGCTGCTGAGTGAAACATTTCTTTCACCAAATAGGTACCCTGAAGATGACACTGAGGAGTATGCTGAGCAGAAAGAATATGACGAGGACGATGATAAAAGTTAATGGGGGCTTCCCTGGTGGCGCAGTGGTTGAGAGTCCGCCTGCCGATGCAGGGGACGCGGGTTCGTGCCCCGGTCCGGGAGGATCCCACATGCCGCGGAGCGGCTGGGCCCGTGAGCCATGGCCGCTGAGCCTGCGCGTCCGGAGCCTGTGCTCCGCAACGGGAGAGGCCACAGCGGTGAGAGGCCCGCGTACCGCAAAAAAAAAAAAAAAAAAAAAAAAAAAGTTAATGGTAACTTAGGCCACACCGTCTGATCGGCACCGTCTAAATTCATGACATGTATTTTGTAATTTTCAGAACCTCTATGGCTTTAATATAAGGAAAATGAGGACAATATGGTTAACTAAATTGTCCAAATTCTCAAGGGTAGGTAGCGGAAGTGGGATTTGAACCCCAGTGTGTCCAATTCCAAAACCTACTTCTTATCCTGGACGCCAACAGAATGTTGGGCACGCGGTAGGTGCTTAATAAATACTGGTGATGGAACAAATGAACTGGCTAAAACAATACAGGGCTTCTAACACTTAGCCAATCAAATGACACAATGCACTTCATTCTTCACAGAAACTGGTTACATATACCTCAGTCACTTAACACAATAGAAACAGTCATTATAATTGAACAATGTCACTAGATCGATATTTCCTGCCAAGGAATAAATGGCTCTGATTTGCTTTGACATTTATTTCCCAAAAAACTGAACTCTGCTTTGCCCCGACATTTACAAAGCAGCAGGAGACAGTTACCCTGAGCGGCTGCCTGTTCTGCAGAATTGCCTCTCCTTTTGTCTTCTCTATGCAAAGCACAACCATAATAAACGCAAATTAATAAAAAAACAAAAACAGTAATTGTAGTTGTTGTTATGTGTACCTACTTTTTAAACCTAGTTAAGAATCTGACTTGCAGTTTGTGTAATTTAAAAAGCCAGTTGATGGAGGTCTAGGGTTGTTTCAAGACCATTTTAAAAAGCTCTCAGACATGCAGAAGCCAGGTCCTTCCTGGCCCCTTCACCTCACATATCGTGGTCTGCGGTTTTTAAAAAAAAAAAACAAAAACAGTTGGTTTTGTAGAAGCTACACACAAGTGGACTCCCCCTGCTGGCCTTCTGTGGAAGCGATGTCTCGGCTGACTGATGCTGGATGAGAAACGTAAAGCAAAGAGCATGTTTAAGCTGGCTCCAAAGCATGCTTTATAATGAACCCTTCAAGAACTGAGCTTGGGTTCATGTTCTTTGGCTGGAGAGGATGGGTATCAAATTACCAAAAACGTATGAAGAGCGTGACCCTAATAGCTGCTGTGAGATAGAAGATGACATTGGGGGCAGGTATAGGGAGACCTGCGTTCTTATGTTGCTTCAGCCTCTTATCTTCTGTGACCCTGGACAAGTCACAACCCCAAGCCACCTTCCTCTCCCCCCTGATTATACTTTCGATTTTGAAATACTGTGACTCCACTGTGTGCTTAATTGAGGTCTCTTCCCTGAAGGAATTTATAATCCAGTGGATGATACAAGGCCTAATATCATAAGCCAATTAGAGAGTCAAACAAGTGCTGAAAGGCCTTTCATGGAGGAGAGGAAGCTGAGATGACCTTTGAAGAATAAATCTGATTTACAAAGGTGAGGCACAGGAAAACATGCCTTGCTAATCTTGCCTTGGGATTTCTGACTAAGACTCCTTCACAGGCTCTGTCCGGCATTTTTGCATGTAGTAATATTTGGGAGATTATGTTTTAACCAGTGGTTTGTCTAATAAACCCATGTAAGGGGATGCCTTCTACATGAAGTCCCCTGCTTTAAGCAGGGTTCATAGACACAAAATTCAGAGATATAAAATGATGCAATCCTTTGCTTTACTAATTTTTACTAATTTTTCTTCATTTTCTAAAGGCTTCGGGCCTCCCTGGTGGTGCAGTGGTTAAGAATCCGTCTGCCAATGCAGGGGACACAGGTTCGAGCCCTGGTCTGGGAGGATCCCACATGCTGCGGAGCAACTAAGCCCGTGTGCCACAACTACTGAGCCTGCGCTCTAGAGCCCGCGAGCCACAACTACTGAGGCCGTGTGCCACTGAAGCCCGTGCGCCTAGAGCCTGTGCTCCGCTACAAGAGAAGCCACCGCAATGAGAAGCCCGTGCACCGCAACGAAGAGCAGCCCCCGCTCGCTGCAACTTGAGAAAGTCCACACACAGCAACGAAGACCCAACGCAGCCAAAAATCAATAAGTAAAACAAATTAAAGGCTTCATCATGAGCGTCCTTTAAATTGGAAACCTCCAGTGAATGACAAGTATATCAGAATCACATATATTCAGGTCAAACACATCCTCTGTGGAACAAAGTAAATTTAAGTGTTCTCTCATGTGTAACAGTGCTCATCTTGAATGAGAACGGCCAATGCTAAAAGATGTGAAATACTGGGGCTTCCCTGGTGGCACAGTGGTTGAGAGTCCGCCTGCCGATGCAGGGGACACGGGTTTGTGCCCCGGTCCGGGAAGATCCCACATGCCGCAGAGCGGCTGGGCCCGTGAGCCATGGCCGCTGAGCCTGCGCGTCCGGAGCCTGTGCTCCGCAGCGGGAGAGGCCACAACAGTGAGAGGCCCACATACAGCAAAAAAATAATAAAATAAAAAAATAAAAGATGTGAAATACTTAGAAAATAAAAGTCTAAAGGATGCTTCCTGATATTAGCCACAGTCTATGCTCTTGAAAATAACTTAGGCATAATCAATAATAGTTATATATTACTAATTTTCATGTCTTATTGACTCTAGGTCTAGCTGTCTCTATTAGTCTTACTTACTGTGTGTTACTTCAACATGGATATTGAATTAAAGTCAATGGTAGATCTTGTAATAAATTAGTAAGTATGAAAAAAAAGGGAAATTCAGGGTCCTACTCGTGGGTGATGCTCAGTGAAAGCCCTTGACAATCTGGTTACTGCTGCAAACTGGAGCAAGTTTACGCCCAGTTGTAGCAACACGGACCTGATATTTTCCTATGAAGACAAGCAGGAATCCAGGAACCCTCACCCAGATTCTTCTTGAAGGTAAAAAACAAAACAAGACAACCCTTGCTGACTGCATCAGGATTTAAGAAGTCAGGGAGGGGGTAAGGTAAGGATAGGAGAGAACGAGAGTAAGGGTGCAGGTCAACGACGAGGTTCAAGGATGATAAAACTCTTGCCCGTAACTGACCTGGGAGAGAAATGAATGTCATCGTAGTGTGGAGGTTGCTGGTTCATGATGTGAAAAGAGGGGACCCGGTTTCTAGTCATTCAAAAATCCTGGCTCAGATATACCTCATGCCTCTCTCTGATTTCCTCCGAAGGAAGTAATTTCTCCACCCACTAGAATCCAATCTCGATTCATAACATGATTCCATGTGTTTAAGTCATTGCCTTACCTCCCTGAATAGACTGTCAGCCTCCTTGAGGTCAGCTTGTACGTTTTAATTCATTTCTCTATCGCCCAGGAGCTTGCTTGGGGAGATATTACATGTTAGTTGAACATATGACTAAATGCATGAAATATAGGTTTACTAAATCAAGGCAGTAAAGATGCTGTTGGATCTTGGATGCAAATTCTGAGATGTTATCATCTAAGTTAATGTAAATGTGGATTCCAGGAATCGTGAACTATAGAATACAAACTCTGCCAAGTAGCAGAAAACTTTCTAAAAGCTTTCCCTTTCGCTGTGCATGCTCCCAGGCATCCAGTCCAGACCTTGCATGCAAACACTCAAAGGTAAGAAATTTAGTTGTTTTTTTTTTCTTTTTTTTTTTTTTTTTTGCAGTACGCGGGCCTCTCACTATTGTGGCCTCTCCCATTGCGGAGCACAGGCTCCGGACGCGCAGGCTCAGCGGCCATGGCTCACGGGGCCCAGCTGCTCCGCGGCATGTGGGATCCTCCCGGACCGAGGCACGAACCCGTGTCCCCTGCATCGGCAGGTGGACTCTCAACCACTGCGCCACCAGGGAAGCCCAGAAACTTAGTTTGAAGTAAGTCAGGTCTTAATCGTGAGAGACTATTAAGATTAATACACTGCCTTAGGTAGCCTCCTGTGTGTCCTTATCTCCTAAGGGTTTACGAATACTGTGACCCAGTCTTCCTTATCTCAGGAGCACATTAGAGCATTATAACTCCATTGCCCACACTCCTCTCTACCCATACGGTACACTACTTTAATTTTCCCTTTCCAAAAACAAAACAACAAAATCAAACTCCACCAAGTACTTAACTATATTCAAATATCCATATAATTCTATCTATGGCAACAGTCTCCGTCTTTCAGAAATTCAGTTTCCAGCGTCCGCCACCTCCATGGACAACAGAAGAAAATGGGCCTCAGTGTCACAAACTTCGGCACCTCTCAAGGAAATAATTAAACCTCCTAGGACGCCCTCACCCACACCCTAAGAAATTTGAAGGGTGCGCAAAATCCAAACCCAATTCAACACTCATAATAAAAGCCCTTTACTTTAGATAAAGCTTCATCTTGAATTTCTTTGTCTCTCTCCCCCCACAGAGTAGTAAATTTCCAAATTCCCCGAAGGTCATGAGTTTGGCAATGGAACAACGGCACCCTAACGGGGAGAGCCTTGGTGAGAGTCTGCTTCTCTCAAGGCCACTCTGTGGGGCTGTTGTCTCTCTTGGGAGCTACAGGCATCATCAGAGTGAATGAACACTGGGCACAGTGGGAAACTCAGTCTCTGGGGTGATGGTGGAAAACTGGGTACCTGCCACTCAGTGGGACAGGCACCAAACCAGACCTTCTGGCATCGAGGTGCTGCCCTCTGGGGGCTGTCTGCAAAGGAAAGTCCTACGGTTCTCAAGTATTGGGGTGATGAGGTATCTATCTATTCACAGGGGGAAAAGGATTCTCCCAATTCCTTCCCAAACCAGCTTGAAATGGAAGAAAAGGGAAGGTAAATAGCACTTGCTGAAATGGTTCAAATGTGCCAGTGATCATGCCACGTGTTTTATCTTTCATCTTCACACAGCCCTACAAAGTAGGAACCACTGCTCCACAAAGACCATCCGAAGCTCAAAAGGACATCCTCAAAATGACACAGCTAGTATATTACAGATGCAGGATTCAAACCCAGGCCTGTATAGTTCTTAAACTCCTGTTCTTACCACATACCACACTGCCTTTTCAAAAGGAAAAACTGGTTTTTAGGTGCAAAATGTAGTGTGTTCATTTTGTAGAAAGTGAGACTCCCGACTCATCCTTTTTGTTATAGACTTGGATCATCACGTCCACTTATTCTTAGTCTGACCCTCTTGTACTGTGGGTTCATGTCCATAAAATGGGAACCTAATAATGGAAGCCTATCTAGCAGTTATATCTTATGCAACAAATGTTTAATGAATGGCTGAATGAATGGGAGTCAGTGGGTGAGAGAATAAATGAATGAATGAATCTGACAAGTCCATACTGGGACTGAATCGGTAACCTTGGTCTTCAGTGCATCTTAATCACTTTTTTTTTTTTTTTTAAATCCACGTGACATTACATTTTGGTGTCTGAAGAAAAAGCCTGCATGGATGATGCTGGTCCGGCCTTTTTCACTGACACAGCAGCCCACCTGACACAGTGCCGATTTCTATGAGCCACTGAACTTAGCCTGAAGCCAAGATGTCCTTTGGAAGGATGTAGCTTAAGGAAATAGATATTAAAGAGACGGTTATTTGGGCAAACAATTCTAATTCCTGTATACATTCTAAAAGTGAAACACATCCTCAAACAGTCAGAGGGTCAGGAAAATCAAACACTGCTTCATTTTGAGTTTTGAAAATAAAATGCTGTTTATAGAAGACATGCTTTAATTCAGGGGATAAAACCTGAACTGCTTTCTGGAGCCTAAAGAAGCTAATTAAAATGTGACCAGGCAGTGATTATATACTCAGAGGTGCCCCACAGGCCCTTAGATTTCCACAGCTCAGATAATCTCACTCGTGGCTATCATTTATACCAGGTGCCAGATGCTTGGTACAGAAATGGATTTCTACCGTATCATCTCACTGTTCAGGCAATCCTGGTCAATTCCTTGGTATACTGCACATTAAATGAGGTGGCAAGACGCTTCTAACTAACTGAACTATCAAGAGAGTGAGGTTATAATGCATATCCATCCAACCCATTTAGGTATGATCCCCGAAGTTACTAAAGCCCTGGCCTTCATTCTCTCTCCACTCAGCATTCACGCTAAGCTATATTATAAGGAAGCCAAAGATAAAACAGCTTCTGCATAATGAAACGCTAATCCCCAGAGTGTGACGCCCACGGCACAAATGAATGCTAGACAGAAGATAACCAAATGTCTAGACTTATTCAAACCCGCTTCTCGGAGTTCAAACTTGTACTCAAGGCTTTATCAGCTTACGAAGTGTAAACTGGTTTAAAAACACACAGCTGAACGACAATAAAGAGCTAAATCCAGTAGAACCTCTTCACTTGGGCCTCTTGATTTGAGTTAGTCCGTGTTTATCTACCCGAACACAGTAACTGCCTTCTTAAGCTGACAGCAGCTTATTGAAAATAATATACAGTTTGCAGCCTCTGAAAGACATGATGACCTTTGTCCTTCCATTTACTAAATATATTGGTAGATTGGA
This sequence comes from Monodon monoceros, assembly GCF_005190385.1. Lineage (NCBI taxonomy): Eukaryota > Metazoa > Chordata > Mammalia > Artiodactyla > Monodontidae > Monodon > Monodon monoceros. Next base: position 13,548,232 of record NW_021703780.1, read on the forward strand.
ATATTTCCTGATAAGTCCGTGTTTCTGCCTCCTTAAAGTTAAATTAATAATGTTGTACAATTTAAGGATCTGCGGGATTTTGTTCAGTACAATGGACTGAAAGTATGGCTCTCTGGGTTCTAGAATGATGATGTCATTACATCTCAGACATTTTACCAGGAGCCTCATTTCATTTCTATAACAACTCTCCGAGGGACCCAATTTCCTACCTAGGATACTAACTGCGTCCTCTGGCAAATTACCTTACACCTTGGTTTCTCCAACAGAAATGATAATTTTAAAATATGAAGGATTATATGGAATAAAAAGATGGCCAATTAATTCATATTAAGCACCAAAACAACAGGTGGTATATAAGCATATGTAATTTTAATATACATAATTCATTTTTATGTCTTTGTCAAGGTACCTCTTAAAACTTAATTTCTAATGAAAGTAAAAACTGAATTCGAACTTTGGAGATCACTTCAACAGAGGTTAGATATTGATACGGAAGGCCTCATTGATTTGTATCCCAATGGAATGTACTGATTCATGCAGGGGGGTTTCTTTAACATTTACCTTTCATTATGCAAGGAAATAAAATTCACTAAGAAAAGTGACAAGTGTATTATATACCTCTTTTGCACAAATATTTTTATTGTACAACTGTAGGTTCCAGAGGAGTTATTTCAACATCTAAGTCCTAGTTTTCCCCAGGCAGGTGGGAAGTAGAGCTCGGGAGGAAGCAAAAGCAGAAGCAGCTGAGAAAATCATCCATGAGTGAGTTGTGCCCACTACTCCAGCCTTGGGGAGGACCCAGGACACCACATGTGGCAACTTTAATTTACCCTTTGCCTGTTTGATGAAGTCAAGGTACAGCTAAATAACTTTTTATTATTATTCTTTTATCCCCAGCTTACTGCTTTTATTTTTGTTTATGTTTTTAAGTTTTTAAATTGTATGTATCTTTAATTGAGGTATAGCTGATTTACCATATTATGTAAGTTTCAGGTGTACAACATAGAGTCACAATTTTTAAAGGTTATACTCCATTTATAGTTATTATAAAATATTGGCTATATTCCCTGTGCTTTACAATATATCCTTGTAGCTTATTTATTTTATACTAGTAGTTTGTACCTCTTAACCCCTCACCCCTCTCTTGCCCCTCCCCACTTCCCTCTCCCCACTGGTAACCACTAAAGTAACATTTTTATTAATGGAAAAAAAAAAAAAACCTTAGTTATAGCCAAAATAAATACTGTTCTGCTGTTATCTAGAGCCTTCCTGCTTCAAGTATGGAACAAAATAGGGCTCTGAGAGCACCCCTCCCCATCTCTTCTGGAAGCAAGAATTATCTCAAGGCAGGAAAAATAAGATGAGGACATTTTTAATTGTTTTTTTCCTCCCCTCAAATGAGTGAGGAGAATTATGCCCAGTGAGGGGAAACAGAATCAGTACCTAAGTCAAAAATGTAAATAGGATTGTAGGTAAATGTTTAATTTATTCGTGGGGAAAAAATATCAGGGTTTCTTGAGCATCCATTTTCCCATTTAGTGTGCTGATAACAAATGGTCATTATCTCGTTTCTGTAAAGCAGTGTTTATGAATTGAGAAAAAACTTTAGTCAATAATGTATGTGTCTGGGAGTACTTGAAGTAACACAACTTATTTTCTTAGAAGGATCCCATCATTTAGATCAAATTAATGTAAAATGACTTTCTCCCCCAAAACCTAAATTAGAGAGATTTTACTGGCCCAATAATTAACACTGCATTACACATCTACTTTCCTTTGTACCCTCTTTAATATAGACAAAGCTTTTGCTATAACCATGGAGTATACAATAGAGCAATCTAAAAAATATAAGAAAGAATAATGCCTACCTTACAGGGTTGTTGTGGGGATTTAATGAGACAGTTCATGAAAAGCACTTAATATAATGCCTGGTACATATTAAGTATTCCATAAATGTCAACTATAATTATTCTTCTTCTCAATGTATAAATTTCTATTTAATAAAGAGATGCTTTCTAAAGAAATCTCCAACTTATCTTGCACACCATAAATTTTAAAATAATTACTCTACATAAAATACCTCAGACCCCTCTCTGAATCCCATCCCATTTCCAATGTATTTCTTTCTTAGTTCCTACCTCTTTCTCCTTTTATTATGTCATGGACATAGCTGAATTCCTCTCACAGACCTTTAGTTTCTGGAAAGCAGAAACCCTATTTCATTTATCATTGTATACTCAGTAGAATATGGCTTAGCACAATGTATAGTATAGGTTTTTGGTAAGCATTTATTGAATGAATAAATGAATGCATTAGTGAACAAAGAAATACATGATGACATAAATCCTAGGGTCCAACAGGCAACTACTCCACCGATATTTTAATCTTTTTGAACATTTAGTGTTCCTTTCACACGTCCCAAATTGTTAATTCTCTAGAATACACTTAAAAAAAAAAAAAAAAAAAAAAAAGGTTGTCTGTTAAAAGGAAAAGGTCCATCCCATGTTGACTGAATTTTTAATAATATTAGTGGCCCCAACCCCAGTTTGTTTCATAGATAACATTTGCTGGGATTTTTGGAAATTTTCTGTCATGAAGGCAAGGCAAACACCAACAATAATTTCTAAGCCATAGTTCTTAAGGGAAATCAGAATAGAAAGCATTTGATTATACGCCTACTTTAACAAATAGAGGGAATTACACCCTTTTTTAATGACCCACCCGGCTTTTTGCTTTATGAATACTATATCTAGCTACCAAACAAGTGATGTCATTTGGGTTCAAAAAACAAATCCATGACTCTGTCCCTGTCCCTAAGAAGGCTAATCATAACTTATCAACATCTCATACTTTAAGGATATTGCCATTCCATGCAATAGTACTCTGTACTTTGAGACCTGAGCCAAATTATACTGTCCTACTGAACATATACTTATCAAACTCTATACAATGTTATTGAAAAGTACACCAACAATGATGATCAATTCAAGTCAAATTATATGCAGTAACAATAACTTATATAAATGTGTACTTCTTGACAATTTACAGACTATTATAGAAGGGCAGGACTACATAAGTCTAGCATGGGATGACTGACAGCAACTGGTGTGGGATTTCTAAGTTTTACCTTTTTATCAAGAAGAGACAAATTGGAGCAACATGGGACTTCCATGTTTAGAATATGATTCTCCAGTTTAGAATGTAATTCTTCCTTTAAAGACTTGGTTTAAAAGGCAACTTCTCAGAAGCCCACCATAGTAATTCCATCTTTAACCTCGGGGCTCTTGAGGTTAAAAACTGTGTGAATGAATGAACGAATAACGGACGAGAAGGAGTAGTGAGCTAGGTAATTAATAGAAGTGTGTGTCCAATTACTCTAAGACAGCAAAAGATTGAGAAGTGAACACTGTCCAAAAGATATTTGGCACATAACAGGTGCTTAAAATGTTCATTAAATGGAAAAATTAATGAATAATTCTTTGTTGAACTGTTTTTATGTAGGAGGTACACTTTCTCAAATTATTGTCATTGCCAAAGTAGACACTATTCCCTGTGCTATTATTTTCTTCCCCTAATCTTTGAATCCCTGGTTCCCTGTGAAAAGTTCTTGTAGTTGTACAAAAATGGAATTGGGGGTGTCGTACTATGTGGTACATCTCTCTGTGGACACATGAACTCCCCCCTCAACCAACCCCAGCAGAGTACTTCCAGAAATGCTCAGTCTTTGGAATAAAGTAGCAAGTGCAGAAATCCACTGCAATACAGAGCATGGTGTATGTCAAATCAAAGAAGAAACAGAAGCATGAATCACTCATGAGACTGGGATAGTTTGACCATGGAATCCTCCAAACTCTAAAAATTGTAGGTGTTAACAGCTTAGTGTAAATGATGTTACAAATTTGTTTGTTCCTTACATATCTGATGTGGACATCAGTCATGGTCTGGAATTTAGTCAATGCTTTCCTATTTCAAGATGTTTCAGGGGATAGAATATACCACACATCATCTATGTGCAAACCCCAAGTTTGTCCCCAGCCTGGGACTTTTATGTCCACAGAGCCTTCCCTAGTTAGTCCTCCTGAACTAGCTCCTCCATTTACTACCCACCCTAAGCCTCCATTTCCTTTTCTACTGAATGAAGATAAGAATACATGTACCTTACAGTTGTCATGAGCTTCTGATGAGCTGATGCTCGTAGATATTTTAGCACAGTGCCTGGCACATAAGAAATGATCAATAAGGCCATATATGACAAAACCCACAGCCAACATTGTTCTCAATGGTGAAAAACTGAAACCATTTCCTCTAAGACCAGGAACGAGACAAGGTTGTCCACTCTTACCACTCTTATTCAACATAATTTTGGAAGTTTTAGCCACAGCAATCAGAGAAGAAAAGAAATAAAAGGAATCCAAATCATCTAAGAAGTAAAGCTGTCACTGTTTGCAGATGACATGATACTATACATAGAGAATCCTAAAGATGCTACCAGAAAACTACTAGAGCTAACCAATGAATCTGGTAAAGTAGCAGGATACACAATTAATGCACAGAAATCTCTTGCATTCCTATACACTAATGATGACAACTCTGAAAGAGAAATTAATGGGAAACACTCCCATTTACCACTGCACCAAAAAGAATAAAATACCTAGGAATAAACCTACCTAAGGAGACAAAAGACCTGTATGCAAAAAACTATAAGACACTGATGAAAGAAATTAAAGATGATACAAACAGATGGAGAGATATACCATATTCTTGGATTGGAAGAATCAACATTGTGAAAATGCCTATACTACCCAAAGCAATCTACAGATTCAGTGCAATTCTTATCAAACTACCAATGGCATTTTTCACAGAACTAAACAAAAAATTTCACAATTTGTATGGAAACACAAAAGACCCAGAACAGCCAAAGCAATCTTGAGAAAGAAAAACGGAGCTGGAGGAATCAGGCTCCCTGACTTCAGACTATACTACAAAGCTACAGTAATCAAGACAGTATTGTACTGGCACAAAAACAGAAATATAGATCAATGGAACAGGATAGAAAGCCCAGAGAGAAACCCACACACATATGGTCACCTTATATTTGATAAAAGAGCCAAGAATATACAATGAAGAAAAGACAGCCTCTTCAATAAGTGGTGCTGGGAAAACTGGAGAGCTACAGGTAAAAGAATGAAATTAGAAGACTCCCTAACACCATATACAAAAATAAACTAAAAATGGATTAAAGACCTAAATGTAAGGCCAGACACTATAAAACTCCTAGAGGAAAACATAGGCAGAACACTCCAACATAAATCACAGCAAGATCCTTTTTGACCCACATCCTAGAGAAATGGAAATAAAAATAAACAAGTGGGACCTAATGAAACTTAAAAAGCTTTTGCACAGCAAAGGAAACCATAAACAAGACGAAAAGACGACCCTCAGAATGGGAGAAAATACTTGCAAATGAAGCAACTGAAAAAGGATTAATCTCCAAAATTTACAAGCAGTTCATGCAGCTCAATATCAAAAAAACAAACAACCCAATCCAAAAATGGGCAGAAGACCTAAACAGACATTTCTCCAAAGAAGATATACAGATTGCCAACACACACATGAAAGGATGCTCAACAGCACTAATCATTAGAGAAATGCACATCAAAACTACAATGAGGACACTTAGGTTGCTTCCATGTCCTGGCTATTGTAAATAGAGCTGCAATGAACATTGTGGTATATGACTCTTTTTGAATTATGGTTTTCTTAGGGTATATGCCCAGTAGTGGGACTGCTAGGTCATATGGCAGTTCTATTTGTAGTTTTTTAAGGAGCCTCCATACTGTTCTCCATAGTGGCTGTATCAATTTACATTCCCACCAACAGTGCAAGAGGGTTCCCTTTTCTCCACACCCTCTCCAGCATTTATTGTTTGTAGATTTTTTGATGATGGCCATTCTGAGTGGTGTGAGATGATATCACATTGTAGTTCTGATTTGCATTTCTCTAATGATTAATGATGTTGAGCATTCTTCCATGTGTTTGTTGGCAATCTGTATATCTTCTTTGGAGAAATGTCTATCTAGGTCTTCTGCCAAGAAGATGTGGCATATATATACAATGGAATATTACTCAGCCATAAAAAGAAATGAAATTGAGTTATTTGTAGTGAGGTGGATGGACCTAGAGTCTGTCATACAGAGTGAAGTGAGTCAGAAAAACAAATACCATATGCTAACACATATATATGGAATCTAAAAAAAAAAAAAGGTCATGAAGAGCATATGGGCAAGACAGGAGTAAAGACACAGACCTACTAGAGAATGGACTTGAGGACACAGGGAGAGGGGAAGGGTAAGCTGGGACAAAATGAGAGAGTGGTAGTGTATACATGGACATATATGCACTACCAAATGTAAAATAGCTAGTGGGAAGCAGTCGCATAGCACAGGGAGATCCGCTCGGTGCTTTTTGACCAGTTAGAAGGGTGGGATAGAGAGTGAGGGAGGGAGGTAGACACAAGAGGGAAGAGATATGGGGATATATGTATATGTATAACTGATTCACTTTGTTATAAAGCAGAAACTAACACACCATTGTAAAGCAATTATACTCCAATAAAAACGTAAAAAAAAAAACTACAATGAGGTATCACCTCACACCAGTCAGAATGGCCATCATTAAAAAATCTACAAACAATAAATGCTGGAGAGGGTGTGGAGAAAAGAGAACCCTCTTGCACTGTTGGTAGAAATGTAAATTGATACAGCCACTATGGAGAACAGTATGGAGGTTCCTTAAAAAACTAAAAATAGAACTACCATATGACCCAGCAATCCCACTACTGGGCATATACCCTGAGAAAACCACAATTCAAAAAGAGTCATGTACCACCATGTTCATTGCAGCTCTATTTACAGTAGCCAGGACATGGAAGCAACCTAAGTGTCCATCAACAGATGAGTGGATAAAGAAGATGTGGCACATATATACAGTGCAAGGGGAGCCTTGAGGAGAAATGTATACGAAGGAAGCACAGCTGGATGTGTGTGGTGAGCAGATTTCCAAGGCTGCTAGGGATTGAGGTGCTAGAGGCAAGCAAGGTTAGGCTGGGAGGGAAAAAGGCGGTGACACATCCGAAGGAATCTCGTGGCTGTCTGCCAGCGATGGGCAAAGTCCACTCTTCTACCCCAGCGGAGGGCAGCGGGCGTGTGTGGGGATGGTGACAGACAAGTAACTGCTCATGTTCTTATCTACTGAGCTTCTAAAGGGTGAGCCCTCATTCTCTGGCCTGCTTGGCCATGATCAGAGCAGATTTATTCCGATGCAGAGAGATGCAAGGACAGAGGACGGCTTGGGTGGGACAGTAACTTTTTATACAACACACACACTGGTACACACAACCACATCACTGCCTCTGAGGATGGAGCCCGCAAATACTCTGTTGGAACATAAATGCACTCTTCAAATGACAGAGTCACACATTAATGCAAATTATGTAAATCCTCACTAAGTAACTTGAGTCAAGTGAAAATTACAACCGCATCCAGGTTCTCTATAAACGTTGAGTTGGAGTGCTCTACCCTGCATTTTGTTTCTGTGGTGGGAAGGTGGCTAGAGATATGGTGGTATAACTGTCACTGTCCCTGGGGATCTTCAAACAAATGAGCTATCTTGTGATACAGCTCCAGGATGCCAACTTTCTAAATAAATGTTAAAATGCATTTATCGTCTGCGTCACTTAAGAGGTGGAGGAAGAGCGGGCCACGATTTGAAAGACTTGCATATGGTTTTATTTAACAACTGCTCAGCTATTAGACCACCTAGAGTATTAGGAAGACAGTCTCAGAGTTACGCTGGTGCTCTGAGTACGTCTACACAGAGCGCATGGAGGTGGCCATCCATCAATGGTCTTGTTACTCTGTCCCAAATGGATAAAACTCAGACCCAAACAATCCACATTTAGTAGTACCCTGACACTGCCTAATTTGTATTCACTGTGCAAGTCCTTACTCTCTGACCTGAAGGCATTATTAGAAAGTGAGAAAACAGACATTCCTTTTGGGAAGCTGAAAGGTGACTTTCTAAGCTGCCACTGGATAGAATGACCCATAAAAATAACTTGGAAGGCTGTTACCTTACAACCAGAGCAGGTAATATCTAACAGCTACAGACTGTGCCTCTCTTCTGTGTATTTTAATTAAAGATTTCAACTGCGAAGAGACAAAAGCTGAAAATGTGTACATAATCCATCTAATTTTGCATAATTTCTCATTAGCTGCAGAGCGGATTGTCACCCTGTGTGACCCTGATTTACATGTGATATACGCACATTTACGGGCTTGTGGCATAAAAAACGCTCTGGCTGGGTATCAGCGGTCCTCTTTTTGACTTGCACAGGAAACCATAAGGTTCCCAGTTGGAATTCAGTAGAAGCACATTAGGAAAGGGGACAGTTTTGTATTAGGTTCATGCAACTCAAGTTGCCAGGGTAGCATGAGCTGTTTACCAACTGGTGTTTCAGGCCCTCCTGTTTTAAAGGTTTTTATCTAATACAGTGTGAGAAGACAGAAGTCCACATGCATCTAAGGGTGCGATTATTCACACGAATACGAACACAGCACACGGCCCCCACAGAGCAGTCAATGGTGTCACTTTAACAGTGGCAAGGACACAGAAGAAAAAAGAAAAGAAGCAAAATCAGTTATTGCACTAACAGTTACTTTTGCCCACCTCTCCTTGGAGAAACAATGACTAAAATAAGTAATGTTTAAAGAATGGATTAGTACAGCTCTGAGATCAGAGGATGGAAAGTAATGTATAAATGCTCAGACTTGTGAGGATTGGAGTCTTTCCTTTTCTTCTGAATGGGCACTTTTCAAAAATATTTTGAACGTGAAAAGCTACAGAGTTAAACACTGGGCTGCCTCCTACTTTATAAGGTTATACGCAGGCCCGAGGGGAAGGCCAGGGCAGACACACGCAAAGCTTCATACGTGTGCCGGGGAGGGGCGTGAGTGTGCACACATACACACACATTCCTGCATGCCAAGGCAGCAATCAGGACAACCACACTATGACAAATGCAAACCAACCACAGTTAAGTCCCAAACTCATGATTTTCTATGGAAATAAACAGAGAGAACACGAAGTTTAGCCAAGATTGACTTTTAAGCCCACTTCATGGATACTGTACATTTATTTCTTCTAATATTTGATTCTCAGCGCCTGTTGCAAAGACAGTGTTTACACAGGATATTCAACTTCTGAAGGACGTGGGGGTTTGCTTTTTGCCTCTGTGTGCAAGAAAGAATGGTAAAGCCATATCCCTACTCATTCCAAGTTGGAGCAGAGCTGTCTCAGCTCCTAGCAAGGATTCTCCTTAGAGAGGCCACACAGTTGGAGACGAGAGGCAGGGAGACTCTGCATCAAGATGTATCAGAGGCACAGTCCTTTGGCAACGCACTGAGCGAATGTTTCTGCCAACAGAGGGGCTTCAGTGGGCTCACAGCGTGGGTGAGCTGGAGGGGGCCGTGCATAGTAAGTGGGAACAAGCCAAGTCCAGATCACACCCCTCTCCTCCACCCACTGGTGTCACCATAGCTGCTATTCTCCCTCCTCTTCTGACACCTTCAAAACCTTTGCCTTTGGGCTTCTCTGGTGGTGCAGTGGTTGAGAGTCCACCTGCCGATGCAGGGGACACGGGTTCGTGCCCCGGTCTGGGAAGATCCCACATGCCGCGGAGCGGCTGGGCCCGTGGGCCATGGCCGCTGAGCCTGCACATCCTGTGCCTGTGCTCCGCAACGGGAGAGACCGCAACAGTGAGAGGCCCGCGTACCGCAGAAACAAAAACAAAGAAACCTTTGCCTTCAATGAATGGAAGCTCCGAGACACCTATAACCTTGTTTGCTGAGGTTCTTACTCTTTGACTTGAGAAGATCCCCGCTTCTTGGAGTGAGACTTAGCAGAGAGGCGTTTTGAGTCCCTCCACCTGGCAATTCTACATCAGTGAATCCTATTCCTAATTCTACAGTGAAATCTCCCTAACAAATTGAGGGGCAACAATAAAAAAGAATGAAATATTGCCATTTGCAGCAATGTGGATGGACCTGGAGAATATTATGCTTGGTGAAGTAAGTCACACAGAGAAAGACAAATACTACATGACGTCGCTTGTACTGTGGAAATCTAAAATATAATGCAAACGAATCTATATGCAGAACAGAAACAGACTCACAGATACAGAACACAAACTTACGGTTACCAAAGGGGAAAGGGAGTGGGGGAGAGATAAATTAGGAGTAGGGGATTAACAGATACAAACTACTATAAATAGATAAGCAGCAAGGATTTACTACAGAGCACAGGGAATTATATCCAATATCCTGTAATAACTTATAATGAAATATATGCAAAAAACCCTAATGAAGCAGTACGCTGTACACCTGAAACTAACATAATACTGCAAATCAACTATACTTCAATTTTAAAAAGTTACTTAATAAAATTTAATTAAGCTTTCAAAGAGTAAAATATTTGGATTTATGTAAATTATAAAAAATGAGCAGCAGAAATAGTAAGAGGCCCTGCCAGTCGCCAAGCAAATCAGAAATGGAATTCACTCAACCAGGCACGCCTTTAGTTCTCATTGTAGAGAGCCAGTTGTGAATCTTTTCCTTCCAAGAAAACCTCCTCAGGTGGGCACACGCTACCGGAAATGAACACACGGCAACGGCAGGGGATGGGGTAGAGATGTTTCTTTCACTTGTATTTATCCCTGAGCTCTCCAGTTTTTAACCTTGGCCAATGAGGTCTTATTTTTGTTTTTTCATATTTTTCTAAGGCACAGGGAAACTAGGAATGTTAAAGGTTTCCTACTGAAAAATACTTCATTTTCAGTAAAGTGATTAAAAAATTATTGCCTTAGCATTTTTGACGTTTGTAACGGAGTACTGTTGACTATAACCACTGCTCTGTGCGCTAGATCTTCAGGACTTATTTATCTTCTAGTTGCAGGTTTGTATCTTAAAACATCTCCCCGATTCCACCCTCATCAAGCCCTTGGTAACCACCATTCTCCTCTCTGCCTGTCTGAACTGTTCCCACCATGAAGAAGAAACGATAATTATGTGATGAGACGGAGGTGTTAGCTAACACTATAGTGGCAATCATACTGCAATATATAAAAGTATCAAATCAACGTGTGTGAGTTGATCATAATCACACATCAATCTCTGAATAATAGTTCACTTGTTAATCCACAAGTCTGAGGACTGGAGTGCTGCCTCTGATCTATTACCTGTTCAAGTATGATCAACAGTCCTGAAAGCCAGTGGTGAGACCAGCCTGGAACTCAGGGGTTCTGACCTTCAGTTCCTTTTGTTAATTGTTGCTACAATGTAATTGCTCCTAGAAGCCAAAGCAGAGGTACGGGTTCAAATGAAGGCAGGAAAGAGGCATACACACATGTGTGTGCAAGTGTGTAGGAGTGAGCTGCACACGCCATCATTCCATGATTTGGAACTATCCACACGGCTCATCTGGAAAATCACAGTGGCAGGAAGGTGACTTTTGAACCCTGTTGGGAGCCTGTATTGACTACACCTCCCTCTACGACCTGCAGGGGTTGTATCGGCAAACCCTGGATACTTAACATCAGTATCAAGTTGGCTAACTTCCAGGGTCTGCCCCGTGTTCCAGGCACAAGCGCACATCAGCTCATGCCTCCTGAGAAAGTGGTCATTTCATGAAGAATAAACCAGAATTCTCCTTGCTGTCATTACCTCCCCTCCCCACTTAGAATGGTGGTTAGAGGGATGTTTAAGGAAGCCTCTGGAAGATCTTGCTGGGCGTGGCTTTGATATAGAGAGGATCGTCTGGGATCTCTGACAGGGTTAGGAGTCAAGAGGAGGGAAGTGTTCTAGGGGCCACGGGAGTGTGGGTGCTCTATGATGCTTTAGGAGCCATTCAGAACCTTTGGGAAGATTCAGAGCAGCTCTGGTCGAGCTGGAAGCAACCCTATCCCTGGTGCTGTATCTCTTCTGAGGACCTTCCAGAACCATCTGACGGTGTTGGGTCTGGGCTGGGGGCTCTCCGCTGCATTGGGCACCTGGGCTCTTCCAGGAACGGCTGTTTCTGGTGCCTTTGCAGGCTATTTCACAATGTGCCCACTACGTATAAACGTGGTCAACCAAAAGCAGAGCAATGTTCTAGCTATTGCCTTTTCTTCCCTCTAAAACGCTACCAAGTACTAGATCTCCTTAATTCTTTCATATTTTAAAGCATATAGATATGTTTGACTTCAGGGTTCCATGGAGCAGAGCAAACACAAATATCTACAGGACCTCTCTGAACTCACCAACTTCACAATTGGGAAAACGGGGACCCCACTTCATTTCACTGTGCCAAGCTGTTTACCCAAAGTGACCCATCAGGCACTTGCATTCCTTACTCAAGTGTATTAGTTTAAGATGCCTTTTTGTACAGCTGCATTTTAAGAGTGATTACTCCTTAGCTTACTGTCTAGAAATGCTCCGAATATATTTTACTGGAACAAAAAGTCTAGTTATAGGTCACAGAAGAGCATCATTCTCACCCCCTGGATTCTGCAGATTTTCCCTACCTTCTTAATCATCCTTCAGATTTTTCCCTTCGAAACAGCAGATTTCAGCTTTCCCTAATAATCCAACTCCCTAAATAAGGCTTCTGCTCGGACATCTATCTTGTAAACACCAAAGAGTTTATTATTAGATTTACTCTTTGGGTCTCATGATAGCCCTCCCTACGTGTGCTACTCGCTTTTTCGAAATTTAGCAATGGTAAGTCATTTGGGAGAAGGTCCCTCCTGTGCCCATCAGACGCTCCCTAACTCAACCACAAATGTGGCTGCAACAGCGGAGTCAGTGGTCCACATCCCATACCAAGTTTGCCCGTGAGAGCTGACCCTGTGTTCCAGAATGAGGAGTGTGCACCGTTTCAGCACGCTGACACTGGAGTCAGACTTCAGGGCTAGCCTCAAGATACTCACAGACTGATATTAACCATGGTCTGCTACAAGCATATGGAAAAAGACAGGCTGGAGCAGATCACGAGCAAAGACTCAGTGGCATATTTGCCCACAGTCCTGCTACAGTGGCATAGCTTGGAAAGAGTGTGAGGCAAGGCATGCATCCAGTACTTCACTCTGGAAGGGGGATCATGTGTGTGGAGGGGAATCTATAAATCTTGGAAGGACAGAAGGCAACATGGCTTGAAAGTTATGAGTAATGAGCCGCTTAGGGGGAAGGAAGCTGATTCTGTCATTCATTCTGACAGGGCTTCTTAACGGGAAAGGAGAGGGCTGAGAGTACGGGATGGGCGGGGAGACACAGAGAGAGGACAGAAGGGTGAAGCCAGCCAGGCAAATGAGAATGAGAAATTGCAATTACGGACCTTATGGAGGAGCTGCTGGGAAGCTACTCTGGCCAAAGGAAAATGTTGATTGGACCAGTTTTCAGAGAGAAACAGACAGCCCTTCTGCAAGCAGATGGATGACAAATCTCTGGGAGGAGGCTGTGTTGTTCATGTGTGAAATGGTCTTAGCCAAAGATTAAAAGTGCCAAGCCATGTATGTAAGCAGGAGCCACCTGGCCTGTATGTGGTGGTGGTGGTGGTGGTGTGTGTGTGTGTGTGTGTGTGTGTGTTTGTGTGTGTGTGAAGGATGCAGAGACATTGGCAGCAAAACCTCTAGCTGAAAACTCCAGGACCATTAAACTAAGTGAGTCTCCATGTGTACATCTCCCTCTCGTGCACGCGATTTCCTCTCCCTCCCCACCACCCAGCACCCTCCTGCTTCTTTAACCCTTCTCCATCTTCTACACGTATCTCCTCTCACGGAACAACAAAACTAAGAAACTGCAAGTAAAAACTCAAATACAAGGCAGGATCGAGGGACTTCCCTGGTGGTCCAGTGGTTAAGAATCTGCCTTCTAATGCAGGGGATGCAGGTTCGATCCCTGGTCGGGGAACTGAGATCCCACATGCCATGGGGCAACTAGGTCCACATGTCTCAACTACCGAGCACACACGCTCTGGAGCCCACATGCTGCAACTAGCCCACTCGCGCGCTGCAAGTAGAGAGAAACCTGCGCACGCCAAAAAAAAAAAATCCTGCATGCCACAACGAAGATCCTGCGTGCCGCAACTAAGACCTGGCACAGCCAAATAAAATAAATAAATATTAAAAAAAAAAAAAAAAAGGCAGGATTGCAATGAAGGGACCAGAAATAATCTGCCAGCAAAGGACAAAGTCAGAACAAGCCCTTCTCTCCCCATAAAGCCTGTCCTCGCGGACTGGATTTCCTGGGGAGGTAGAGCAGGAGGGGTTTTTGTGGAAGTGCACAGTCTGGGTCCAAAGGTGGAGCCCCACTTGGCCTTCAACGAGGTCCATGGCTCTCTCCTGGGCAGACGTCATTCCTCACCAGGAATTCTTATTGTTCTTTTGAGGTTAAGGTAAACCAGGTTTCTTGGGAATTCCTTGGTGGACTCAGTGCTTTCGCTGCCAGGGCCAGGGTTCAACCCTTGATCTGGGAGCTAAGATTCGACTAGCCATGCGGCCAAAAAACAAAAAAGTAAACCAGGCTTCTCAACCTCAGCGCTGTTGATACATTCTGTACTGGATCATTCCTCTGTGCAGGGGGGTTGTCCTGTACATTATGGGTGTTGAACAGCAACCCTGGTCTCTACTCACTAGATGCTGGTAGCACCTCCCCAAGTTGTGACGACCAAAAATGTCTCCAGACAACATGCCTCCTGGGGGGGTGGAGCTGAGATGGGAACCACGGAGACGAACCTTATACAGCATTGGTTGGTTCCAAGTGGAGATACTGTCTCATTCTTTGCATGAAGGTTAAACACACACAAATTCATAAACATACGCTCACACAATATTATTAAAGACTCTAAGGATGGGTGGTTCTCATTTCTGATTGTTTTCATACTTTTATCCACCTGATTTGTTGTAAATGCTTCCAAAGCTTGAGAAGAACTTCAAGGGCTCCATTTTCAAAGTGCCCTTCAGTGTTCAGAGCACTGAGCCCTAGAAACTGGGAGGGAAACTTCAGGCAGGATAAACGCCCATTCTTTCCCTCAGCTTCTGCAAAATAATGCTGCATACATATGCATGCCTTATAATCGGGCTCTGCTGACTGTCTGCACCCAAAAGAGAAAGCAGATGCCTAAAGATGATTGGAGAGGTTTTCCACAGGGCTCTGAGGTTGTTTTGAAATACTCTGATTCCTCACAGATTTTCAGTGACTGGAGGGATGGGTCTGTGGGGTGCAGGGTTTGCTGCACTCTGAATGATTTAGCTGACTCAACGGAACAGATCCGTACGTGGCTAGATGCACCTGAGCTGACTTGACATGTATGGATTGGGTCTTTTCTACACGTAAAGTCCAGTTGTGAGAGCTCAGAGCGTGAACAAAATGTGGTCTCTGTTTTCTGGCCGATCGGGGCTACTACTACCAGTATTTAAGTGCTCACGCAGTACTGTAAGAGCTGTACATGCACTCAACCCTCACTACGCCTTTGTGAGGGAGCTATTAGTAAGCCACGTTTGCAAATGAGGAAACTAGACAGAGAGGTTAAGTACATATCCCAGTTACAGCGCTAAAACAGATGGCCTAGTAGAGGGGGGATCTGAACCCAGGGCAGGCTCACGCCAGCGCCCGCACGTCTAACCAGCATTCTGGGCTGCGTTTTCTGCTAAAACAGCTACGCAGCAAACTACACGATCAGGCGGGCTGTGCTAAGCATTATAAATAGCGAAGGAGTGGAAATAATAGAGGGATCTAGGAGCCCCCAGAATGGACAGACTAACTGGCTCTGCAGTTGGAAGGGTTTGTGGAGGAGACGGGGTGTGAGCTGGGTGCTGAAGCCTGGGGAGGATTCTGATGGGCTGGGTCAGAATGAGGGGAAATTGGAGGTGAATGTGCAGGGAATGCTGGAATTATGACGGGGGTCAGGAACGTGGGCTACTGATGGCGAGCAGAGGAGAGAAGGGCTGGGAAGGCTGGCAGAGGTCACCCTGGCCACCAGTCACTGCCCTTGTTCCGTCTTTGCTGTGTGCTGAGAGCTTAGGGGTTTCTGAGGAGAGGAGTAGCACGTTTGAGCTGTCTCTCTTCCTAAGAAACCCATATTCTGCTCTACTACTTCTTCCCCATAAAAAGAAATCCCCCTGTTCTTCCAAACTCCTTTTTCTTTATTGACGGGAGACTTCCCAAATTTCTCATTGGCGCTACCCCATCACGTTTTTAAGTACACGTGCCTGAAAGGCTTGCCACTCAGGCAAAATCACAACGAGTCTCCGAATAAGTTAAAGCAACCGAATTCGCCTGGAATGACATTGTTCTCAGTCTCAACACCCGCCACGAAAATAGAGTTAAATGTTGAAAGGAAAAGAATTCCTGAAACTGACTGAGGAGTCAGTTGCTCAGAACCCCCACCGATGAGGTGCTCGGACCCCGCCCCCCGCCCCGTTCCCGCACTCCTCGGACTACCATTGGACGGAAATGGTCAGATAAGAGGTCATGGGTGGGGAGGCATCTGTCCGCTAGTACATTTCAACATGAGTCACCAAAGCGCCCACGTTTCTGATTTAGTTTTCCAGATCACAGTGGCTACTGAAATAAAGCTATGCAGTTTGTTCAACAAGAACCAAAAAGAATAAAGGAAGGAGGGAAGGAAGATAGGACAGAAAAGAGAAGAAAAAGAAAAGGCCCACCCTGGAGAGGCCACGAGTTATTAAAAAGCCCAGCCTGCGGTCCCCAAAGCTGACAGTTATTATGCGTAATTAGCACAAAGCAAGGTTCTGTATATACACGCTATCTCCAGACATGTTTTTGAAACAAGGGCTCTGCCTTTTACCATCAATAATTTGTCTTGTTGTATGTTGTTACTTACACAGATGTTCCATAATTTTTTGCATATGGCTCAGCCAAAGAGAGCTTTTTCCCCTTCCATTTTTGGGAAAGACACAACTGCATGTGTGAGGGAGAGGAGAATGTCTAGTTTCTACATGATTTCTATGGTGATGATAGGGGTGGATGTGGGGGGGGGGAAGAGAGACTGTGAGTGTGTCAGTGTGTGAGTGTGTGTGTGTGTGTGTATAGTAACAAGATTCTCTACCCAATCCTGCCAACCGCACTTTATCTGACTCTCTTTACTGAGTCATTCCGATGGGATTTGGGAGTACTCGGTACATACAAGGTTCATGGCGTTGGCTGGGATAACACATTATCAAAAGCCTCTCTAAAAAGGGTTTGAATATTTACAGAACAAAAAAGAGGCGGGAGAGATGCGAATACATTTGAGATGTTTTTTCTTTCTTTCTTGGCAGAGCCTTTGCAACTGAGGACAGCAGAGCCCTCTCATGTTTCTCTGACCTTGCTCGGCACCGTCCAATATGCACATATACGGTATCAGAGAACGTCTCTGCTCCATGCTTTCTTGGGAAGGAAGGTCCGTGTGCATGTGGTTTATCTGGGGTGGGGGTGGGAGTGTAGTTATCAGAGGGAGGGGTGAGGTCAAATCCAAGCATACTGGGTTTTGAAGATAAAGAAATACGACTGGCTGAAGAGAAGAGGAAGAAAGGCAGATTAAAAAATATACATCATCTTTTTTATTGCCATACCACCAATTGAGAGAACATTCTGCTGGGGGGGATGTCTGCCAAGGACTTCTAATTCAGTTTGTTCCACCGTTTTATTTTTAAACTCCAGTGCAGATTTTATTCCTGGAATGTTATAGGATTGGTGTGGGCAGAAATGGGCAAATTTACTTCGGAGGTGTTTTATAACAACTTGGAAAAGACCCTCTAAAAGCCTTCAAGTCCATTTCAGGGGTGAATGTCATTTCCTTTTTCTTCAGAAAGCTACCTTGATTTTTTAAAAATTTTGTTACAAAGGAAGACTTGACTATACTTTGGAAAGCATTTCAAAATAACGATACTATCTATTAGGCATTTACCATGAGCCAGGCAGGGTAACAATTTGCCTTCTCTCTCTCATTTAATGCTCACAGCTCTCTCTCACATATGCGTGAGAAGCCAAGGCAGGAAGGAATGCCAGAGCTTAAACTCAAACCCCGATCTTGACAACATCAAATCCTTCTTGGTCACCATGTAATTATGCTTCCAGGTTATCAATGTCTGGCAACACATACATTTAATTAAATAAATATACAAACTCTGCCGTTAGGCTACTATCTATTATTCTAACAGGATGGTGGCACAGGGAGATTCCTCAGCCTGCTTTTCTGTGTTGATGCAGCCGAAGGAGGCTTGCAAAATTTGTCCAGTCTCTGGGCAAAAGTTTTGGTGGTAGGCGTGTAGGGCTATCAAGAGAGCAGAGGAATTGGTGGGTGTATATATATATATATTCGGTACGCGGGCCTCTCACTGCTGCGACCTCTCCCGTTGCGGAGCACAGGCTCCGGACGCGCAGGTTCAGCGGCCATGGCTCACGGGCCCAGCCGCTCCGCGGCAGGCGGGAGCTTCCCGGACCGGGGCACGAACCCGTGTCCCCTGCATCGGCAGGTGGACGCTCAACCACTGTGCCACCAGGGAAGCCCTGGTGGGTATATATTTATTTCAAAATGCTGATGGCACCAATACCCAAACTTGTTCACCACCCTACCCTGGCAATATTAAAGACGGATAGAATATCCCTCCCTACCCCCGTCCGCCAAAAGCATTTACTTCACAAATCGATTTTCTCTGTCACCACTTATTTTCACATTTTGCTCAGTGATCCTGAGAAACCTCATGGAAAATCGCAATGTTACATTTGTTAAACTGACCCTGCAGGGCGCTCTACCACTAGTACATGCATCATCCCAAGAGGTAAAAAGGCGAGTCTGCCAGGCTCATGCTGAGAATATCATCATGAAACCAACAAGGATATGCAAATCTGTCTGTTCTAGCTCATTTGCATAGCCTTTCATTGGCTTTGCAGAACCTCTATACTAAATGTCAATTTCCTTTTCTTTCCTAAAGCTTATTAGCTGTTTGTGATGTTTACAGTTTGAAGACCAAACAGATTTAATAGCTAAAACATTTAAACTATATAATTAAAAAGCATGTGAGGAAGAGGAAAAAAGAGGCTCCGATGTAGATCAAACGCAGAGATGTACTTGTGCTGTTAAAATATGCTTTCCAAGTTTGGAAGATGCAGAGGCCTCATGCATGTCTGTGCATGCATAAGCACCACCACAAAATTTGCTTAACTTACTTTTTTTTTTTTTTTGCAATGATTTAGAAAAAGTAGATAGATTTGCTTATAGACAACCAAGGGCTTCAACCTAGTCACTGAGTACACATTTTACTCATGACAAAGTCTGCCAACATCTGGGCTGGCATTCAAACATTGAGTTTCTATGTATTCTGATTCCTCAAAACAATATTTTAAAACTCTTTTGATATTTTCTGAGGCACCACAGAGCTCAGTCCTCACCTCTCAGTTCAGACTGAATATATTGCAATAATATTCTCCTGTGAAGAAGTGCAAAGAAGGCCTTTCCCACGTAGCATTTATCTACAGCATCAGTGCAACAAATACATGATGGGTTCTGAACCAGAACCCATTTCCCTGGTGTGTCAGACTCAGGAACTGGGTGAAGGTTTGGAGAAACCTTGGCAATGTCTATACATATTTTTAAAGTAATCACCTAAGTAGGAAGCAGCATCTTATAGACATGCTTTATGGAATCAAGTGGAGAATCTTCTGTACTTCAAATATGGCAGCTGTGTACAGTACCTACTGCTATTAGTCCTTAGTTCAGCAGCTCTGCCAAGAAGTAACTGGTGGTCCACACCTTTGGAATACTTCTTTACTGTCAACTTTAGAACAGTTAGCTGATACCCCAAATTTCACATGGGCTACAGGAGAAACAACTATTCAACCTTAAATTAAATTTTATGGTTGGCTTTAAGAAAAGAAATGTCAAACATTCTTAGGAGATTCTGGAGGTGGGCAGAAAACAGCAATCTGCCACTACAAACAGAGAGGTTTTTCCAGGTTAAGCATCTCCTTGCCACCTGGAGCCCAGGTGAAACCGTGATAAAACATCACTGGAAAGCTTTAATACCACTGGGGCTACAGGCACATTTATGTCTTGATGGAATGCAGTTGTACAGCTCCTTACTGTCAAAGACAATCCATCCTGTTTTAAATTCCTTCCTCCCTCTTAATGGTGATGGGCAGCAGAATGAAACAGGTTGCATTCAACAGCATGAAAGAGAAAGCAGGCAAGAAAAGCACTCAAAGTAAAGGCAGAAATGGTGATGCTTCAGCCACAGTCCACAGACCTAGGTCTCACTGGCTCTACTGATGAGTTATTTCCAAAGCTCAGGCAAGCCAGTAATTAGCTCTATGCCTCTATTTCCTCCTCTGCTAAAGGGTCACCACACATCCTTTGACCTCAGAGAATTTTTGTGAAATTGAGAAGCTTACAAAAAGCACTGCAAACACGGATGCCAAACTATTATCTCATAATTCAACATGCCCAAATCAGACGGAGACAAGTGAAACCCCAAATTAATTTGATACCATATGCTATGGGCTGCATTTTCCAACAGCCTTCAGAAATTGGCATTTATAATATTTGTGGGTTCATCCTTTGCCGTGTACAGAAACATGTGCACACATCAAAACAGACCCAGTTAAATCTTAATTATCCGGTGGAGGACTGTCCAAGATTCTTACTGTTTCTCCTTTTTCCTGTTGCCCATTTTTTAGCCTCTCTGGCAATTCTTCTGTGATCAAGGAAAAGAGATGGCACGTAAATCAATAAATCCCTTGCCTTAGTCAGTGTAACTTCAATGATCTATGCCCCCTCAGCCTCAATTGGCAGAAATAAGTGAGAAGGCATTATAAGTGTGCTCACAGCTAGATGTAAACATTTATCTGCATTATTGGGAAATGAAGTATGCACATACATTAACTGAATTGCTCTTCACTTTCTAAAAATTTACTTAGCAAATGGAAATTTTTCTAAGATCTGTTTCTTTCATAGTGCTACATCTAAGTAGCTGCCTTTTAAAATAAAGAATAAATTTTAACCTTTGATGAGTCAGTGTTATCAATAACCACCCATTCATTATGATGCTATACCACATAGCATAATTTTCTATCTGCTTTTGAACACTCTTTCCTCTTTCTTTGATCTCAGCCTAACATGTGATACATCTCAGTTATTTTTTCATTCAACAAATCAAATACTGACGCAGTGTCTCCTATACGCCAGGCACTATGCTACTAGGAGCTAAGGACTGAATGAGGAAAACAGGAGTTGTCCCTACTCCTGGACAGACTGCATTCTATTTGGGGAGAAAAGACATTAACGACACAATTACACAAATACATATGCTTGTATGTGAAAACAGCTCTCAGAGAAAAGTATAGGATGATGGGGAACAGTTGAAATTGGTGTAAGAAGGCCAGGAAATCGGGGCTTCTAGAGAGAGATGAGGGGACTAGCATGGTGGCAGTGGAAACGGAGAGAAGTGGGTGGATCCAAGAGATGGGATCAGTAGGACTTGGTGACAGATGTAGAGGAAGAGAGAGAGAGAAATACCTCAAGGATGACTTTTAGCCGCATCTGTCTTGGGAAAGTAGATGACGCCAGTAACTGGGACGGGGCACGCTGGAGGAAGATGAAGTTCGGTGGGATGGAGAGGCTTATAACCTTGGCTTTGAACATGTTAGGGTGTGCCTTTGTGATTTCCAAATGGTGCTACTGAGCAGGCAGCTGGATGTACAGGTCCAAGATTGAGGAGGAATCTGGAGATATAAATGTGGGAGTCTTGGGGCCATCAAGAAGCTGTGGGTTGGGATGACATCATCTAAGGGAAAAACATAACTTGAGAAGTGGAGCGTTACTGGGGACTAAGCTGTGAGGAACACCAACACTTAGGGGGATAGAGAGAGCAGGTAGAGAAGGGACACCTGAAAACTGCATTAAGGAGGAAGGACCAGAAAGGCAGGATGGAAATCAGAAAAGAATGGTGTTAAAGAAGCCAAGGGAAGAAGGTGTCTTAGAAAGGAGGGCGTGAATAGCACTGGCAAAGCTGCTGAAGATATCAAGTAAGCGGAGAACTACTATTTTGAAGACTCACAAGAAGATCCAATGACACGGAAGTCACTGACAGCCCCAGCAGGAGATGGGAGTGTGGACTGGCAGGGGGCAAAGGCCAAACTGGAGCTGCTGAGAAATGCCATCTCCTAACAGAGGCATTAGAGCATCGTGGACAAGGATGCAGGCTCTGAAGACAGACTGTCAGAGCTGATGTTCTGGCTCCTCCACTCAGCTAGGAGACCTAACGTACGTTACTTACTTTCTCCGGGGCTCAATTTTCTCACCTGCAAAAGGTGAGTCATAACGTCCTTGGGGGACTAATAAATGTAAACCACTCAGCACAGTGCCTGACATATATTAGCTGCTCGATAAATGCTAGTCCTTTATTATTATTGACACTCTCTTAACCGACAGAGTCAATATTTATTGAGCAGCTACCTGTCAGGCACCATACTAGACTCTGGGAAAGAACAACAACAAAAAATCATTATTACTCCTCATGGAGATAAGCAAAAAGTTTGATGATGAGATATTTTCTACTAAATGGTGATAAATGTTAAGCAGAAAAAACACAGCAGAAAAGGGGGTTAGGGCAGTGGTCTAGATTGCCATGTTTTAAAGTTTGTCAAGAAAGGCCTGATAGAGACAGTAACGTTTGAGCAAAAGCCTGAAGAAAGCAATGTGGTGATTTAGGGAAGAGTATTTCAGGTTGAAGGAATGGAAGGTACAAAGATCCTGGGGTAGGAGGACAGAGGAGGGAGGCCTTAAGGCTGAGACAGAACAAATGGGGACTAGAGAGTAGGAAACAAAGTCAGAGGTGGGAGTGCTTATTGATGTGTTTTTGTTGTTGTTGTTGTTTTTTAATTTTATTTTTTGGGGGCTGTGTAGGGTTTTCGTTGCTGCACGCAGGCTTTCTCTAGTTGCGGCGAGCGGGGGCTACTCTTCGTTGCAGCGCACGGGCTTCTCATTGGGTGGCTTCTCTTGTTGCAGGGCACGGGTTCTAGGTGCGTGGGATCCAGTAGTTGTGGCACGCGGGCTCAGTAGTTGTGGCTCGCGGGCTCTAGAGCACAGGCTCAGTAGTTGTGGTGCACAGGCTTAGTTGCTCCACGGCATGCGGGATCTTCCCGGACCAGGGCTCGAACCCATGTCCCCTGCAGGCGGATTCTCAACCACTGTGCCACCAGGGAAGCCCGAAGTGTTCTTTTTAGGCCCTGATAAGGTCTGTGTACGATGATTAAAAAAAAGAGGGGGGAGAATACTAGAGGAAGGAATAAACTCACTAATGTGCATCTGAGTGGGAGTAAAAGGATATTACATTGAATCAAATTATGGGGAGAAGAGGGAAGAGGAAGAAAGGGTTACCTGGAGTTTCAATATTTTTTCCCAGCTTACTGAGATATAGTCAACACACAGCACAGTGTAAGTTTAAGGTGTTTGGCATAATGACCTGACTTCCATATACTGGGAAATGAGTACCACAATAGGTTTAGTTAACATCCATCACGTCATATAGATACCAAAAAAAAAAAAAAAAAGAAAAAAAGCTCTTTTCCTTGTGATGAGAACTCTTGGGACCTACTCTCTTAACTTTCAGGTATACCACACAGCAGTGTTAACTACAATCATCATATTGTCTATTACATCCCCAGGACTTACTTCAGTCTTATAAATGGAAGTTTCTAAGTTTTGACTACCTTCATCCAATTCCCTCACCTGCTAGCTCCCACCTCTGGTAACCACAAATGTGATCTCTTTTTCTAAGAGTTTGGTTTTTTGTTTGTTTGTTTTTAAGATTCCACATATTACATGAGATCATACAGTATCTGTCCTTCTCTGGTTTATTTCACTTAGCATAATCTCCTCGAGGGCCATCTACATTGTCACAAATGGCAAGATTTCCTTCATTTTAATGGCTGAATAATATGGAACTTCAATATTGCTCAGAGTAGGAGCAATACCCTTAAAGGGGGTATTAAGGATATAATATTAAGGAATTAATATAAATATATCCATTATAGCAAAAAATAAATAATTACTTATATTGAAAAACAAAGGCTAGGCATTAAAATGATTATGTACAGAGAAAGGAGAAAATAGATGGGACAGAGAGGGAAGACAGACTTCAAAACTTCACTTGTTTTATAGGTTCAATTTTAGAAATATTTATAAAAAATTTTACATAATTATTGAACAAAAATAATTTTCTAAAAACCTCTTTTAAAAACTTCAAATAAAATAAAATAAATGAACTTAAATGTATATCCAGTTACTGGCATAAACGTACGGAGAGGAACTATTCCAAGTGATCCCAACACACTGTAATGTAACTGTATATCCCTAGCCCAATGGACTGAAAGCCAGAACAAAACTAAACAAAAAAAGTGAGAAGGTAGTAAGCATACTGTTGGAGTGTCACTGGCGTTTTTATTCAGAAATTATGGTGCGTGTAGTGTGGGGTAAAGCAAATGAGTAACTCGTGTCGGTGTGATTGAGAACTGCTACTTTCAGCTTGAAAAATAAGGAAATGCTGGTGTAAGATGAATGAGATCGAGAAGAGTTTTGTGGTACACACCAGTATAACCTCATGATGTATTTCACCTTAACAATATATATATATACACACACACACACATACTCGCTGTATAAATTTATAGATAGATATATATATAGAGAGAGACTGATTCATTTCCTAGCTCTGGCTGTGCCCACTGAAAAGGCTGAGAAACAATGACAGACCCAGTCATAATGAGCACCCCTGAGCCCAGACTGTGGTCTCCAAACACCATTGCTTGCTAACAGGAAACAGGTTTCCTTAGAAAAAAGCTGATCCCAGGTCTGAGGCAGGAAATGTACAAGATGAGCCTGGAACACACTGTCATGCTAGAAAGCAAGACAGCTATCAAAAAACAACTAGTACTGTACGAAAAGGACTCAGCCGCCAAACTGAATAGGTTGCCAATCAATAGTCAAAATGAGGCCATTTGAGCATCAGTAAGGGTAAAAACTACAATGGAATGAAACACATCAGATGTATCTTACTTAAATTTATGAGCTTACAGTAATGCTTTTAAGAAATGGTAACTGGGGGGATTATGAAAAAACTTTATGTTGAAAAAAGAATCAAGTATTTACGTTGCTTTTTGTACAAAACCTGAAGCACTGAGTAAACAAATAGTAGATGAGGGGAAGTTTCTCTTCATGAACAATGATTCCTGCTAATAAATGAACAAAGAATAACAGAATTAGACTAGCACCATTTTGCAATCCCCTGTAAATTTATGAATTTAAACAAACATCTCATTGCAAAAGGATATACTACTAACCAGTGAACTCCTGACGGAAATACACAAGACCAACTATGAAGTTGTCAGGCAAAACAAAGCGAAGCAAACCAAACAATGCCTCAAGGACTTCCTAGCAGTTCCCAGGAAGTGCAGGAGACAAAGGAACGTGCCTAATACCACCGCAGAGATACAACCATCAAAATCCAGATGGTGGATATTCTACTGGACAAGTGATCTGGTTTCTTGAACAGAAAAAAACTAAAATAAAAAAGAGATGGAACCAGTAGCTTAAAAGAAGAAGCTTAAGGGACATAGACTACTTGTATCCTGATTCATGTAAACTGTAAAAAAAAAAAAAAAAAATCCTACAACATAGCAAAAAGATTTTTAAGACAATTAGAGAAGTATAAACACTGGATATTTGATGATATTAAGGAATTATTGTTTATTATGTTTTAGGTATGATGATGGTATTGTGGCTTTGTATGAGAAAAAGAATCCCAACGGTTTATATACATACTAAAATATTCACAGATGGTATGATGTTGGGAATTTGCCTCAAAACAGTCTGGGTACAGGGGTGGGGTAGATGAAACTGTGCTGATGGCTGTTGAAGTGGGGTGATGGGGTATGGGAGTTAATTTTATGATCTCTCTACTTTTGGATAGGTTTGATATTTTCTATAACGCAAGATTAATGTTCCTTCAGGAAGTCAACAGTGTTTCTCAAGTGTGGCTTCCCACAGCTGTCACTTGGGGTACTTATTAAATTTCGTATTCTGCACGTTAGTCTACTTGGGGTACTTAATAGCAGTAAAAGTCTGCCCAACCCTGATTTCTGAAGCACAATTCCTAGGTGTGAAGCTCTGAAAATTGCATATATGCAGGTGAGTCTTCTGCACACCCCATTTCGCTTTACTTATTTGCATGAAATAAATTATTTCTACTTTCAAAGAGTTTTAAACAATTAAATCTCAAAACTTTTTCCTACTAAAAAACCTTAGAGGAACCTAAAACATCCTTCACACACTGTTTAATTTCCAATAAAAGATTTCCTCTCCATGTCACATGTCAACAAGCCAGTGATTTTAACCACCTATTACGGGAGTAGGGTATCAGATCATACTTTTTAAAGTTTGCTGAGCACTGGGGGTTAATAAACTAGAGCAAAGAGCCTAATATAACTTGGACCAAGTCACAGAAATGTGCCTCTTTTATGGACGACAAGCTTAGCGACAGAAAAGATGAGCAAAATCCTAAACAAAATTAAAAACCTGATCCCCATCCAGCTACATCATCAGTTCGACAACTGTCCCTAGAGTCACAAGAGCTGTTTTTCAAAAAGAGGGGCCACTGTCCTTAACACAAAAAACGCACTTCTGACGACGGTACTTATCTTTAGAAGCTAGCAATCTGTTGAATGACTCGGTTTCTTCCGTGAGCAAACAGTTTACCAGGATGATGAACAATCGCCACCAGACAGCAATAGCAAAGGTGTGGACAAAGAATAGAGAGTACAAAGGGGCAGAATCAACACTTACTAAGCGTCACTACGGTGCTAGTGGCCGTCTTAGAAGCTTTGTATAAGTTTTCTAATTTAATCTTTCCTGAGGCATGTAGCTTTTTATACTTGTTTTAAAACGCCAAGCATTTTACCAAGGGGCTTCAGAGCATCCGCATTTTTAAATTGAATTTCTCACTATTTAGCAACTAATTAAATTAAGCATTCCATGTGTCACACAGTAGACTAGCACTTAACACAGGGGTTAGTTCTAAAGTTCCCACCCAACACGAAGTGTGTGTGGGATCAAAATCAGCCTTAAGATTTTGAGATTTTAAGGCGTCAAGCAGATCCTAACACTCTTCCACTCACATGTTTCAGTGGCTTCCTCCACATGTATGGAGAAATCTACAGGCCTGGTCCTCTTCAAGGCTTAGAAGGCCATGTATGGTCTGACTGCAGCTGTGTGATACTCCCTTATTTCCTGCCCATCGCCCTCCTTTGCTCTGCTCTTGGCATCCTGGCCTCCATGTTCTGTACCACAAGCCAGACACAATCCTGTTCCGTCCCAGATTTCTCCTCCTCTGGCAGATCACACAGTGTGTTCCCTTCATGGGAGTTTTGCTCAAATGTTGTCTCCCTCTGCCTGAGGAGCTGCGCTACCTCTTTCCCCCGCCATTCTGATTCTTCTTAGCTTACAATCAGAGCGTTTCAATCAGAGCGTTCATCACAGCTGACCTTGCAGCATATATTCCCTGTTTGTTTGCTGTTTATCTTCCACTCTAGAATGAAGCTTCTGAGAGGCAGGGACTTTGTTCACTGTGCTGACCCAGCACCCGTAAGAATGCTGGCACAGGGAAGGCACTAAGCATTACTGAATGAATAGAAGTCCCCGAGAGTCTAGGGCCTAGACCGTGCATCAAGGATAGTCTAGAATGTTTTTGTTTATACCACCATGTGCAATAATTACCTCAAACACTGAAGTTTAGAAACCACTGAGCTAGGCTAAGCCACGAGGGGAAAGTCTGTAGCAGGTGTGTGTGTGGGCGTCCAAACCGCTGTGCCTCGAACATCCCTGGTGGAGAGAATTCTAAAGCATTCTTGCTAGCATGAAGCATTTCCTTAATCCCACTTTGATAGTAAGTCTCTGTATCTTAAATATTTAGTTGATTTTGCTGTTGTTGTTATTGTGAGGGTTAAAGGAGATGATAGCAGAGTTCTCCAGAAGTGAGATTCTTTTTTTTTTTTTTTTTTTGCGGTTCGCGGGCCTCTCACTGCTGTGGCCTCTCCCGTTGCGGAGCACAGGCTCCGGACGCGCAGGCTCAGCGGCCATGGCTCACGGGCCCAGCCACTCCGCGGCATGTGAGATCCTCCCGGACCGGGGCACAAACCCGTGTCCCCTGCATCGGCAGGCGGACTCTCAACCACTGCGCCACCAGGGAAGCCCCCAGAAGTGAGATTCTTAGTCATCCTGATAATTAAAGGTAACTTCCATTCTGACGTGCCGGAGATTACTGATGGACCAGCACACTACCAGGTTTCTGCATATCTCAAAATGTTTCTCCTGTCATTGCAGCACATATACTGCCGTCCTTTAATTAGAAAGGTTGTAGCTCTACCCTTATTTTTCCCTTTCTTAACGTATAAACTTAAGATCTTCCTATGGCCATTTCCATGTAAGTGCACAAGTAAGCATCCTAGCATAGCATGGGTACATGACATTCAATTACTAAGGCCAAACTACACAGCCCGAGTTCTTGTCTTCAGTGAATTTTGGCATAAGAAGTAAGTGTGTGGTAGAAAATGGTGTAACAAAATTGAGATATTGGCACTGGAGTGACCTAGGTAACCATGCTTATGTTAGCAAAATGTCAGCATGGAAATCAAAGATTGGACTCACCATGCAAAACAAGGCTAAGTGGTGCCTTCTGAAATGGAATAGACAGAGATGGGTCCCCAGGCTTGTACGTTTCTTCTTTTTCTCTTTTTAAAGACATCATTGAGAATCTCATTAATGTTATAATTTGAAAGGTGTTTTCTGCCTCTAATGGAAGATTTAGACTAGCTGAGGAGACTATCACTGGTTCCCCAAATTACAGCCTTACCAATTAAAAAATGCAAATCGTTTCATACTGTTAATGATTTCAACTTTGAAAGAAGCCACTTCTACTCTTCCTTTTAAGTGAGTTAAGTTTTAAGTGGCTAAGTTTAAGTGAAAAAATATCCTGAGATTGCAAGGTAGCTGTTTTTAAAAAATACAATACCCTGTCATTACTTGCAAGTCCTTATTTTAGGGAACCAAGATTTTCTCAATACTGTGCAACAATATTAAAAAAAAAATCATCAACAAAAGGGAATAAATTGGAAACTGAAGTTAGAAAAGCCTACAGCTGTCATCCATAACACTGATTTCAAATTTCTGTGTTCATCCACAAAGGCTCCTTGTTCTTTTTCTGGGTTTTATAAGTCAGCATTATACATTGAAATCTAATAAATTTTTCCTTTATCAGTTTTATATATTGAGGTTTCACCTAAGACTGTGTTTGAAAAAGGAACTGATACTAAAAAAATAACAATAAAGTGAACAGGGCCCTGCAGGAGGGGATATCTTAGAATTTGGAAAGTGAAGAAGAGAATATTGTTTGCTGACCTGTTTATTATAATATTAAATTCTATACTTCTTTTTAAATGATTCATCACTGCATGTAATATACCATGGAAAATATCAAGTCAATGCCTTAAAATAAATATTTTGGACTCAACTGCAAAAAAGAAAAAAAAAGAAAAGAAAAGAAAAAGAGCTGGTACTAAAAATATTTGTAAATCGTCAAGTAAAGGCAGTGGATGATATCTGTACCTGTGGGTGATCATTGCTGGAGCTCCTGCCTCAATACGGGCAAGAAAAGAAAAAAACACAGTTCTTGGGCAACTTTCCTCCCACGTGATAGCAAACACTTGGATGTAAGTAATGTCTCCATGGTCTATTTAATCTTTTTCACGTTTGGAGTTAAGCAGGCAAAGGGCTGGAGGCATCATGGATGCAACGTGTTTGCACACATGAACAGTTCTCAGAGAACAGAGGGATGGGGGTAGAAAGAGTTTCATCTGCCTGTGATACCGTGGCCCCTGCCATCACCTTTCCCATTGGGTACTTTCTGATTCAAGGGAAGGAATGCACTGTGGTGGAGAGGGCATGGGTTTTTTATTACTCAGACTGACTTAGGGTCAAAACCAGCATGTTTATTATTAGTAGGGTAACTCTGAGCTGACTCACTTCCGTTTTGTCTAGCCTCTCTTATCTGCAACATGGAGATGGCAATATCCACCTTGTCGAGCTACCTCTACATTTTATAAGAAATAACACATGAAAGTCACCTAGCCCCAGACTCAGGGTTCAATAAATAGCTTCTGCCCTGTTCTTGGGACCTTGTAGGAATGCCGACCAGCCTGCTGCAGCCACAGGGATCAAAGTTCTGTCTTGGGAATGGACTTTCCAGGCGAAAGATGCAGCCCACCCTGTTCCTGAGCGCCACGAAGAGGCCCTTCCAGAAATCCAGCCAAGGGCCTCATTCTAACCTCCTTGAGCCCCACTTTGGTGGTAGTCTGTGAACACGCCTGATCCAAGAGGAGAAAACAAACAAACAAACAAAAAGGGCAGGAGAGGAGCAGACTCCTCCAAGGGCTAATGCCGGGCAGAACAAAAAGGCGAAGTCAACGTTTTCTAAGCATTAAATGGGGGCACCTTCTCTCCACATTTAAAAGCAAGCATGTGCCACTTCAGCTGTTCAAATCATATGGGACTGAAAATAGTATAGCAGAAAGAAACGTGGCCTTTGTAATTAAGAGTTCTTTTTTTTCCCCCTTCTCAAAGCCAGCAGGAACAAACTGAACTGAAACTTGGTCGTTTAAAAGGTTAAAAAGTTGTCATCCCCCTGGGTCCTATCTTTGGCCTTTCTTTCTTTGTCTTTCTAAGATGCTGAAGATGTTTGCTGAAGGTATAGAAAATACGAGCACACATGGGGAGTGGCATTGGCAACGGCTCTCCTAGCATCACTGGGGCAGGGCAGTCCTCTTCCCAGGAAACCAAACAGCACGCTACTCACTGATCCCTTTGTTTTTTTTTCTCTAACTCATGAGCTTGTAATGTGGTTAACGAGTAAGATGGCTGCTTACTACAAGCAGGGAGAATTCTGCAAACAGCATTCAATGGTATCCGCAAACAGAAAGCTTGGAATTTGGTGGAAGAGAAACAAGGTGTTTGGTGAGCCCAGAACCAGAGTCAAGACTGTGAGCTTCTTCAGGCCAAAGCTTCTAGTTCCTTCTCCCGGTACAGGGCCTGTGGCTGGCACTCAATAAATATTTGGAGAATTACTAAATGCAGGAATGAATAAGGGATGTCCAGAACTGCTAGTGAATTGTACCTTATGGGAAAAACTTTCCGGGTTTTGTAAATAGTGTAAAATTAAACTCAGCTAACAAAACAGGAAGATTTAGGGGTATCCATCTCATGTCCCAGTCTTCAGAGAAAAAAATATTAAATATTTCTGGATATATATATTGGAATATCACTCAGCCATTAAAAAGAACGAAATAATGCCATTTGCAGCAACATGGATGCAACTAGATAGAGATCATCATACTGAGTGAAGTAAGTCAGACAAAGCGAAATATCGTATGATATCCCTTATATGCGGAATCTAAAAAGAAATGATATAAATGAACCTATTTACAAAACACAGACTCACAGACTTAGAGAACAAACTTATGGTTACCGGGGGGAAGGATGGGCGGAAGGGATAGTCAGGGAGTTTGGGATCGACATGTACACACTGCTGTATTTAAAATGGGTAACCAACAAGGACATACTGTATAGCACAGGGAACTCTGCTCAGTGTTATGTGGCGGCCTGGATGGGAGGGGAGTTTGGGGGAGAATGGATACATGCATATGTATGGCTGAGTCTCTTTGCTGTGCACCTGAAACTATCACAACATTGTTAGTCAGCTATACTCCGATATAAAAAGTTAAAAAAAAAAAAAAAGGGAACAAAATTGGCTCATATGTAGAGACATGGTTGGACCTAGAGTCTGTCATACAGAGTGAAGTACGTCAGAAAGAGAAAAACAAACATTGTATATTAACGTATGTATGTGGAACCTAGAAAAATGGTACAGATGAACTTATTTGCAGGGCAGATGCAGAAAACAGACGTGTGGACACGGGAGGGGGGGTGATGACTTGGGAGACTGGGATTGACATATTTATAACTACCATAAATATAGCTAGTGGGAACCTGCTGTATAGCACACGGAGCTCAGCTCCATGCTCTGTGGTGACCTAGATGGGTGGGATTGGGGGGGGGCGCATGGGAGGGAGGCCCAAGAGGGAGGGGATGTATGGATACATATAGCTGATTCATTTCTTTGTACAGCAGAAACTAACACAACATTGTAAATCAACTATACCCCTATTTAAAACAAAAAACTTTTGCAGTCAGTAGGGAAAATTAAACAGGCATCAGAAACAACATTTTTAAAATATGCTATTAAAAAATTTAAAGCATAGAGTCAAATTTAGGAATTAATGCAAAGGGACCAAGGAATTTCTGAAACTTAACACCAGATTCAGAAATGGACCTAAACACGGTGATCCATGTTATGCTACATTCTTGATTCTTGCTCTTGTCTTGGATATTATAACAAAGAAGTGTCCTGGATACATAAAGAGGTAGATAACCTCACATTCAGGAGGACTCAGAAGTGAACATCACTGTGGGAGACACAGGGGTTTATCAAGGAAGGAGAGCATGCCTTCAAGTAGCACACAATCTAACGAGCAGTAAGAACCAGCCTGATCTAACGAAGAAATAACCACAAAAATAAAGATATAGGAAAAATGATACTATTAGAAAACAGACAATCCAGCTACAAAAATAGTCAAAAAACCTGAACAGACGCCTTACTACAAAAGATCTGCAGGTGGCAAAGTAAGTACATGAAGAGATGCTCCAAATCACATGTCATTAGGCAACTTCAAGTTAAAACAACGAGATACCACTACTCACCTACCAGAATGACCAAAATCCCGAACACTAACACCACTAAATGCTGGTGAGGATGTGAAGCAACAGGAACTCTCATTCACTGCTGAAGGGAATGCAAAATGGTACAGCCACTTGGGTGGAGAGTCTGGCAGTTCCTTACAAGATGAAACGTACTCTTACCACGTGATCCAGCAATCACACTCCATGGTATTTACCCAGAGGAGGTGAAAACTTATGTCCATATAAAAACTTTTAAGTGGATGTTTACAGCAGCTTTATTAATAACTGCCAAAACCTGGAAGCAACCAAGATGTCCTTCAGTAGGTGAATGCATAAACTGTAGCACATCCGTGCAATGGAATATTATTCAGCGATAAGAAGAAGTGAGTTATCAAGCCACGAAAAGATATGGAGGATCCTTAAGTGTACATTACTAAGTGAAAGAAGCCAATGTAAAAAGACTACATACTGTATGTATTGGTCCAACTACCTGACATTCCGGAAAAGGCAAAGCTAGGATGACAGTATAAAGATTAAGGGTTTGGGGGTTGGGAGGCAGGGGGTTGTGCTCCATGAATAGGTGGAGCACGGAATTTTTAGGGTGGTGAAACTATTCTGTATGATACTGTAATGGTGGGTACAGTATCATATACCATTGATACCAATGATACCATATATCATTATACCTTTGTCAAAACCCACAGAATGTACAACAGAAAGAATGAACTCAACTGTAAACCTTCGACTTCAGTTAATAACAATATATCAATATTGGTTAATAACAGGGGGCACTGTGCTTGGGGTAAGGGCAAGGCAGGGAATGTGGGAACTCTCTACTTTCCCATCAACTTTTCTGTAAACCTAAAACTGCTCTAAAAAAATTAAAGTCTGTTAATTAAAAAAAACAAAACTGTACTGTCAGCTGTTTGAGATTTTTCCCTCCAGATGACTTTCCAGATACTGGCTGGGGCCCAGTGGAATTCATCAGAGAAGATGCCATCAAGATGACTCCCAGCCAGGCTTTGAAAGACCAGCAGGGACTGGTTTGTGAGTCAAGAGCTGGGAGGACATGGTGTTTCAGATGCAGGTGACAGGCAAGGCTTAGAGGTAGAACCCACTGGGAAGAGTGGTCAGCAGAGCACTGCACTTGACCATAAGACAAAGGTCACAAGTTGACAAGTAACTGGAGGTAAGAGTGGAGGTGTTGGACTGTACTTAGGAGTTCAAAATGGGATCTGAGGGCTTCCCTGGTGGTGCAGTGGTTGAGAGTCCGCCTGCCGATGCAGGGGACACGGGTTCGTGCCCCAGTCCGGGAAGATCCCACATGCTGCGGAGCGGCTGGGTCTGTGAGCCACGGCCGCTGAGCCTGCGCGTCCGGAGCCTGTGCTCCGCAACGGGAGAGGCCACAGCGGTGAGAGGCCTGCGTACCGCAAAAAAAAAAAAAAAAGGGATCTGAAAGGTAAGTGAGGTCACTCTGGACAACTGGGAAGGGACATGACAGAGTCAAAATGAGGTACAAGGAAGCATCTGTTAGGTTTAGGCCAAGAGACACGAGAGAAAGTGAACCCCACTACAGGTGAGGTTATCAGTCATCAGCCCTGAGGGAAAGTCAACAGAAGATACTGGGAATCTAAGGGAAAGTAAAATTTCCAAGAAAAGACATGCTGAGCTATGTTAAGGAGGCCAAGGTGGAAGAGTAATACTTTCTCAAAAGTCCTGACCAGGAGGAAGAAACCCAAGAGCGTAGCTCTCTATCAAGCAGGGTCCTAGATCTTCTCCTCATTCAGGTTTCTCATCTTACCACAGTTAAGGGCAGAGCAAGAGGCCTACAGTGGATCCCAGCAGGAAAGAGAAAATGAAAGGGAGGAGAAAGGGCACCTGCAATTGGTGAAGCCAGAGAATCTTCACTCTTAAATCCATGCACTGAAAAACTCAGAAGCCAAAGATGTTTTCAATACCTATATTTATTAACAAGGAAAGACGTTCACAACAGATTCCGAAGTGAGAAAAGAAGCTTCAGAAGAGTCTACCAATTATGATGCCATTTTTGTAAAGCTGCCTCCATTTATTTGTGTATGTATGCATAGAAAAGATTCTGGAAGAAAACACTCAAATGCCAACATTTACGGGCGACAGCAACATGGTAGGTTTTTTATGTTGCTTCTCTGTAGTTTCCTAACTCCTCTAAAAGCTACTGCAGAGATTACTTCTAAGAGGCTAATTTTTTCAAATGGAAGAGGTAACCCTCTTTCCATCTCTTAACTCAAGCCTCCAATAACGTTCTCCTTGTTAAGAGTAGAATAGCCAGTGCCTTACACAAAAGCCAGTGCTCGCTTTAGATGACTGTGGTGCAGCCTCTCGTGATACAAATTACGTCAACAGCCACGTCTGATGCCTAAGGGAAAAAAGCAATGGAAATTCCAGAGAACTAAAGTTAAAAAACGTAACGGCAGGAGCAGCAACAGCAGCGGCAAAGAGAAATATCTGGAGAGGGAAGGAGACAGACCTCCACATATTCCCAGCACTTGTTTCCTGGACTCTGGAGGAGGGTTTCTTGATTAGTCTATTTAAAAAAATTGTTATTGTAAAAAAAACAAACAAACAAACAAAAAAAAAACTCCTGGCTAAAAATAACAGTAAAATGCACAAGACATGCAGAAATACCCCATGATGCAAATTATTTATGGAGATAATGTAGCAACGTGACCAGGAATTAGCATGACTCACAGTTTCTCCTCAGCTGAGATGGGTTCCCCAGCCACAAACCTGAGGGACGCATGGTCCAATCACCAGTGCTGGATTGCGATGTTTGTTCTTATCCATCAGAACTGTTGCTTTAAGGGGGGGTGGTGGTGATGGTAGTGGTCCTCAGGGTAGGGAGGAATGGTAGAGCGAAACAGGTATCCCAGCACCAGTGCTTTAAAAGATTATCTTTATCATCTTTCCTAAGCTGACAGTTTCATCTTGAAATCTGTTACAGGAAATACCTTTAACCAAAAGCCATCTGTTTTGAATTCTCCCTTTCTATGGGCATAAATTCACTACAGCTATTCACTGTAGTTCAGTTTTTAGGCATATTGCAATTATCTTTCCTGTAACTTTCATTTCTATTGCATTAAAGTAGGAATATGAGAGAGCCAGAAGGGAAAACTTTTTAAGAACAGTTCACTCTAAACTTTATTACCTGCTAACAACCCTGTCCAAATTCTAGTAGGGGAAAAAGCCAAACTATTTTCTAAAAGAAAACTAAAAGATTGTCTGAAGATTGCATTTATTCCTGTTTTTTTCTGTTCCGTATAAAACATGGATATGCTCTTGGTAAAGCTATCCAATTTCTGTTTCAATCTAGTGACCACTGAATATTTAACTCTGTTCACCTACCAAACAGGGAACTGTAGCAATAATCACAGAATGACAGCGGGAACAACAATATAAACCAAACTGAGAATTTGTCTCCTATTAACCTTGATAGTCACATCACTGAGAACTAACACATTCTGAGGCTAGCGCCTAATCATTTAGTTTGGGGAAAATAAACTCATATACAAGGTAACAACCACTACCTGATAAAGGGGGACATACTGTGAGGGAGTGTATGTTATCCCTGGGCTATGAGTATACAGTGAGGTACACAGTTACAACTGAACACACATCATACTAACCAAAGGAATCAAACCCCAGCCCCCTTTCTAAGGAGATTACTATTAACAATGTGCTAAGCTAATGCGTGCGTTTATAAAATGTCCATGCCTGATATTGGAGATACTGAGATTTAGAACCACCAGAAGTTCTCAGCGCTGCTTGAGAATGTACACTGACTCATTCCTCAGTAGCAAAGGGAGAAAAACAGTACAAGTCATGCCCAGAAGGCAGAAGGGACATAGTCTCCTGCCTTGCTGTCTTAATTTCGAATGGAAGAATGTACACTTACTTAGATTAATGCTGCTTCTGAACAGAAGCACAAAATAGTGGGTAGATTGGTGACAGAAAACTATTTGAGAGGTTGAGTGATCATCTGGATCAAGTCTCTGTACCTAAAAATATAGGGAGGCAGATTTGAAGGTTTCTAAAATCTTGCAAAACTGTACAGTGGACAGAGTTGCTCTTCGGCCACCCAAAACTAGAAAGGCAGAAATTTTTTTTTCTTTTTTTTTTTTTTTTTTGCGGTACACGGGCCTCTCACTGTTGTGGCCTCTCCCGTTGCGGAGCACAGGCTCAGGACGCGCAGGCTCAGCGGCCATGGCTCACGGACCCAGCCGCTCCGCGGCATGTGGGATCCTTCCCAGACCGGGGCACGAACCCGTGTCCCCTGCATCGGCAGGCGGACTCTCAACCACTGCGCCACCAGGGAAGCCCCGAAAGGCAGAATTTTAAGATTCACCTGCAGACACAGAGTGGGCACTCAACTAATGCCTGATGAATAAATGAATGAATGTTTATTTAGAGCTGTCTGTGTGTAACATTTACTAGGGCCTGAAAAACCAACATAAATTGTACAAGGGTCCTGTCCTTAAGAAGCTTCTAATCTATCAGAAGATGCACAATATAAATGAGCAATTTTAATACAGTGTGATGCTTGCGGTAATAAGGCAAGGCTATAAATATAGTAATATATGTCTAATATAAATTAAAATAAAACAGACGCAACAGGGAGCCAACAGTTAAGAACAAGGGAGAGGGACAGATAAAGCTTCTAAGACAGGATTTGATTAAACTAATTCACACCAAGGCACTAAAATGTTATCTATAGCTTCTGTCCCAGGGTCATTTGCATTTTAATGTAAAACAAGAGGAAGGTTTGCTCAATTCTAGAAGACTGAACTGCTATTAGTGGCATTTCAGGTATCAGGTGAGAGATGGCAGAGAAGATACTTCGAATAACACTACTGGGCAGAAAGTCTACCTAGTTCTATCACGAAAAAGGCTCAAAGAGGGTAGGTGCATGTCTTCTTCAAACAATTGTATCCAGCAAGCACATAAAAGAGAGCTGGTGAGGGGCTTCCCTGGTGGCGCAGTGGTTGAGAGTCCGCCTGCCGATGCAGGGGACATGGGTTCGTGCCCTAGTCCGGGAAGATCCCACATACCGCGGAGCAACTGCGCCCGTGAGCCATGGCCGCTGAGCCTGCGCGTCTGGAGCCTGTGCTCCGCAACTGGAGAGGCCACAGCAGCAAGAGGCCCATGTACCACAAAAAAAAAAAAAAAAAGAGCTGGTGAAGTGTCTTGAACAGATGTTTGCACACCCATGTTCACAGCAGCATCATTCACAACAGCCAAGAGCTGGAAGCAACCCAAGTGTCCATCAATGGATGAACGGATTAAAGAAAAAGGTGGTCTATACATACAACAGAATATTATCCAGCCTTAAAAAGGGAGAAAATTCTGACACATGTCCCAACACAGATGAACCTTGAGGGCATTATGAGAAATGAAATCAACCTGTCCTAAGAAGACACATACTGTATGATTCCACTTGTTTGCGGTACCTACAGTAGTCAAATCCATAGAGACAGAGGTAGAATGGTACTCGCCAGGGGCTTGGAGGAGGGAGGATAGAGAGTTAGTGCTTGGTGGTATAGAGTTTCCATTTTGCAAGATGAAAAGCATTCTTGGATGGCGGTGATGGCTTCCCAACAGGTGAATGTACTTATACCACTGAACTATACACTTAAAGATGCACAGTTACGATGGGAAATTTTGTTGTGTGTATTTTATCACAATTTTAAAAACTGGGAACAAAAGGAAGTTGGTGAAGTACACCATAGCTTTGAAATTGATATGCAAAGTTTTTAGAGTATTATAACGACTGTTGTTAGTTATTACATATGGAAAGCTATTGCGATGACAGCAGAACAGATAGCATGTGTTGATTAGATGGGCAGCTGCTTGCTTCCTAATGTGTTTGAGAAAATGACACCCAGAAGACCTCCTCCTCCAGGATCAGCTGCAATTCCACCATTAAAAAAATTCAATCCTTGGGTCCCCAAGCTTTTCCCAAGTGCAACTATCCTGGCCAAGGTCCCTATCAGCTTCATATGTCTTTATGAGACTGTTTCTCCACAGGTCAACCAAGGTGCATGAACTGATTTGAGGTATTCGGGAGAGGGGAAAGATGAGGTCCAAAAGGAGAAGAAGAAGTCCAGACAGTGAAAAAAACAAGTCTGCAGGAACTGGTGAAATCAAATTGTGCTCCTTGGAAAATCTCTCCATGCCACTGATGACCTTTCGCCACAGGTTTTCATAGAAGCCTAGCTCTGCTCTCCATCCTGACCCCTCCCCTCTATCTGAAAGACTCCCAGCAATACAAAAAGTCACGAGGCAAAACTCGGAAGGAGTTTAATCCTAAAATCAACACGGCTTCTGCTAAACAATTTTCAACTGCGACTACATATTTCATCATGGAAACTAATTTGCAGTTTCCAGTTTCATGAAGTGTGGTCAGCAAATCTAAGAGTGAGATGGAATAAGTAAACGCACAGGCTTCAGAACTCTGCATTTCTGAGTCAGCTGCAATGAAAAGGTTAGGTTCAAAGAATCTAGATATGCGAGCGGTATAAGAGATAAAAGAGTGGATCAGAGGGGCTTTAATGTAAGCTATGACTTTATGCCCCTTATCCGAGAATCTGGGGCTAGAGAGCCAGCTGAATGCAAGGCTTCCGTGCTTTCTGGAGTCAGGTTGCTCCTCTGTAGCTGGGTTGCCTTCAGGAGAGCACACCAGGGATATGGGTGTCTGTGTGCGTGTGCGTGTGCATGTTAGAGAGACAGAGAGAGATCTACTGTGATATCAGGAGAGTTTACTTAAA
The DNA here is from genome assembly GCF_005190385.1 of Monodon monoceros. Lineage (NCBI taxonomy): Eukaryota > Metazoa > Chordata > Mammalia > Artiodactyla > Monodontidae > Monodon > Monodon monoceros. Next base: position 13,587,966 of record NW_021703780.1, read on the forward strand.
AAGGGGGAGAAGCAACAGTATTCTGAACCAGGAGAGCCTCTCTCTCGTTATAAGATCCTCAGAATACTTAGCAGGCATTACAGTCTCCACACCATCTGTCAGACCTTAGCTGACGTGACTGCCTCTGTACATTAATAACAGAGGTGATCAAGGGTAGCTTCAAAGAAAGTTCCCCTCACTCAGACTTCAGCGTATTATTAAAACTTCTCAAAAAGTATAGGGGGTGGGTTTTTTTTTTTTTTAACATCTTTACTGGAGTATAATTGCTTTACAGTGGTGTGTTAATTTCTGCTGTATAACAAAGTGAATCAGCTATACATATACATACATCCCCATATCCCCTCCCTCTTGCATCTCCCTCCCAGCCTCCCTAGTCCACCCCTCAAGGTGGTCACAAAGCACCAAGCTGATCTCCCTGTGCTATGAGGCTGCTTCCCACTAGCTATCTATTTTACATTTGGTAGTGTATATATGTCCATGCCACTCTCTCACTTAGTCCCAGCTTACCCTTCCCCCTCCCCGTGTCCTCAAGTCCATTCTCTACGTCTGCATCTTTATTCCTGTCCTGCCCCTAGGTTCTTCAGAATCTTTTTTTTTTTTAGATTCCATATTTATGTGTTAGCATATGGTATTTGTTTTCTCTTTCTGACTGACTTCACTGTTTGACAGACTCTAGGTCCATCTACCTCACTACAAATAACTCAACTTCATTTCTTTTTATGGCTGAGTAATATTCCATTGCATATATTCTTCTTTATCCATTCATCTATCGATGGACACTTAGGTTGCTTCCATGTCCTGGCTATTGTAAATAGAGCTGCAGTGGACATTGTGGTACATGACTCTTTGAATTACGGTTTTCGCAGGGTATATGCCCAGTAGTGGGATTGCTGGGTCATACGGTAGTTCTATTTTTGTTTTTTAAGGAACCTCCATACTGTTCTCCATAGTGGCTGTATCAATTTACATTCCCACCAACAGTGCAAGAGGGTTCCCTTTTCTCCACACCCTCTCCAGCATTTACTGTTTGTAGATTTTTTTTTTTTTTTTGCGGTACGCAGGCCTCTCACTGTTGTGGCCTCTCCCGTTGCAGAGCACAGGCTCCAGACGCGCAGGCTCAGCGGCCGTGGCTCACGGGCCTAGCCGCTCCGTGGCATGTGGGATCTTCCCAGACCAGGGCACGAACCCGAGTCCCCTGCATCGGCAGGCGGACTCTCAACCACTGCGCCACCAGGGAAGCCCTGTTTGTAGGTTTTTTGATGATGGCCATTCTGACCGGTGTGAGGTGATACCTCACTGTAGTTTTGATTTGCATTTCTCTAATGATTAGTGATGTTGAGCATCCTTTCGTGTGTTTGTTGGCAGTCTTTCAGGAGGTGGTTTTGAGCAGTGTTAATTTTAACTGTGTACTCATGTCCCTTGTGGATTTATTAGCCTGGTTACATTGCTTCAGGTACCACAGAAAGCACAGGTGGGTGAGAAAATAAGGTGACAAAACCCAGCGAAATAATACACAGGTGGCAGCATACACACACCTGCATCTTCACCCGCTTCTCAAAAATAAGATTCTATTTTCCTCCTCTATACTCTACATGTTCTCGGAAAGATTGAATAAGTATTTGTAAAGAGACATATATTATTTTGATTAATATTTCACGCAAAACCTCTTATTGTACAGAAAGAATATGGGAGTTGGACCTTCCTTTACCTATATGGCTGGGCTCTCTCCTTCACCTGCCACTGTTCTAGACTCTGTGCTGGAAACCAGACCAGGTGGAACACAGCAAACCGTATTTTCCTTTCAAGATCAGATGCAATGAGTGTTTGTGCAGTAATCTGCTAGTAAAGCAAATAGGCAGAATTGAGAACTCCCAAACACGCCGTGTTTTCATTTCCATTTCACAAGACAATGAAGCTCACCACATAGGGACATTTTAAATTATGAGGTCCCCTTCCACACATCGACCCGTTCTTCACGTAACTGTTTGAGACTTTCTGCTAAGAATGTCTAAAATGCTTGCTGTTTCTCAGCAGCAAACAAATGCCTTTAGCCTCTGACCCAGCATCGGGGTTTCTCACACCCTCTCCTGTCTGAAAATGTGTCCCCAACCAAATAGCAGTACCTGGCGATCACCCTGCCAGGCACGGGGGCCAAGCCTCTAGCCCCAAAGGGGCAGAGCCATTCCCTCGACCGATTTCAGAGCTAACCCAACACTTGTATCAGTGAGCACAAAATGAAGAGCTAATACCATCAAGTATCCTCACCAGAGGTTGGTTTTAAAACTCTGTAAGTGGAGAAAATGTAGAACTCTGAGCTACAAAATTGGCCCGCCTGATCCCAGAGGACCATGCTCTGGGCTTTTAGCCCTCCTTGCCTTGTCTTCCTCTATCCCCTTGATTTTTACTTGCTGTCAACTTCACGCTCAGGGAAGGTGGCCCTCAAAGCAAAGAGCACAACTCAAGCCACCGCAGCAGCCTGCACCACCCTGTCTACGCTCTCCGTACTTCCTATTTTTTACTGGAAAGTTTAAAAGAAAACAAGGCAAATTATTATCTGCTTAATGCACATTTAGGTGTCCCCGCCCCCATTTTTTTGATCTATAAAAGATAGCACTTAGCACATGGGAGTTATAACCCCAAAGCCTGAACAGGACCCTGCCAACTCCCACCCAATATCGTGCAGTTTCGGTGACAACAAACTGGGTCCCAAACGGAAAGGTGAAAACCACAAGTTCGCAGTCTCAGTGAGTTGAATTTAGTGAAATGAAACAGCCATTTCTATTTTAGTTTTTTAAAGAGTGACACTCAATAGCACAGTTAAAAGGTCACTTCTTGAAATTAACAAGTGAGCCCTGGTCCCATCCGAGGGTAAAGAAGGATTTTTTTTTTTAGAGGGTCTCAGGGCCCCTGGAACACACTGCCCATTTTGAGGTGTCACAGGGAAACCTGTTGGAAAGAAGAGTCTTCAGCTGCGGTGGCGTTGTAATATTACCTGTCAGCCAAAGACACTTTCTTTATGGGTCTTTCAATCAGCCCATCGGTAGGTATTTGTTCAGAAACCCCAGTACACAGAAGCGGGCAGGACCCCACCAGGAAGTGATGCAATAAACGTTGCCTGCAAGGTCTGACTCCCTTAATGTGTTCTGAGCCCTCCCGGCAGACTTCACATAGACACTGCGCATGACCTGAGCGCCTCTGCCCTTCTTTGGAGGCTCACCATCCTCTTTTCTGGTTCCACTGTTTAGAAAGCCCGTGTCGACCTGGAACCACCTCTCAGTTGTAGTGTTTCTGTTTTCTCCAATGATCCCTGGGACGTCTCTTTGGAAACCTTCCTGAATTGCCTAGGCTAACAAATGCTCTTCGGCATTTGCCATTAACCGAGTTTTTACATAAGGAATTGATGATGTCAACATCCTGCTTAAAATCTTTCAAGGACTCTCTCCTGTCTTCAAGATACACTGCAAACTCTTCCGCAAAGCTTTCTGAAAAGACACTTGGTGATCTGGCCCCTCCCTTGACACTTCTCACCTGCTCTGCTCTAGCGGCTCTGGACTATTTGCACTTTTCCAACATGTCATGTTCTCTCTCCTCTCTGAGCTTGGCACACGCTGTCCATCATGTGACCAACTAAAGCTGGCATTTCCCCCATCCCTTGAATCTGGACTTACTGGGTGACTTGCTTTAGCCACAGGGATATTAGCAAAGATGCTGCAAGGAGAGGTTAAAAAGCACTTGTGTGCTGGAGTTCATCTTCTCTTGCTGCTCCCGGGAGCCCTGAGATCGCAATACGAAAGCTCAGACTAGCCTCCTGGAGGATGAGAGACCACGTGGGGCAGGGACCAGCAGTCCCTCTCCCAACCAGCCTTACAGCTGGACATACGAGTGAGGCCATCAGGGACCAACCAGTCACAGCCAAGCTGGCTAGCCTAGAATAGCCCAGCTGACTCACAGAATCATAAGAAATAATACATGCTTGTTGTTTTAAAGCCACTGAACACTGGGGTGGCTTGTTACATATATATGCCAACTGATACACCCACTTTGTTTCCAGGTTAACACCTGTCGGTCCTTCAGGTCTGGGAATGAAGAGTTCTCTGAGCCCAGAAGATGCCACACTGGTTTCCATCCATGGCATCCTCTGGGTACCACTAAAAGAGCCCTGGCCACAGTGTAAAGAAGTTGCCTATTTTCTCATCTCTTTTCCCACTGACTAGAAGCTCTTTTTAGCTGTGGTGGATGCCTTCCCTAGTGCACACACCTCGTAAATACTTGCTGAAAGAAGACACAGGAATGTATACCTCTATCTTCTGGTTTTCTCTATCTCTAATTTCAAAGAATTAGACCAGGTAACTTTCACCTATCACCACCTAGACATGTAACTACATCAAAATATTATAGTTTTTCTTTTTTTTTAGAGTTCCACTCATATCAATAGCCTTTGGGAATCTCCCTACTCTTTTTATAGATGAGACTATTGTATCTTCCAAACTCACTGTACCTTTCAGTTTGACTAATACGAAAAAATTCACCTAAAATTCCAAGGCCCCTTAGAGTATGCACATGGATAATTCTGACAAATGCTCCTACCTTCACCATCATAATTACTCTACCATATATGTCAAAGAAGCAGAAGATTTTGACAATATGTAACTGACTTCGCTGGCAATGCAATGACACTGACAGTTCATGACAATTCCTATTACAGAGGAAACATCTCTACGACAAAGGGACTAGCGAGTGGCAACTGTTCACCTGTTCATTTCAGCAACACATCACGATAGATTTTGTTTTGTGAAATTTATTATCCTAACAGCATTATAGCTGCCACGGTGACTAGGGAGCAATCCCTGGGCTAAAATTTAACTCACATTATCTCATTTAATTCTCTCAACAATCCTGCAGCATAGGTATGACCAGCCCTATTTTACAGACGAGGCAAATAAGACTCAGAGAAGGGGGTCAATTTCCCCAAGGACACACAACTATTGAGTGGCAGGTCTAGGATCTGAACCCACAGATGTGTCCAAAAGCCCTCATTTGGATGAATACCTTTAAATCTCATGTTAGCAAATGCAAGTAAGAACTACCTTCCTTCGGAAGACATGGAAATAGAGGCACTGAGAAAGAAAGTGGCTTGCCCATGGTCTCAGAGGGCTGGGAAGGAGAAGAAAACCCAGGTGTCCATCCTTAGCCTGATGCTCCTGCTACTGGACCAAGCCCAAGGAACCCCCACTGTCTCCTTAGTTGTTAACAGTTAGATTCACACCTACCTCTGTGACTGACAACAAATTCAACGGGGAGAGATAACAGGTTCTTTCTCTTCTAGATGTGCTTCCAATTACTGTATATCTAGATAGGTTGTGGAAAAAAAACAGTATGAAGCATGAAGCTCATGAGTCCTAACTGGGCTATGATCTGCTTTACCAGATTTCTTTTAAAAAAGCAACCAACCTAGAGAAGGACTTTAGTCTTCCAACTTTAATGTAATTCACAGTCTGTATCTACTATTCATATCAATATGACAGAATTGATTTCCTCACCTGTGTACCATGAAGAACAATGAACACTTAGCATTAAATGTTGAAATAAGAGTTACATAATGATCCTTTAAAAAAAAATCAACTCTGCTTCTCCACCATATCAAAATGTACCTGAGGGCTTCCCTGGTGGCGCAGCGGTTGAGAGTCCGCCTGCCGATGCAGGGGACACGGGTTCGTGCCCCGGTCGGGGAAGATCCCACAGACGGCAGAGCAGCTGGGCCCGTGCGCCATGGCCGCTGAGCCTGCGCGTCCGGAGCCTGTGCTCCGCAATGGGAGAGGCCACAACAGTGAGAGGCCCGCGTACCGCAAGAAAAACAAAAATGAGAACAAAATGTACCTGAGATATTTATCGTTCTAGAAACACACAATGTCTTCCACAGTTTAAACCATTTCAACGACTTAACATAATGACCTGTTGGGCATACCACACGCTTGTCAAACAAAACTGATTTATTTAAGAAACATCTTGGAAACACAGGATGCTCTGAAAGTACAAACAACTCCCTTGGAGTTTCTTTTTTGTCCAAGTATTATTTCTCTTAGTTCCAGTTCCAGATATTATCTATCCTTATTCTAGGTATGAAAGGGGGCATTAATATATGCTGAGTATATAAAATGTACTAGATAGGAGTGCACACTGCTGCTTGAGTATACAGAATGTACTAGAAATGCTTGGTTACACCCTAACCGGCTTCCCCATCCTGAAGACACAGGTACATGCTGTTATCTCAGCTAAGTCTGGTCATTCTGTGGAGCAAATACTAAAAGGTCTCTGCAAATACAAAAATTCTTTTAGTAATGAAAGGTACTAATGATATTTTATGTCATTGGTGGGCTTCAAATGTTCTGGGGACGTCCCTTTCACCAGATTCCCTGGCTCCCCAGCACCCTTTTTTTGTGAAAAATGTCCTGACATCTCCATGCCAAGAGAGACAGAGGCACTCCCTAGGAAAAAATGTCAGTCAAAGGCACTGGCTAGGGGCTTCTCTGATGAAATGGCTATGGAGTTAAGTCCCCAAGATATCCATGGTCAGTTGACTGCCCGATTTTAGACTTAATCTAGGCAACGCCAACTAAGTTAGGGGCTTTAAGATAGAAGGTTCTATGTTCTTTTGGATCCAAATCAGAAGAGGGGGAAAAAGTCATTTAATGCCAATTCAATTGGACATCAACAGCGGAGGAGAGGAATTAAAGAGGACAAGGGGTGCTCCTCTGCAATGCTGCGAACACCGATAATCACTAGAGCCCAGAGAACTCTAGTTACACTCAACTGCTTTCAGGCCACACCTGTCAACAGGAAAAGGAGCCAAGATTGACTGGGGTGTTGTTTCCCTTTATCCTCCTCCCTTAACCTCTGATTCCTCCCAAATATCTACCCATGTCCCCAACTCTGAACACCAGTGCTGATAAGCAACAGGAACATTAACCCAATTCACAAGAAAAACTGATACCATCTAATGTTCTGAGATCACCTAACATCCTGGCCCGGCAGTCTCCACATTCTGCCTGGACTACCCATTAATCAGTCTGTTATTCTCCATGGGATGCTATCTGCACCAGAAAGACCATGTGGTCCACGATCCTTAGTTAAGTGACACTCCCATGATACTGACATACTCTTCCTGGAGGCCTGCCCAGATGAAGGAAATGGAAAATCCTCCTTGAGCAAGGTGACTGCCACCTCCCTTCTGACCCTCTGGAGGCCTCCTTCCTCCACTGCCATACCTCTTCTTGCCTTTAGGGAAGTGCCAGCCAGCAGGTTGCTAAGACAACGGGCGTCATTGCTGGGGCTCAGAAATAGATCGCCAGCAGGGTGGGCAACCTGGACTGTAAATTCTGATGACAGCAACAAGATACCAATTGGCAGCTAATCTGCTCCACTAAAGGAATGACAGACTAACATTACCCAGCGGACAGCTCTCACCTTGACATACTATCCTTTAATCTGCACTTGTACTTGATGTGGTGGTGACAGAGAAGGGGTAAGAAACTCACTAAAGATACAGGCTGAATGACTATTCTGAATTATGTGAGCTTGTAGATATGCAGGAACCAACTGACATTTATATATTTATTAGTCTCCTGAAAGTAGAGGGAGGGAGGTTGTTCATAGCAGAAGCAGGAGAGCCAGAAACAGGTAGAACAACTGAGGTTGCCAAAGAAAGGGAAGGGAAAAAAAAATGTGTTTGCACAGGCAATAGCTGTCCCTGTTCTGAACAACTGCATCCTAACCTCATACTCCCTCTTCTTGGAGAACAAGGAAGAAAAGACAAAAGACACTGAGAAACTAGGGCTTGCCATGGTAGGAGAAGGGAACAATCTTTGTGTCCAGTTCTCTTTGTTCTGCAGGGTAAGGTTTACAATGCTTACAGTGGATAGCAACTTGTAGGAGACCCAGACATTAAGACTGCCTATCAAAGTCTTGGATTTTAGCCCTGGAGAAATTACAATTTTTCAGTTCTATGCAAGCTGCAAAGACTGCAGGAAAAACAAAAAAAAAGAAAAATGAAATGAAGAGCAACCTAATGGAAATTTTCAGAAAACAATTTTAGCAAGAGCATTTTCATTTCCAGATATGCAAAACATTGATGTCCCAATGTCTGTAAGGATGGCTGATGTACAGAATGAAAGATGTAGCACAGCCCAGTACCTGTGCAGGGGTCCCAAGCAGCAAATTCTGTTGGCACTGTGGACAAGTCCTAGTGCTAGACAGTCGTGGCCGGAAGGGAGATGGTCACAAGACGTGTGTGATAAAGGTACTGGGAAAGAAGTAAGATTTACAGGTGGAAGAAGCTGGTGAAGAGTCCAAAGAGCATGATAGGAACTTGAGATTTGGAAACAAAAAGATTCTGAAGGAGGCTGCCGTTTGTATCCCATTAATATTTCCACTTTGGGGGATTCTACTTAAGGAAGTTGTTTCAGAACAGAAGCACAAATAGAAAACTGACATTGGACTTCCCTGGTGGCACAGTGGTTAAGAATCTGCCTGCCAATGCAGGGGACACGGGTTCGAGCCCTGGTCCGGGAAGATCCCACATGCTGTGATGCAACTAAGCCCATGTGCCACAACTGCCGAGCCTGTGCTCTAGAGCCCGCGAGCCACAACTACGGAGCCCACATGCCACAACTACTGAAGCCCGCGCACCTAGAGCCCATGCTCCGCAACAAGAGAAGCCACCGCAGTGAGAAGCCCGCACACCACTACGAAGGGTACCCCCTCTCGCCACAACTAGAGAAAGGCCGTGCACAGCAACGAAAACCCAACACAGCCAAAAATAAATAAATTTATTTTTTTTAAAAAAAGAAAACTGACGTTGAAACACTAAAATCCCCCAACATAGTAAACTTAGCTGTTTGAAACCTATCTCACCTAAAAAGCATTTTATGCTTGTAGAAAATGACTTTTTTGAATCATGTAACATTCTTATTCAGGTGTCTGCAAAAGGTTAACATAATCCTCAGGACATAGAGAAGACGGGTTAATTCTTTTAATCTAAGAGTCCCCCCCTCTTGGAATTTATTACATAGTAAGCCCTGGAAATTTAATGTGAATATATGTTGAGGGAAGGAGGGGTTAAATGATCTTCTGGTCTTAAAAAAATGATTATTTTACAAAAGTGAAAACGTGGGAAATTAAAAAAATGAAATTATCTGTTTCTCTTTACACATTAGTCCCAAAGAACAGTTTATTTGCTGATAACTATCAGATTTTGTTTTGGCTTTATGACAAAATGTCATTTAGTTCCTATCTGTGCCTTACTTTTTCTCTAAGGAAGCAAAGGAGAAACAACAATCTTTTAGAGGAACAATGAAAATAATTTAAATACTATGATATGATATACTTGGAGAGAAAAGACAGTCATTTCTATACAGCCATATTCATTTATATTTATAACAAAGATGGTAGAAGCTGATCGATCTCTCATCTCCGTCTGGAAGAATTTTCCGTGGCTTAAGATTCCCCTTCCAGGGCAGCACTCCCGCCCAGTCATCCTCGCCCTTCCTTCTTTCTGTGTGTACCGATTCTTCCACAGCAAGTGCTTCAAAGACACACCACTTGAGAAATACATTTTTAGTTTCGGGTGTGGTTTCTGTCCGAAGTTCAGCTGAAAACACTACATTTTACACGGGTTGGAGAGGCACCATTTCTTTAAGTGGCCCAAGTTCTTGCTTCAGCTTTTGCCTATAAATACTTATATAAAATGACCCTAAAGAAGAATGGTTCCCATGTCCTCCAAGTCCCCACTCTATGTCTTTGTCAGTGGTCACGGCTCATCATTCCTGATGGAAAGACATTTCTGGCTCTGAGGTCTCATCTGCCCAGATGAAGAAGCAGTTAAAGAAAAGACTAGGTTGGGGGCTTCCCTGGTGGCCCAGTGGTTGAGGGTCCGCCTGCTGATGCAGGGGACACGGGTTCGTGCCCCGGTCTGGGAAGATCCCACATGCCGCGGAGCGGCTGGGCCCGTGAGCCATGGCCGCTGAGCCTGCGCATCCGGAGCCTGTGCTCCGCAACGGGAGAGGCCACAGCAGTGAGAGGAGAGGCCGGTGTACCACAAAAAAAAAAAAAAAAAAAGGAAAGACTAGGTTTATCATGTCTCCCTCCCTCCCTCACCTTCTCAACACACACAGACACACACACACACACACACACACACACACACACACACACACGGCGTTGAAATCCAGCCTCTGTTTCAAGACCTAATTCAGACGCTCAGCACTCTGTGAAGCCCCCCTTCCCTGAAAGCCCAAATCTGAATAATCTTACTCATCACCCCCCCTCTGCCCCTCCCAAAGGACTGGAGAGAGGAAAACCCCAGCGAGCAGTGAATGCAGACTACCCATCCCTGCATCCCTAACAGACCTGAGCACACCTTGGCACACAGCCACCTTTTCACACACAGGATTCATTCAGTGAGCTCGAAACTTAAATAGAACATAAAACCTTTTTACGTAACAGCAACTACTCAGTTAGAAAGCAGTCTGACCAGGCTGTGGACACCTTCTCTTCCCCCACAGGACATGGATATTGTAGAAGGTACAAGAACATTTGTCCTTCCACACCTTCTGAGGGTTCCAAGTATATCCCTTTTCCCCTCCGAGATGCTGAGGGAAGCAGGCTGAGCAAGAGGGGAAGACGACACGAGGGGACGGGGGTGCCTGCGATGGGCTGCCCTCTGCCGAGACTCAGCAAGTAGGGCTGACGTCAACTCTCAGAAGTGGCAGCTCACGCAAGGCCCCCCACCCCACTGCAAGGCAGCAATGGCCGGGAATGAGTGACGCCGTCGGTAAGAAGCAACTGGAGGAAGTCTGGGAAAGGGAAAGACATGAGTGAAAGAGAAAATTCCAGAAGACTCGAGGTTACACAAAGAACACCCAGAGTACCTGCATGAAATATGCGAGCCTCTTTGCCTTTATAACACGCAGGCCCATTGACAGGGCCATTACAAGCCAGGATTAAAAAAAATGAGACTCCCCCCCCTCATTTATCGAATAGTAAAATCTCCCCTTTCCTTCTGATCCCCTTATCTACTTTTTTTTTTTTCCTATGATAGCACTAGAGATCATAAAAACAATCTGGTATCACAGATGGCAAATCTAAAAGGTACAAATTGACACACAGGGAAATTCCCCAATTACTCTGATTAGAGTGTGTATGTGTAATTCCCTCACTCTGGAGACTAGAAATTCAGCTCCCATTTTTCAAAGCTTATAAAGACAGCATAATGCTGTCTAAATAGGCACAGAGGTGTTTATTTGAGTCTTTCCATTTCTTCATAGGAATAACGTAACTCCTGCTCTCAGAGCAGTTACTCTGAAAAGGGGTCAATAAACACAGAAAATTCAAGAAACCTTGACCCCCTGTGATCCTCAAAAGCCACATAGGATGACGCCTCCCTAAAAAAGTGTTTGTCAACTTCTCCCTGCATACCAGAGGAACGCTCGGTGGACTCAGTTTGTACCGGTGCACTATTTTTTTTTTTTAATTCCAAAGTGTGCATCAACCAAAAGAAAATGAAAATGATGCTATTCAGTAAACGGTGAGTTTCTAGGTAGCCTTGGCACTCCAAGTCCATCTGCCACTTTGAAAATAGATGTAAACATGAACAGTGATCAAGTGATAGGATTATAAGGCAACACTCCAACCCTTCACAGAATGCCAGGGCAGGCCGTTCACAAACAACCCATACAGCAAAACACTCAAATGGAAAAGGAGAGGAAATACACACAGTGTAGAATTCAAGCATCAGAAAATCCCCAAACTCTACTGCTGGTTCTATAAAACCGTTTTTAAAAAAAAAAAAAAAAAAAAAAAAAAGGTTTCCTTTCCCACATTGACTTATACACATCATAAACATTTAACATCTACTTCTAAGGAAAATACAGTGAACTAGTCTCTCCACGCCTGCCTCTACCTGACCAAACTACTATGAGATTGAAGCAGCTCTCATCAGAACCATGTTTATGGTCCTTTTCTGAACAGCTTAGGCCCAGGCCCACACGTGAGAAGCCCGGGCATGCGTTTATTCTGCGCTTAGTTGCTCAACAAATATTTACTGAATGCCCACTACAGGACAAACAGTATTTTAGGTGTTGTGGGTTCACCAGGAATAGTGATGATGATCGTGTTATCCCTGCTTTCACGGAGCTTACAGTCTAACTGAGGAGATGGCTGATTAACAAATGCATGTGAAAAAATATGTAAGGTGCTTAAAAGAAAAATAAAGTAGGCTAGAGGACGAGAGGGGTGGGGTGGGTGTTATTTAATATAGGCCAGGGAAGGCTGCTTTAAAGAGGCAACATGGAGAAGACCTACTTAAGGAAGCTTAAGAGAAGCTTAGGAAAGAATTACAGATCGCTGCCTCCTTACCTATATACTAATATTTGAGTACAGAGGTGGACTATTTTTAAGAAGTTAAATTTCAAAAGTGGTTCATTTTTAATTTTCAAGAAGACCAACGAGTATGGATCCTAAATTTAAGTGACTAAAACTCTATTCTCAGAAAGCACTCAAACACCTTTCAATTGTCACATGGTCCCTGGGAGGGTCCTCTGTAAAGGGTAACGGGATGGTGACAGACATAATAATTCTTTTTTTGTTTTTTTTAACCACAAGACTGTGCTCAATGTTTTAAAAGCACTTGTAAACTGAAGTTGTACCAAATCACTGACGCTCAGAAGCCAAACGGGAAAACGAAGGTCCAGTCGGCCTCATCTAGGCTGATACTTGAAGCAATGTTAGACACCCAGAAGAATGACCAGAGCTCACTAAACTCAACTTTCTCATGTTACTCAGGATAAAATGGGTCCCCAGGGCTTTAGGGGGTCCCAGGTTATACAGGCAACTGCAGCATCATGGGTAAAACCCAGGTCTCCCGACTCCTAGGTCAGTCTTCTTGCCACTCCTCTCCGCATTAAGATACCGCACCTTAGAGCCAATCTGAGACACTTTCAGGACCAAAGTCCATCTGCTAGAAAGATAGTGGCAGATTTGAAAGGTAGTTAATGGGGCGAACAGAGGAGAACTACACGGGTAGTGAGTCTAGGGCACAGTGTGCAAGGGCTGCTGAGGATGGACACCACTAATTCCAACGGCTGCCACGATTATTACTCAAATGTTCTTCTACCCACTATCATACCCCATCTACGTGTAAGCACACATCCTTTGAAAATCTCCTGCCTTCCCGATTAAAATGGCACAGCTTTGGGGTACCCAGGACACCAAAGTAAGAGGAGACTGTGAATTCAGTGTTGTAAAAATGCACCAAGATTACAAAAGGTTACTAATTTCAAAAGTTACTGAGAAAACTGGAACCTCCCCCACCTCCCCAAGTGAACGCAATTTGGGAGAAAAAGTTTCTAGGAGTTCAAAAGAAACTAGCATTTTCTTCCTCTCTCTCAACCCACTCCATTTAAAGAAAGATTTTAAAATGACTCCAAGTTGGCCATGTGGCATCTTAAGGTTTACACTTTGGAACGTCTTTAAAAACCTCACGTCATGTTTGAGATCTGACAGGGTTATCACATAAGCAGTTCAAAGCTATGGTTTAAAGAAAAAAAAAAAAAAACACCAAATTCGAAACAAAAGCTATCTTGATTATAGTAACTGCAGTGTTCTTTTAAATGTAACCTGAAACCTAAAGCACTTTTCCATAAGACACTTGTTTCCTAGGATAAAAATGCTTTAAAAAACATTACCAGAAGTGCACTCTACCAGCTGTCTGACTGGGAAAATACTTTCAAGAAAAGCACACTGCTACTGTAGCACCCAGATCCAATAGGACCCACAAATTATTCCTCAATAGTGGTAGCAATCTTTAGAATATGAGATGTTTTTTAGTAAGATTAAAGTGTGTTACAAGAGGCTCTGCTCCTTCTGGGGAGCCCACACCAAGATGACGACATCAGTAAACAAGTAGCATAGAGCAATATACAGACTCATAAACCAACACTTCATGGGGGTCAGTGACTTGCCCAAGGTTGCAGACTTACTTGACCATAGGACCAGGAATAGAATTTAGGTCAGTAATTCCAGGAGCTGTATACTTTCTACCAGAACCAATGTGATCATATGTACAAAATGAAAGCACATGAAAAAACCAGCATCTTCCACATCCATTTACTCTGAGGCACTGGGAGATTCTGAGTTCAATAAGCTTATTTTAATATGACTGTTTAACCCTCAGGAAGTATGGAGAAATATGCGTATTTAATACAAATTTTTAAAAAAACCAAGAAATAAAAATTCAGTGGAAATCTTTCTTTTCGATGCTTTTTCCCCGATATATGCCCTCATATTATTGCATTTTGCTCATTCAAAATAGCTCACATAACTGAAACATATGGTAGTATATGCCTGGAAAAGTTTCTTGACCGAATTATTAAGAAGCTGAAAACTTAATATAAAGTTATTTATATATATATACACACACATATACATATATACATGTATATTATATATATAAATACATATTTGCAGATATAATACATATACACACAATGTATATTGTGTCTATATATATATTATATATTTAAAATATATATTTACACACACACACACACAAAAACCAAGTCGAAGTTGGCTCTTCATTTTCTAAAATTTGAAGGTAATATGTTCATAGGCCAGCCTGGGTTTCCTGTAGTTTTACTCTTTCCTGGTCAAAACTCTTCTAAACTTTTTTTCTTTTATGATACAGTCTAGCAATGAGGTAAAACCTCCAGAAAGCAGCAGAGCTGGGCAAACCCGTAAGTTTTGTGCTGGATGAGCTTCTCGAAGCCTATAGCGTACCTTCCCTTCAATTACTGGATCCTAAACCTCCTCATGAAAGGTGACCAGCAGCTGACACACAAAAACTACTAATCTCAAAATCCCAACCCAGTAGCCTGATAAAAAGCAATAAATCAGCCAACTTTAAGCAAGAGAAGCACCGAACAGCTGACTGTACTCGCATACCTCAGATTTTTGAAAGCCAGAAAAACATTTCATTCCAATCAAAAACTTCACATAAATAAAATAATTGCAGGGTGCAAATCCTGGTTGGGAAACCTTAGCCCGGAAGAGTTTACCTCCTACCCACAACCTAAAAGAACTGCCAGAGCCCAGTTTAAAGAGGCTGCTCTGAACCTGATACTATTAACCGCACCAGGAGAAAGGGCGTGACCGCACCAGGAGAAAAGGGCGTTCCTACACTGGAAGAGTCACTGTCTCCACACTTGATCCATAAGAAGATAATGAGCAGTGCCCCACAGAAGCTGAGAGAAAGTCAAGTTCATGGTAAACAGAAACAGAACCTCTCCCCTTAAAAAAAAAAATGAAATTAATTGGAGGATCACCTAGAGCTAATGCTAATACCACTTCAGCACCCTGGCTCCTGTATCCAATGATTCACAAATCGTTACAAGGCAAGTCGCTGCAGAAGCAAATCTTGTTAACTTACAACATTCACTGTGCACGGTTCACAGGTAGCCCCAACCTGTCCTTCACCATGGAGACTTCCCAGAAGAAGCTGGAGCGCTCCTGGGCCCAGGCGTGTTCTTTCTTCCTTTCACAGGGAAGGGAGAAGTACCTAGCATAGGAACAGAACAAAAGAAAAAGAGAAAGGTGAATACATCGTCAAATCCCCTGTTGTCTCAACAAACGAAGTTCACGATCAATTAGACTGATGGATAATTCACCAAAGACCATTCTCCAGTATGCTTTGCTTAAAAAGGAAATGCAGTATTTTTGCTCTTGTCCCAGGAGACAGCACAGTGCGGCCAAGCCTCTCCCCCACCCCCATCCCCACCCCAAGTTGAAGCCAATTCTGGGAGACTTCAGATGGCAACCCAGCTGAGATGCACACTTGCAACACAGCCTCAAAATAAGCTACTTGAGTTTGCTCTCTTGCGAGGAGGAGGGAGCTAGAGCTATCACCTTCTGCCATTTTCATACCTCACTGGGCGGTTGGGAAGACCAGTAAGCTCACTCTGGCAAAGCACTCACAGTTCCCGAGAAGAAAGGCGCCACGTGAACACAAAGGATTATTAGTAGTCAGAAGCCTGTTACTGAGCTTGGAGCCAGAATATAAAAGCCAGCTTTGGCAAGGCACCCATAATCAACCATCCCTGGGGCACCCAAATGTCCAAATGTTTCTTCTTTCACCGAGGGGTCAAGGGAAGCAGAGGACTGGAAACAGAGGCATCTAGAATCTCAGGGAGAAGAAAAGTAAAGGCCTGGATTAGGAAGTGAACAGGAAAAGGAGATGAAAACTGGTGAGAGAGGCATGTGCAGGAACATGATGATTTGGTCCACACCCCTCCCTCGGATTGCTGTTCTGCAGTGTTGAGTGCACTGGACATTTGCAGGGCTGTGAAATTTTCCACTTGGCCATTTGCCATTTCCACCCACCGAAGTGGCACATTGAGGCCCTGATGGAAAAGGACTGGGTGATTTTTGTTTGTATGTTGCTTTTAAAGAAAAGACCTATTCATATCCTGATTAAGTTTACTCTCAATATCTCATTAATAATTTCCACACCTGGATTTCTTGATTTTTTTTTTTTCCCCTCCTGTAAGACAGCGCCAGGAAAAACTTTTCCTGGGCCAATATTATCAAGGTATTTGGACTTGTGTACTTTTGAGGAGCATGCTTGAGGTATGGAAGCTTACTGGAGTGGCTTTGGGGATGACAAGAAACAGAATTTAAATGCTACGCTGGAATCTTGTTTGCTTCCCAAATAAATGATCCACAAGTACCAGTCATGTTTTTCTTTCAAAGTCATAAGCGTACATTGAACAAAAATGGGAATCCCAGAATTAGCACTGTGGGTATAGGAATATTTTCGATGGAAAAATGTGATCTCTTATCTCAAAAACAGGCAAGAATGAATAATATCAAATCTTAGATTTGGAACTGGCAAAAAACTGACACGTAGACCTCAAAATAAAGAATTTTTTAAAATGCAGAGAAAAAATTAGGACGAAAGGGAGAAAGGTGTCTGCTATTAATACAATTAACCATGACTTTTATAGTGATTTCAGTTTATAAAGTGTTTTTTAATCGAGGTATAACTGACATAAAACATATTAGTTTCAAGTGTACAAACTGCTTTCTTTTTCATTCATTCACTGGACACATTTTTACTTGGTGCTTACTATATCCACCAGGTTCTATGTTCATAATGGTGAACAAAACAGACAGAGGACTGTGCCTTTAAGAAGCTCATTGCTGCAAGAGGAACAGATATTAAAGAATCAGAGTATACTATTTTTAATATTTGCATAAAATTCGAAAAGCAGATAGGCATTAAGAAGGACAAATAAACACTGTGATTTGCAATCATCCCATAATGGGGTAACGTCACTTAGAAGAAAGGTCTTTCTTACAAAAGTAACACTTCAACAGGGAAGTAAACGATGAGCGAGAGTTAACCAGTCATCAAGTTTCCGGGCAGAGGAAAGAGCCTCTGCATTATGTGCGCTGACTAGACCTGTACAATTAATTTCTGTTATTTCATCTTTTTCCCCTGACTTTTTTTTTTTTCAATTGGGTCTTCTTGATCAAGAAATGAACAACAGAACTGTTCTCAATACCTTGAAATAAGAAATGATTCTTCTTTCCAACTACTGGGCCATCAGAGCAACAAACTAGTAATTTCTGCTAGAGGAACATTATTCAGTGCAGGCATTACACTTGATGTGACAGAAAAGGAAGACTCTAGCTTCCTAATTCGTCAAAAATAACCCCATCATCACAATGAAATAAAACGAAGCTTCCTCTTAAAACCCTCCCCTAAAAGGGCTAAAAACAGATCATATTACACGTAAACTTCTAAAAACAAAAAACAAAACAAAAAAAACCCACTTCTTAGTACCTTCTATTAGGTTCCAAATTCGCTGGCTTCCTCTTGACTATTAGGATGTTTTTATTATTTCTCTCCTGGACCGAAATGGTATTTTTCCTCACTTTCTAGAGTGTCCTGTGCACCTTCGCTTTTGGTTCTTGGTTTGGTATCTATTTACCCAGGTAAGCAGCATGATGCACAGATATAAAAAGCGACGGAAATGTTGTGTTCATCTGAACTGTCTTCTTGTTCCCTACCATCCCAGAGCTGGTACAACTTAATTTTTCCACTAAGGAAAATCAGGAATTTGCTTTCTTCATCCTACAAAACGAAGGCATCCTCAGACAGGCTCATTCATGTTCTCCTGTGAATGGAGTAAGTTTGAAAGTCTGTTTGAAATGAATATGCCAAACTTCCATTTGAGCCTGTTTACATTTAAGACACAGGATAAAATGTAGTATCTCCTACATATTTGGTTCCTCATATAACTGCCAAAATATTAATAATCCTCCAAGTTCAAAGTCGTGAAATCCAAACCCTCACTTTGACTTAGGAGTTCTGACAAGCTTTAGCAAACTCAGGAAGAAAGAGCAAGAAGAAAAACTTTTTGAAGCCAAGTTGTCCAAAACCCTGCCATAAGACCTGGGAAATTATGCCAGGCTGACAGTTGCATCCTCCATCCAGAGATGAAAGTGACACAACGCCAATTACTCCTTCCCCTGACTGCCCACAGCACTTACAGCCTTTAGCGAGCATTCTGACCCGAGGTTCTTTTCAATTCAGCACTGTTAAATAAATCCAGTGAAGTATAAAAAGACAATGTAGGCCTTGAAAGGCTCCAAAAGCTTACAAGCTCCTTGATGAAAGAAACCTTGCCATGCCCTTCTTTTGCAGCCTCCTGGTAGTGTTGAGTAGAAGAGCGGGCACTTAAATTAAATGATCCATATCCCAAACCAGTTCTACGACTTAACCTTTATGCCAAAAGAAGCACTACTCTACAGCTATAATTTAAGCCCTTCTCACTTTTCTGCCCTCCAGGGACTTGGAGGTCCTACATGCCTATCATCCGAATGAAAGTCCTGCATGAACTCGAGAACAATTAAGTTATAACTTACCCTTCTCTCTCCTGTTCTTCCAATCCATTATATTTTTGGTCATTAATGGCTTTTGAGCAGTTGCCATCTCCTTTCAAGATTTACAACCCCTCCCCCCATCACCAGGAGCCTTTATCCTCGATTCTCCTAGCTTTTCAAAAGCCACCATTAAGGAAACCCTCGTGGTACGTGGAGGAGAGATGTGGATGCTCTGAGGCAGTGGCTCTCAAACCTGAACCGTCATCAAAAACACCTGGAGGTCTTGTGAAACCATGTTGCTGGGTCCCACCCCCAGAATTTCTGATCTAGGAGGTCTGAGGCGAGGCCAAAGAACTTGCACTTTTAACAGGTTCCCAGGTGATGCTGAGGCTTCTGGTCCAGGGACCACACTTTGGGAACCACTGCTCTAAGTGTAAAGTCTTTCTGTCAATTACATGGCCAGACAGAGGCTAAGGATCTTGAGTATATTTAATCACTTTAAGATGGGTACATTAGAATAAACAGGTATCATTCCTTCCAAAGAAGTGACAAATGACCAAACAACCCAAAAAGCCCACACCACTTTATAATCTGTGAAAACTCTTTGGGGCTCTTAGTCTGTCTCCTACTGGCTCCAAGTCCTGTTGGGGTCAATTCTGCCCTCTGTCTCTCCTACAATCTTTTCACCCCCTCTACCAGAAACTTCTTTGCAGCCTAAAACATAATCATTGCTATCCCTGAAAGATCTTCCCCAGACCCTAATACATTCCCAAATGGCTGTCACCGCTCCCCTGTTCACCATAAAACATGTTAAAGTGTAGTATAAATTCAACACTGTATCTCATCGGGTACCTCTTAAAACCCTTAGAGTTTGATTTCAACACTTTTTTTTTTTAAGTAAACTTCCTTCTCTTTTAAAGCCCAGGGATGGCTCCCTGTCTTCTAAATGTAGTGGCCTTTTCCTAACTGACTCTCCTAGAATACTTGATAAGGTAGTTCCTTAAATTTTCTTTTTATTTAGTGAACTAGCATTTTTGCCTGGACAGCATCTTTCTGGAATGACCTCTCCCCCATTTTCTTTGTTACTTGGGCTGGGTTGACCTCATGCCTTGGGCCCAAAGATGGGCATATGCAAACTATTATATATAGGATGGATAAACAACAAGGTCCTACTGTACAGCACAGGGAACTATATTCAATATCGTGTGATAAACCGTAATAGAAAAGAATATAAAAAGAGCATGTACGTATAACTGAGTAACTTTGCCGTACAGCAGAAATCAACACAACATAATGAATCAATTATACTTCAATAAAATTTTAAAAATAAATAAAGATGGGCATATGATCTAGGCTTGGAGAATCAGAATACATATCCCTCTTGCCATGATGACAGGATGTAGGGATGGGCACGTAACCAAAGCCACACCAATCAAAGGCCTCTCTCAGACTGGCTGGAACTAAGAGGAATGAGATGCCCTCTCCATGGAAGCATGGAGAGCCTCAGAGCTATTTTTACCACCTTGTGAGGAAAGCCCACATGAGGGTGAAGCTCTGCAGCAGGGAATGAGGCTGAAAGACAGAACGTCTGAGTCCTGATGACAGTGAGGTCCCTTGGATGCAGCCATGCCAAAAGTTACATTCATTCCTGTATTTTTTAGTTACACTGTGATAGACAAAATTCTAAAGTGGCTCCCAAGACTCCCTGTCCCCTGGTGCCCACACACCCTCTCCTAATTATTCAATCAAACACAATCTGGGTGCTGCTGCTGCTGCTGTGAAAGATTTTGCAGATAAAATTAACATCCCAAATCAATTGACCTTAAAACAGAAAGCCCAGCCTTGGTGGGCCTGACCTAATAAGGCGAGCCCTTCCAGGACAAGCTCTTCCAGGAATGAGATTCAAAACATGAAAGAACACATTTGGGGGTGGGAGGGGGGCATGGCTCTCACCAGGAGCTAAGAGTGGTGCCCATCCCATAGCCAGCAAAAGAATAAGGGCCTCAGTCCTACAACCACAAGGAAGTAAATTCTGCCAATAACCGCAGGAGCCTGAAAAAGGACGGCAAGCCCCAGATGAGAATGCAGCCCAGCTAACACCTTGATTTCAGCCTTAGGAAACCCTGAGTGGAGAATCCAGCTAAGCCATGGCTAGACTTCTGACCTACAGAAATGGTGGTTTTAAATCACTGTGTTTATGATAATCTGTTCCGCAGCCATAGAAAACTAGTACATAGGTGATACAACAAATTCTTTTTTTGTTTAAGTCACTCTGAGTTTTACTTGTCTCTTGCAACCAAAATGTCCCAGTACTACTCTTGATTTCTGAAACAGTACTATTCTGACGTTCCTAACATCACTGACTGCTGTTCCTCTTGCTTGGGTTTTGTCCCTTCCTGTTATTCCTTCTAACCCTAGGATATGTACTCTCCAAGGTGACGTTCTCGACTCTCTTCTCCTTCTATAATAATTTCCTTGTACTGCATATGACTCTTAAATCTGTATCCTGGCTTCTCCCCCAGTAAGCTGCTGGATATATGCAGTATAAATAAATTATGTCTGTTTCAAAACTTCTATTTTTTTCCGCCAAACCAGTCCTCCTTTTATTTCTGATTCATGCTAATGGCACAGTTGTCTTCTCCTCTTTTCTCCCAGTGTCTACCAGTTGTCAAGTCCCATTAAGCATGCACTCTACACCCACGCTGCCATGCCGGCTCAGACTCTGTCCTCTCACGGCAGCCTGATAATGGTCTTCTTGCCTTCAATACTCTCCCTGCAAACCTCTGAGCCATCCCTGTTGGATCCTAAAGTAGATTATACAACTTCTCCATGCTACACCTTCACGGGTTCCTCCAGCTTGCTGAAAGTCTCCTAAAATCTGATGTTTAAGACCTTTACCATCTAGCCCCAACATGCTTTTCCAACTTCATTTCCCACTTCTCCCCTTATGCGTGTTGTACCAGCCAAACTGAGGTCCTGTCTTCATCTCCAAGAGCTCACATTTCTACTCTCTATGTAAAAATTCAAGCTGTACCTACTAGGACCAGCTCAAGTCCTACCTTTTCCAATCACTCTTTCCTTTATCTTCCTGTGCTACAACTTTCTCAATCAGAAGTACTTTTTTTTTTCTTGGATGTGAACTCCTGTGGTTTTTATTCCTTTTCCCGAGGATACTAATCATTTTATTCCTTATCCTCAAACAGGCACCATTTCTCCAGACTGTAGTGAACTCTGCAAAGGCAGGGTCTGTGTCTGTCTTCTCTTTGTTAAGTGCCACAGTGCTTCTGCAAAGGGTAACCCTTTGACGAATACTTGTTGATTACCTGACCGAGAATGTGGTATTTTCCTTTCTTCCCTCTGACGTGTCCTCAAGTCTCCTTACTCTGTGAGCTCCTTGCTGGTGGCTTGGAGAAAAATCATGACATGAGCCAGTATGCAAACTGCTCAGTCAACTGACGAAATGCTCTATAAGGGCCTTTTTTTTTTTTTTCCAACTCAGGCCCAAAGCTGACTCTTCGTATTTTCTTTCTGAGGGAGAAAAGAGCAGCCAAGGTTGCTGCCAACTGTAGAGTTCAGAAAAGCCTCCTGTGGATCAGCTCAGCCCAGCAGGTCCAGAGTCTCTGTCTCCACCCTGCTCACAAGGGAGCATCCATGGCAATGGCGGGGGGGGGGGGGGGGGGCGGCGGCAAAACTCCCCTTTGCCAGGAACGGCAACACAGTAAGACTTCTAGAGGAGCTAGAGGGAGTTGACCAGTGGGAGGAAGCCCAAACCTAGGGTATTCTGAAGAATATGACTTGTTCATCACATCATGCCATCCCTCCTCAATCAACAAATCAGTAACTTGTGCGATTTATCCATTGTAAAATCTGATTCCAAACTGGCAGTCCCTGAATGTCTAGCACGCACTTGGGACATTTCCTATTGATATTCACTGGTTTGTGCTTAGGTAATGAAAACTAAAAGGAGCATCTGCCGAAAGAACACATCATCAGAGATAAACATGCTAGAAAAAAAATCCTATGATGAAACGTTAAAATAAACATTAATTCATGTTGATCCATGCCACTGTTTCCTAGGATTAGCGCAGCTTATCACAAAAGGTAAGGCTTTATCCACACACGTATAGACGCGGCAGGTGTCTGTATTTGTATGCTGGTTATATCTCCTTACTGCTATAAAGCAAAGTTTGCTAAGAAACACAATTATGCACCCAGAGAAAAGTATGTCTGCATATCGAGAAGAAAAGGGAAAAAATAAACAAGATATACCTAATCTGCACTGAACAGCCATAGAATGACGTCTCCAGGAAATTAGGATTTTAAAGACCAAGATGGCTTGTGCTCCTAATTGACAATTTCTCCCTGGCCCTGTTTAATACTCTGCTTCCAAAGGGGGTTGCTAAAGCCCAAGAGAAGGCACTGTGGCTCAGGAGACAGAACAATCTGGATCAAGAAGCTTGGAGACCACACTGCGGCTCTACATCCCCTGGGTTACAAGTCCCTTTCAGGCTGCCAGGAGCCATCACACACCTTCTCCTGGGAGGAGAGTTTTATTCATGCCTGCTGGAGAAGGTCAGTGATTAGTCCAGGTGTTGCAGAAGTGCCTGGTAAAAATGGGGACGGTGGGGACTGAGCCTGTGCTTCATGCCTTGATCGCTTATAAAGTGTTCATAAATCATGAGCTGTTATGGTTCCTGAGTAGCCTCTGCGAGGAATCCCCTGGCTTTACATTTCATTCTGTGTCTACTCTACTTTTCTCTCCTTTTTATAACAAAATTAGTAAAAATCCTCAGAAAAAAATTTGAACATGTGCCTCTCATTCTCTTCTTGCCATAATATTAGGAGTTGTATGATAGTATCCGCAAGTATTCTGTTGGGCCTGACTTCACAAAATACCAAATGGTAAGTCAAAGTATTATAAAATGACAAGACAGAATCCCCATATACTCTCCAGCCCAATGCTTTTGGACAGATACAGAATTCACCAAAGGTATTTAAAAGCAGAACTTTGGAAGCATCCTATCAAAGCCATGACTTCCTTTTTACTTAATGAAATGTTTCTACGTAAAAGCATGGCTTCAACCAGGACCTTCAACCGTGCCTTAAAAGTTATAGTATCGGGCTTCCCTGGTGGCGCAGTGGTTGAGAGTCCGCCTGCCGATGCAGGGGACACGGGTTCGTTCCCTGGTCCGGGAAGATCCCACATGCCGCGGAGCGGCTGGGCCCGTGAGCCACGGCGGCTGAGCCTGCGCGTCCGCAACGAGAGAGGCCACAACAGTGAGAGGCCCGCGTACCACCAAAAAAAAAAAAAAAAAAAAAAAAAAGTTATAGTATCGTTACGTGATTAAAGGCTATTCAAAGATCTTTTGAAAAACAGAATTATTTCCCCAAATGCAAAATCAGCAACAGTTTAACTATCCAGCGTTGCATAATGTTTGGATCAACAGGATTGCCATCATTACATTAAATCAACCTCATTTGTCTTCTTTTTGTACGTTTTATTAAATTGAAAGCCAAAAATATGACTCTGTATTTTATCCTTTTTTTCATACTATTCCAGGTCACTGCCTCCTTGTTTAAATATCACAACTTCCTGATGCAATCAGAACAAAAGCATTAGGAGACAAAGGCACTATTTAAAACTTCTCTTTTGGAGGAGGCTTAACAAAACTATTCTAGCTTAAAACTGAGATTTCAATGGTCTCAGCTGCGAAGACCAAGGAACAGAAATGCCACTTGGCATTAAATCTAGGGATTACCTGTTGAAACACCAAAGGCAGGTAGACTTTGATGTGGGTTACTTGGTGCCAGGAAAGTACCAAGAAATACAATTATTCTTTTTTTATGAACACGGAGTTGAAGATTTGATACTGTATTTGGAGCAAAGATTTGTTGCGTGGAGGGTGTGGGTAGCACCAGGGAGGGAGGCTGGGAGCAGGCACACGCACACATACCTGCTTGAACCACATACAACTAATGCTGCATAACAAAGTACCTCCTATTCCGTAACAGGGAAGAAACTCTGTATATTCTATTACAAGTTAATCGCCACCAAAGGAATGTTGCCTATAAGCTTCAGTTACACATAATGGCCCATTCCTGGGAACCCTGCCTCCCAGGTAATGAGCATTAAGCTAAAGTACCTTTGTTTAGCTCATGGGAAACATCCTCACCACACCCACCTGTGAAAGACTGCAGGAAGGGGGCTTCCCTGGTGGCGCCGTGGTTGAGAATCTGCCTGCTAATGCAGGGGACATGGGTTCGAGCCCCGGTCTGGGAAGATCCCACATGCCACGGAGCAGCTAGGCCCGTGAGCCACAACTACTGAGCCTGTGCTCCGCAACAAGAGAGGCCGGGACAGTGAGAGGCCCGTGCACCGTGATGAAGAGTGGCCCCTGCTTGCCACAGCTGGAGAAAGCCCTCACACAGAAACGAAGACCCAACACAGCAAAAATAAATAAATTAAACCACATTAGAGAATGACTGAAAACACTTTAAAAAAAAAAAAAAGAAGAAAGACTGCAGGAAGGAAGAAATTAACACATCGGGAGACTGACCCGAACCAGGAAATGTTTGACTTCACTCCCTCCCCTTTTAGTAGAAAAGAAGCCTGCATTGTAACTCAGGCAAGATGGTTCTTTGGGACACCATCCACCATCTTCTTGGTCTGCAGGCTCTCTGAATAAGGTTGCTATTCCTGGCCTCAACAACTTGTCTCTCAATTTATTGGCCTGTCCTGCAGCAAGCAAGGAACTTGGACTCAGTAACAATGCCACTTGCGACAATGTTTTAAGGTCAAATAAAGGGCAATATCAACTAGCACAGGACCCCAGCAAGATACAGCCAGAGTTGGCCTGCAGAGTCCTGAAATTCAATTAAAATACCTGATCACATTTCATTAAAAATCACACGGAAATTCCTTACATAATGAGGATCTTAAAAGTTTCCTACATCACTTTAAAAATAAACTTAAAACTCTTTAGAATTAGCAACACCTGTTTGTCACATGCCGCTGGAACCCACATGGTAGGGAATGGCGCACCCCCATTCCTACTTGAAGAATGAATAACAGACTTTCTCCCCACCATCTTCGTCTTCCAGGTTTAGGGGGTTTATCCTAATATCACGGCTCAGGGGATTCTCACACTTAGAACTCCTCGCATATCAAAAGAGGAGAAAAATCTCACTCCTTAATTGTTTTGTCGAATAAGCTCTCCAAAGTTCATTTTTGTTACCTTTTTCAGGCAAAATAAGAGGCCTTTTACAAAAATTCTATTGCTAAAACAATGGAATTCTCCTGGGAATGACTTCGTTATGGAAATGAAGTGACAGCTTCTTTTATCTAGCCAGGCAGAAAGTCTGCATTTATAAAAGGCATTCAGAGCACTCAAGTGCTGTGCGTGGGAGGACAGAAAACGCTATTTTTAATTCAGATCTCAGCATTCCTCCCATACAGGTCTTTCAGTATAATCATACTAATACTGATCTAAAAGGAAAAAAAGATTCCCAATTTCTGCCGACCCCAGCAGAAAAAGAGGGGGTGGGAAGAAAGAAATGAAGAGAATGTTGAATACACCTTCCTTCCACTTTAAGACCACTGCCGGCTCAGAGATCAACCTCCAAGGCTATCAGAGCTGACTATTATCCAGAATGAAAGGGACTTAAGCTCTGTAACAGCCTTACATCTTCTCATACAAATTTACATTTTCCTACCTGTGACTTTCACTGTACTGAGCTTGCAGGAGTCACCTGGGCCTGCCAGGAGAGGCTATGCGGGTTCTCTCATCTGTCCCCAAGAGTTTACATTCTGTGGTGATGCTGTGATGGATGACCACTGAAAGCCAATTTCAAATTTTAGCAACTGGAAGCCCTCTTGGGTAAAGCGGGAGGCACCTGAGCTGCTGCGTGGGCAGATGCAGAACTTTCTGGCTCAGGTGTGGAATCTGCAGAGGGACCTTTTACATGGCTGCCATGTTCCCCTGGCTCTGCTGGGGAACCAAAGCCTGAGGAGTGATGAATGCGGTGCTGGTAAGAAGTGAAGACCAGTGTAGATGACTCTCTGCAGAAGCTGACATTGGAGGGGAAAAAGTAGAGGGTGAAAGAGTGGAATCACAAAGGATAAATGATAGAACAAGATCCTTTAGTAATGTCTAAGGGGCTGGTTTAAGACCAAAAGTGAAAAAGTGAAGAACAGATGAGGTCAGAGAGAGAGTTTTTAATGGAGGTAAAATTCACATAACATAAAATTCACCATTTAAATCATTTTTAAAGTGTAAAATTCAGTGGTTTTTATTACATGCACAATGTTGTACAACCGTCACCATTACCTAATTCCAGAAGATTTTCATCATCCCCCAAAGAAACCCCATACCCATCAATCACTCCCCATTCCCTCCTCCTTCCAGCCCCTGGCAACCACTGGTCTGCTTTCTGTGTCTATGGATTTGCCTATTCTAGATGTTGCATCTAAACAGAATCATACAATACATGGCCTTTTGTGTCTGGCTCCTTTCACTGAGCATAACATTTTCAGGATCAGTACTTCATTCTTTTGGCTGAACACTGGCTGCATTGCACGTATATACCATAGTTTGTTTATCCATTCATCAGTTAATGGACATTTGGTTTGTTTCCACTTTCTGGCCATTATGAAGAATGCTGCGATGAATATTCTTGTAGATGTTTTTGTTTGAATGACTGTTTTCAATTCTCTTGGGTATATACCTAGGAGTGGAATTGCTGGGTCATGGTAATTCTGTGTTTAGCCTTTTGAGGAAATGCCAAACTCTTTTCCACAGTGGCTACACAATTTTAAAGCAATTTATGAGGGTTCCAATTTCTCCATATCCTTGCCAATATTTGTTATCTTCCTAACTTTTTATTATGGCCACCCTGATGGACATAATGTGGTATCTCACTGTGGTTTTGATTTGCATTTCCTTAACCACTAAAGATGCTGAGCATTTTTTCAACGTGCTTATTGATCATTTGTACATCTTCTTTGGAGAAATGTCTATTCAAGTCCTTTGTCCATTTAAAAATTGAGTTGTCTTTTGGTTGTGCAGTTCTAGGAGGTCTACATATTCCAGAAACTAGACTCTTATCAGATACATGATTTGCAAATATTTTCTCCCATTTGTGGGTGGTCTTTTGACTTTCTTGACAGTGCCCTTTGATTCACAAGAGTTTTTTTTTTAATTTTGATGAAGTTCAATTTACTTTCTTATGTTACTTGTGCTTTTAGCATCATATCTAAGAATCCATTGTCAAATCCAATGTCATGAAGATCTATTCCTATGTTTTATTCTAACAGTTATATAGTTTAAATGGATTAACAACCTAAATGTTAGAGCTAATTTTTTGCATATGGTGTGAAGGGTCTAACTTCATTCTTTTGCATGTGTCCCATGTGTCTTTTCCAGCTGTCCCAGCACCACTTGTTGAATAGAGGTCACAGAGATTTGAATATGGAGTGATTTTAGTTCATTCTTTTTTAAAAAGTTTTTTTTTCTTCCAAAAATATATATCATTTTGCAAATTTACTTAACTGACTTTTGGTTACAGTGAACACAAGTGAATAAACTTGTTTTCCTCATCCCACATTTTGAGAATGTAGCAAGTTTTCAAGAACCTTGACTCACCAGGGCCATAATCCTGAGCTTTAGGGGTAGTCAACAAGCTCTTGGTGGTGCTTTTGCAAGGACTAATTTCCAAAAGCAACAAGTAGCTTGAAATTGCTGGGGTTTCCATTATTTTCATTCCATTTGTTGCCATGTTTCTTCTGCTCTAGTGAGCTGCTCCTGTCCTCAGCTTTCTAGAGACCTCTGTTCTTGTTCCCACCCCAATACCTGCTTATTAATATTGGCTCTTTGCAGAGAATTTAGTAATCTAACTCATAGTAAGTCAGGTATAATATTCTTCTAGCATGATGTTTAAGTCCTTGTTTTAAGCAAAAAGAAAGAATAAAGTATAGGTTGTAGAATTCTAGGTATCATCCAGTCAGCCAGTAGAAGAACTGGAGACTTTCAAATCCCTCTAAATCATCATTTCTCAAACTTGGCTGCACATTGAGATCACCTGGGAAGCTCTAAAAATATTGCTGCCTGGGATCCACCAGCAGAGCTCCTCACTTAATTGGTCTGGGGTGCAGCCCAGGCAACAGGATTCTGATATGCAGGCGAGGGGGGGAGCCAGCGCCCTGCAGTCAGGCATCTGAGGTCGCTACTTACTCCTCCAGGTCTCAAAAGTCAGCTCCTTCCTGCCACTGCTCGCAGGCAATTAGGAATGTACACTCATCCTTTTTTTTTTTTTTTTTTAAAGTTTTACAATTTCAGATTAAAACTAACAAAAACAGTTCTCTATAGTCATTCTCATTTAATCTTCCCAAAAACCGTGGGAAAGGAGATTTTTTTTTTTTTTTTTTTTGCGGTACGCGGACCTCTCACTATTGTGGCCTCTCCCGTTGCGGAGCACAGGCTCCGGACGCGCAGGCTCAGTGGCCATGGCTCACGAGCCCAGCCACTCCGCGGCATATGGGATCTTCCCGGACCGGGGCACGAACCCGTGTCCCCTGCATCGGCAGGCGGACTCTCAACCACTGCGCCACCAGGGAAGCCCAGGAGATTTTTATTATTATTATTATTATCAATGACTGCTGAGGAATCACACTCTGACAGATTAAGCAGCAGCCCCAGATCACAGCATCTGAAGTGGCAGGGAAGGGATTTTCAGCGCAATTTTTCCAACCCCAAAGTCTATCATTTATGCTGTCTCTCTCAGTAATTTTAAAGGGGCCAAAAGTTATGAATGTGGTCATATAATTTGGTACTGGGGCCCATGGGGGAAACAGCAACCGTACATCTTCCGTCCAGCACCCATTTTGCAAGATGGGGCTCGGGAATACATACAGAAAAGAATGGTGGGCACTGTCCCTGCTATTTACTGTTCTTTCTCTCTGTTGCATGTACGTGGGTGTGTGAATGAGTGTGAGCGTCTCCACACAAGGGAAGTGGGCCTCAGGGGTACACCCGAATTCAGGAAGGTATGACATGACTCCAAAACTGTAGCTGGGTAGGGTTTTCAGAGATGGTGGGACAACAGTAATTCTCTCCAGTATGGGATAAGACTGGCAACAGGCCATGAAACACCTTTATTGTGGTACAAAAGCAACGAACACAGAGGAAACTAACACTTCGTTCACTTGTGAATTTAGTCTCATGCCTAAATCTGATTACCAAACTCAATCAGTGGGAAACAGAAAGACCCAAGGATATCAGGCAAAAATGCCCATACTTAAATATTCCTATTCTTAGAGTAGGAGAAGACACAACCTCCACATGATATCATCCTGCCTGTCAAAGCATGGGACACATTCACAAGCCTTTCCACCATAGCAGAAAGTAGAAAAAAGAATTGATAAAACATATTGGTTATGGTAGGAGAAGCTGGGAAGTGAATTTCAAGTCACTTTTCCCTCCTCTTTCTAATTGTTGCACTCAAACAAATGTGTGGGTCCATGCATGAATGTGTGTGCAACTACACACATACACACACATACTAGGCCTGTAGGAAAACAGATTTCAGTCTGGTCATTTTGCATAGATCTGAAAGACTAGGGGCAGTGGGCTGCAATGCTTTAATTCTGTATCTGTGTATTACTATGTAAGGAAACTGGGAGAATTTCTATACAACAGATTGGGAGCTGGAAAGGAGTAAGAATTTGCTGGAGGTTTTCTTAGGCCAGTGTCAGAAGTTGGTTTGATGAGAAAAGTTTTCACAAGTGGGAGTTGTAGCTGCTTGTCTCTTAATTGTAGTGAATCTGTCAACTTTCTTTCCAGTGTATCAAGACTTTACTCTTCAAAATCATTCTCTGTGTGCCCTGAATTGCTATACTTTTAAGCTAACTACTTCTCAAAGTGCTGTTTAAAAAGTGACATCTTCAACCATATCCCAGGCTTAGAATATGTCTAAATTTGCAGTCTCATTGGCTCTTACGAGAGTGCTACTTTAAAAAAATACACTTGACAGCCAATCTCTTGAAAATGACTTGTGCAGAATTTGTGTTCAAATTACTTTTTATCAAGAGATTTAAGAGAAAAATGTGGTTTTCTTTGTAATAGGCTAAAAATAATGATATCCTTTATCTTCCACTGAACATGTACATATGTTGTATAAGCTGTTGCATTTAAACAAATTGAAAAACAGTAGGATTCTGGCTTTCGTCCAGAAAGAAAAAAACTTGCCCAGAATATCACTGTAAGCGTTAAAAAAATACAATTAACTATTATTTCCCACCAAGTTCAAGCCCACATACAGAATCAGATTGTCAACCAGGTCCAAGGTATCAAACTATAAAAGCTAATGTCTCAACAGACAGGAAACTCAAAAAAAAATGATTGCAGTACAATTTTACATGAGGAAAAGAGAATGAGAGGAAAGTGAGTTTATATTTCTACAAATTCCTTTTGAGTTACTGGGCAATATGTTATTTAAATTCACCCTTATGGCAACAGTACACAAGTCATATCCCTAAAATATTCCCACTGAACATTTTATTGAATATTTATGATGTGCAAAGTGCTGCTAGGTGAGGTTCAGAAATGGAGAAAACATGTTCATCTCTCTGAATACTGCTTTTTAAAACATAAAATAATTGTTACCAACTCTAATAATTTTTGGTGATTCTTCATCACCAGTGATTTTCAAATGTGTTTTTTTAAGTCAGAACAGTGCCTTCAAATGAAATCTTATATATCAATGGAAACCTAATACATAAAATAAATAAAACAGACTATTCACATTGACCTATTGGTTTCTCCACCTGCTACCTGCCCTGCATCACCACCAAAGACTTCTGGAGGCATCTGGGAGGCTTTGAGAAATCCTTAGGCCACTGGTCTGGGGAGTCTGAAGTCCTTAACATGGCATACGGTACCCTCTGCACCTTCACTCCTTTATCTCACAGCATTATGAGCTCACCACTCCACCAGCCAGGACACATCATTAAGTCATCAATAATGGAGTGCCAACTGTTCACTGCATGCATTATGCACCACCTGTTTGTTCCCCATGCTTTATCCAAGCTGTCCCTCAGCACGTGAGCCCTTCATGTCCTTCACCTACATGACAAGTGCCAAGACACCACAACTCTGCATAGCTGGGTACTGTCTTAAGTCCGTATATACATTCATTTTTGCCTCACCATGATGGGTGGTAGTTATTGTTCATGTGGCATTCATGTACACTAACCTGTAAATAAGTCAAGGACAGAGTATATTGTATTTTCAATTGTACAATACAATTTAGCACAGGCATTAGCACACAGTAGGGGCTTAATAAATGTTTGTTGAGTGAATGAATGAAGATGGATGGATGGATGGATGAGTGACATGGGTTGAACCATTTTCATCCAACCCGTGGAAAACATTTATATAAGTATACATAGACATATATAGGTACATACTTTACAAATTATGGCAAAATACACAGGGCATAAATTGTACCATCTTAACCTTTTTAAAGTGTACAGTTCAGTGGCATTAAGTACATTCACGCCAGCTTCTTCACTTCCCCTTTGCCCCACCTGCTGTATATCATCTCACGCCTTTTCATCCACACTTGGGACCTCCCTTAGTGCGAAATGTGGTCAAGACATATGGTCAGTGAAACTTCCTAGCTACTAGCTAGCAGTTTAGGTTGCTAGAAATGAGTTTTCTGGATTTTTCTCTTAAGCCCTCGCTGATCCCTATTAACAGGAACTGTTAGGAGTCAGCTTTCACCCCAGGACCGTTTGGGGCTCCATGGAATGCATGCCTTTAAGAAACAGATGCATGTGTGTCAAAGAGCCTATATCTAATACACATAGCTTATATGTGATATCCGTATGATTTTATGTTCCATATTTTAACATTTCTGAACTTAGGACTGGTTTTATATATCATGAGCACATAAAAAAAGTGAGAGCATGTCTTTCATTCCCCCAGGAAACTAATCATTAAATCTATGGAGCATCTTATCATCAGTGGATAAGAAATCAGAGAAAGCCGGTACATAGTTTTTATTTGTACAGTTAGATTTCTAGTTTAAAATGTTTGCGTCTCATGATCACATTTTTGATCTTACACTTAGAGGACTCTGAAGCAAAGTAGAGTAGAAGGACTTAAAAAGGGTGGCAAGTCATTCTGGTGGCTGGTAGAGGCCAGCAGGTGACCCGGACGCCAGGCTGGGATCCCATGCTAACTGCTACCCCCTAAAAGTCTCCACTGCTCCAGCCTCAGGTTCACCGTGTGTAAATTACACAGGGCAAATTAACATTCAAACAGGGTTAAGATATTCCTGACCTCCTTCCTGCACCAACATTCAGTACTTTTCTGGCTTCGCCAAGAGTCCTCAAGGGGAAGAGCTGAGATACCACCCACTCTGCACGGCTGGCTGGGGCCAGTTGAAGGGAAGAGCCCACCTCTTCCTGTGTTCAGCTCCCCTGCTTCCACTTTTGTAGCTCTCGTTCTATTTTCCGACTTGGATCACAGACACTACCTTCCACTTCATATCAGCTAACTACGTACACCCTCTGGGGAGCCTAGATCACTGAGCAAGGGGCCAAAACTCAGCCAGACACAATCTAAAGCTCTCCCTCTCGGCTGCGATCAGCTTAGATATCTAGATACACATGAGGTGGGCAACCGGCCCTGACTAAAAGAAGGCAACAAGCACATCGCAACCCACATGTCAACCTGACGCATCAGTATGCCTACCATGTACCAAGTTTAACCAGCCAGCACCAACACCACCAGATTTTGTTTTCTTACCGAGAAATAAGTAAACAGCGTGGAAAAGGTCCCTATCAGGTGTGCCTAGGATGCTGGTATCAGTCCTATTTTTGAGTTTCTATCATTAGGGTAGGCTGGACATCCCAAATCCTTCATAGGAAGGAATAAGGGCACCAGCAGCCTACTAGGAAGTTAGCCACAGCAATGAGATCTGGAGATTTCCCCTTGCATAAAAAGGGGGGAGGGTGGCATTTAATATGAACACAATCCAGATGTGCTGAAAAAGTAGGCTTTGTTCCTTAACGAAACTGCAGCTGACTGTCTACAGAGTATTTAAATTTCCTGAAATTTTGTACTATAACCAACCCGTGTGCATTGTCACGAGGCCCTCATTCCAAAAGCACGGTCAGGGAGAAGGCAAATTAGGGTCTCGGTGATAACTTCAGATGAGTGAGAACAAACTGCTGTGCTTCTATCTTCTAGACATTTAAGGACTTTTATTGTTACTTCACTTGCCAGACTAAGTGAATTATAAAAATCTCTGCTTTCTCATAAAAGCCTCCACAGACCCAGGCACTGTAAACGATGTCACAATGAGCAGTACACTATCCCTTTTCCTCCCAGAAGAAATAATCCTCTTTTTGTGATTCTCCTTTTCACTTCATCTGCGGGACAGTGCCTACTCCCAGGCTGAGAGGATCGTGGTTTGGGCAGGGAACTGACGGAGAAATCTTGGCATCAGGGTTTATTATAAACTGAGTTACACAGGAATGGAAGACCATTGGAAGCCCTGGAAAAAGGAGAACTATTACCAGGGTAACAGAGAGGTTGGACCTTTTAGCTGGTGATTCGTTTTCCTTTGTTCACATGCTGTGATTCATGCTTTGGGTGACAGCAAGCAGGCTGTATCATTTTCAAGTTCATCATTTTATTAAGAACCGAATCCAATGAAGAAAGTGTTTTAAGGAAAATGGTCATTTGGAGGTTCTAATGATTTTTCTCTAGTATGGTCTTATTTAATACTTTTACATGAGCAAAGCTGATGCTTGCCCACTCCCTCCCCCTTTTTTAATTTCCAGAAAATAAGACATTTTCTGTAGGTCAGGTCACCAAGCAGTAGTTTAGAAAAGGACTATTTTAGCTTTAATTCTTCTCCTCACTTCTTATTTAATGGTAGCAAACCATTTAGATTCTCTGGAAAACAAAGAACCTATTTTTATGCTGAGTTCAAGAATTCTGATGTCTTGTTCAGAAGCGTTAGGAGGATTGATGAGTTACGGTTGGTAAATCACTTTGCAATTCCCAGGTCAAAGATGTGAAATGAACAGTATTAGTATTTGTTTTAGGGAAGTCAAAGTGATGAACTCTGCCCAGTGGGCCTAATTAGGATGCAAAGCTTGTAACTTAAAGGTAAGAGGAAAAATATTTTTGCAGTACTTATTTTTACCTAATTCTCCTCTATGCTAAGAGAGTAAAGGGCATGCTTGTGATTACTGATAACACTGTATTAAGTTGATAATGGTAAAAATAAATTAAACGATGGATGGATGGGTAGACAAAAGACCAGCTGGCAACCAAATACATATATTCCTCCCGTATTATATATTAAGGCTGCTTCTTTAGAACCCTCTCTTCCTTACCCAAATTATCACTGCAGAAACAGATCATCATGCTTCGAGTCTTAAAATATAATGGAATTCCTAAATCAAATCTATGAGATTTGGTTAAGAACTTTCAATACGGATTTGTCCAGTTTTTGAGGTAACAGCGATACAAATCTTTTTGGTTTAAATATTTGTCGCTATTCCTCTTTTTCTTGCCCAAACTGATAAAAATAAAGCTTTTCTATTACATTATGCTTAGAAATTCTCTAAACTATAGAAGGTGCCTGAAATTCATGAAGAAATAAATGGACGGACAGATGGGTCAGCTTTGCAAAGTCAGAATGAGCCCTGAATGGTTTCTTATGCCTCTAGGAAAGACTGAACTTCAAACAGGCAGGACAAGTATTTTTCTTAGCAAACCTTTATGGGAAATGGGCTCAATCACTACTTAGTGTTTAAGGACTTTCACTGTATGGAAACTTCCTTACACTGAAGTCTCCAAAGCCAAGTTTATAATTGACAATGTATGCCTGAGTATAAGGCGAAGGGAAGGTTCTTCACAAATGTATCCCTCAGAAAAGACTGAGTTCTAGTTTTGCGTGCTTACAGAGTCACCTAGCAGCACTGCTGTTTTTTTCTTTTCAAGGAAGAAAAGAGATTTAGCTAGTAATTATTCTTGGGAGTATGACTTTACAGTTGAAAAGAATGAATGTCACATAAATAAAAAAGGATTTTAAAGACTGCTTTCTAAAGCAACACAGTAAGTGGTTATGCTGTATAGTTTGTAAATACATACTCACTGGAAGGATAGAAGAAAACTCTCTCAATATTGTTTGGTACCCATATTGTTATAGTAATGGTCCCCAATACATCATGCCTCCTTGTCCATGTTCACATAAACTGAGCTTGGCTATGTGATTTGTTTTGGCTGGAAAGGTATTTAAAATGTAATCAATAGACACAGACATGGGTACTTGTGGCTTGGGATAAAATTCTTGGTGACAGCATCACACACAGATTCAAAACATATTTGTATCTCCAATGACTTAGATGGAAGTCAAGATAATCTGCCCTGGAATGCTATATCAGATGACTTATAAAGTGCTTCAAAAGATGACAAAGACACTAACACTATGAAGTTGTAAACAAATTATTTTTGTTTACAAAACTAATATGAAAGTAGAAAAAAAAGGAATGTTTTTAAGTTAATCTACTATGACTTCAAAACATGCTTGTGGGTTTCCCTGGTGGCGCAGTGGTTAAGAATCCACTTGCCAATGCAGGGGACACAGGTTTAAGCCCTGGTCCGGGAAGATACCACATGCTGCGGAGCAACTAAACCCGTG
Source organism: Monodon monoceros (assembly GCF_005190385.1). Classification (NCBI taxonomy): domain Eukaryota; kingdom Metazoa; phylum Chordata; class Mammalia; order Artiodactyla; family Monodontidae; genus Monodon; species Monodon monoceros. Next base: position 13,624,620 of record NW_021703780.1, read on the forward strand.
CGCCACACGTACTGAGCCTGCGCTCTAGAGCCTGCGAGCCACAACTACTGAAGCCCATGCGCCTAGAGCCCGTGTTCTGCAACGAGAAGCCACCACAATGAGAAGCCCGCACACTGCAACAAAGAGTAGCCTCAGCTCGCTGCAACTAGAGAAAGCCCGCGCGCAGCAACAAAGACCCGACACAGCCAAAAATTAAAAAAAAAAAAAAAAATTCTTGTGAGGCTAAATAGTTTAAGTATAAATCTGATTCTTTGAGCTGAATCTCTAACTTCTTAAAATGTTTACAGTCGGGCTTCCCTGGTGGTGCAATTATTAAGAATCTGCCTGTCAATGCAGGGGACATGGGTCCGATTCCTGATGTGGGAAGATCCCACATGCTGTGGAGCAACTAAGCCCGTAGTGCCAGAACTACTGAGCCTGTGCTCTAGAGCCGGCGAGCCACAACTACTGAAGCCAGTGAGCCACAACTACCGAAGCCTGCGTGCCTAGAGCCCATGCTCCATAAGAGAAGCCACCACAATGAGAAGCCCACACAGCAACAAAGACCCAATGCAGCCAAAAATAAATAAATATATTTTTAAAAAAATGTTTACAGTCAAATTGGCAAAAAAAAAACAAACCTCACTGAAAGGATGGATGATAGCTTAAACGTGAACATGTATCTCACACCCAAACCTCTTCTTGATCTGTACATCTGAAGACAGAACACCTTATCTGAAATATCTACGAAAAAAATAAATGTCTCACCACCTCACACCCCTTAAGACAGCTACTATCAAAAACACAGAAAACAAGCACTGACAAGGATGTAGAGAAAGTGGAACCTTTGTGCACTGCTGGTAGGAATGTGAAATGGTGAAGCCATTGTGGAAAACTACAATGGCTCCTCAAAAAATTAAAAATAGAATCACCATACAATCCAGCAGTTGTACTTCTGGGTATTTTCCTAAAGAATTGAAAGCAGGAACTTGAACAGATATTTGTACGCACATGTTCATAGCAGCATTATTCACAAAAACCAAAAGGTGAAAGCAACCCGAGTGTGAATAAACAAAATGTATATACATACAGTGGGATATTATTGAGTCTTAAAAAGGAAGGAAATTCTGACATACGCTACAGTATGGGTGAACCTTAGGAAAGTTGTGCTAAGTGAAGTAAGTCAGTCCCAAAAGGACAAATACTTATATGGTATCTAGAATCCACTTATATGATATATTGAGAGTAGTCAACTTCATAGAGACAGGAAGTTAAACGGTGCTTGCCAAGGGCAGGGGGAGAAGAATGGGAAATTATTATTTAACGAATGTGGAGTTTCAGTTTTACAAGATGAAAAGAGTTCTGGAGATTGGGGGCACAACATGTGCATACTTAACACTACTGAACTGAACATCTTAAAATGATTAAAATGGGAAATTCTGTATTCCACCACATTAAAAAAAGAAAAAAATGTCTTATGTACACCTTAAACTCAACATTTTCAAAATTCTGTTCTGTGCCTGTTCTCCCCATCTCTGTGAGCGACATTCATTTCCTTACTTGCTCAAGCCAGAAACCTAGGAATTATCCTGGTGACCACGTTCCTATCCTTCATCCACATCAGAAAACTACAAGTCCTGCACGGCTGACCTTGAGAACACATACGTCTTGAACTCACCTACCTCTCTCTGAGGTTGCTACCACCATTCAAGTCCAAACCACTATCACGTCCTCTCAGGCCAACTACAGGTTTTCCTTCCCCATTCCCTGCGTTCTTGCCATCCTCTAATCCACCCTGCGTGTTTCAGCCCTCACGTGACTTTCCAGGTACTTAACAGAATCGAACCTCCTTGTCAGTTCCAAGGCTCTTCGCTATCTGTGGCTTGCCAACTCTAACTTCATAGCCCTCTAACTCACCCTGGTCTTCAGCCACATGGGTTCAAGATCAGGTTCTCTGAATGTGCCAAGCACTTCTTATCTCAAGGCTTTTGCATATGTCAGTTGCTCTGCCCATCTGCAGGTTAATGTCATCTCCTAAGCCAGGCTTTTCCTGCTCACCCAAGCTAAAGTGGTTCCATCCCTCCCCCTTGTTATGTTTTCTCATTTTCCCTTCATTTCTCATATATATTCGTTTACATATTTATTGTCTACCTCTTCCAGTTGACTATAAGCTCCTTGAGGGCAAGGCTTGGCCCTACTTGCCATATTCGGCACAAATAAAAAATCATAATGTCAGACAGCAAAAAGTGCTATGAAAAGAGCAAAGCAGGGTAAGAAGCTATTTTAGACCAAGCACAAGGATGGAGATTGGTTCAAGATGGCAGAGTAGAAGGACGTGCGCTCACTCCCTCTTGCAAGAGCACCAGAATCACAACTAACTGCTGAACAATCATTGACAGGAAGACACTGGAACTCACCAAAAAACATACCCACATCCAAAGACAAAGGAGAAGCCACAATGAGGCGGTAGGAGGGGCGCAGTCACAATAAAACCAAATCCCATAACTGCTGGGTGGGTGATTCACAAACTGGAGAACACTTATACCTAGAGACAAATGACAACAAAACACGATGATCCAAAACCTATGGGATGCAGCAAAAGCAATTCTAAGAGGGAAGTTTATAGCTATAAAAGCCTACCTCAAGAAACAAGAAAAATCTCAAATAAACAATCTAACCTTACACCTAAAGGAACTAGAGAAAGAAGAACAAACAAAACCCAAAGTTAGCAGAAGGAAAGAAATCATAAAGATCAGAGCAGAAATAAATGAAATAGAAAAAAGAAAACAATAGCAAAGATCAATAAAACTAAAAGCTGGTTCTTTGAGAAGATAAACAAAATTGATAAACCTTTAGCCAGACTCATCAAGAAAAAGAGGGAGAGGACTCAAATCAATAAAGTTAGAAATGAACAAGGAGAAGTTACAATGGACACCACAGAAATACAAAGCATCCTAAGAGGCTACTACAAGCCACTCTATGCCAATAAAATGGACAACCTGGAAGAAATGGACAAATTCTTAGAAAGGTATAACCTTCCAAGACTGAACCAGGAAGAAACAGAAAATATAAACAGACAAATCACAAGTAATGAAGTTGAAACTGTGATTAAAAATCTTCCAACAGACAGAAGTCCAGGACCAGATGGCTTCACAGGTGAATTCTATCAAACATTTAGAGAAGAGCTGACACCCATCCTTCTCAAAAGCTTCCAAAAAATTGCAGAGGAAGGAACACTCCCAGACTCATTCTAGGAGGCCACCATCACCCTGATACCAAAACTAGACAAAGATACTACAAAAAAAGAAAATTATAGACCAATATCACTGATGAATATAGATGCAAAAATCCTCAACAAAATACTAGCAAACGGAATCCAACAACACATTAAAAGGATCATACACCATGGTGTATGGGATTTATCCCAGGGATGCAAGGATTCTTCAATATACACAAATCAATGTGATACACCATATTAACAAACTGAAGAATAAAAACCATATGATCATCGCAATAGATGCAGAAAAAGCTTTTCACAAAATTCAACACCCATTTATGATAAAAACTCTCCAGAAAGTGGGCATAGAGGGAAGCTACCTCAACATAATAAAGGCCATGTACGACAAACCCACAGCAAACATCATTCTCAGTGATGAGAAACTGAAAGCATTTCCTCTAAGATCAGGAACAAGACAAGGATGTCCACTCTCACCACTATTATTCAACATAGTTTTGGAAGTCCTAGCCACGGCAATCAGAGAAGAAAAAGAAATAAAAGGAATACAAATTGGAAAAGAAGTAAAACTGTCACTGTTTGCAGTTGATACTATACATAGAGAGTCCTAAAGATGTCACCAGAAAACTACTAGAGCTAATCAATTAATTTGGTAAAGTCGCAGGATACAAAATTAATGCACAGAAATCTCTTGCATTCCTATACACTAACAATGAAAGATCAGAAAGAGAAATTAAGGAAACAATCCCATTCACCATTGCAACAAAAAGAATAAAATACCTAGGAATAAACCTACCTAAGGAGGTAAAAGACCTGTACTCAGAAAACTATGAGATACTGATGAAAGAAATCAAAGATGACACAAACAGATGGAGAGGCATACCATGTTCCTGGATTGGAAGAAACAATATTGTGAAGATGACTATACTACCCAAAGCAATATACAGATCCAATGCAATCCCTATCAAATTACCAGTGGCATTTTTTTTAAAACATAACTAGAACAAAGAATCTTAAAATTTGTATGGAGACACAAAAGAAGACCCCGAATAGCCAAAGCAGTCTTGAGGGAAAAAAACGGAGCTGGAAGAATGAGACTCCCTGACTTCAGACTATAGTACAAAGCTACAGTAATCAAGACAATATGATATGGTACTGGCACAAAAAAATATAGATCAATGGAACAGGATAGAAAGCCCAGAGATAAAGCCACACACCTATGGTCAATTAATCTATAAGGAGGCAAGGATATACAATGGAGAAAAGACAGTCTCTTCAATAAGTGGTGCTGGGAAAACTGGACAGCTACATGTGAAAGAATGAAATTAGAACACTCCCTAACACCATACACAAAAATAAACTCAAAATGGATTAGTGACCTAAACGTAAGACCAGACACTATAAAACTCTTAGAGGAAAACATAGGAAGAACACTCTTTGAAATAAATCACAGCTTTTTTGATCCATCTCCTAGAGTAATGGAAATAAAAACAAAAATAAACTAATGGGACCTAATGAAACTTAAAAGCTTTTGCAAAGCAAACAACAAACAAGACAAAAAGACAACCCTCAGAATGGGAGAAAATATTTGCAAAGAAATCAACGGACAAGGGATTAATCTCCAAAATATATAAACAGCTCATGCAGCTCAATATTAAAAAAACAAACAACCCAATCCAAAAATGGGCAGAAGACCTAAATAGACATTTCTCCAAAGAAGACATACAGATGGCCAAGAGGCACATGAAAAGCTGCTCAACATCACTAATTATTAGAGAAATGCAAATCAAAACTACAATGCGGTTATCACCTCACAGCAGTTAGAATGGGCATCATCAGAAAATCTACAAACAAACTAAAATCTACTTGATTTTAGTCCAGAGTTTTCATCCTACGCTGCCTGACAGTCCATAGTATCACTTCTACTTACTTTTCCAAGTGTATCTCATACCTTCCCCACCCCAGGCAAATGGGCTGCTGCTTGTTCCTTGGACACATGCTTCATTTTCCAGAATCTATGCTTTTTGACTCATTTGCCTTCACCACCCCTACCCACCGCTGCTGCAGACTAACCCAAACCTCAACTCCAATTTCAAAAATCACCTTCTCCATGAAAACTTTCCAGATCTTCCCAAGCAGAAGTGATCATTTCCATCTCTAACTCCCTAAAGCACGTTTTTACTTTCATTGTACATTTCATTGCGTTCTGTCTTATGCCCTAATTACCTGTATACTTTTTCAAGTCCCTTTTTAGCTCATAAGATTCTGGAGGACACAGACTGCATCACCTACCACCTTGCTACTCAACTATTATTTTGTTTCTCTAAGTGCGGTCTTTGGCATCACCTGGGAGCTTCTTAGAAATCTGGAATCTCGGGCCTCACCTCAGCCCTGGAGGGTCAGAAACTGCATTTTAACAAGACCCCAAGGTGATTCCTATGCACTTGATCAAGCTCACAGTAGCCACTCATTTCAAACTTGACTGGTTGAGCTGACTAGAAAAAAAAATCATCAGAAACAGAATTTACACAATTCCTTCAAAAGATAATCATGAGTGAATAAAGCTTTCGGTATATAAGACTATATTAAAGCTCTAGAGTCAGCAAGCAGAAGGTTAACTATATATATCAACCTTCTGCGTGAGGAAAACAAAGTTTGCCTTGGCCACCTAAACGGCTGAGAAAATTCTGAAGTTTTATAAAGCTTGTCTACTTAAGGGTAGGAAGCCAGCAGACGACTTGCCCACTATTGCCAATAGTATAATTCTCCTTTAGTGCATCGGTTGGCCGTGAAAATATTTACATCAAAGCTTTAAAGGGTCTTCTGTCACATCCAGTAGACTTATAATACAGATGTGCTACAGACCTAAGAGTTCTCCTCCTTTAGTGTAGCAATAGTACTTCTTTCTCTGTTCTGTAACAATGCTTTGGATTTTTTTCCTACGTGGTAGACAAAGCGTAGTAAGGAAATACAGACTTGATGTGACACTCAACTCCTGTGAAGTGGGTGTTGCGTTTCCTTGGGGATGGGAGGCCGTGGCAGTTGGGATCGTCCTTCTTCAAGGGCCCCGTGCTGGCCACTAGGGGGCATCCGCACGCGAATCAAATTATCCTGACTTCAAACAGGAGAAACCGTGCATGGGAATTTACAGCGCACCTGCCTCTATCTTCCACTCCCCCTCATAAATGGACAGGCAGCAAACATAATAATTCCATAGTAGGACTTATCCCTAACCTTTGTCTTGTAACACAAGAGACACTAAGTGAATAAGCTCGAGTCTATTGCAGGACTAGGGGTAGAAGCCTGGAGCATCTATCTTCTTCTCCAAACTGCTCACTCATGATCTCAGAAATTCAAGTTAATACACCCACTGCAGAAGTGGCCTTCAGGGAGCAGGGGACAGAGAAGTGAGGCTGCGGAGGCTTGGAGCAAACAGGATGGACTCTGTGGGGCATCAGCAGGGTGAGAAGGTCAGTCTCAGGCCACCACGCTGCCCGAGTGGCTGACCCACTGCCAGAGGACCCTCCCAGGTGGCCTGGCTTCCTCCTGCACCTGAGCTGCTAAGCGTGCGGCTCTGACCTTGCTCCCATCTTTCTCCTCACCAGGTCCCTCTGATGTCTGTGCAGACTCGAGGGTAAGTCTAGTGACAGGACAGGATGCCCCGAGGCAGCCAGGTGTGAGCTGGCAGCAGAACACACGGGGCACCCCCTCCCCTCAGCCTCACAGCGACAGGCATGTTCTCACCCTCAGAAGTTCTGCCACCCAGGCCGACAGGAAAGGTTTCACTACAGGGCTTTAATACACTGTCTCCCTTCCTCAGAAAGCACCACTTGTTTGCATGGCCCTAAATAACTCCTGCAGAAGACACAAGTGACTCTGATGTGGAGCCATGGAATCTACAATGGTCACAGAACCTGGAAACAGCTGCATGTGACCATAGGCACATCTCCAATCCGCCCCTCAACGCTGTAGGAAAGGAATGCACTTTACATTAACAGGGAAGCAACTGTTTTTTTACTGTTCTTTCAATTAGGAATCTGTACTCCTTGGACACCTGTTTTTCAAATACTAAATTTATTTTAAAAACAGCATTTCCAAGTTCTAAACATTTAAAAGGCACTCTTCTCTTAAGACAGAATCAACTTTAGAACCCAAGCCTTTTTTCTCCCAATATGTCAGCAAGCAAAGAGCAACAGAATGGGCTGAGCAAAGTCTATGGCTGGCCCTGCGACCTGCCTTCTCAGATTTCTCCCCATAGGTTTTCAGACACCAAGAAGCGCAGTTATACTCTCCCTCCTGCAAGTCAGAGCAAGAGCCAGAGTCAGTAGCAACAGCAGAATATGCATTAAAACAGTGACAAGAAAAGCGGCTCAGACCCCCTGCCCCACACGGCCACCATCTAACCAGCAACAAACAACAAGCATCACTTTCTAGGAATTTGTTAGTGGCTGTGATCATGTGTCCTCCTTACACTCAGGTTTCCTTTGACCAAATATTACATAGCAACAACTTGGTTGAAAGGCCCCTGGGACTCACCATTGAAAAAGAAGGCTTTGTAAATGACATATCTGTTCAGTATCTGCTCTTCTTAGCACAGGCACATTTCAGAAGTTCAGCCAATGGCTAGAGAAATGTTTGGGACATTGAAAATCCCCTCTCTGGCAACAGGGCTAATCTCATGTATGAATTTTTCAGTCCCTGAGTTGAGAAGACGTATTAAATACCCAGCAACGTGTTTATCTTCATTAAACAGCAAACGCCCTTTCAAACAAAATCCGACAGAGATTACCGTTCATGCTAATGGAAAGTGATCAAAAGCCCAAGATGCTTTAGTTAGCTTACTCTGAAGCCTGTTCCTGCTTCAGTTTCTCTGCAAAGTACATCAAAAGAATATAGATATCACTGGAGACTCGAAATGTTTACAGTCTTACTAGTAACAAGTGAGAAACTACTCTTGAAACTATACAAGATGGGGAACAAAGCTGACTGCCACCTTCTCCCTGAAACATAATACATCACAATCTATAAATAGTTCAGCCTTTCTGTTTAAATGTACAACCTCCCCCATCCCAAACATGATTGAGGTTTCCGATCATCTTGCTATTTCAAAGGAATCTTAAGAATCAATCTAACAAATTGTGGTGATTTTATGGGCTGGTAAGAGGGCTTGAAATAATGGGGAATGCCAAGAGTCTCCCACTAGAAGCAGGGCCCTACTCCTTGCTCAGATTGGAGAAGGGGCAAAGCTTTCATAGAGAGGAGCAGTTCACTTGCCAACTAGGGCAAGCAGGAAGGTCTACCCACCAAGGGCAGTGTCGGAAGGGCCAAGGGCATTCCAGGGAGAGGGACGGCAACCTGAAGCCCTCCTCCTCTATCACACTTTCTGCACCTCTGGCCAGAGATGCCAGCTTCCCAGACCCACACAGAAAGCAGAGAAGAAAGGCAGGAGGTGAGGAGTTTTCTTCTCCCCTGCTAGCATCTCTCCAACTCCAGCCTATATTCAAGGAAAAGAGACCTGAGGCTGATGGACTCCTGAATCCCAGGGACTCAGCACTCACTCTGGTTCTTGGGAGCTAAGAGTTGAGGTGTGTGAACTGCATACAATTTAGCTTCTCTCATTAGACTGTCCTCTGCCACTAGAGACAGGCGCCTATGAAATGTGATACGACTAGTCCCAGAAAGTAAAATGGGAATGCAAAGCATTCCCCTTCTGTCACATCAGCCTTCTTTCTCCCTTCTATCAAAACTGGCACTCTCCTGTCAGGCTAAAACGACCAAGAAAGCAATGTGCAGCGGCCTTGTGAAGCTCAGATGAATTGTCAGCTTGCAAAATCTTGACCAACCAGCAAAATGTTGCCATGTGTTTCCCAGAGCCATGGGGAGCTTGAGTCTGGTAACGAGGCAAACCAGCAGGAGAGAAAGACAGTTCTCACTGCGTGGACGGTGAGCTCTCTCTCATCAGGGGCTAGATGCTGCAACATTTAATTCTACGTTTAAACGGCCCATGTTTAAGCCATTATCTCCACTAGAGGGCCAGGACGGAGATGAAATTGCAGCCTGATGACTTTGCTGCTGATTTAAGAATTGATCCTAAACCTTGGGGAGGGCAGGGCAGGAAGAGATAAGGTTGGGGTTAAGACGATACGCAGTTACTCAAAGGGGGCTTATCTTGGTCTAAGGCTACCGCCAATTCTACCCAAGAAGCCTCAACTCATAGAACAACACTGTTACTGAAATAAGCTCAAGGGCTTCCCTGGTGGCGCACTGGCTGAGAGTCCGCCTGCCGATGCAGGGGACACGGGTTTGTGCCCCGGTCCGGGAGGATCCCACGTGCCACCGAGCAGCTGGGCCTGTGAGCCATGGCCGCTAAGCCTGCACGTCTGGAGCCTGTGCTCCGCAACGGGAGAGGCCACAAAAGTGAGAGGCCCATGTACCGAAAAAAAAAAAAAAGCTCGAAAGATATATAACATAGGACACCTTCAACAGCCACCTGGGCTCAAAAAGTCAGTCTCAAAAAGGAGTCTCCAACTCCTCCCCTTGTTTCTTACATCCACACAATCATCCCATTTTGGTCAATTTTTTCCTTGTAGTGTCAACCACATCTGTCCCTTCATAATGCTCCCAAGTTTTCAAAGTCTTATCTCCTTTTGCCTGTAATAACCTCCCAACCAGGGCCCCCGTCTCTGGTTTTCTCCCCACCATCTCCTGGGCCGTGAACACAGTTGTAAAGCTAATCTCACTGAAACAAGGCTGGTCCCATCACCAGCTTGCTGAAAGATCTCCAGTGATTACGAACCCTCAGTTCAGGACCCGCTCCACAGCACTGCCCTGCTCACATTAAAACAAAGACAGGCAGGGCCCCTCCATCTCCACCGACCACCCCCCGCAAACCAGAAACAAGCCCCATTTTCTAGGAATCTGTTAGTGGCTGTGATCACTGGGACTCCCAGCATTCAGGTTTCTCTTTTTTTTTTTTTGTGGTACGCGAGCCTCTCACTGCTGTGGCCTCTTCCGTTGCGGAGCACAGGCTCCGGACGCGCAGGCTCAGCGGCCATGGCTCACGGGCCCAGCCGCTCCGCGGCATGTTGGATCTTCCCAGACCGGGGCACGAACCCGTGTCCCCTGCATCAGCAGGCGGACTCTCAACCACTGCGCCACCAGGGAAGCCCTCAGGTTTCTCTTGATCAAATACAACACATGGAGACGTGGCTGAGAGGCCCTGCTCTTTGGTCTGACACATGTGCTGTGACCCCTACCTACCTTTCCAGTGAGATCTGCCCCAGTCTCTATGAGCATACCGCTTTCCACATTGACTCACACACAGAGTTTCCAACTTATTTTTCACATTCGGCTGCTATGCTGGCTCGGCCATGCTTTGCCCCTGTCTGGAACCCCCTTTCTCCATTGATCTGGAGGTGGATGCTGCCGTCTGCCAGACCCCAGGACTGGAGGCAGCAGGTGCACGTGCGAGAGAGCCTGACGCAGGGGAGAGACGGTGCAGTGCAGTCAAACACACCTGGGCTGGAATCACGGCAGCATCCTGGACAGGTTAACCTCTCCTTAATTCAGTTTCTTTGTTTTAAAATGAGGACAGTAATCTCTACCTGGTTCAGGAGGAACACGGCTAGAAGGGCAGCTGGCACCAGATAACACATGAACTGTGACTTCACGCAGGGGACAGACAGTGGCAGGGCCGAGACAGGGCTGAAGCATGAAAGGCTGGGCTTTATCAGGAGCTCAACCACCAGCTAGATTGGATTTAATCTGTTCATGTCTTCATGATTTTCCACTCACTGTGGCTAATCAATGTCAGCTCTGTTATTATTTTTTTTAAAATAATGCTTTTAATTTTAATCAACATCTTCAAGCCAGGCTTAGTTTTTCCAAGTCTGGGTTCGGGGGCTGTCACGTGCATTCCTGTTATAAACACAATCAGTCACGAGTGACAATTCATCGCTACGTTCACTCATTCCTTCACCCGACAGATATTCATGGAGCACCTACAGTGTGCTGGGTGGGAGAAACACAAAAAGGAATCTGAGGATTGGAAAGGTGGGAGCTTATGTATAAAAGGCTGAATGCCTTGTCTAGGACATAGCAGGTGGTACATGCCCTTTCCAGGGCAAAGCTCTGAAGCATTTCATCGCTCGTGTAATTCTCCAAGTTTTCTCTCTCCCCCTGTGATTACAGGGAGGTCTCTAGCTGGTAGGATAAAAAGATCCATGCAGCCTGCATCGGGGAGCCATGCGTGGAGGACGGTGTCCTGCAGAGACACCAGATTCACAGCGCACGCTGATTGAGGGAGAAGGAAACTTCTACTTGGTTAAGCCAGTGAGAGTTTAGGATTGACCCTCTGAAGCATGAGGCCCATCCTATCCTGACTAACACGATGACTTTCATTTTCTCTACTATCACCATTTGGCAATTAATCATGTGTAATAATGCCTTGTGATCGTTCTCATATTGACTGCCCTTTACTTCTTTTGATTTCCTTAACTTTACCTGTCATCGCACCTCTTCAAGTAAGCAAGAGCCTGTTAAACACAACAACCTTAGTTTATACTCCTGGGTTCTCCTTTTCACCCTCCAACTCACTTCCTCTGACCTCCCATTTCTCCCCAAATTTAGCAGTGAGCCTTACACAGAGCAACTGTAACTCGTAATTGATGATTTAACAATTTTCCCATTAAGAAATAATCCCCCAAATATAATGACAATTATTTACTTTCATTAACTAATACCACTCTGCTGGCATGGATAATTAGGAATTAAGCACAATAGCTACTATAAAACTTTAGGGATTCATCCAGGGACCTACATCAACCATGGCTAATCACAGGTTGACTTGGTGATCATTTCTTACTGTGGCCCTGTTTAACGATATGCATCTGGGCTTCTAGGGTTCCCATTTAGTCATTCATTCGTCCGTCTATACGGTCCTTCTCTGAGAATCAGCAGACAGTAACAGCTATAGAAACAGACTAGCTGTGAGACCACAGGCTAGTCACCTCAACTCTCTATGCCCCAGTTTCCTTATCTGTGAGAGTTAAAAATGTATCTGGGGCTTCCCTGGTGGCGCAGTGTTGAGAGTCCGCCTGCCAATGCAGGGGACACGGGTTTGTGCCCCGGTCCGGGAAGATCCCATGTGCCGCGGAGCGGCTGGGCCCGTGAGCCATGGCCGCTGAGCCTGCGCGTCCGGAGCCTGTGCTCCGCAACGGGAGAGGCCATGACAGTGAGAGGCCCGCGTACCAAAAAAAAAAAAAAAAAAAAATGTATCTGGTAAGCTTGTTGTGAGGATTACATACATTAATACATGCAAGTACTTAGAAAGTTGTTTTAAGCACTAAGAGACAGCAGTACCTGGCATGTGGTAAAGAGTGCTAATATCATTTACATTTACTGAGCACCTACTACATGGCAGGTATTACAGAAACAGGGACAAATAAGGTTTCCCAGTTCCCAAGGAGTTTACAATCCAGTAAAGGTGATAAATATATAAACAAATAAGTGAACTTAAGTGTTACAGAACCATATCCAGAAAGAGAGCACACACAGCTGTACACAAAGAAGATGCAGACATGCGCGCTCGCGCGCACAACTCCTGGCAACTGGTTACAAACAAAAAGGTGCTCCTTCCCCTTGGAAGAAGGGAAACTGGAAGATTCCATAGAGAACTGACAGATGAACTGAGTGTTATGATATGAATAGGTATGTGCCAGGCAAGATGGGGCACAAGGACATCCAGGCAATTAAACGTGAGAAGAGGCATAAAAACATTTCATGTATTCCAAGGTTTAATCAAATGCCTATCTGCGTGTATAGCTTCGAGTACTGCGATACAGCAACGATACGGATGAGGTTTCTGCTTTCACTACCGTCCTAAAAGAGGAGACTAACAATAAACCAGTTAACAGATATACGAACCAAGGAGCTACGAAGAAAACCCAGTGGGTGAGATGGCCAGAGGGAGACTGGGGACCAAAGTGTGGAGAGTGAGAGATGAGAGCAGAGCCAGAGGCCAACAGCACACTCCATTCCTCTGTTTTCTATGGGAAGGATTTTCTCGAAGCCCTCCTGGCCTTTTTTTTTTTTACTTCATCCTTTTTCTTTCCCAAGGATGTGGAGTGAGGTAGCTGGCTGGAGGCTAAACCCAGCGTGGACCATGCCTCTCCTTGGGAAACTAACTCCACTGGGTAGGGTTAATCCACCACTGGGTAGAGTTAAAATGTTGAGCACGGGGTAGGGGGGCAGGGCGGCTGTGCACAGAACTGGGGTCTCTTTTTCCTTCCTTCTTTACGCAGACAGTGGCCTGCAGACCCAAAACTTCCCTGCGGGTAGACTGTGATCAGGCCCAGACTAGAGAATGAGTTGGGAAGCTCTTTGGTTCTCAACCTGAGATACAACTTCTAACTCAGTTAACCGTCATCCGTCACCGAGGTGCACCCTGGCTCCATCTGCCTTATAATTACACTTGTACTGGCTCTCAGTTGGCTCAGGACTTGGGAAGGGAAGAGTACTCTTTGAAGATAAAGGTTTTTATACAATAAAAACCTTCCCTCCTCCAACAGACCTCAAAACTAAATTAGGAACCACTATCTTAATCTATCAAACCTGTCACCTTACTGAAAAATCCTTCCAGTCGCTTAACAGCTCCAAAGACATGGCTAGGGGTTTGACTGAGAGGCCTGGCCCAAAAGGTATAGTAAGGCTAATTCAACCAAAGTAGTGAATATTGGGGGAGAAGAAGGCGGGGCGGGGGGGGATGACTTCAGTGCCACTGTGAAACCCTATGGTACACAGGTCATGGTCAGTAGCCACAAAGAGGAAGAAGAGGAAATGTGAAGTCTTTAGATATTCTTACCTTGTGATTTCATATCTACATGGTTTTTTTTTTTTTTAAACCACAGCAGTTAAAGAATTTCTTGAATTTATCTTTTCTCTGAAGAATTTAAAAGAATTTAGTATATTTACACACTTGCCTCAAAGCTTCCTTATGAGACTGGATGAGACTATAATGTTATCATGAAGAAATATTAATGTATGGTTACTATCTACAGCGCTCAGTTCTGAGCATTAGAGAAAAAAATAAAAAACAGATGAAGAGAAAGATAGATGGTTCCTGACCTTGAAGGCCTTACCCTCTAACTAGAAAGAGTTCAGGCCCACAAAGCATTATGTATTAAAAAAGGAAATACAAACCAAATGTCAAATAGATGGTAAAGATTTTTTAAATGTTTCAGGAGTCTGGGGGGAAAAAGCATCTGTTGATATCAAGAGTGATTATAATGGTTTCATGGAGGATTTTAGAGAAAACATCAGAGAAGTGTTAAAACCTCGACCCCACACACTGGAGAGACTGCAATTGGAAACTGCATCTCTGGTGGAAGCTCCTAGAAGGTGTGCCACGTGCACTGATTTCTGGGTGCAGCCCTACCGTGCCTGGCGCTGCACTCTGCCCCGGGAGGGGTCTCCTCAATCCCTGTGGAGCACATTAAACGGGTCCTCTGTTTCCCTAGATCTCACACCGCTGTTTCCCTGCCCACTTTCCAGCCAGGAGCAACTGACCCCAATATACAGGAAGTAATCTGCCCACTGAGCCACCCTGCCAGGGCTGCTTGGTCACAGGGATGATGAAAAGGACAGACTCTCCGCCGACTTGGCTTTGCTGAGGCAGGGAGGCTCTGCCAGCTCTGCTGGCACACTCGGGGCCCTGCAGAATTTTACTACAGACACCGCCTTCCTCCTCGAGTCCCCAGCTCGGTGGGGACAGGAGGCAAGTGTTAATAGCAGAGATAGCAGCCCACACTCTCTACAGGAGGGGAAAGGCGGGCCAGGATAAGGTGGAAAATAAAAGGAGGCATCGGGGCTGTGCTCAACCTGCCCGGGATACACTGGCTGCCATAGTCATTATATTTTTTCTGGCTGCAGAGACATGTTGCTATGGAACCAACACATGCCATTGCTACTTGGCCTCTAGCAAATAAAATCCCAGCACTGGCAAGAGCATTTCCCTAGATTTCCCTTAAAGGGACACCACCGAGGCCGAGCACTGTTCGAGCTTGGAAACAACAGCAACCTTGTTCCCGGGTCCAGCTACCCCGCATGTACCATGAGCTGGAGCCCAGTGACACGTTTTTACAAGGCGGACCCGCGTGCAGCACGTGGACCTGTGTGGTACAAACCCAAGATGTGGGGATCAGCCTCTGAGTTGCTTTTTGAAAACTCACGGCTTCGGTGTGTGTTTAGTTTTCCCCCAACTGGTAAAAGCAAACAGCTTGTAGTATTTGGGATAATGATTTGATACCTCCTGACTGTCGACTTCAAGCTACTTGCAACCCAGCAGAAAACCGAAGTTGCTACAAGTGGTCCGCGTGAGTTCAGGTGGTCCTTATTTTATCGCTTTACCATTTCTTACCTCACACCCCTCTCTACCAGTTTATTCTTTACTTAAAGAATAGCACAAAATAGGCACGGAATTTAGCACATTCCCCCTTTCCTAAGGCCCTGAACTGTGTCCTGTTTTAGTCTTTATCAATCTCTTAGTTCCACAGAGACCCTTTGATTCCCTAGGTAGCAGCAGACCTCAGTGTTCCATGTTATACTTTGGTGTGCTCTGGGGATAAACCTTCTGGGCTTTTCTTGGATAAGATGAGGAAATGGAAACCCTCACACTCACAGTTCTAATAATGCACAATTCATGCACATGGAGTATGGGGAGACAGGAGAGATCAATTTTAGAGTAATACGCAGGCGGACGGTCTCTCAGCGAATCAGCAATCCATGTCCTAAATTCCGTACAGTGCGTTGGTAGAAAGCAGACTACCTCTGTACCCTGAAAAGCAGGAAACTCAAGTTCCTTTACAAGGACTCCAGTAAGGGCAGAAGAGAAGCCCCCATTTGTTAAGGTAAAGTGATTAAGTTGACAAGTGGGATAAAATAACGGACACAGGCTCTCAATACTACGCTTGGGCCAATCTCTAGAGGACATGGAACATTTTGGAAATAAGTGCACCTAGATCATCAACCTAAATGAACATGATCCAGAGCCAGGTCTGGCACAGGCATCTCGAAAGAACCATAGGTAGGTTCACCTTCTGGGATCCCATATTTGTATATTCGCCGCAACACCCCACAACTGTGCCCTCATGTACAAAGCATAATTTTTTTTTTTTTTAGTGAAGAAATGTTTCTCCGAGAGTCTATGATTGCGGGCCAAATTTGCACAGCAATTCAAGAAACCTGCTAAGCCTCGCTCTGCAGGTGCAGACAGCCCTGAGTGGGGGGCGTGCCGCTCTGCAGTTGGCCAGCAAGCACCTGCAGGTGCACCTCGGCGTCTAGCTGCAAAGCAGGTGGACCACCGAGTCTCAGCACGTGACGGGGCATTGCAAATGCGGTGGTTTGGTAAAGGCGCAAAGGAAACAAAAACTAGGCCCTCTCAGATGAGGTCCAAAATGGAAACGTTCTGGGTACCTCCATGCAATCAACCTCTCTCGTCTTGGTAGTAACCAAGTGTGATTATTAGAAAGTTAAGTAGCAACAAGCATCACTCCTGACACTTGCCTTAGAGGGACGTTAGCATTAGTTTATCAGGATTACATCGGGTTGAACTGCCTGTAACTCTGTATCCCCAGAAGGTACTGGGATTCAAAGGACAGCTCTGTGTGGGGTTGTGATGGGGGAGGGCATGACCCCACGCAGCTGAGAGTTAAATGCCTCTCTCATAATCTAGGCTTAGATGCCAGGGTTGGGGGAAGCCCTCAGGGCCTCAGCTGTCCCATCTGGACATAGGGGCTTTGCTAGATGAGCTATAACATCCCATCTAGTGCTCACATCCTATGATTCTCTGTCGTGGTGTTAAAACAAAACAGTATGTCACAGGAACAAAACGAATGGGTTCTCCTTGCCCACGGCCGTGTTTCTGTGCATCAGCCACTGGGGGGGGGGGGGGCGGGAAGAAACTTCCTACCTCATCCCCTCTGCAAACTGAACAAGGTAATAGTAACGGTGATAACAACTCAGAAGAGACAAAACCTGTGAACAGCCAAAAGAAATGGCAGAAAGACACCAGGGGAAACCCTCCCCTCCAAAGGGAAGGGGAAATGTAATGAGTACAAAGAGTCTCTTGGTTCCAGGTAGGAGAAAACTCCCAGAGAATGCGTGCTAAGTAACGTGAGTAAAAAATATATATAAAGGAGTCAAAGGATTACTCACCCTGTGAAAACAGATTGGTTTCTCTTCACCCAGAAAACGGACTAATTTCTTTGGAAAACTGGAAGAGAAAGAGATTAAAAATAAAACATTAAATCCATCCCATAAACCAGCACAGGTATGCAGGCCGGAGAGAGAAGAAATCCCAGCGCCTGGCCCTCTGGTACTTACTAGGTGCACAGTTAATGTCTGACGAACGTGGACAGCCCACTGCTTGGCTGACTACTTGAATTTTAAAGACGGAGCTTTGAACAATTAACATGTAGAAAATAATCACATGCATGATTCTCTTATCTCGAGATGCGTGAATCTTTGACAAAGGAGTGCCGTGGCGCCGCAGGTCTGCAAGTCTTGCAGTTTACCCAGCCTCCAGACGGAAAAGCCCACAGACGGCGACAGGGGCACCTGACTTCCTGGACAAGGGGGTCCTACACAAAGAACCTGGAGAGACACCCCCCCTGTGTACCGCACACGGTGAGCAGGACACGGCGATACTCTTAGCTCCTCAGTGGAGAGGGAGGCTACCATTTATAGGGGGAATTGAGGCCAGGTGGGCTCACTGGTTACCAGGGAAACCAGCAGCTAGGGCGGGGGCAAGCACGTAGGCAGTTACTGATTAAGGCCTATAATTAGGAGCATTGGATAGTCATGTGAGTGAAGCCGAGCCTGGTCGAGCACGGCATGTAGAGAGCAAGGGAACAGCCATCTTGAATGGCCTGACCGTACAATACATACGCCACATATACTGTGGTGCCTGGTAAATCATTTTTTAGGTGGATCTTTAAAAATGTCGTGTCTGCACCTCCACAGTGGAGCTAAATGAAGATGTCTTCATAGTAACCAGAGCATCCCATCATGTCACTTTGCCTTCCCCCAAAATGGGGCACCCACAACTCCATGCATCCCCCACTGAAGTCCACGATCCCAAGGGGGTCCATAATCAAGCTCCTACGGGAACGTGGACTGGCAGAGAGGCACCGGGGGCCACATATCAGGCGGACAGAGTAATCCCGTGAGGAAGCCAGTGTCTGAGATAAAGTGTGGGAAAGAACCGAGATGATGTGCATACTGGAAGAGGAAGCCTGTAAGACAAAGGGAGATAAGGCAGTGTGACAGCCACGGACCGTTTAATCTGCATCACATAAGGGGCTAAACTCAAGATCCAAGTTTTTAAAAATTTCCAGAGACTGTTTTAAAGATGGCTTTGCAGGTTCGGCAGGGGGTGAGGCAGTGCTAGTCTAGCTCCCGAGACTGGCAAATTTCACACAATCCCAGAGCATGGGGGATTCAGCCTCCAGCTCTAAGAAGGCCACTGCTTTTCCTTCCTTTTCCCTAAAAGGAAAAGAGCACTGAGGCCTCTAGGGCTGTATGCAGTGTCTCCTCCTCAGGATGTGTGCACTGGCCAGAGATTCCCAGACCCGGCGTCTCAGAATCTTCTAGGCAATCTTCTCCTGCAGAGTCCCAGGGGGAAGCTCACCTACCCTACCGCCAGCCTGTGAGAGGAGAATTAAGGGCTACTGAGACCACGTGATTCTGCCTTGAGAAGTTTACACTCTAACTGAAAACACTGCAGGGAAACACGGCAAGCGGTGAAAGATGGTCCACGCTGGTAAAATCTCTGAGAACCTTCTTTTGAAAGCAACGCTTTAGAATCCACTCACGTACATTAACCTTTTCATCCTCAAGGCAGACGAGATCTACGGTGAGATTCACCAAGACCCCAAACGCTGATCTTAGAGTCAGATCTGAGCCTGAGTCTCAGCTCTGTCACCCACCAGCTGTGCGACGCGAGTAACATAAACTCTCAGAACCCTTTCCTCATTTGCATGATGGCGGCAATAGTACCGACTTCACATCATGCTTCAGGTTCTTAGTGTGGTGCTTGGCATGCAGGAGAGACTCAATAAAAAGAAAACGCTTTCACGCCGTGTGGCACAACACGTCTACAGATCTGTGACAACCGACAAGACAGAGAATGGCTTTTTTATAATTTCATGATTTATCAAAGGTGTGGGAGCTTTGTGTTCCCTTTCTCCACCCACTAAAATGAGGTGAGAAAAATGAGAACAAAGTAAAACCATTTACTATGAACACTTAGATAATACAGATAAGGGAGGGAAAAACCCCAAATAATATAAATCAGCAGAAGTCCCACTAAAAATCACTTTGAACATTTTGGCTTCTACGGCTCCAGGCTTTCTCCTATGCTCAAGTGTACAGAGTATATTATGCATATGCTTACATAAATAAAATTATATACATACAATTTATTCATAACATTCTATGATAGCATTCGTATTGTTCTGCAGTCTAATATTTTACTTGTTATATTGTAAACCTCTTTTAACATGAATAAATCCATCTCCATCATTAATTGTTTAAGAGCTGCAAGAGTACTGCGCTGAAAGAATGAACCACTAAATGCATATCTGCTGATTTACAGAATCTATCAGTGTCCCACATTTGTGAGAAATGACTACACCTGGGGTAGTGTGTGGTTCTTTTGCTTCTATATTTTCGGTAAGAGTCAGAAAGACAGCTTGTTGTGACCAACTAGAGGGGTGGGATAGGGAGGGCGGGAGGGAGGGAGAAGCAAGAGGGAAGAGATATGGGGATATATGTATATATATAGCTGATTCATTTTGTTATAAAGCAGAAACTAACATGCCATTGTAAAGCAATTAAACTCCAATAAGGATGTTTAAAAAAAAAAAAAAGGAAGAAAGGCAGCTTGTATAAATGTCAGAAGTCTTGGGGACTTCCCTGGTGGTCCAGTGGGTAAGACTCTGCGCTCCCAATGCAGAGATCCCTGGTTGGGGAACTAGATCCCGCATGCCACAACTAAGACCCGGCGCAGCTAAAATAAACAAATAAATAAATAAATAAATATTTTTAAAGAAATAGCAGAAGTCATAACAAAATAGTGTTTTGGTTTGAGTGCGTGCAGCTGAGAAGAATACAAACTGGTACATACACCACAGAAGAATAAAATCACAAATCACAATATTCAGTGAGTATCCAGTATATTGAAAGGGGACATTTTAAAGACTAGGGCTACTGGTGGATAGAAATGCCTATTTCAAGTGTGAAATGATAAGTCTGAAGTTCAAAAAGTGTCCCTGTTTTTCAGTCTGATTATGGTGGAGTGACTTAAGGATACAGAGAAAAGTAAACTGAAAATTGTAAACCCTTGAGTGAACCTAAAAATTAGAATCACGCTATATGAACTTGAAAACAAAAAAAATCAGAATTTATCATATTTAGAAGATATCAAGAGTTGGAATGCTCACGTAGTCTCAACATTTCTAATCTAACTTCCTTCTCAAAGAGAACGGTTGGTTTGGTAAAAACATATGTGATACAGCTTAATTGAGTCGTACGACAGACACATCGTTGTCCTTGATTGAGAAAATTGTGCCATACCTATAACTGTGACT
Organism: Monodon monoceros; assembly: GCF_005190385.1. Taxonomy (NCBI): domain Eukaryota; kingdom Metazoa; phylum Chordata; class Mammalia; order Artiodactyla; family Monodontidae; genus Monodon; species Monodon monoceros. The sequence continues at coordinate 13,645,479 of NW_021703780.1, forward strand.
GACTAGCATCATTTCAGGAAAATACTACTTTTGGGGGGAGGCTGGGGAAGTGAATGTATCCCCACAATCGGCAAAATGTTTAGAGCGAATTCTTCCTCCAGTTATGAATGTAACCCTTTAAAGTACTGCCAACACTGCTCCTACAAGCAGGCAGGAGGTGGGGGACTGCCAGGAAGCAGCAGAGAAAGAAAGACAGGACATACTGTGGCAGCAGAGAAATGCCAAATCAGATACTAGTGGAAAATCCTGGAGAGAACAAAAGTGGAGAAACATGGAGCTTGATTTGTGAAACCAGTTGATAACTCCTCCACATGCTATACCTTCCAACAAAAGTTCATGCCTTGTCCAGCTTATGCAATTTTTAAAGAAAGTGACAATTTGTGGTGGGGCTCATGCTCTTAGAAGAGATTTCTACAGTTCTATTTTGACCATGAGAAATAGAATCAACACTGGGAGATAAGAACTCAGACCTTAAATTTTGGCACTGGATGCAATCAGAGAAAGCATCTCTTCAACAACTTCCACTAGGGACTTTACTGTATCAAGGAATATGGACTGAGCTACTTTTAACAGATCTCTTTTTATGGTACAATTCAGGAGTCTGTGAGATGTTCCTAGATCTAACCATGAACTTCTTACAGGGACAAAATTTTTGCTTTGCTTCACTCTCTTGTGGTCACTGCTTTCTCCATGAGAGAGAACCACATGGTCAGGCTGTGTTGTGTGCTATATAACGTCTCTTTTATGCAGGGAAACCTAATGATACACATTCTTAAATTTGCTTTCAAATTTGCTTTTGCATCCCTTGATGATGTACATGGGATGGCCCAGAGCACATTCTGTATAGCAGACCCAGCCATGGAAAATGATGGTTTAGATTCTAATGTCCCCATCTGATTGTGTGTCTCTGGTAAATATGACCTAGCCAGGAAAACTGGACTGATACTCTCCATTCCACACTCACAATATATTTTTGGACTACTGACTTTGGAAAATTCTGTCTTGCCATTGTATAATGTCACCCTAAGTAAGCACTGGATTCCTTAATATTACCTACTACACTTAGTGGGTGGCTAATTATGCCGACAAGTTTTTATCTATTGTCTCTAATCCTCACAAAATCTCTGTAAAACAGTCCCATTGTGCAGATAACAAAAACAAGGTTCAAGACAAGTGACCTAGCCAAGGTCATATAACCAGCAGGTGACAAGGCAAGAATTCGAAGCAAGGTTTGTCTGGGTTTCAAGGCCAAAGAGAAAAGAGATGAGCACCATGGCACGGAGCATGTGGATGTCTACATGAAAGTCCCAGTACGTAGCATTCTGTCAAACACAAAAGACAGCACTTGCTTCCACTAAATAAGCAGGTATTTCTTTTTCAGGTTATCAAATGTACAGGGGCAGCAAGTGAGGGTGTTAGAACAAAAGTCGCCCACAACACTGAGTGACAGGCCATGCTTTAGCCATCCAACAGGTGCTGGCAAGCATTCTTCAGGCAGAGCAGCAGGACCGAAGTGCTGACAGTTGCAATGACACAGAATGTAGCCTCGGCAAGTCGCTCTAACAATTACTTCGCATCATTCTGATTATGAGCCACAAGCATGCAATCAACAGCACAGAGATGATCTTAAATTATCTCCATCAGCATTTTACTTCAGCTATCAAAGCGTGGCAGATGGAACATACTCTCATCTGACCTAAACGCAATGTTAATGACCCAAACACAAAGAATGTGCAGGAACAATAGTGGCACAAGGGCAGTGGCCTTGCTGCATGCCATTGGTTACAATAAATGCACTTTATTTCGTTCAACTTTTCCACTTACGACCTCAGAGTAAATAAATATTATTGATGTGTTTCTCATTTGATACATTTGTCCACAGTCTAACTCAATAGAAAGACTTAAGTAGGCTTACAAATTCTCCAGACTTAATATTGCATGTTGTACACATCTCTACAATCCAATTCCATTGTAAATTTTTGTGGGTATGCATCTCCTCCACTCAGTTGTGGCCCAGCTCTGAGAGCAGGGAATTTATGTCATTTATTTCTGTATTCCCAACATCTAGCCCTGGCATATATAGTAGACAATCAAAGTATGCAGAAATTAATGAATTCTCATCGGACCATAAATAAGAAGGCATGCTTACTGAGTGCATGAATGACCCCCAAGTTGTTCTAAGGGCAATATCTGAATTCCAAAACTTGTCTACAAATTGAAAAGATGATTATAAATAGATACCATGAAACTCAGCAGATATCTGTTCATAGGGAGTAAAAACATACAAATACAAAAATAAGGAAATACTGCCCTCATATTAACTGAAGAAAATCATTTGCAAAGGGATTCTCACCAGACTACGTTCAACATTAAGGCCTGTAACTTAAGGAGGAGAGAGTATTTTGGGAGTGGTTTCCAAGGGGAGTAATTAAAATCACTATAGGTTAGAGAACCAGATCTGGAAGAGAAATACTGATTATTAGATTACAGGGGAAAAAAGAAGTCAGCTTTCCTTCTCAAAAAGTAAAGGAAAATGGCTACAAAGTTTTCAACAGATCGGCACTATTACAACCAACGCCTATCACTTCATGAACCGTCGGGCAGTAAGACTCTATGAAATGGGATAAGGACTCTATTTTGCCTTTAGATAAATATTATATCTACAGCAAAATGTGGCACTTCACCAGATTCATCCATCACTGGGTCTCACCAGATTCATCCATTATTGAGATCCTATTTGGATTGTACAAAATGGTTACCCTGCCACTCTGTGTGAGAAAGTGACACAGGTAGATGCAGATGTCACTTCAGGTAGATGTCACTCCTGGCTTTATGATTTCCTGGGTGTCTGTGTTCGTGGGTGAGTATGAGTGTATGTGTGTGTGCAGGTCTAGAATTTCCAATGATCTCAAAGGGTTTTATATATAATCGTTCAAATTTAATATTCTTGAATTGCCAAAACACACTGTATAAACCCCTCAAAGTCAGTACCCATACACCTTCACCATTCTTCTAGCAATCAGCATAAGTTTACTGCATGAACGGCCAAAAGGTTCAAGAGAAGGCATAACAAAATCAGCAAACCAACAACATCTCTAAATTCCAAAACTGGCCATCCCTGCCTTAGCAAGGCTGCACCTCTGGCTTGGAGGGAGGGGTAAAAGAAGCAGGATGCTATTTTTAGGGTGAAAGCAGCAAGTTTTCTGTGTTCTACACTTCAGGGCCATGTGCCAGCAGTCTAACTCTTCTCACTGCAGCTAAAGATCAGAGCTATTTCACCAAGGTTCAGTATAAATAGGGACTATCACAGGGGAAAGGCAAGTGTCAGATACTATGACTTTAAAAAGTGCTGCCTGTGTTAGAAACATCTCAGTCACGTCCGGCAGGCAGCCCTGGCGATGCGAAAGTTACTGCCCCAATCAAAAACAAAGGCTTAATTAAAGAACACAGTTCTGGACACAAAGTTGGAGTTCAGTAAATTCTCAAAAGCCATACTATCTTATAGCTACGTGAGCTTTACAGCTCTCAAACTGCTCCACTATAGAGTGAACGGTCAGCCATCAACATCACTATGCTATGTTTTAAAAATGGTACCTCTTTAAAAAAAAAAACAAAAAAAAACAGGAATCCCAGTTGGTTTAAAAGAATTTTAAAAAATGGTACCTCTTAAATGTCCAGAATAGTCAAGGTCTAGCAAACTTTTCTGGTAAAGGGCCAGACAGCAAATGCTTTAGCCTTTGAGGGCCTGACAATCTGTCAAGACCACTCAGCTCTGCCACTGTACCACAAAAGCAGCCATAGACAATACTATACATATGGGCATGGCTGTGTGCCAATAAAACTTTATTTATAAAAACAGATGGAGGTGGGATATGGCCCATGGGCCAGAGTTTGTCAATCCCTGGTCTAGAATATCGTTACACTGGGAACATAAAAGACAGAGTCTCTGTTTCCTCCTTTTCCCCAAAAGAGATTTTATTTTTACTTATTAAAAATTGTCAGATGACAACATCACACGCTATCCAAAAACAGTGACTGGTTCATTTCTGCAGTATTCACCATTGAACTTCCTTCACAATAAGCAGGAAGGGCAAATCTTTCAATGTCAGATGGAGTTTTTCAGAGTGGCAAGTCCCTGCGCATTTATCTCTGCATGACACACTCGCAAAGGGAATAGGCTGCCCCAGAGAACCCTGCATAAGTGCTCAGTAGTCTCCTGAAGCAGTGCCCTATCTAGGCAAGCAGGGAGACACCTGTGCGAGGGCAAGAAACAAACCACCTGATTAAAAACAGGCAAAGGACCTGAACTGACGTTTCCCCAAAGGAGATACACAAATGGCCGACAAACATATGAAACAATGCTTAGTATCACTAATCATGAAGGAAAGGCAAATCAAAACCATAATGAGATACCACTTCACACCTCTTAGGATAGCTCTTATAAAAACAAACAAAACCAGAAAACAACACTCACTGGCCAAGATGTGGAGAAACTGCAACGCTTGTGCATTACTGGTGGGAACATAAAATAATGCAGATACAGCTACTGTGGAAAACAGTATGACGGTCCCTTAAAAAATTAAATATAGAATTACCCTATGATCCAGCAATCCCATTTCTGGGTACATACCCAACAGAACTGAAAGCAAGAACTTGAACATACATGTATACATCCATGTTCACAACATCCTTATTCACAAAACCCCAAAGGTGGAGGCACTCCAGCGTGGATGAACAAAACGTGGTCTGTACACACAATGGAATATTATGTGGCCTTAAAAAAGAAGGAAATTCTGACGCATGCTACAAATGGATGAACCTTGAGGACATTATGCTACATGAAATACACCAGTCACAAAGGGACATATACTGTATGATTCTACTTATATGAGGTACCTAGAGTCATCAAATTCATAGACAGAAAGTAGAACGGCTGCTGGGGCTCAGAGGAGGGGTAACGTGGGGAGTTCGTGCTTAATGGGTTCAGAGTTTGAGTCTGGGAAGGTGGAAAGCATTCTGCAGATGGATGGTGCCGATGGCTGCCAACAATGTGAATGTACTTAATGTCAGTGAACTGTACACTCAAAAATAATAAATTTTAACTGATGACTAGTAAGAATCTGCTGTATAAAAAAATAAAATAATAATAAATTTCATTTTATGTATATTTTACCACGATTTTAGAAAAAGAAGAGCCTCGTCGGGATCACTCGGCCCTTTAAGGGAGATTTTCAGGTGATCTCTTTGGGCCAGATTATCCCAAGGAGGTCCAAGTCAGCCATGATGAGAGGGCTCGTTTACAGGAGGCAGCTGAGGAATTTCAACCAGGCTTGAAAATTACAATTTGACAGCCTCCACATCTAGGGATCATTTGGACCAGAAGAGAATATGAGCGCTCCTATTGAAACAGAGCAGGACCCAATGGTCCTTCCCTCCCCCGTGGCCTCCACCTGCTTTTTGTCTGTTGAAAAATTTTAGCCAAAGAATAAGTTTAATCAGAGAAGTGAGAAAATGCAGAAGCAAAGGCAAACAGTCAAATAGGACCAAATAATAATAGTTTAGTCGTTAAGCATAGTCAAGGAACCTTTAGTTCCTCCTCAAGGGCTACAGATAATATTCTGAACCATATCCTTTGAGCTGTCTTGTAGATACTGAAACCCCACCAGGTGGAAGAAGTTTAACTACATGATGACCAGCCTGTAGCCATGACATAAGCTGCCACCATTCCGAGAACTGGCCTCGAGGAAATGGAACAGACCAACCCTGGAACTGAAGATGAACTGTACTTAAAGCAATCATGATGATGCTGATCAGACGACCCTGTGACCAATTAGAAGATGACGGGCAGAGCTGCCGGTGCTGTTTCTGCATGCACACCCCTGAAACTCCCCTTTAAAAGCTCTTGCCCACTGACTGTCAAGGGCAGGGTCGACAGTCGGCCTTTGGACACGAATCCACCCCCGCCCCCCAGGTTGCTGGTCTCCGAGATAAAGCAAACTTTCCTTTCCACCAACCCTGACTATTGGCTTCTGAGTGGCTGCAAACAGCCTGACCCCACTTTAGGTAACACTGACTCAGAGTGAACTTGGCACCTAATATCTGTTCTATGGCCAGAATACCTGCGCTATTCTCTGCTGAATGCTACAACCTCAGAGATTCAATATGACCGTGGGTCTGGAGTATAGTGAATGACGGGTAAGAATAAAAGGAAAGTTTACCTACTCGATGGAGAGACATAGGAAAGAGCAAAGAAAGGTAAAAGAAATCCCTGTAAGTAAGGCAAAGCCACTGTCTTTTTTTGTTTGCGGTATGCGGGCCTCTCACTGCTGTGGCCTCTCCCGTTGCAGAGCACAGACTCTGACGCGCAGGCTCAGCGGCCATGGCTCACGGGCCCAGCCGCTCCGCGGCACGTGGGATCTTCCCAGACCGGGGCACGAGCCCGCATCCCCTGCATCGGCAGGCGGACTCTCAACCACTGCGCCACCAGGGAAGCCCACCACTCTGTCTTTTAGGATGACGGTGAAAACCTACAATCTCCAGCTATGATAAGAGAAGTTGGCCTCCCTAACCCCACTCTCGTTGGTCACAGGTGTCTAACCACTTTTAGTTGACTCTCTTGAAATGTAAGCTTCTCTGAGTCTAATTCTGCACAATGCTCAATACCATAGACCATGCACAAGAGGTGACCTCATGAAAACTGTCTGTATGTGCATAGCTCTCTTCCAGGGATTACTCAGGTATCCTTACATCCTTGCAGAAGTCAAGCTAATAGAGGGCTGCATTACCTACTACAAGCAGGATGATGCCGAGTCATGGTTTCTCAACTGAAGGAAGATGATACCACTTCTTCCCATATTCTTGATAAGAAATAGGAAGATTCTTTCAAGTCGACCCCAACCATAAGGAAGGAGGAAAGTCCTACAGCCACGTTGCTTATATACGACATTGACGACCACCCTCAGGTGATGACGGATCTTCTCCTACCCGAAACAAGGGGGAAAGCTAGGTCATTTTCTAACTCAGTTATCCAGAATGGCCATTAGAGGGTCCCAAATATCCCAACTAACTACAACATTTTCTGACTATCAGAGCTTCAGCCAACATGATGTAAAATTCAGTTTTTGTTCAAGGGCACACATCTCTATTGTAACCTTTTTTTTTTTTTTTTTTGACAGTTCCTGTCAGAGAATTCAAAGCACTGAAGGGAAATGTGTACATGGGGGAAAAAAAACTGCTGGAGGAAAATAATAAATTCAGGGCAAGGGTATATACCAGATTTTTAGATAGCTAAAGCCATTGGTAAACAGGGAAATGTTTAATAACCAGCTGGAGGGAAGAGAGGAGCCCTGGTTTGTAGCGTCTGCAGATTTCTGTAAACGCTCCCACCATGACCGACTTCAAGCTAGCAACATGATGCCAGCCTGTTCTCAATATTCCTCATGAGAACCGGTGCAAGCCGGCTCCAACACATCCTTGGCTGAAGCCCATTTCCTTCATCCCACCAAGATCAACAAACCCTGTTTCATATCTGAAATAAACCCAAAGCTAAAGTCCTTCCTTAATTCCAGGCCTCTTCTCAGGCACTAAAAGACATCTGTTCACACGTCCACATCTTTCCTTCCAGTCTCCCCATCCGAATGAACCTAACTCAAGCCCAATTGTGTATAAGAAGCCTCAAATGCTCTTCGATCGCACTAGCTTTTTAATTTTCTGTGGCACTTTTATAATACTCTCCCCTCTTGGATTCTAGAGGGTTGGGTTCCATGAGGGCAGAGATGGGTCTCACAGCGCTTAGCCCAGCATAGAGTCTGACCTGGATTGAGCTGAATGAAACCCACTGACTTGACCAGCTGGGCTGACACTGTCCAGTGGGCCCCAGTGAGCGAGGCTCACCAGCTAGGCCCCGATGAGCAACGGAGGAGGACCTATTGGCACAAGGGTGCTCACTACTCTACACACCTAACTTCCACAGCAGGGAGGGAGACTAATATTTGTTGAGCAGGAAATTTCTGCAAGCCCCAGTGCCCAGATCTTAGTTTCTAACATGGTTTCCCAGTAAATGGAACCAGGGCTCTTTGGAGAAATGGCAGATTGTAGAACTGGGGCAGGGAATATTCAAGATGAGTGTGAAGGGGATGTGAAGGAAGGAGGGAAGGAAAGAGGGAGGGAGGGAGGGAGGGAGGGAAGAAGGAAGGAAGGAAGGAAGGAAGGAAGGAAGGAAGGAAGGAAGGAAGGAAGGAAGAGGAAGGAAGAGAGGAAGGAAGGAAGGGAGGAAGGAAGGAAGGAAGAGGAAGGAAGAGAGGAAGGAAGGAAGGAAGGAAGAGGAAGGAAGAGAGGAAGGAAGGAAGGGAGGAAGGAAAAAAACAAAGCAAAACAGAAAAACCAAAAACACAATGATGGGGGCATATCAAAGGAAAACAGACCTACCAATGGCCAATAAAAAAGACCTACCAATGGCCAAAACTGGAACAATTTAAGAAACAAGATAAATAACATGGTATAAGATTATAATCTGAAGTATAAAATAAACACTCATGAGTTTATACTGATATAAAGAAATGACTGAGTAAATAAGTAAATGGGGGAGACTAGACAAATCTGCTGTGCAGAAGAACTTGGAATAATTCATGTGTCAATAAATATACACCCTCAAGGAGGTGGAAGGCAGCTCCCCGCCCCTAGGTGTGGTTCCTTCCAAAGAGTGTAGTATGAAAGGTGTGGGGAGGGGGCTGTTGGGTGAAAAGAGTAACTCTGAAATGCAGAAACAGGACAAACATCACCTCAGCCAGGTGATCAAGGTCAACATCGACAGTGGTAAGTCACCTTGACAGCACGTGCCCCTGATATACACGATGTGATGAAAATGGCAACTTACCAATTTTGAGGAGTACTGATCATTTTGTTGAATGTCCTTCAGCTAGGGTTTTTCTAATCATAACAAAAACATAGGAAAAACCCCAAGTGAGGGACATTCCGCAAAAATGATCAGCACTCCTCAGAATTGTCAAGGTCACGTCAAGTCCGAAAAATTGTCACATTTTAGAGGATCCTCAGGAGAGATGACAAATAAATGTATCATGGTGTTCTGGATGGGATCCTGAAACAGGAAAAGGACATCAGGTAAAAACTAAGGAAATCTGGGCTTCCCTGGTGGCGCAGTGGTTGAGAGTCTGCCTGCCGATGCAGGGGACACGGGTTCGTGCCCCGGTCTGGGAGGATCCCACATGCCGCGGAGCAGCTGGGCCCGTGAGCCATGGCCGCTGAGCCTGCCCGTCCGGAGCATCCGCCAACGGGAGAGGCCACAACAGTGACACGCCCGCATACCGCAAAAAAAAAAAACTAAGGAAATCTGAATAAACGATGGACTTTAGTTAACCATGATTTTAAAAATTTCTGCCGGGTACTCTGTTAGGTGATTTATATATATCATTTTGCTTAATCCCCAAAATGCTGATCAATGCTTTCATTCCCATTTTACAGACGAAGACAATGAGGAGAAAAGAAAAGATATAACTATTTTGCCCAAGATAACAGAGTTAGCAATTGGTGGAATTCCAGTTGAAACTCATGTTGAACTGTTCTAAGAGCTTTAGAAGTTTTAACTCATTAATCCTCACAACAGCACAATAAAGCGAGTAGGGCTATTATTATTCCCCTTCCTGGTGAGAAAACTGAAGCTCAGAGAGGCAAGGTGAATTGTTCAGGGTTGCACCGCTGAGGCTGATCATCATAAAAAGGTTTCTCAGAAATTGCTTATCTGACCCAAATACAAATGTATCTGATTATTTTGGAGCATCTCATTAAAAAAAGTTAGTTTCATGAGTTCTCCTTTTAACCTCTGTCACAGAAAATCCCACCCCCTCCCCCCTCCACAGTGCAAGACAGCACTTTTGCCAACGTGCTGCAATTAGGCTATTAAGTAACAGACATGAGGCCAGTGTTTATTAATTAGCAAAAAGCCATATAGGATATGAGCTCTAGACTGCAGAGGTTTATATTCCACACGGACCCTCCAAATCGTGTTTGTGGCTTGGATGGATTTCAACACTTGTCCTTATCACAGATCAAAAACACATCCTTATTGCTCTGGTCAATAAACATCTTTTAAATAGTGCATTCATAATAAACATATCTATTTCTTTGATAATTTCCATGAACTTGGTTATTTACTCACTCGGCCTTCAATTCTTACTTGATCTTAGCTACTTTAGGACTTTTTTGTTTGTTTCACATGAAGTTTTTCTTGAGAGATAGGAGTTAATTAAATGATTTAGGGAAAATGTGCCTCTTCTGACTCCAATACCAGATTGTTATTATCTTTTATGAAAGTTAAAATCTATTCCAGAGCATTTTAAGTGTGCACCGTCCTGAGTTTAGATGCTTGACAAATTCATTAGCGCCGGCAAATGTTGAAGCTGCCTAGAACATTTCCCTGCTCTCCTGCTCTGCAAACCGATGGCCTCGTCAACTGCCACAGGAAAAAAGTATTTCATTCTGCCAAGTGATGCCACCAAGGGCAAAAGCCAGCTCTCTGCTTACCCTCAGGAAAGGGCTCTTGTGCATGAGTGTGTGTACGTTAGCAATGACTTCCTAATCAGAATACAATCACGGTACAGGCAAAAAAAATAGACGTTTGGTATAGGAAGGGAAAGGTCTTACTTCCCAGGAGTGATGCTGAGACTCACCACATTCTCCCAATCTGATTACAGAGTTTAAAGGCAACTTGCCAGATTAGGACATTTGATGAAACGCTTTGAAAGAATTAAGCTCCTTCTACCTGCACAAGAAATATACCTCCTTGGGACAGGAATTCCCTTCTCTGTGCTCCTGATACCCTGACAGTGAGAGGCTGTAAGTGCTCAGGGCACCAACTCTGGAGCCTATGCCTGGGTTTGAATGACCTTGGACAAGTTATTTAACCTCATTGTTCTCAGATGCTGAATTTGCATAATAATGGTTGTAAGGATTACAGGATTAATACATTAAAACTCACTAAGAACAGTATTGTCACATAATAGGTACTATACAAGCATTTGTATAAACATACACAACAAAACAGCTAATTGCTACCCAATGATTCCAAAACAAGTATTATAACCTATCCTCTCCCCACTACCTGCCCCCCCTCCCCCACTGCCCTTCACCTGCCTACATGCTCAAAGTCTGTTCATTTAAGACCTGCACCTATTCCAATGTCATAAGGCCTGGTCTGCAACCACAGGGATGCTGGCAGACAGAAACTCTTATTTGCCACGCTAAAGTGTTTATCCAGATTAAATGTATAGCTAAAACTATAGAGTTTACCTCTCCCTTTTTATTTTTTAATTTTTTTTAACATCTTACAGTCTTATTCTTTTTTTTTTTTAATTAAGTAATTTATTTTTGGCTGTGCTGGGTCTTCGTTTCTGTACGAGGGCTTTCTCTAGTTGCGGCAAGCGGGGTCCACTCTTAATCGCGGTGCACGGGTCTCTCACTGTCACGGCCTCTCTTGTTGCGGAGCACAGGCTCCAGACGCGCAGGCTCAGTAGTTGTGGCTCCAGGGCCTTGTTGCTCCGCGGCATGTGGGATCTTCCCAGACCAGGGCTCGAACCCGTGTCCCCTGCATTGGCAGGCAGATTCTCAACCACTGCGCCACCAGGGAAGCCCTACTTCTCCTTTTTTAAACAAGGGTTTTTTGCATGCATTTTTTATCATCATGCTTACTTCCTCTCTTTTCTTGTATTAAAAAATCTTTTCATCTTCTGCTCTGTCCCACCCCACGATGAATTTTTAAAAAAGGAAAGAAAAAGCACACTAGCCAACTAGCTCAGAACTAAGTATCTTGCTCTGAACCTCACATGGACAGTATTATACACTGTCATGGCAGTTTAACAGAGAAATGAAGTCTAATGAGAAGAGATAAGAGAGAAGCAGAGATAAAAGAATTCTTGAAAAATCAGCCCCAACAGTCCCACGAAGGCCTGGGTGGCCTGAGAGCTTATTAATATGGACTGCCTCTCAGCAAGGGGCATGTAATTCGCTTGCAGTAGTTTCCTTAAAACTATGTCACCCTCACACCGATTTACCTTTAAAAAAGGACATTCTGTAACCAGGGATCCACCTATGTGGCTTAGTCATCCGATGGGCCTCAAGGTCACCGACTTGAGTAACACGATGAGAATGACCTCATTCACCCACTATAGAACCGTTATATCACCGATCAATACAGGAGGCCTCTGCACATTGTCAACAAAGCCTTCTCCAGGGAGCGCCCTGCATACACATCAGAAACAAATTACACCCTTAAAGGCAGATGACACACGGAACACAGAAAGCTCCTTTCTGTAAGGCAAAGCCTTTGTTCGGTGCGAGAGGCACGCCAATCCAACCTCAAAAAAAGGGAGAAAGAAGAGAATCTTTGACATGACGTTTCTCTTGCCTTTCCTCTCGAACACAGGATGCATCTTCTGGGGGCTCATGAGGCAGGAGGGAAGATAAGAATGGAAGTACGATTACAAGGGACTGTGATGCTGAGGACCGAGAAACAGCACACCTGGCACATCCATTAACAACGTGCCTTACAGCACCAATTTCACAAGGCATGGTGAAATAATAACATTAACAATAATAAATGTGGGGGACTGCTCACCATGTATTAGTCATTGTTCTAGTTAGTTTACAAATATTAGCTCTAAATTTAGCTCGCTCACAACCCAATGCCATAGGGTCTATTATCATCCCCATTGTACAGATGGGAACACTGAGGCACAAGGAAGTTAAATAAGGGGCCTGAAGTCACATTGGTATGTGGTTGGAGTTGGGATTCAAACCCAAGCAGTTAGGCTCTGGAGTCACTATATTAAACTGTCTAGTTAACACCATCACCACCAGCACCAGCACCAACAAGTTATCTTTGCACTTCTTCTGCACGTGCTTTGTCTCTCTTCTTGGAATAACCGTCCCAAACATTTACTTATGAATTTCTCTCCCAGCAGAGCCTTCCACAGGGGAGATGTTCAATGTATGTTTGTGGAATGAAGGGACAAATCACTGATTCTAATTAATCCTTCATTCATTCTGTGAGACAGACAGAGAACTCACAATTAATCTTGTTTTCAGATAAGGAAAGTGAGGCTCAGGGAAATCAAGCGACTTGTCCAAGGTCAGATTGCCTAGAATATGCACTCTTCCACAATTTACCAGTAGTTTTTAAATTTTAAAAACCTAGGACTTTTTTTTTCTGATAAAGTATTTTTTTATTTATTAATTAATTTATTTTATTTTTGCTGTGTTGGGTTTTCATTTCTGTGTGAGGGCTTTCTACAGTTGCAGCGAGCGGGGGCCACTCTTCATCATGGTGAGCAGGCCTCTTACTGTCACTGCCTCTCCCGTTCCAGAGCACAGGCTCCAGACGTGCAGGCTCAGTAGTTGTGGCTCACAGGCTTAGTTGCTCCGCGGCATGTGGGATCCTCCCAGACCAGGGCTCGAACCCGTGTTCCCTGAATTGGCAGGTGGATTCCTAACCACTGTGCCACCACGGAAGCCCCCACGGGACATTTTTAAGAAAACAAGATCTATATAACCTCGAAATATAACAGAGATAAAGGAGAGAGGCCAAGTGCAGCGCACGGGCCTGGTCTCTCCAGAGCCTGCAGGGCTTTGCAGAACGCACTTGGAGAAGCAGTACAGCATCCTGCAGTGCTGCCAGGACATCCGACCCAGAACAAAGCACGGGAGAAGAGGGGACTCTGCCCAAAGCCCCCTAAACTCCTAGAGAGCGCAACCCACCTTTTCCCTCAAGTTCCACAGATCTACTGACTCACGGAAGGAGGCCCAGGATGGCATTCCTTCTCCTTCCTAAGCATCAGGGTTCGCCTCCTTTCCCCCTCAACAGGGTGAGGCTCACCCATTCTTCGCCTCTCATGCATCTCTTTCTGTTTCCTTCTTTGGAGCTGTTCTGTATCTGTTCCTGTTGCAGCCCTGGGGGTTTCCCCTACTGGTAACTGGAAAGGGGGCAACCTCTTGTGACCTAGTTTTTCATCACCAACCAGAGCAGGAGAAGGCAAAGCATGCTCAGGGCTTTTTTTTTTTTTTTGCGGTACACGGGCCTCTCACTGTTGTGGCCTCTGCCGTTGCGGAGCACAGGCCCCGGACGCGCAGGCTCAGCGGCCATGGCTCACGGGCCCAGCCACTCCGCGGCATGTGGGATCCTCCCGGACCGGGGCACGAACCCGTGTCCCCTGCATTGGCAGGCGGACTCTCAACCACTGCGCCACCAGGGAAGCCCCATGCTCAGGGCTTTTGCAAGCTGCTCCTGAGGATTGAACATCTTCTAGCAGACCTGGAATTCTTCAATGGCAGACTTCACAGTGGAGGGAAAGTTGGTCAGGGAGAAGGGAGCAAGTTTTCAAGGAGAGTGCTGCAGGCGGACCTGCATCTTGTCGCATCCTGTCACGTGGAATCTCAGCGGGCAGAATGTCTGAGCTGGAGGGGACCTCGGAAAGCCGTGGGTCCAGCCTCCCACTTAACAAACAGGCAAACTGCCTCTCACTCACGTAAGCTGACTTGGCCAAAGCTAGACACTGGCATGGCTCCCACGAGGGACTTCTGACGGTAGGAGGTGACTCACAGATGGAACCAAAAGGACTTTCTCGCCATGTCAAACAATGAGAGGCAGTAAAACACTAAGGATCGGACTGAATTCACGTATTCATCTGTGGAAACCATCTCTTAAGATCTTCTGGGAAAACTAAAAACTGCATCACTCAGAATTACTTGAAGCCTCGTCAAGTGCTTTAAGGCCCTATAATGTGAGGTGCAACATGGAGACACATTAAAAAAAAAAAAACCTTTTCCCACGGCCTCCATCGCTGTGGAATATCTAGTGGGTGAACGGGGGAGACGGGAGAAGAACCCAGGCTTCTGATGGGCTCCCTGTTTCTGCTCGAATGTGTGACACGGCCACGCCATCATTAGCATACCCTATTTGCATTCGTTCCAGGTGAGATTTCATCACTGCCTCCTGTTTATCCATTCCTTGATATAAATCTAAATTGCTCCCTTCAAATAGCAGAGAGCACTCTGCCTCAGTAAGCGGAAAGAAAAGATCATAGCAAGGGAAGTGCCGCAGCTTCATCTTTTCCCTCCCCTACACCTGCCCTGCCCCTCACGGAACTCTTGGTTGTTTCATGGCAGGGCTCTCGGTGGGAAGGAAACATGGTAGCCCTCCACAGTCCCAAATACCTCGGGAGCCTCTGCTAAGTCCTACTCTAGGTGAGCCCTGGCGCCTTCACAGCAGCCAAATACAGTAACTCACAAGGAGGAAAAAGCCTACAATTTTTGTTTTTTTAAAGGCTACAGTCATGTGTCAGAACCTGGAAGAGGTCGCTGGGAAACAAAAAACGAATTCTTTACAGAAAGAGAGGCATTAAAATACCGCATGTCCACACATGATCTTTTGGGAATGACATTCAAACACACGGGACACACCAAGCACGCGGGGCCACAGCAGTTTCTGCTCATTCCTTCCCACTGTGGCTACCCCTCGTTCTGTTGGGGAAGCAGCATGTCACCCGAGCACCACTTTTCCTGATGAAAAGTGATTTATGGTGCCTTTTCCTGTGAAAGGAAAATTGATCCCATCATCTAGAAGTTTATATGTAAAAGTGCTGTTTCTAGTTCTTCGCACTTTGGGATCAGATACATTTTTTTTTCCTCCTCTGTGTGTATTTTTAAAATAGTAAAAATCTTCCTAAATGACAATCTTTTATCAGCTTGCACCTGTGCTAAAGGAAGGTTCCGTAGACTCTAAAGGAAAGCGTGCTGAAAGAAAAAGAATCTTCAATTACCTATAAATTCAACTCTCCAATGTCCCTCCAACCAGGGCACATGTCACAAATTTTATCCAGTCATTCTGTTTTCCTATGTCCTAACCACTACAATTTCAGCTATTTTCTAAAGAAAGAGTTCAAGTGCGGTCAGAGCTCAGAGGAATTGAGCTGTTTTCAAGCATTACTACTTGAGTGCTTTTAGAGCTTCATGTTTGAGTTAAAGATGAACTCTTAAAAATCAACTCTAACTTCTGGGCTTGGGGCTAGAAGCCAATGACATCCCCTAGGGTCACCGAAGATGCTGCTTGCTGGTTAGACTCATCCTGGTGGTGCTTTAACATCTTAGGCCAAAAGTAACAGAGGCGGTCACTCCTGAACCTGACTCAGTTATGGAATGTGAAAACACCACAAAATTTAATGTCTTTACCAATAATTCCTTTCCACTATGCGTTCGAAACAAGATGCTCAGAGAAACATTAGGGCACTGGACCTTGAGTTAGATAACTCCAGTCCTGGGTCTGCCATCAGCCTGACAATGGAAAGTCACAGAATTTCTCTGGGTCTCAGCTTCTCAATCAGTAAAACAACGGGGTTAACAGACTTCTAAAATCCATCACAGACTCCCAGCCTCTGCTTCCATGATCCTCGGCTTTCCCTTTGCCAGCAGGGACTGAGCGTGTTAGGAAGGTTGTGCCTTTGGCCCCAGAGGAATGTGACAACGGCCTTCCTTGCGTTGTTCCCACAGTAACCAGAGCCAGCTGTCCAGGCCGGCCGGCCAAGTTAGGGCGCAAGATCGCACACAACTAGGAACTCCACTGGGAGGACTGGGTCTCCAGATTCCCCACCTTCTTCAGGGCCCTTGTCAGCAGGTCGGCACAATCCTGGGAACATAAGAACGGGTCTGTGATCTTTATTAAATAACATCTGAGGGTTTAAAATCTGGAGTGTAGCCACCACCATTTGGGACGTCCCCTAATCACAGTTAGAGGATTCAGGTATATCTTTACCTTCCTGGGTCTATGCACTTCTCTCTGGGGTGCTATGGGGTCGGTGTCATCTAGAATTAGTAAGTATTTTCCAAGCATGTTGGCACGTTCTGACACTAAGGCAAAGATCCTGGGATTCAAGTGAGACTGAAAATCTCAGATGACATTCTCATCTGAAAATCTTGGGGTGAGCCAAGATCTGTAAACATGCTTCTGAGCAGGACCCACCATGAAGGGTTTCCTTGTTGCCTGCAGCCTGCATCTGAGCTACTATTAAGGGAGGATCATTGGAAAGCATTACCATTATTTTTAGCTTTTGTAGGAGGGAGGAGTTTTTGAAAGGGCAAAATGGAAAGGAATTTAGGGCAAGGGTGGAGGGAGGGGAAAAGATTAGGAAAAATAAAGACTTTCAGGAGAGATAAGCAGCTTCCTCCTCCTTTCTTAATATACTGGCTACAGCATCAAGGATTTGGGGTCCAGATATCTGGAGACAAAGAGGCTGTTGGAAGGAAATCATTTTCCTCTGAGTGTGGAAAATGTGCCCTCCATGCCCTGGGATTTTTCACTTTCTCAACGTAACAGATGAGGCCACTCATAGAAGCTTTCTTGGGAAAGAGTTTGGTAATTCACGTTGGATTTGAATTCTGTTTTAACTTTCATAGATCCCAAAGAAACACCCTCTTTGGACCTACAGAGATCATGAATGTTCCAGATTAATAGGAGATGAATGAATTCCTCTTAAATGACCTTGTAACTTTAAAAAATAGCAAGGTGGCGTCCAACAGCTTCTGGGGAGACCATGGCATGGGCCGAGAACATACCATTTTGAGAGTTCTTTTTTCTTCTTCTCCCTCCTCTTTCTCTTCTTCCTCTCCTTCTCCTTCTTCTTCTCCCTCTCTCTCTTTTTTTTTTCTTTGCAATAGATAGTACAGTATCTCAAAGAAATGCAAAAGCCAAGGCATGTACCCCTCAATTCAGGCCTCCTGGTAAACTGCTGGCACCACAAGTTCAAATGCCATTGAGTTCATAAGGATCCTTGTAAAACACAAACCACTTCATCACAACTTGTTTGCCTGCTAAAATTCTGAAAGCAAGATTGCAGAATATTCAAATAATCGACCTTGTGGCCCAGAGCTTACACAGGCCCAGAGCTAACAAGGGAACACTAGAATTAGGTTCCCACTTCCAAAATAGGACCTGAAGAAGTTTTTGCTATAGGAGAAGAGTTGCTGTGTTTTGTTTAATGGAACTAAATTTGTTCTCATTTACATCATGAGCAAGCGGCACTTGGTAGCAAAGAAAGCCCTGAAAATATTCACATTCAGTGAACGCGGCTGTATGTATAATTAGCCGAGATTTATTTTAAAGTACGCTAATCCTTTGTACTCTTTTCTACAATTCACACTGGTGAGGAACAGAGAGCAGATTTGGAATTTATTATGAAAGCACAGGCATCGTATTATCTGTTAAAAAATTTAAAAATGGGGAAGGAGTCAGAAAGTCTTTATTAATATACATATTAGGATCAGACCAAAGGAAAGGGCTTGCTTTCTTTCAGAGGAGTTTGTGTTCAGGAGAAATCAGTGAACTGAACAATAGCATCGGGTAGGAGAGGAGATGGGAAGAATCAAAGGTACACATTTTAGAAGCATAAAATTTTTTCTGAAGTTGTTTATGGAAAACGTCACGGTACAAAAGACTTTCAATAGAACACCGGATATTCATTACCCAGCATCAAGAATCATCAACTCATGGTCCCTTACATCTTCAAGCAAATCCCAGACAAATCACTTAATCCCTAAATATTTCAGTATGAAGTGTAGAGTTTTTAAGCTCCATCATTGTCCTGAGGTCCCTGAGAAGCCTAATGCCCCAGCGCCATGCTGTCAGACAGTGACAGAGGCCAGCCTGGAACCCAGGTCTTCCCACTGGAGGCTGAGTGGTCTCTCCTCCAGGACCTCTTGCCCTTACAACACCTACCACCTGTTTTAACTGAACCCTGGCCTGCCATAATGTTAGCACAGAAAACACGCAGTACACTGGTTGGAAATCAGGAAATCCTGAATTTTAATCTCAGCTTTGCCGTTTTTCTGAACCTTAACTGCCCCAACTATTAAGTAGGGATATGAAATTGCCACTAAGAGATACAATTACCTATGACATACTTAGAAAAATCGTGGACTTTCAACTTATAACAGTTATTTTTAATATGTTTTCATGGAGTTTGGGAAAAGTTGCTAGAAGCCATGAAACTTTAGAAAACTACTGTGAGGTGAGGTCTCCTATGTTAATAAGTTGGGGCGGGCATACATAATTATTATGTAACTGTACCCTCAGCGCCTTTCCATGACAAGTTTATTTATTTTTCACATATAAATTAGAACCAACGATTTCAACATAGTGGAAGTTTCTAGGGAAAACAAATGTTTCATATAATATGAATCAACATTTCCCAGCGAGGAAAGAGGCAGTCCTTCCCCTACCCCACTCCAGCCCCAGGAGAGGAGGGGAGGGAAGGTCCAGCATCTTTTCGAGAAGGAACAGGCAAGCCCATGGAAAGTGAAAAGAGAAAAGAAACATTCCCTTTCTTTGTCATGGGCTTTGCCAAAACTCTAGCCAAAGCAGACTTACAATAGAACACAAAATATTCCCAAGAAAGTGCCCAATGCTGGAAAAATAATAACAGAATGCAGGGTTTTGAGTAAGTGACTGAAATATACAACTCGATTGCACCCTTTTCCCTTCTCAAACACACATAAAGGTACTGTATTTGAGGAGATAATGGGAGTGAGGTAATTGTAACTTTTAAGAAACCCCATTCTAAGTCAACTCCAAACCTTGAGATTAGACTTTCAATGCACTTGCTGTCAAAAGCCAAGCCACAGGAAATCTTGTCATTTTGAATATAGGCTGGCAACAAATGCATACCGTATGTAGCCTCACCATAAAATCCAAACTGTGGACCAAGTGTCATGCAGAAGCAGTTGGGTCTGGGGGAATGGCCCACCCACCTGTGTTAGTTTCCTGGAGCTGCCATAACGAAGTACCACAGACTGGGGCCCTTAAACAACAGAAATTTATGGTCTCACATTCTGAAGGCTAGAAGTCCAAGATCAGGCAGGGTTGGTTCCTTCTGAGGGCTGTGAGGGAACGATCTCTCCCGTGCCTCTCTCTATCCTAGCTTCTTGTGGTTTACAAGCCATCCTTGGCGTTCACTGGCTTGTGACAGACTAACTCGTCTTAATATGGCATTCTCCCAGCATCTCTGTCTTGGTGCCCAAATTTCCTCTTTTTATAAGGACACCGGTCATATTGGATTGGAGCCCATCACAATGACCTCATCTTAAACTGGTCATCTGCAAAGACCCTACTTCCAAATAAGGCCACACTCACAGATACTGTGGGTGAGGACTTCAGTATCTTTCTGGAGGGACACAGTTCAACATATAACACCACTTCATCCCCACCCAACTTAAGAGAGCTAATTGGGGAAGCTGAGCCACCTCCCATGGAGGTTCCTGCTGTGCTACAGAATATGCCACCAGTGCCCTACGAGGCCCAGCACCGCTGAGAAGAAACACTCAGGAATATGCATGCAATGCCCATGGACACACCCTAGCAAACCATCACTTGGCTTTAACATGCTATCTTGGTTCCTTTCCACTGCCTTCCCTCCTGCACCCATTCTCAGCTTTGGCCACGTGGCTCCCATGCAATCTGCGTATGAACTTGACCCCTGTCAACTTCAGGATAGGAGAGAAGTCAATCAGAGGCTTCTGCCAACTTTGCATCCTCTTCTACGTATTCAGCATGCTTCTGTTCCTCCTCCTTTTATCCCTTGCACATTCGGGGCAAGCCAACAGGTATCTCCGAAAACGGAATCAGGACGTATTTTTGACCTCTTTCTATAGCCAGCACAATTATTAGGCCACCAGACAAACCATGAAGGTTATTGCTGAATATGCTCTTTGGCAGTTTTAAAAGTGTTTTTCAAGCATGATAGTTGCAGAATATAATTATTCAACAACTCTAATAGACAGCAACAGCATCATTAGTCCCAATTTACAGAGGAGGAAAGTGAAGCTCAAAAAGGTTAAGAAATTCAGTAATGGACTCACCACTCGTAAATCAGAACCAAAATATGGATTCATCTCTTCTGATGTCAGGCTCTGCAATGTTATATGATACATAATATGACACAGTCTATATTAAATTATCAAGAAGGACTAAAAGTTTTCTTTTTTTTTTGACTCTAAGCAGTATGGCAGCAAGAATAAAGCCTTCTGTATACTCCACGTTTTAAAACATTTTCCAAAATGTTTCAATGTTAGGTTTTTGTATCCTTATAAAAATGAGGTGTGTTATTCTTAGGCCCATTTTACAGATGATAAATGAAGGTAGAGGTTATGTAATTTGCCTAAATGAACCAATGAGCTGACCATGGAGCTGGAGTAAGAATCTCTGCATTCTAACCCAAAAATTGGCATGATTTTACAAAGAGGAAAATTCAATACAACTTCCCTGGAAAGGAAACATCTGGAAAGAAAATAATGTAAATGAAGGATAAAAAGCAGAAAATCAGATACATTTCCATATATATATGTGTGCAGGCAGAAGCAGCACACGTATATGTCGTGGATGTCGGGATGGATCCCTGCGCCATGAGAGAGGCCATTCCAGATGACCACTGATGCCCCTGAGAACGAGTACAAGGCGGTTCGAAGCAGGTCACACGAGACTTGTGACTGGTGAAGGAGGGAAAGTATTTTTTCTCGTTCATCACAGGACCCAGGATTCCTTTTGGTTTTTCACCACCTGAATTCATGACAGAAGGCTTCCAGAAGGAAGGGAATCTGAGCTAATTCTAGAAGAATAAACAGTTTTAGAAAAGAGAGGTAACAGACATACGTGTCCCAATATGGCCAACGGACCACTGCAGTTGGAGGGGCGTGTGTAGAGACATGGCAGTGGGAGAAGAGACGGGAAAGAAAAGTGGCGGCCACATTATGGAGGATCTCAAGGGTCTTTCTGAGTAACTGAGACGATTCCATAAAATCTGAAGGAGTTTAAGAAGGGTTGGAGCAGGTGAATGACCTCATCCAGAGGCACTGTGTCTACTGCCTTTACGTGAATGACTCTCAAACCCACAAGTCTAGCCCTGCCCTCTCTTCCGAGATCCAGATATGTTTTTCAGAACACCTGCTGGGCATCTCTAGATGGATCCTGCTGGCACTTCCAACTGGGCATGTTAGGACTCTACGGCTCCTTCCAGACCTAACAGTCTATGATTCTAGTTAAAATTGACATTTTCCCTTGGGGACACTGAAAATAAACAGAAAACAGAGAAGTCATATTCAACAGGCAGGGGGAAAAGAGCAATGTCCTTCAACTGAAAAAAAAAAAAAATCTGTTCGTCATCTCTCTTTGTGCCCAGGCTCTTAAGTAAGTAATGCATCTGAGCGTGTGTGAGAACATGCCATGTGCATCCATGGTGAGGGTACCCAGGAGGCAGAACTAAAGCATATTCTCCAAGGACACACGCTCTCAATGACAAGCCAGGATGGCTTTCTTGCCACTCAAAGCTGCTCCCTTGCACCTGGAGAGGCTGGTTCTAGAAACAATTCAAGTACAGAATATGAATCCTGCATTGCTAACTATTTTAAGCACTCCATGCTTCTAGACACAAAACAACTCATGCTTATCTCTAGCCAACTCAACGCCATTTCTAAGGAGCAAGTAGCCCCTGAATTTCTAGGAGGCTCTGTGGTAGGGAGTTTCCCCCAAAAGATGGGTAAAGCGCCTTCAAGATGTCCCTATACAAGGAGTAAATGTGTTTTCCTGTTAAACTTTCCCTCTGTTGCTGCCAAAGAAACAATATTGTGAAAACCCTCCCTTTTGCAGAGAGCAGAAGTGGCACATTAACTCACACGGTGTGTTTTGAATAAGATGCAGTTTATAAGTCCGAGAAATTTCGCTTCTCTTTTCTGGACATAGCTTCCAAAAGCAAAAATTAAGAGCGTAGGCAGGCTGCCACGCCATACTCTGAATTTATAAAATATACACTTTTCACAAGCCTACCTCCATGGGCCCACATCCAACATTCAGCTTGGGTGGGACAGAAACCCTCATTATTCACTGTCCAGTCTTGACCAGAGGATCCGGCCAGAACATGGTCTCCTGGGGTGCTGTCACCTTGATGCCTCTGTACCTGCTGGTCCACACCCGAGCTATTCAACTCAGCAGAGCACCTTGATCGTACACTGAATTCTCACTGACAGTAACTTGACCTGGGCCCTTCTGTCTAAGGGTGGGGCTGCTCCGTGTATCCCAGAGGATGTAATACTACATCACTAAAACCACAGAGAGCAAAATGGCTTCAACTGCAGAAGCTGCTGTGGGCAGCTGCACATATACCCTGACTTGTAGACTCTTCAGAGATAGTATTCAGATTCTACTTTCTTTCAGGCCACTGACCTCTAGGATCTATGCTTCTTGGTCAATTGGCAGTGCTGAGGGTCTGATAAGAGACCTGACCCTACAGACCTACATTACAGCAGCCAAGTATACATTCCAAATACGGTACAGCTCAAAGGCTATTGAGATGGATTGATTAAATATCTGTAATAAATCCATAATATAATCCGTGATGCTCCCGTTTCTTTTCCTCATAGATAAAAACTGTCACCCCAAACTCTCTAAGGTCTATCTTACTCCTCTTCCTGTTCAGGAAACTCTGGATCTTCACGACAGTCTTCCCTGGCCTCCCAGGTGGGGGTCAGGCGCCCCTCCTAGATGCTTCCACCACTTCCTGTATTTCCCTCTTGTAATTGACTAGTTCCTTTTTAATCTACTGTACTAAAATAACTATAACCTAGCACCATGGGGTAGGGACCCTTTTAACTTTGGTCCTACTTTAGTATTTCAGTACTCAGCACCCTACTTGGCACTTAGGGGAATCTCAAAGAATGTTAGTTGAATGACTGACTGAAAACACAATCCATGCTCTGAATAACTGCTATTTATTCATCCAGTACACGATCGGTACAATTACCTCGTACTCCATTCAGCACTAACCATGGCCCTCAACAGTTACCCGCGGCCCACCATCACAGTTACTGCTTTCGCCACCTTAATTAGGAGAGTGTCCTTACTCCAAAGTGAGGCACTGAGCTTGCTCTACTTCAAGTCAATCAGGAGCCCAAAGCTGTTAGAGCTTTCTCCTTCTAAAGCGCCTGGAGGCCTGAAAGAATCTTAAAACAGGGAAAGCTTTAAAAAAGCTTAAAACAGGCAAAGCCAAAAGCGCTTGGGGCTGGGAACACAGAAACCATTTCTGGGGAGGAGGGGGTACCACCGTGAGCGGCAATTTTCATGCGGTTCTAGGCTAGCGCCCTTTAAATAAGAAGACATCTTTTATGAGACAGATGCTTGCACAATAAATTATAAATAGATTAGGGTAAGTTTATGCCACAACACACAGTCATTTAAGATAATTTAATCGAGGGTCAAAAATAATTGGGGGGGAAATGATCAAATCCACAGGAGAATAATCTATGAATGATAAAACAAATGAATCACGGAAAAGACGATCTTGGCAAAAGAACCGCTTTTGTTCAAGTCCATCAAGTAGTTTTTCCTGAAAACCTATTATGTACTCAGCACTGTGCAGGATTTGTAGAGAATGTGGAAGGAGTCACTTCCATGGCCCAGAGCTCATTCCCTCTCGCTGGTCTCTAAACCCACCCCACTAACGCTGCTGCCACGTTTCCAAAATGCAAATGCAATAGGTCCTTCAGGTTTACATCTACCACCATCGTAACCATAATCCAACATGACAAACAGGACCCTACTCAGTCCCAGGGCTGAAAACCTCTCCTGTCTTTCACTCACAACTCTCCATCCATAACCTGGGACTCAGCCATACTCTCTTACCCACACTTCCTTGGGTTTAAGACTCCTTGACTCCTTCAAGCCTATGCCTTTGAAAATGCTGTTCTTTTCTACCTAGAAGCACTTCCCAAGAACATCTTGCCTGCCTAGTCTGCATAACTCATCCCTCTGAGAAGTCTTTCCTATAAACACCCCTTCATCCCTGGTCCTGATGTGACAGTCTTTTTACGAGTTTCCCCAGAACCCTCTGTATATCAGGGTCGTGGCACTTGATGCATGCAATTCCCCCCTCCTTCCCTCCGCCCTTGCTTCCTCTGGTCCACCTACGAACACTTACTTAGCAACTGCTCTCTACCAGGCCCTGAGCTATGCTAGGTGCTTTGGGTACAACATATCTTAATAAATCCACACGAGACCCTTGAATTGTAGACGTGACTTGCGGATGAGAAACTAAGCTCAGAAAGGTTCAGTAACTCGATCAAGTTCACACAGCCAGCAAGTGACAGTCAGGTGCTTCTGCTCCAAGCCCTTGCTCTTTCCTTCTCAACACACCAACTCACAAGAAGGTGAGAAGACTCGCCCAGGATTCCCCCCCAGACCCCCGTGTTTCTTGCAACCTGAAAAATCACACACATGGTTTTGACATGTGACCAGCAGGTGCAAGTTGAAGGTGTGCATGTCCAAAACCAACCAGGTGGGCACACCCAGGCAGTCTGTGCACTTCCCAGGACTTTCTCTTTCCTGCATGTCACAGAGACGGTTTTGTAGTGAATCCCAAACAGCATCCATCAGCTCTCTCTACTTTATGGAGTCGGTCTAAATTTCTTTGGTTTTTAACCACAACTGCACCAATTCTGCATGGTAGATGTTTCCAACAAGCATCAAATCCTCAATTGTTACCATCTTTTGCTCTGGTTTCTAGTCCTGCTAATGTAAGGGACGGCCTGTCCTCGTATTTATTACTACTAGAGTAATGTCATGTTCGGGGTTAGCACATAAAATACGTCTCCAGTTTCTTTGCAAAAGATCAAAACACTTTTTTTTTATGGCAACATCAAAAAGAATCAACATGTAAACATGTTTCAACAGGCATTCTTTCTCCCTTCAGTGATTTCTCAATATTTGGAACACTGTATTAGTCTGTTTTGCTTACAAGTGGTAAAATACTTCCCTATTTCTTCTAAGCCTTTTCTGAGACTACTATATTTGCTGACAATTAGTGCTTGGTGCCTTTCTTTGGGTAATAATATTTTTGGGGGAAAAACTACCCTAGAAGTATTTTGGTTTATCACATGGCTTGCTTTGGGAGTGAGGAAAGTGGTATATATTTTTACCTCTTCTTTCTTTCCATCCATTCTCCCTTCCTTTCTTTCTTTTCCCCTTTAGCCTTTACTTAATCCTCCTGGTGCTACCTCCTTGTATGGCTTCTTAGTCTTTTCACTTGACTGGCAAAGAAAAATAGCATGAGATTCGAGTATGATTGCTGCCTTCTTCCGCTAAGCATGGACTTCCCACTCAAACCCCTGTCAGTGCTGGTGAGGAAAATCAGTCTACTATCTTATCACGGCAGAAGAACTGGTAGAGCAGGCCTTCCGTCTCTGCAAACCATTCAGTCACATCCAGCATTTCCAAAAGGCTTTCTGCTCAAGATAAAGCCCTGTAAATGCCCAATGAACATAAAACATGCCAAACCCCAAAGACAGCCTCCTTGTACATGCGGAAACTTAAGAAGTGTTCCGTTAAACTGGGGACCCACGCAAGGCTGTCCGCCATCATTGCTATTAAAAGCATTCTGGTGGAAGTAGCCACTTTAATTGAATAAGAGAAAGAAATAAGAGGTCTAAAAATTGGGAAAGAGGCAGAAAGATGATCATTATTTGCATAGGCTGTGACTGCAAATCTGAACGAGTCGGCTAAACAACTGTTATAGACAATTAGAGGATTCTGTAAGGTAACTAACAAAAGTAATATGCCAAAGTCAATAGCCTTCCTAAGTGATGACCAGTAAGAAGACATCCCATTTTTTACAATAGAGATAAAAATGTAAAATGGCTAGAGATAAACCTGATGAGAAACATGCAAGATCTAGATAAAGAAAATAGTTTCACACTGCTGAAGGACAGAGAACGTATGTCAACTGGAAAGCTCTACCCTGCTTGTCCTTGAAGAAGAAATCACTAATTCTTCCCAAAGTAATCAATAAACTTGACACGATGTCCAAAAACACCATGAGAAAGCCAACTCTGAAGTTCATATGGAAAAATAAACAGGAAGGACTAGCCACAAAAAATGATGCAACGAGAAATAAGGAAAGACTACCATACCAGATATTTAAAATACTTTAAAGTTCCAGAAATTAAATCAGTATGCACGGGCACACAAGTAGAAAGCAAGGTCAACAGAAAAGGAACAGACCTAAATACATACGGGAATTCAGTGCATGACAAAGGTGGCAGTGCATTTTAGTGGAAGAAAGAAGGACTTTAAATAAGTGGATGGCCCCCTGGAAGAAATAAAGTCAGATCCCTAGTTCACATCCTACACTAAAATTCCAGAGCGACCAAAGATTTAAGTGTTAAAAATATAAAGGTATTAGGATAAAGCTTGAAAACATGACATTAAGTGGAAGAAGCCAGTCACATGGGACTACACATTGTATGACTCCATTTACATGAAATGTCCAGAATGGGCGAATCCATAGAGAAAGCAGAATAGTGGTTACCAGGGGCTTTGGGGTAGAGGGAATGCAGAGTGACTGCTTAATGGGTATGGGGTTTCTTTTTGGGGTGATGAAAATGTTCTGAAATTAGATTGTGGTGATGGTTGTGCAATTCTGGAACTATACTAAAACCACTAAATTGTACACATGAAAAGGATGAATTATGGTATGTAAATTACATCTCAATAACGCTATGATTTTAAAAGTACTAAGAAAAAATGAGACAATTTTTAAAACATGATGTTTGAGTGGAGAAGGCATAAGTAGGTCAAAAGTTAAAAGCAAAAAAAAAAAAAAAAAGGTCTGATGAGTAAGACTATAGAATTTTGAAAACAAATCCTGCGAGAAAGAAGCATAAGAAGTCAAAAAAGAAATGGAAAAATTAAAAAATTCAAGACAAAAGGACTAGTTTTTTTGAGCTACTTTGTGCTCCTAAAAATGAATTAGCTGGAAAAGGCCCAAAAACCCAGTAAAAAATGGGCAATGAAAGTCAATACACATTTCTCAGAAAAGAAAATAGGAATGGCTCTTAAAC
The DNA here is from genome assembly GCF_005190385.1 of Monodon monoceros. NCBI lineage: Eukaryota > Metazoa > Chordata > Mammalia > Artiodactyla > Monodontidae > Monodon > Monodon monoceros. The sequence continues at coordinate 13,673,415 of NW_021703780.1, forward strand.
ATATGAAAAGATGTTCGATCATCACTCTAAAAGCAAAACTCATAGTAAAGCTACTAAAAGATAGTAGTTTGCACCTCTTAGATTGGCAAAGATCATGAAGTTTAATAACACTGTCTGTGGAGAAAAGGCACAAGCCCACAGCGCCAGTGGGAGCGCACATTAGTACAAATGCCAAAACGGAGGGCAATTTGGCAAGGCTCACCAAAATTAAAACTGCACATTCCTTCTGATCCAACAATTCTACTGTAGCAATTTCTCCTCCAGAGAGCCTCACTGATGTAGAAAATGTTATTTACAGAAAGTAATTCACTGGAGCATCGTGCATAGTATAAAACGATTGGAAACGAGCGGAAGTCCACCAATGTGGGGCTGAGTAAATTACAGCAAAACCCTACAATGGAATACTATTTAGGTACTAAAAAGAATAAGGCTGTTCCCTATGTTGTGACAAGAAAAGTTTTCAAGGATACGTGGTTAGGTGAAAAAAGGTAAAAAACAGAAAAGTGTGTATGGTGTAAACAATGTGTTTAAAAAACCCCGTATTGGGCTTCCCTGGTGGCGCAGCGGTTGAGAGTCCGCCTGCCGATGCAGGGGACACGGGTTCGTGCCCCGGTCCGGGAAGATCCCACATGCTGTGGAGCGGCTGTGCCCGTGAGCCATGGCCGCTGAGCCTGTGCTCCGCAACGGGAGAGGCCACAACAGTGAGAGGCCCGCGTACCGCAAAAAAAAAAAAACAAACCCGTATTTTTGCTCCTATAGTTTTTATAGTTACAAAATATCCCTATATTTATATTTTATTTATATATATATTTATGTTTTTTATTTTATTTCTATTTTATAGTTATAAACTATCCCTAAACAGATCCACAAGAAAATGGTAATGAAGCTTGGCCACTAGGAGTGAATCTGGCTGACTTGGGAACAGAAATAAGAGACTAATTTTTCTTTGTACTTCTCATTGTACCCCTTTTGTACTTTTAGTGATTTAAAACAAATTAGTTAATTCTTTTAGTTAAAAGAAAGAAATGAGAAACAAATATGACAGGGATACTGAAATACGAAATGAACAAAATATGTGGTCTAATTCTGGACAGTCCTTTTGGTTATTTTTAACATAGGTATATTCAAGAAAGAAATCAATAACTTTTCAAAATCCCTTACAAGGGATCACCCAGGAGGCTGATTCAACTTTCGCAAAACAGATGCATTCAGCTATAAGCTTCCTATACACGGGCCTTAGGTAAGACTCCCACCTCCACCAACACACACCCCTCCAGAGTGGGCAGGGCTGCCTCCAAGACCACGTGTCTAATTCATTCTTCATAATTCACTTAAACCTGGCCTCTGCTGCAGCTGGAGATGTGCCAACTAGACAGGTTCGTTTAGGTTTATCCTCAGGACACAAAGAAAAAGACCAATTTTGCCTATTTCTACTCACTGAATTGTAAGGTCTCCCATTGGCCATCAGTTGAATTTAGAACAAAATAGCTGTAAAAACGTCCTGACAAACACTACAGGGAATTCATCAGACATCCCCTTAAGTGCTTATTCTAAGGGGGGTGGAGGGGAGGAGGTGTAAAGATGAAAGGGTGGAGACCCCGCTGCTCCACCCGGCTACTCTCTGACTCTCCCTGGAAGGAGTCCTGGGTGCTCAGGCAGAATAGACTGGTCCGTGGGTAATGCGTCATCAAAAATACAGGATCCTGGATTCAAAACTTTTCATATTAACCCTCTCACAGAGATTACAGCATATCTGTGTATTTTTAACCTCATCTATCAAGCAGAACTCTTTGGATTCCCTTGAAGACGCACATCTATCAAGGCAAGAGCTAGCAAGGCTTACTTTCCCCCACTTTATGACCTTCCTAAACCATTACAGCTGATTTTCCATTGTCCATGGGATAGGATGGAGGGCAGGGGTGGCTGAAATTCACAGGTAAACCCCAACTTTAGTTTAGTCAAAAGTGCCAACATCCCCTTTCGTAGATTAGAAAAGTAACACCTTTCATGTTCCCTTCTCTTGTGTTCAGAGGAGAGAATGGGGTGATTAGTGAGGCTTGTACACAGCTTAGAGAAACTGCTGAAGAAATAAAATTGAAAGAATTTTGAGAAACATTCTACAAAACTCAGGCTTTCCAGCCAGCTGGGCTTCAGGGAAAATTCCTCTGAATCCTTGATGCCTTGGTTATCTAGCACATAGGTTATATCTAGCACATCTAGCAGTACATCGGATACTAGAGACCAGATCCACTTGTAGGTCTAAGACTGCGGGTCGGCGGGGGCAACGCACAAAATTCAAAGGAAAAGGAGAGAGGTGGAGGAATCACGTCGGGGTCCCTCGAGATTTTCATAAAGCAAGAAGAATAAATGTTCCTCCACAGAAAGCAAGAGTCATGGTAAGTTCTGAAGAGAGAGGAAAAGTTTGGAACGGGTTCCACGGGAAGTGTGACAGCGCATCTGCTAGAGAAGCAGCCATGGGGACCCGTCCCAAATTGAAGAGCAAGGATTGACATCAGGACCAATACACTGGGTCTGGGGACCTCTGAGAAGCTGTGTAAGTGGCGGGGATCACCCAGGGTTGGTGTCTGGAAAGGACTGTGTGACACAACTATTGGGAAAGCACAGTGAAACTTACAAACCATGACACCTGGGCTGGGGATGGAGACAGTGAGCCTGAAGGCAGCTGAAACAATGAGGGTGATGGCGGGATTCAGCGGAAGGGAGGGGAAGCAGGGGGCCCGGAGGCTGTGACCAGAGAGGGGAATTACAGAGTTGGAGGTTTCAAGGTTTAGAAAGGTCCAAAGGATATTGGTTCAAGTTGAGACACAGGTAGTAGGCGTGGCAGTGTTTGCAGGTGGCTGAAGTGAAGGAGAGACCAAATCTCAAGATGAAGAGACTGAGCAACGGGAGGGCGGAGGGTTGAGTCAGGTTGACCTGACACCAGCCAGCACCGGGCTGCGATGATACGCCCTCACTCAAACAAATGGGAATATTTCATCATCATTTTGTCAGGGGGAACACAAATGCTACTCCAGGTCCAAGGGCACATGACGAAGAGTCTTGAAACCATGTCGCTGACTTTTCACAACCAAATCAGAGAAAGGCTCATGAACAGAAGAGAATTCTCTGAGAGACGAGCAGGTACATGGCCTGGGTTAACATTATCATGAGGGAGGCAACAGACAGCAGTGCGATTAAGAGTATATAGATGTGGGGCTTCCCTGGTGGCGCAGGGGTTGAGAGTCCGCCTGCCGATGCAGTGGACACGGGTTTGTGCCCCGGTCCGGGAAGATCCCACATGCCGCGGAGCAGCTGGGCCCGTGAGCCATGGCCGCTGAGCCTGCGCGTCCGGAGCCTGTGCTCCGCAACGGGAGAGGCCACAACAGTGAGAGGCCCAAGTACCACACACACAAAAAAAGAGTATATAGATGTGGATCCAAATCCCAGCTCCTCCAACTGCCAAGCTGGACACTGTAGGCTTTATGGAGCCTCTTTAAACCTTAGCCATCACATGTGTAAAGCAGAAACGCTGCAACACATGCATGATGCTTAGAAGAGAGTCTGGTGACAGGGAACTATATTCAGTATCTTGTAATAAACTATAATGGAAAAGAATCTGAAAAATAATATATATGTACATATATATATATGAATGTATAACTGAATTACTTTGCCGTACACTAGAAACTAACACAACATTGTAAATCAACTACACTTCAATTTTAAAAAGTAGGTTTGCAAGGCAGAAATAGAGACACAGATGTAGAGAACAAACGTATGGACACCAAGGGGGAAAAGCAGGTGGGGGGGTGATGGTGGGATGAATTGGGAGATTGGGATTAACATATACACACTAATATGTATAAAATAGATAACTAATAAGAACCTGCTGTGTAAAAAAAATAACAAAATAAAATTCAAAAAAAGAGAGAAGGGTTTCCCTGGTGGCGCAGTGGTTAAGAATCCGCCTGCCAATGCAGGGGACATGGGTTCGAGCCCTGGTCTGGGAAGATCCCACGTGCCACGGGGCAACTAAGCCCATGCGCCCCAACTACTGAGCCTGTGCTCTAGAGCCCATGAGCCACAACTACTAAGCCTGCGTGCCACAACTACTGAAGCCCGCGCGCCTACAGCCTGTGCCCCGAAACAAGAGAAGCCACCGCAATGAGAAGCCCGCTCGCCGCAACTAGAGAGAGCCTGTGCGCAGCAACGAACACCCAACACAGCCAAAAATAAAATAAATAAATTTATTTTTAAAAAAGAGAAAAAAGAAAAACAATAATAAAATAAAATATAAATAAAAAGTAGGTTCAGAAAAGAAGAGAGGCTAGTGGTCCGTGATTAGTAGAAGTTAATTGATGTTCTTACTCTTACACAACTACGTACTCAAGGAAAATTATTTTTAAGAGAGTGAGATAGGTAAGAAAAGAGAAGAAACAGTAGTGAAGCAAACAAATGTATGAAAAGGAAAAAAAATCATTATCTTAATTCCTAACTGCTTAAAAGTAAGCTACCCAGAGAAATGAAAACATGTCCCCACAAAAGCTTGTTCAGGAATGTTCACAGCGGCATTATTCATCACAGCCAAAAAGCAGAAACAACTCAAGTGACCATCAACTCACGACTGGATAAACAAAATGTGGCCTCTCCATACAATGGAATATCATTATCATAACAAGCGCCGAGTACTGATAATAAGCTACAGTGTGGACAGACCTTGAAAACAATATGCTAAGTGAAAGGAGCCAGGCACAAAAGTCCACGTAGATTCCATTTATATGAAATGTCTAGAACAGTCAAATCTATACGTAAAGAAAACAGATTTGTGGTTGCCAGGAGCTGGGGGTGAAAGGTCAGAGGAAAATGGAATTCACTGCTAAAGGATACAGGGTTCCTTTTGGGGGTGATGAAAATGTTCTAAAATTTACTGTGGTTAGAGAGTTGCACGTTCTCTGAATACAGCAAAAAGCAGTGTACAGTTTAAAAAGAAAAATGTCAGCTACGTGGTTCTGAATGCTTCCTGCTTCCCGTCTCCTGAATAAAGACTCTTCGTCTTTCCTGGGTGAGAGGTCCTGATGGGCACAGCATATGAAATGCACCATTCCAGCAGTTCCTTTCCTTATAAATATCAGAAGATATTGATCCTCCTCCTGGAGACATTCTCAGGTAGGTGTCAGGGAGGTTATTTCTCTTCTCCTTTCTCTCTGCTTCTTCCGGTCTTGGCTACTGCATTCTGTTTCCCCAGGCGTACAGTGGGTAAAAATCAGTATCTTCTTGATCTTTCACAGGCAAAAGCTTTAAGGTGGATGGGCCTTTTATACACAGTTTAAAGCTCCTGAAAAATACCGAGCGGGTGCTCTGAAGCATTGCTTTTTGGCTTCTCCACGCCATGAGGACAGAGTCCCTAAAAGCAGTGCTTCCTCCAAACTACTCCACTGAACAGCCAACATCGTTTTCTTTGGGGAACAAACTCCAAGGAGAAAGTATTGAAAAACCATTCCCCACAGTGCATTTGATGTTTGATTTATCTGATAAACATGCCCATAATTACCTAAAAAGTAACCTCATAATACTATTGGTTCCTGGAAACCAAGCTTTTTCATAAACGTCCACAAGTGTTTTTAAGGGAATACTGATGTTAAAAAATCAGAAGACCAATTTATTCCTTTGCAACAATAACCATCACAACAATAATAATGATTATTATATATTTCCACATGACTCTGAGGGTCTCTGGGTAATGCTGGCTTTTGTCCACACACACAAAATGCCTTTATTATTTGAACAGTCCAGGAATCAAATATGGAAACACTGCTCAAGGAATTTCCATGTAAACCATTTTAAAACATAATGAAGTCTTTTTAAATGTTAGTCTCTTCATCTTTCGGCTTCAATGTTCAAGGCTGAATATACGAAACAAACGATAAAGCATCATGTTTTATAACAAGTTACTCTGGTCAGTGGTGTGCCAGCTATGAGGTGTAAACTTCTACTGAGACAAGCACATTAGGAAACTGTAAAGTAGCCCACTGGGCCCAATTTCCACGAAGAGGTGCCAACCCCATTAGGTGTATACAACCTACAAATGAATCCAAGAGCTATGGGAGCTGGTAAACTGCATGCATGACTCTAGATGGAAGGGAGCGGGGGGGGGTAGCGGGACGGGAGTGTCTAGGAAGCAAGAAAAAGGATTTTTCATGACATTGGAAATTAAGAGAAGTTTATATAAGATTTAAGTCGAATAACAAGAATAAATCTGTCATGTATCTCTAGGTATCTAGAAATCTGTAAACTGGAGCTGGGCATAAAACATAAATCCATTCAACAATGATTTATAGTCTACACTTGGCATTTCATGTCTTTTTGTTTTGTTTTGTTTTTGCGGTACGCGGGCCTCTCACTGCTGTGGCCTCTCCCGTTGCGGAGCACAGGCTCTGGACGCGCAGGCTCAGTGGCCATGGCTCACGGGCCCAGCCGCTCCGCGGCATGTGGGATCTTCCGGGACCGGGGCACGAACCCGCCTCCCCTGCATCGGCAGGCGGACTCTCAACCACTGCGCCACCAGGGAAGCCCGGCATTTCATGTTTTTGCATCTAAATGTTAGGAAGTACAGCACCCTATTCTGCTTTTGCTTGGGTAAGGTTGAAAAATTCAGATGGTATCATGTTTCTCGTGGGGTCTTAAAAAGGCAGCTTCAAGAGTTCCCCCTTAATTAATGATTTCTGTTGGCATTTTAGATCTCTTGAATTCCCCTAAACATCCTCTTGCAATATTGGAATAATTTCTAGCTACTCTTGTAACATTAACAGCAGTGTACTTATGGGAAAATATATATGTCTTTTATGTGTTTTGACAGCCAATGCTCAGTAAAAACCTGAGAGTATTTGATTGTAATGCCTCACTTTTACATAGTATTCTACCGTTCATAAAGGGCTTCTTTGTACGAAACCACAGCTTCGCCGTTCAATTTCTATAAAATGTTTTCAAAAGTATTAGTCAATTAATGAACATTTAACATAAAGGTGATCCGGAATCTATGAGGACAGCTCAGGGGGAAAGGGATTGCAACCTGGAGACGGCAGAAAGATCATGACATCAAAATTATTCTCATAGTTTTGACAGTAAAGAAAAACCATCAGGAGACACGACAAACTTAAAACCAAAAGGAAATGTTTCTTGCATGGGCTGCAGTACGGTTTTAAACAGAAGGGAAAGATAATTACACATGCCTGCTATTCACGAAATATTAACTACACTGGAATCAAAATCTGAGCCTGAAAGTACAAGTCAGAATAACAGCTGAAACAGTTTCTTAACATGGCAGGCGTGCATGCATGTTCAAGGCAGGGAACAATGTATTCTTTTTAATATGGAAGCACTTCACCCTGACAATCTAACTATGACAAGCTTACACAGTCCTCAGCATTCTACCTCTGAACAGAACAACATCAGTAACATTCACGATCATATTCTGTCAGCTGCTCTGCTAACAGCAGAAATTTCTACTTGTATATGGATAGTAAGTTCCCCAAGAAGGGGCATGTCTAAGACCAGGGTTCCATCTGTTTGCTTCACAATACAATGCTAGCAAGAATATTTCTGTGCACACATTACACGTACATACGGATTAGAAATAAACAAGGTTTGTAATCGGCAAACGGGCTCCGTGGAGCAAATAACTGATTCATCACATATTTGTAAAAGCAAATATAAAATCCATGAATTATGTCTCTGTGCTGACAAACTAAAAACTGCTTAGAACTTTTACGTTAACAGGGCATTCTGCTGTGATCAGTTGGGTTTTTCCCTTTATGTGTGAAACACACACAAAAGAGAATTAGAAACTTCACAGTTCTCTAACCTTTACAAACCAACACAGTAATTATATTGCAAGATATCTGACAGCCCAGGGTAATATGAGAAGAGAATTCCTTTTTTCCCCACTTCCTTTAAATAGCTCTCAATTTTTCTACAATTTAAAGACTGCCTGAGCAAAAGATTTTCCTAGCTATGAATCCTACTAAAGATAAATTGAGAGATAAAATAAAATCACTATTCCAATTCACAGAATATTTGAGGCTCCTCCAAAGGAAATGTTTCTCAACACATAAAGACAGTATTAAATTTTAAGAGTGAGGCTATTATCAAAATGAAGGCACAGATAAGTAAACACAAGTTAACTTGACAAGCCCATACTGGTAAAGCGCAGATAAATGTTATCTCTGGGTTATACGCCTAGTACAGGCAGTCCTCAACTTATAAATGAGCTACATACAGAAAGTTTATTTGTAAGTCAGTGGTTTGGAACTCCAAACTCATTTTCTCAGAGAAACGATGTTATAAATAAGGCTTGATCTTATAGGAAGGCAAACAAGAGCTATGACAGCTCTCAAGCAAGCTGCCTCTATGCTAAGCAGAGAACAACAGGTACCTGAATCAGGAGGAGGTGGGGGAGAAGAGGGTTTCTTCTTCCTTACCTGGAACTTTTAAGTTCTTTCTGGCATCTGCCTGCCTTTCTTTATGTGCTCCCCACACACACACCCACCTTCTGTCTAAATGCTTCACCCGAGGCCATGTAACAGAGCATGAAAATGATTTTATATAGGTAACCCTCAACCCCTCCACCCAAACTCCCCTTCTTCCGTCCAGCCATCTGACAATCAAAGGCCAATAAATAGTTCAGTTCAATCAACACTTGTTTTCAGAGTTTTCATGGGAGATATAATCTTGGGAGAGCAGAGTGGGGAAAACCACCACACTCTGAGAATAGAACACAGACAGTGAGCCATCTGGAAGGACTGGAGTAATTTCAGGAATTCCTTTGCTACTTAGTAATGTTAACAGGAAGAGGACCCAGCTCCTGGGACGTACAGATGAAAAAACTCAAGTAGAAGTAGGTTCCTGACCAATAGGCACAAATAAAAGCCTGGGACGGCGGTGGAGGTGCCATCTCCTAGAAGCAGCATGTACAAAGGTCCTTGCCTTTCCTTGTGAAGCCAAACGACTGCTTGCTCTTCTTCCCATTGAAGATAACATCAGGGAATGCACACGTTCAGATCAAGAGGGTCTGAAGGATGCAGAGTCCTGATACATCGACTCAGTGGGATCCTGATTTTCCGAGGACGGACGTACTGTGATATCCTGCAAATAACTGGGTACTCACCCGCGTACACACGCAGGGTGCAGCTGGGATGGAGGAAGAGGATGACACCCGGCTCGGGAAGGTATCCAGTTGAAGCAGAGGCTGGTTTGTGTTTCAACAAACCAACTTCCCTGACATACAGGTTGACATTTCCCAGCTTTACCTGCAATTAGGTATGTCCGTGGGACTAAATTCTGGTCCAGGGAACGTGAAAGAGAACGATGTGCGCCACGTCCACTAACAAACCTCCAATGAAAACATCCACTCTCTCTCTTTCCCCCCAGCTGCTGGCCAAATTGCCGCAAAAGATCGTGAAGTTCTCCCAGTGACCCTAGGGAACAGCTGAGCCGTGAGATGCAAGGACTCTGGGTCTGGGAATCACCACCATGTGGAGACCTCCACCCCCAACTGTGGAACCCAAGTTAACTATAACATGATTGAAAAAGAAACTTCTATTGTGTTCCTCCCTGAGGGTTGGGTTGTTTTTTTACTGTGACATCCTTGCCCTCTGCACCATCACCTTTTTGTTGCATCTCAGGAAAAGTCCTTTATGTTCGCCTACCCTGAATAATCCATTAAGCTGGTCTGTCTCCAAACTAAATGGCCTCACCCCGCTGAGATTTTATTATGCTTCTAGTTTTTCTAGTTTTCCTTCTTCCTTCGCTGTGGTCTATATATTTAACACTAGAGAGCCTTCTTACTCCTTGGAGAACTGGATAAGTAAACTTGTTAAATCATTCACCTTCATTTGAGTGTCCTTCTAAGCCGACCCTGAGATACTCAGAGCCCCACCTACAGGGTCAAGTACAGGATTTGGGGTCTTTCATTTTTCTCTTTGCTGAGAAGGCTTTTTCCTATTATTTCCTGATCTCATAAGTAGATTAGGGTCACGGAAGTATGTCTGCTGGATAAGAAAACTAGGATTGTATCATATTTATGACAAAATTCACAGAAGTGACATCACTTGAATTTTGTTAAAAGCAGCTTGCTCACTTCATCCTCTTATATATTCATTCATTCAGTTTACTTTTGATGGGAAAGGGAAGAAAAAAGGCTAAAGAAGGAAAGATGAGAGCGAAGAAGGGAAAGAATCTATAAACATCCCCCACCTCTTGCTCTGTACATCTCCCCCGTATTTCATTATCGAGTTGTTTTAAGGTACAGTAAAACTCTAATATAAATTTAAACAGATTTTGTCTAGTCCTAAAACGTGGCTTTCTATCCTTACTCCCTCCAGCAGCAATCTTCTGGTACTTTCCACCCTCATCTCTTTGTTGCATCTCTGAAAGGCCCATGAGGTTGAATGGTCATGCGCTTCCCACGTGGCGTCTTAAGAAATAATGAATCAACCTGTTTGATGTGTGTGCACCACCTCTTTGACAAAGGATGACCTGATGGATTTCCCAATCCTTATGGAACTCGCCTGAGGGTTACAGAGCAGAGATTCCATCTGCCTTTACGTTGCAACTTTTTTGAGAGTAAGTTCAAAATGGTGCTCCGAGGTCAGCATATGACTTCCACTTCTGCTGCCAAAAGAAAACGAGTCACTCGCTGTGGTAAATGCACTCAAAAGCTTCAGGCGCTCTGAGAAGGGAAGAAAAGTGAGTGGCCTCTATGGGGCTATGGAAAGACCCACTGGACAAAGTAAGTATTTTTCTATGGAATCTTTACATAGAACCATTGACTACGATTACAATGTTTTTAAAGATTTTTTTGATGTGGACCATTTTTAAAGTCTTTATTGAATTTGTTACAATATTGCTTCTGTTTTATGTTTTGGTTTTTTCTCTTTTCTTTTTTTTTTGGCTGCGAGGCATGTGGGATCCTAGCTCCCCGACCAGGGGTCGAATCCACACCCCCTGCATTGGAAGGTGAAGTCTTAACCACTGGACCACCAGGGAAGTCTCTACAATTACAATTTTGAAATAAGTTCCCTACGAAAAAATCCTGAAGTCAATACATTAGCTAAAAAGGACATAAAAAGCTTCTTTATCCTGCCACTTTGAACATATGTGCCTCCACAGCAGGCCCACAAAGGGGGCCCCATAGTCACTTTCCAGAGTGTTCTGCCATTGCCAAAGTCCACTCTACAAAAGATGTCATTTCTTTTTACATTCTCCACAAAACATCTATTCATATTATGAAACACACTGCCATTTAAACCATGTTTTAAACCCACCGTAGGCAAACTCACATTCCATGGAGAGTTCTCATTGTTAAAAAGATATTTGAAAATTAAGTTTACGTGCTGTAAAAGTGACACTCAATTCTGGGCTTGAATCAGAACCACAATTTTATGTTTTTTCAAGAATATCAAGCAACTTCCATTTATAGTTAATCATAAAAGGGGTTAACCTTCTCTTCAGTTGCCTATTGTCAATAAAGTATATATTTAGCCTAATCCCTGATTGCTATCAAGGAAGGCTATGTTAGAAACATAACTTGAAATGTTGACTAAGAGAGGAATGGAAACCTTCAGAGACCTTCCTTTAAGACACAAATCTGATGACTGCCAGCCATGATCAAATGTGTAAGTCCAAGTATGCACAAGGGAAAGACACCGCCGATTGTGCCCCCACCCTGATGTTACCCAAGCCCCAAGACTAACTCCCGACTGTAGGGGTAACAGGTCACAACTGCTGATTTGGAGGCTACCAGCTTGCTGCAGAGATAGAAAAATAGTGTCATCTTTGAGCTATCTGTGGACATGTGTGTAATAATCGAGGAAAATAAGGAAATGAACGCTACCGAAACTCTTTCCTAAATTACCAAAACTCTTTCCCAAATTACACAGGTTGAGGGACAAACCCAAGAGAAGGGAAGAATGACGTGACTAAACCCAACCAGAATAGCATTCAATATGAGCCCACTCATTATAGCAACAAGTGAAAAAGACACAGAGCCTGAAGATAAGGAGCTTCAATTAAGCACACAAGCCTCCCTTTTCTATTTCTTCTTCCATAAAGTTCATTGTGCTTTTATGGTATTTTAGCTTTTATGTCTGGGACCCCTGGGACCCAGGGACCTCTACCTTGGCACAGTTAAAGGAGTATGTGTGGGCTTTTCCTCAATAAAATGGTGATCTGATAGAGAGGTTTTCTGTGAATTGAGTCTGAACAGTAGGCTTGACATCTTTATCAAGCAGAGAGAAATGCCAACTTGAAAAATACTCTACCACTGGTCATGGCTGCTATTAAAAAATAGAGTAATCCTCTCCCTTCTTTTTACTTGGAAGACAGGGGATCGCTTCACTGGGTCTGACCTGGTCACGTATAAATTCATTCAGTCCAGCTCAAGCCATGGACCTTCCTGCTCCAAGTCTCACTGTAGGCAGACATTGTGTTTATACCCTATTTAACCCTCCTTCTTCACCTGGAATACATAATTCTCCAATGCAGGCACTCAAGTATCTGCAGAATGAAGGACTTCAGTTACTGACATCAGCACCACCTGTCTGTAAGCTTGACGCAGGGATTTTCATCGACGACTCCCCCTCCATTCCCATATTCATCAATCACTACATTCTATGATTCTACCTCCTCAAAGGTTTTTGGATATGTTGCTTCCTCTTCCTTTTCTGACCCCCCATCCTTCCCAACCCAGGCCTCAAATGAATAGGCTCTCATTACCTACTTCTAACTCTTAACCCTCCGACCTCCATCTTTCCCAACTCCAGCCACCCTGGATACCCTGTCACCAACTGCATATATATATATATGCGTTCGTTGCACGATATATATATATATCGTGTCACTGAGTCATTTCCTTGAACAAGAACTTGCAACTCTGCATCACCTGCCCTATTAACTTCAAACTCCTCTTCCAGGTCTTAATGATCCTCCCGTCTTCCCCAAAGCTGCCCAACTTTCTTTCACACTGATCTCCAGCAAAAGTACACACGTCACTCAGCCACACAGGTCACCTGCATCCCTCCCTCGTGCCTTTGTCCCTGCTGTCCCTGCGGCCAGAACAACTTCTCAGTGTGCCCCACCCATCATATCTAGCCCTCCTTTCAAGGTGCAAAGCAGGTTTTCCTTCTCGAAGGAAACTCTTCCTGGCCACTTCAATCCCCAGCCGCCTCTCCTTCCCCTCAGTACCCACTCAGCCCAGAGCTGGCCCCTCCATCACAAGTTCTTAGCTGTATACTGTCATGTATGGCTCTGTACTTGCTTCTCGTGGATTGGTATTGCACCCTTCAGCAAGACTTTCATAAAGATAATTTTAGATTTACAGAGAGCTGCAAAAGCAGGAGTGTTCCTTTGTACCCTTCATCCAGCTTCCCCGTAAGTCAACATCTTACGTAACCAAAGAACAATGATCAAAACTAGAAAATTAACCTTGGTCAGTACTGCTAACTAAACTATAGAATGTACTAGGATGTCACCAGTTTTTCCACTAATGTCTTCCTCTGTTTCAGGATCCAATCTCGAATTTCACCTTGCATTTAGTTGCCATGTCTCTTTCATCTCTTCCAATCTGTGGCCATTCCTCAATCCTTCCTGATCTTTAAAGAACGCTGACATTTTTGAAAAGTAGGTGTCTGATTCATTGATTGACTGAGTCATTGTTTCATTCATTAAACAAATGATGTTTAGGGCCTTGTCTTGGGTGCTAGACTGACAACAAATAAAACAGTTCCTTGGGCTTCCCTGGTGGCGCAGTGGTTGAGAGTCCGCCTGCAGATGCAGGGGGCACAGGTTCATGCCCCGGTCCGGGAAGATCCCACATGCCGCGGAACGGCTGGGCCCGTGAGCCATGGCCGCTGGGCCTGTGCGTCCGGAGCCTGTGCTCCGCGGCAGGAGAGGCCACGGCAGTGACAGGCCCATGTACCACACACACACACACACACACACAATACAGTTCCTTTTTTCAATATGTTAACAGCCTAGTTAATAGAAATTCATGTGAATGTCTAGAAGTCCTTGATAAAAGTATTTGGAGAGTACAAGTATACTCCAGTTTTCAAAAGTTCGCTTCATGGCACTTTGCTTTTACAAAAGACCTATACCAGCACCTATTTTTGCTAATGGAAAGAAATCTGAAGAGGATTTTGGCTTTTATGAAAACAGGTGAAAAGGGGAAATGGTTTTAGCACTGGTTTTGCAGCAGCCGTTACAGTGGCAGCGCACACCCCCAGCAGAAAAGTGGCACCACCAAGCTCCTTCCTGGAACTACAGTAAGCATCTCAGCATCAAGACACCACAGGTTTGAACTGTGTCTGTGAGCATCTGTGCTTTATCTCCATTTGTTTTGTGCAGCCGTTAGCAAGATGTGTCCTAAGGTAATTGCTTCTTCGCTTTAAGCCATTTCGGCTTACGAAAGCTTTCACAGGAACACTCTACTTTCGGATAGCAGGGAAACCTGTACAGTGATGGGTCAAATGGCAACACTGTAAATTTTACCTGGAGAAGAAAACGTAGGGTGACAGGCAGGCAGGAAAGACCTTCTTAAGAAAAACAGCATTTTGTTTCCCTTTTTATTCCACTGCTCACTCTATAAAAATAGTGGGCATATAAAATATCTAGAGACAAATACTATCATACAGTTAGCAGGTACACTCTGCCTCTCCATCTTCTAAACTATAATTCCTAAAATCAAACACCTCAAGGGCACACTTTTTAGGAAGATTTAATGTAATAAACATAGACTCTTTATATAGTGACTACTAGAAAATGTGCAAACGGTTTAGGTAAAAAAAAAAAATCTGAGAAGCCATTTGTCTTAATCCAGTTTTCAAATCCAATTTCATAGTTTTTATTCCTTCACAGGGAATAATGAAGAGCAAATAAGAAGCATCATCAATCAAAGATGGACTCCCTAAGTTTCTTTACTTAATTCAATTTTCTGGTACTGCTCCTACCGTATTTTGCAAACAAAGCTGTTCTTTTCTACATGTGATAGTTCAGCCCTGCAAACACCCTCAGAAATAATAAACAATCAGGCACATTTTCTGCCACAAATTTCATTCTGCAATATTCTTTATCCGAAGCATTTTGAATTCCAAGCAAGCAGAGACACGTCTGTATCACAAGACCTGCACACAATAGAGAATGTGTATTTTTAGACCCTTATTGACACAAATCTGTTAATATTTAACTCCTGCTACTGTTCTAAAGGAGGACTAAGCAAACTCTCCTGTACATACAATGTTACATCAAGCACTTTAATTCTAACAGTAAATGCTGCCGAAAGGAATTCTACTTTCACTATTTTATATCACCCTTTCTAATTAATGTCAATGTGTCTTTTCCATGGGAGGGTACATACAACAGATGCACATATGTGCTATATCTGTGGATATCCACACAAATGCACACATATTCATGAGTGCAACAGGCAAATACACTCATATGCATACAGACTGGCCCCCATGTTAGTATCCACTTATAAATAGAGCTTGTTGCAGTCCCCGACTTGCATGGGAATACACACAAGCAGCATCTAATCCAGTTGATTTCCTTTCATTAACTTTTGTAGGAGATTAAGATAAAATACTACAAAAAAAAAAAAAAAAAGCCAAGTAGACACTTCATGGAGTCTGTGATTAAGAAACACAGAAGCTAGGGGCTTCCCTGGTGGCGCAATGGTTGGGAGTCCGCCTGCCGATGCAGGGGACGTGGGTGCATGCCCCGGTCCGGGAAGATCCCACATGCCCTGGAGCGGCTGGGCCCGTGAGCCATGGCCGCTGAGCCTGCGCGTCCGGAGCCTGTGATCCGCAACGGGAGAGGCCACAGCAGTGAGAGGCCCGCGTACCGCAAAAAAAAAAAAAAAAAAAAAGAAACACAGAAGCTAATGAGACAGATGGGCTGCTGCATAAAGAGAATTTCGGCACACCAGCCCACACTTTGCAGAGATTTACTGTGCTTCATGTTGCCAAGTCTTCATCACTTAGCGTCTTACTTATTTGACTCTTGTCCCTCGCACAGACCCCCTCCTATTTCTGCCTAAACCTTCTGAAATGAGGATTGTTAAATAAAACAAGACAACATTCTTTTTTTAATCTGTTATTCAAGGTTTACTCAGAAGCAATATTTACTATAAAATCATGGGGTTTCTAGCTCAACAGATAGTGGACAACTCTGTTAACAGACAGAGCTGGCTGGAAAATTTTTAGAAAAATCCCATAAACATAGAAGAATTTCCGGGCCAGAAAAACGAGGAGCTGAAAAAAAAATTCACGTATATTTTAAAATTATTCACAAGAGATTTTTCCTCTATGTGACTGGTCCTCTAGGTTATCCTCAAACACACAGGCGATCACTGTCCTAAGAACTTCTCCATAAAAACGGTGCATATTTACAGAAATGACATATGTGGAGGGCCTTACAATTCACCACCCACTTTTTATGCATTCCTACACTTGATCCTCACAGCACCCCTGTTAGATATAATTATCTCTATTTTACAGATTTAGAAAAAAGAACCCTCAGATTTTAAGTGATTTCCCCAAGGTTACAAAGCAAATAAATTGTACACCTGAAACTCAAAACCAGAATCTGTTACCAAATCTCCTTTTTTTTTTTTCCACAACATGAATTTAATTTTCCTTGAATTCATTTTGGTTCTATTTTATAATAGTAGACTATACGAACTCTGCTCCTTACCTAAAGATTTTATATGCTTCTAAATGAAACTATATATTTTAAAATTTTCCCTATATATTTTTAAAATTCTCTCTTTTCTGGTTAAATTGAAATGCCCTGGCTCCTTTAGAATCTGCTTCCATTATTCCCTGGAATCTCCCTTTTGAGAGATCTGATGTCCTATTATCTGATGATCTGATTATTTCTGTGTTGATAACTCTTCCGTCTGTGCTTTTTTAAAAAATTGTTGTTGTGCACATGGCTCAGTATTTTTCAATTTTATCCACTACAACATCCGTGATCTTGCTCTAATATTAATCACAATGCTAACTTCCACTCTAGAAAACTTAAAGAATTCTCCATTTTTATTCAACTGCATTCGTCTACCAGGTACATTTCTTGAATCTTCCTCCCCAGTCACTGTTATTGCCAAGATCTTTGAAATAAACAGTAGGGTTGTCCTTTCTTTTTTGGGGGGGAGGGGTTGTCCTTTCTTATCTGCAAGTTCATCCTGCCTGAGCCATTTAAAAAAGGTGCTTTAACATAACAACTTCTCAGTGTAGTATATTCTGATGTCATAAATACTACACCATGATATTATCCTATGCAGGGGGCAAAAGGAGGAGGTGGCTCTGAAAGACAGATCTAGTCATGTGCCAACACAGCCTGATAATTAGATCACTGGGAAAAGAGAGAGAAAACTCACAAGATTATAGCCAAATGGGCTATCAGACAAGCCCCCTCTCTGGTGTGTGTAGGAGATTGCTGACTGTGGTCACCATCGAGCTTCAGGAGCCGAAGTCCACATCGTCTAACCCGTAGAGATAATCCAACTTCAGGGCACCCCATCCTCCCTTCCTGTTGCCCAGCTCTGCTTTCCCAGCTCTTTTAATTGGATTATTTTGGAATCTGCTATTTCTGTCTCACTCCTTTCCCCAAACTGTCGTATAAGTACTGCAGCTTGACTATTACACAGCTGCCAAACTTCACTCCAGAGATGGCTGTATTTCAGTGGCAAGTGAAGTGATGCTCTCTCTGTGCCATGTGAATACTAGCTTAAGAGCTTCAGCATCTGGAGGGGGTTGCCTTGGTGCAGGAAAGAAGTGTTTTGTTTTGTTTTATCATCATCACTTGAGGGGCAGGTCATTAGCTCCACCTGAACATGAAGGAGGAAACAAACCAAAAAACACTCCACACATATACACAAATGCATGGAGAGAATAGAAACGGTGGCTGGGACTTTTCATGGGTTCTTTTCTATGGGGACTTCAAAGCCTTAAAACATCAAGGATGGGGCTTCCCTGGTGGCGTAGTGGTTGAGAGTCCACCTGCCGATGCAGGGGACGCGGGTTCGTACCCCGGTCTGGGAAGATCCCACATGCTGTGGAGCGGCTGGGCCCGTGAACCATGGCCGCTGAGCCTGCGCGTCCGGAACCTGTGCTCCACAACGGGAGAGGCCACAACAGTGAGAGGCCCACGTACCGCAAAAAAAAAAAAAAAAAAAAAAATCAAGGATGTAAGATGATGATGTCTTTCAGAAGCAGAAGAAGCCTCAGAGAGTAGTCCGCTCATGTTACAGATATAAAACTTGGAGGCACAAAGTGAGTACCTTGTTCAAAGCTCTCCCCTGATCCCCAGACCCAGGGCGTTCCACCTGAACTTGGGTTCAGCCATGGATGCACTCAGAGGGTCACATCTCCACCAGTGGAACCAAACACAACCCCAGCTTCTAAAGCGTATGATATCAGTACTTAATTTCTTGTTTTGTTTGGTTATATTGATTTATTTTTGATACTCAAGAAAAATCTCTACCAGAAAAAACAGAGTGTGAAGTAGCAGGGAGAAACAACAAAGTAGAATTAGTAGTAGCAGGTGCTTTAACCATGTGCCAGGCCAGGAAATGTTCTAAAAGTTGATTATGTATGTAATCTTCACAGTGACCTGTTGTCCTCACTTTAAAGAAAAGAAAAATGAAAGATACAGAAGAAAGAATACTTCCAAAGAGAAAACAGGAGGCAGAGTAAATTGCCAAGTCATAGAAATGACCTTCCCAAATTTTACTCAAAACACTTAGTGAAAATCTAAATAAATATCAATGATATACTTCTCATTTAATCTAAAGACATAATCCTTGATACTGCTTGGCATCTAGAGGCATGCATCTTTTGTTTCTTGATAACTCAAACAGAAGAGTATACTACTCCCACGAATTTCTAAATACTATTTCTAAATCTTACAGGGATAATGGTTCTTTCAATAATCAATGAACAATCAATGACTCGCTATCTGAACCCTAGTGAAATGAAAGGCACTAATGATATCTGAGGGGGTCCTGAGTTGGGGGAAAAGGGGACTAAATGATCTTCACGTTCCCTTCAACCTCTAAATACTATAACACCAACGGCCATAATAGGTAATATTCTAGAATTTAGAAAACATACTCAAATACTTCATCTCATTTGATAAACTCTAAGAGAAAAAAAGAGTAATTTAAAAAGTACCAAAGAATACTGACACTTTGATATTTCTACATCTAGTCATCACTCACACTTTGAATAGCACAGTTTGCCAACACTGAGAGCAGCATTAGTGTATTAGGAGGGAGCAAGTCTCTGCAGCATCCCAACGTGGAAAAGAAAAAATAAATAAATAAAACAGTAGGCTTTGGTATCAACCATTTTCTCATGTGTTTTACTGTCAGATGACAAAATATTCTACCTCATTTCATGAAAGGTAAGAGAACTATGGGAATGTTTGCACACTGACACAGTAAATTATATTATTTATAAGATTTTTCAAAGAATAAAATGCTTTATACAGAAGTCTGGTAAATTATTTTAGATACTCGAATACACTCCAAAACAGTTTTGAAAAGCTATGCCTACATATAAAACACTATGTACCCTGGAGTCTTTGTCTCTACGTTTTTCATTTTGCCATGAAAAACATCATTAAAGTGTCTCAAAATAATACCTTCCCCCAAACTAGCTATGAGTTATGCAGACTACCTTCAGACTGAAGGAACTAGAGTGGAAAAGAGAAGAACATATTTATGCTAAAAGATGATTTTGGAGAAGATCTCTATTTTAAAGATTTAATGAATATCAGTAGGGTTTTCTTAACCTTGGAAATGTACATTGCAAATCCCAGTGTGTGTGTTGGGGGCTTGGGTGGAATGGGTTGGGAGTGGGATGGGCAACTAAACTAAACGAACTGGGCTTGTCAAAGAAAGGAAAAGTATTTGAGTAAAATATATGGTAGAAGTTAGAGCCCCAGAATAAAGCAGTTGACTAGGGAGCAATAATACAGAAGAAAAGGGTCCCTCAATGATAGTAAAGCCAAAGCCAAAAATGTAGCCTTTACCAAACCCATGTTGAAGGTCAAAGGAGATAAAATAAATCTCTAAGTGGATTTTATTATTTAAGAGACCACTAAAAGCAACCAGGAGTGAAGGGAGGAAGGTAAGAAGAACCACAATCCCACAAACAAGCTGAGTGGAAGGGTACCAAAATACTAAAGAGGCCAAGAGGTGACAACTGGAGAGACTATTTCGATCCAGAAGTTAAATCTGTTTAAAGTTAACTAAATAAAGTTAACTGTGGTTGCCCACAGAAGGGAAAATTGATCATAGAACTAATCTCGCTCTCTAACGTGAAGGATGGTGGATAAGGTAAGAATAGGGATGTCATTCTTTTGGGTGTGGTTGAAAAAAGAAAGTACCACCCTATATACCATGAGCCATCCACTCTCCTGTCTCACATGTTTATACAGTCATAGAATAAAACATCCATTTCACAATTTGTTAAAAGACAGATTATCGATAGCAAGCTTTATTTCTATTACCTAAATTGAGAGATCAGTGGCCGCATGATTTTTATGGGCTCCGACAATTGTGCATCCAAGCCAAGTTTCACACTTGTCTTCTCTCGGCACCTTCTTCACGTCCCAATCTGGTCCTGCTTTCAGTGACCACAACCTCACTGCTAGCCCCTCTCCTCTAGTTCTTTCTGCCTGCACCTTCAGGATCAACAGGTCTTTTTCTCCACTGGTTTCTCCACTCTCTCATTTCAGATGCACTCTAGACCTCCTTTTAGAATGGTCCAGATCATCTCCCCTGTTCACCCAAACCAGGTTCTGATGCTGCCGACGGTATCTGCCTTAGAAATGAAAGCTCCATCAGGGTAGGCCCGTTGTCTACCTTGTCCCGTCCCATATCTCCAGTGTTTAGAACTGTGTGAGTATATCGTAGCCCCCAAACAGGTATTTTCTGAATGAATAAATGAGGGATGAACGACTAAATGAGATCAGAATTTACAGACATCATCTCAGTTTCTTCCAATTCAAAATTTGTGCTCTTACTCTGTTCTGGCAAAGCCCGAAGGCACCCCAAAGGTCCTATGGGACTCTCTGAATTGAGTTCTCAAGAATGATTTGGCCTGGTCTTGCAGAGAACTTTCCCACATGATTGCAACAATGGTCTGGTTATGGAGACAACCCAAAACTGCTGTGAAATGTGGTTAAATATTCCCCACTCTTCTGCCTCCCTAAAGAAATTTCATCCTGGTAAGCCCCTACTAATCAACGTGTCTGCATTTCTGCACACCAGCATGCACAGCTAGAGAATCCTTTCTTCCTCTCTGTTGGAGTCCCTATTGATTCTGTAGCTGGGGAGGAATCAAAGTGCTATCCAAATACCAAACATCCCATATGGCGCTGTTATCACCGCCCTTACTACGGAGATGCTCAGCCTTTCTACCTCAGCTCGCTGGAGTCTGGCAGAACACGACGCACTCTTTTGCTGACCTATATTTGCTGACACATTCATTGTCCTCTCTCCCTTTGTGAACTTATTAATTTTGTTGAAGTAACATATGTACGTGCATAAACACAAGTTTCATTTTCTTATGCGTCCTCGTAATCATTACGAGGAGAATAATTTATGGTCCACTAAAGAGGAATTCTTAAGCTAAACTGTCTTAATTGGGAATTCAGATGTTCCTTTTTTACTGAAAAGTACAGAGCTGTTCAAATTAGACTGGAAATTTGGGCCAAAACAAATGTACATACACAAGACTTGCAGAGTCTCCGGTGAAAAGCATTAGCTGAAGCCAGACAAGTCGCCGTGGGTTTGTCTCCTTGATGCCAAATCACGCTCTGACTCTTTTCCCTTCTACATTGCAACCTTATGATGTGGTTCAAGGGTTGAGGGACTCGCCCTTGTGAAAGGAAGCTTATTTAGTAATGGGAGAACAAGATGAGCCTAGCAGGGCAGCTCATGTGTGGAGCTGGACCGTTAGAGATTCAGTGCAGCTCCAAGGGGCCAGGAAGCTGGCCTTATCCAAGGTCCTTGCTGTATCTCAGGAGTCAGGCAGCCGGGGGTGGGGATGAGGCTCTGTTCTCACCTAAGGGCTGCTCCAAGGGACCCACTGGTCAGTGTCATAGACAGTTTTGACTTCATAGCTCTGTGGTGAATGGGTCTCTGACTTGCAGACTTCAGTCAGCCAGTTTCTCCAGAACTGGGATTACTCCATTAATTCTAATAAAAGCCATTCAGAAATACATTATACCTTTTTTGGATCCCAGAGGAGGATGAAACAAAGGAGGAAGAAGGGAAAAAACAGTTTTACAAGAATGGGATTGTACCATGGTTAGTGTCATACTTTGCTTTTTTTACTTTGATCGTGACCATCTTCTCATAGCATTAAATACTCTTTTGGAATAGGACTTTTAACTGATCTCATATATAGTTCCTTGTAAAAACACCCTATGAGATGGGTACTAGTATTATCTAAATTTTATAAACTTAGACTTTGAGCTGTATAGTAACTTGCCCAAGGCCATACTTCAAGAAAATAGCAGAGCTGGAGTTTGAGCCGAGGCAGTCTGGAACCTGCCGTCTTATCGACTGTGATCCACAGCCCCTGAATCATACGGTACGACCATAATTATATTTCATCCTACTCCCCAATGTTCGATGGGTATATGTGTATGTATACAGACACACATATGTGTATATAGTGTTATACATACACACATATGTATGTGTATGCATACATACACACCCACACATATACACACACCTGCATATGTACATATATATATATATATATATATATATACACACACACATACATGTATATTAACTTCAGGTCCATGTTTAATGATGGCTGCTTTTTATTAAATACCTTTTCATTCTTATTAAATAATAAAAAATTATGTTTTCCATTGAAAAAGTATGTGATCTCATGGTTGTCTAGGACCCTTCCATGCTTCTTGATTTAGTATTATTTCTCAAATGTTAACTATTGGTAAGTTTCAAGCATGCTACTGTCTACAGAAGAAAGGTTCTTCAAAATAGTATTATTTACAAATAAATGCCCCCTCCCTCACAACCACCACACCCAAAAAAGGGACACACAGAGGCACCATTTCTCAGAATCAACTGGCAAAGACTCTTTGTTTTCAAAATTCTCAGCACTGGCAAAACTATATGGAAGTAGGTCTCTCATATACTGCGCCTCTGGAAACATAAACTGGTCTGACTTTATGGGAAAGTAATTTGGCAACAAGTAGCAAGAGTCTTAAAACTTGAAAACTCTTAAATTTAGCAATTTACTGCTAAGGAAGTATCCCAAGGAAACCGTTAATAATGGCAACTAACATGAAGCCATAAGAACATTCTTGGTAGCATAAAAGCAAAAAAAAAAAAAAAAAAAAAAAAAAAAAAAAAATTAGAAACAACTTAAATGTCCAACTAGAGAAGATCAATTAAATGTATTTTAGGATATGTATTCAGTGGTATGCTATATATTTGTAGATAAATAACTGGTAATGAAAAGATGTTCATTATTGCATTGCTGAGAGGAAGAGAAAGGTTAGGTGAGAGCATATGTTGCACTGTTCACCACTACCATCTGATGGTAGTCTCTCTAGCTGAATTTATAAACACAATGACCAGAGTTATCCATTTCTTATTAATGCCTTGTCATCATCCAAGTCAGTGAGCTCAAAATGAATAGAAGTTAATTTCTTTCCCACAAAAAAGCAAGGGTTCCATTTTTATAGAGGTGGAGAGGACAAACAGATGGAAGACATGTGAATCTACAGATGTATGTTTACGTTGTCCGTGTGTGTGCGTGTGTGTGTGAACAGACATGTAAACACCCCCACCACTATCTCAGAGATTTTACAGTCAAATAATAGTTATTTTCGGTTAAAGGTTTCGGAGATATTTACCTGTACCATGTGCTTTCATCACAGTGGAGGATCATAAGCAGTCAGCTCCTTCCCGGCAGATCTTTTCACACAGATTTTGCTTGAGCAGAAGGGGAGACAGTAGAGGAACTCACTACAAAAAGCCTAGACCTGTAATTACAGAAACAATATTGCCACTGAGTTAGGCAGTTTTCTGTGGTCTTCATTCACATTAGCTGAATTCTCAGAGAAGAAAAACATATTTGCATAATCTCTCTCCCTCCCTATCTCTCTCTCTTTCTCTCTCTCACACATGTACACACACACACACACACACACACACACACAGAGATAACACACACGAGACAATTCAGAATACCAAAAACTCAGCAAGCAGACACACAGCAGGTCCTCACCTCTGAGGATGAGAGGGCTCTGCCTGCCAGGCGGTTGCTTCCCAGCCCATCTCCTGACCTTAGGAATAACACCATCAGAATAACCCTATTCCTTCCCCTCTTTCTCTAATTGATCCCAAAACTTCTGAGAAATGAAAAACAGTTCTTCCCCAGAATCAGAAACATTACTGAATCCGACGCTTTCTAAGATTCTTTCTAGCCACAAAGGTAAGCAAGTTTGGTACATGTATTTACCATAACAGCCTGACTTTCACTTTATATTTTTTTTAATTTTATTAATTAATTTATTTATTTTGGGCTGTGTTGGGTCTTCGTTTCTGTGCGAGGGCTTTCTCCAGTTGCGGCAAGCGGGGGCCACTCTTCATCGCGGTGCGCGGGCCTCTCACTATCACGGCCTCTCTTGTTGCGGAGCACAGGCTCCAGACCGCAGGCTCAGTAGTTGTGGCTCACAGGCCTAGTTGCTCCGCAGCATGTGGGATCTTCCCAGACCAGGGCTCGAACCCATGTCCCCTGCATTAGCAGGCAGATTCTCAACCACTGCGCCACCAGGGAAGCCCTCGACTTTCACTTTAGAAACTGTACGTGCCCCTCTGTTGATGACTCAGGTGAAGCACAGTATCACTGATACTCAAAGTCATCACGGACATTTATTGAACACTGACTGTGTTCCTGGCACTGTGCGAATGCTTTACATACAATACTCCACTCCACCGCACGCTGTGAGGTAGCTAGTAATCATTATTATCTCTCTTATTGACAAGAAAACTGGGCATTTGTAGGGCTAGCAGATGTTAAAGGCGATATTTAAGCCACTATCTTTCACGCAAGCTATGCTCATAATTTCAGTGCTTTATCACGTCTCCAAAATTGATCTGATTATCAGCACTCTTGTACTCATTATAAAAAAGTTAAATATTAATTCAATGTCACCTTATTTTTCCCCAGAGTCAATATGTCACCTACGTCTTGGCATTACTAACTCTTTTTGAATTTGATTGTCTTTTGATTTTAGTTTCCAAGCTAAACTGAAATCAACATGATCATATGTCCATCAGGAGTAAATTTATAGTTATTTCAGTAAATTTAAAATGTCGATTAATCCCAAATCCAGATGCCAAAACACTAATACCTAAAGTCGAAGTCCTACCCAAATGGCTAAATTTCATTAGAAAGAAAGCAGATAATAAAATCAAGAGCCATATGTGAATCCTTACTTTAAAATATGGAAGTAAAGAGAGGAATTTCTATATATTATGTCCATGGAATAAAAAAAAAACACGTAAACATTTTAACCTATTTACAAACTCTACCTACTACAGGTCTTAGGATGACTGCACACAAGATAGACATGAGCGTATCAAGAAATCAACAGTTATTTATGGGTCACATATTAACTTCCCTTTTGTACCTGTGTGCGGATGCCATTATTTGTTTGCACTATTCTGGTTATGCCTCTGTGCCTCTGAACCTGCCACTCCCTCTGGTTAGCATGCCTTTCCCCTCCTTGCCAACTAGAAAATGCCTACTCATTCTTCAAGGCCAACCTCCAATCTCAATTCCTTTTGATGTCTTTCTCCACCTCTCCTGAGGTTTTCCGGGAATCCAAGCAGAGGGGGTTCTGCCCCCTCCTATGTTTCCCTAGCTCAGCAATGGCACCGACATCACCCTGACATTGTCCTTTCCAAACTATGCCCCATTCCCAACCATCCAGTCACTGAGTCTGCCACCAGCACACACCCTTCCCCTTCTCTCCCGACCACCACCTCCGCTCCAGGCTGCCCACCATCCCGACTCATCTGGACTATTCTGCTGCCCTCCCATTTAGTCTCCCTGCTTCCTTCCCTGCCACCCTACAGCCCCTTCTCCTACAGCCCATCCTCAGCACCTGCCCAAAGCACTGCAGCAGCTTTCCAGAGAGCTTGGATTCTGACCATGGCTCCCAGGGCCCAGTGTGATCCAGCCCTTGCATTCTTTTCCAGCCTGCATGCAGCTCTTCTGCCTTACTTTTCATTCCTGAAAAGTACCTAGCTCTTCTAGGCCTCAAACCCTTTGCACATGATCTCCTCCTTGCTGAGACGTCTCCCCGAATCACCCACCTTCTTCATCAAATGACCTTGTACTCTTTCCTCCTTCAGCTCAGTCCTCTTCTCCTCAAGGGAGCCTTTCCTGATCTCGGCCAGGTCACTACCCCCTACTACATGCTTTTACAGAATCACTCTCTTCCTTGTTACACTGGTCACCTTCGTAATTTTACTTTTTTTTTTTTTTGCTAAATTCACGATGAATGCTTGTTTCCCCCACTAATTAGTAAGTTCCAGGAAGGCAGAACTGTGTCAAATTCTTGCTCATGCTTTTATCCTCATTGTTCAACACAATGCTAGGCATGTTATAGGCACTCACTAAAAATCTGTTGAATGAATAAATGAGAAGGGGGGGGGGAGAAGGACATCCCTTATCATAATTTAATGAGTGTTTGTTGAATCAATCTGCTGACGGCTTTTCAACACACAGAGCACAAGGTCCGCCCTCCTTAGAACAGCAGGCCAGCCTCCTTGTGATCTGACCTCAGCCACGATGGCCCTCCTCCAGCTGCACTTGACACTCAGCCCCTCTGAATCCCTGTAGCTGCCTGACCAAGCCTGCCTGGCTCCGGCTCCTGCCCACACCCTGGTCTATTCTTTCCCCTCTGCACTTTTCTCTCTGATCATCTTTTCAAACTCAGACTCACTCTTCAAGTTTCAGAGCTAGGGCTGATTGTCTGTGAAGACCTCTCTTAAACCTTCTGGGGAGCTGAGGTCCCCTTCTCCCATTTTCCTACAATACCCTGTACCTACTCCTATTAAAGCAATTATCATATTTTCTTGTACTTGTGTCTTAGGCCAAGTTCATCTCTCCCAGTACATTGCTAAGTCCCTTAAAGGCAAGAGGGGGTGGGTACTGCCTCATCCCACTCTCCCCAGAGTTTAGCATAGCAGCCTGGCACATAAATAGTCAGTAAATAAATATTTGTTGAATGAACAAAAGAAAGTTTATAGATATATGAAATATGTGTAAAGCTCCAGAGTTGCATATTTAAAATATCAATATATTATTAATATAGTATATTTAAATTATTATTAAATGTTGTGAGGCATAATGGTTACAAATTCATCTGTAAAATGGGCATAATAACACCCACCTCACACAGTAATTGGGAAAATTAAATAATATATATGTATATATATTACCATATGCATATAACAATATATAAGCATATATATGTAAAATATTTATATTCAAATAATATATAAGTATATATTATCATACATATAATAATATATATAAGTATATATATTACATATATATATAAAATTATATATAAGTAAAAAAAATTTTTTTTTTTTTTTTTTGGCTGCACGGCATGCGAGATCTTAGTTCCCCAACCAGGGATCAAACCCGTGCCCCCTGCAGTGGAAGCGCTGAGTCTTAACCACTGGACCGCCAGGGAAGTCTCCATAAGTAAAATATTTAGTACAGAGTTCAGCATACTGGAAGCACTCTATAAACATTATCATTAGGACAACCAAGGTGAATTTATAATTCATGCTTCAAACTTAACAGTTTTATTTGCCAACATTTTTTCCTATTAAAACATTAATTAGCATTAGCATCTCTGTAAGGCCACAGAAAGGTGATCAGAGAGGTCCTCAGCAAACTAAGGATAAAGGAGAGTTTTATTCACTACACCTGAAGGGCAAATTATTGTTTCAGTAATCTGCAATGTATGTGTAAAGGCACAGACACTTCAACACGAAAGAAGCATTTCTGTCCAAAAATTATCTATAAAATCTAAACGATAGAAACAACAAATATTATCATTCAAGCACTATAAACGTTTAGCTGACATAATTAGAAACGCTTACTGTGAATTATTTCTTTTGCTAAAAAAACAAGATAGTGATACATATTCATCCATTTCTTTTAATTACTGGACAGACTTTATAAGTATTACGTATTTGTCTAATGAATATGCCATAAAAACGTTTGAATTAACAGCCAACACATTCCACGTGTTGTCTATTAGATGCTATTCTGATTTAGAATTGCTAAAATTTAACAGACTCTGCAAAGAAGGGGAAAGAAGCAAAATAATTCTGCAACAGGTTTTTTAGGAAAAATAATGTAAGAATGAACTGTTTACAAATGCTACCAATACACAGTTGAGCAGAATATACTGGCAATAGTTTATTCTGCAAAGCAAACTTCTAATTTAGTCTTATATTGCTCTTTCTGTTGCACACTTGCTGAATTTAAATAACAAATACTGAACTATTTTATATATACTGCGTGCTACTGAAATATAAAGTACTATCATTATTGCATTTTGAGATTTCTATTCTCAATTCATCTTTATCTCTGTGATAAATGACAAAACCCAAAGGAAGTTAGATTTCTAATTGGGGCTTGACCATTTTCTGAGAAGTAATAGAGTTACGAAGGGGAAATATAAAAATGCTAACTTTTTTCTTTTTTTAATTGAAGTATAATGGATTTACAATGTTGTGTTAGTTTCAGGTATACAGAAAAGTGATTCATCTATACGTATACATATATGTGTGTGTGTATATATATACTCTTTTTCAGATTCTTTTCCATTATAGGTTATTACAAGATATTAAATATAGTTCCCTGGGCTATACAGTAGGTCCTTGTTGTTTATCTATTTTATATATAGTAGTGTGTATCTGTTAACCCCAAACTTCTAATTTGTCTAAATTTATCTAAACTCTAAATTATCTAAATTTACTTAAATGCTAAATTCTTAACTGTTTTACCAGTAGGATACTAAACTACTTTTAAACTGAATTATAATTCTATTCATTGGGCACAACTATTAACCAGTTTAACATAATGCAAATCTATTGTGCTTTGCAACATAATTAAGATGAAAAGGTAGGACAAACAAATTTAGCAAAAAAAAAAAAAAGTTTTAATTTACTTAGATAATATTTCTCTGAATTTCCTATTAATTTCATTATCATGATGCTTGTGTTTGTGTCATAAAATCTGGTGAAATCTTAGAAATTTACAAAGCTAAATTCCTCTTTATTTATGCTGGTCCCTCAATAGGGAATGCCCTTCTTACCAATTCAAATGTTACTCTTCCTTTAAGATTCAGCTCAGATGTCACGTCCTCTGTGACATGCTTCCACATATACTGTTATTTGTTCTGTCATGTAATGAATGACCCATTTCCCTCTCTACACTGTGAGATCCTAAGAGTCATTATCAGGTCTCTGCATTTTTCATAACAAACTGCACATTCCTTTGCACATTAATATTCTCAGTAAAGACTGGTTCAATGTGTCAACGAACACACACATTTTGACACCCTTAAGACTATGGTGAAAATGTCACTGCTTGTGATCTAAAGTTAAAGGTTAAAGAAAACAAATCCATTTTTAGTGAAATGAAACTCTTAGCATTTTCACTTCCAGATGCATCAGCATTGCATAAAAGATGCTAAAACTATTTTAGAAAACAGAATTCTGCACATTTTCCTCTTGGAGAATTAGTCTGAAAAATACCAAGCCACACAGGGGCCTCCGGGTGTTCTCAGGACAAACATGCAGTTGGGTATTGATTCCACACACTCCTTCAATGGAAATCCAGAGGAAGATTCAACCTCCACCACATGGGCATGCCACACATTACTCTAGGCAGTTGCTCAAGAGTAAGCTGAGGACCCCCTGGAGACGTCTGCCCTCGCCTTCCAAGACTGGCCAGCACTTTAGTGATGATGCATCTGAGCAGGAGAGAACTTTGGTACCCAGAGGAGCACCACACCAGTCCTGGCATATGTTTTCTACTTTCACTGTCATTCTTATTCCCACATGGACCAATCTCTCACATATAGCCTTTTAATTTTTCAAGATTGAGCCTCTGTGATAATTTGCCTGGCTGCGTCACCTATGACATCATTATACACATGCCAAATCCCTCCTCACTCAAGGCCACGTTCTGCTCAGAAAAGAACAGTGGGCAGCAAAAGAACAAGTTTCCCCTAATAAGCTATCCAAGCTGATTGTCCACATTCGGAACTATTCATCACCATTGGGACAATAAATATGGAGTTTCCAGAAGGTCACGCCAAGCCTTATTTAATGGGCTCTCTTTTCTCCACGACCCAAGATTCTCTAGGCATTCCGTAGGAACAGGAGTAGAGGGCTTCTGTGTCTCCTATCTCATCCCACTTCGGGGATACTGTCAGCTTCACCCTATATCCTCAGCCACCCAAAGGACCCCAAGGATTTCCCTGTCATACCACATCTTTTAAACACTCATGTGTAATGTCAAGACACTGGAGACTATGAAAAGGGACTATAGGGACTCCCCTGGTGGTGCACTGGTTAAGAATCCACCTGCCAATGCAGGGGACACGGGTTCGAGCCCTGGTCCAGGAAGATCCCACATGCCGCAGAGCAACTAAGCCCGTGCACCACAACTACTGAACCTGAGCTTTAGAGACCGCGAGCCAGAACTTCTGAGCCCGCACTCCACAACTACTGAAGCCCGCACGTGAAAAGCCCAGGCCCCGCAACAAGAGAAGCTACCACAGTGAGAAGCCCGTGCACCACAACAAAGAGTAGCATTTGCTCAGCACAACTAGGGAAAGCCCGTGCACAGCAATGAAGACCCAACACAGCCAAAAAATAAATAAATTAATTAATTAAATAAAATTACTTTAAAAAAAAGGGACTATGATAGGAAATAGGTAGAATATGGGAACAACAAGGGGAAATTCTGGTTTATGCTATCACCGTAAAATATTTGTATTTTACAAATGTAATAATGTACAACATGATGACTATACTCGATGACTATATGATACAGATGAAAGTTATTAAGAGAGTAAATCCTAAGAGTTTTCATCACAAGGAAAAATTAATTCTTTCTTTTTCTTTTTTGTATGTATACGAGATGATGAATGTTAACTAAACATTGTGGTAATAATTTCACAATACATGTAAAGTCAAATCATTATGCTGTACACCCTAAACTTCCGTAGAGCTGAATGTACCTCAATAAAGCTAGAAAAAATTTTTAATCCAAAACAAATTTTTGCATTATGCAAAATTTGAAATCTACAAAAGGATGCACACAACATGTATATAATCTATGACACACAGCAATAAAATGAAAACCCATAAACGTACCATCTCATTTAAGACATTACCAGTAACGATGCATATACCTATCTGCTACTTGCCTAAGCTCTCCCCCACCTCTTCTCCAGAGGTAACCACAGTCCTGAACTTTGTATCATACCGTAAAATATATCATTTAATTTTGCTTGATTCTAAACTTTATAAATAATTGTATCTTATTATATATAGACTTCTGTGGTTAGTTTTTTTGCACACAATTTTGCTTCTAAGATTTAACTATGCTGTTGGTAGCAGCTGTGGATCGTCCATTTTCACTGCTGTATAATAGCCCTTGTGTGAATTTTTCAGTGTTCTACTAATGGATTTTTTAAATTTTTAGTTTCTAGTGTTCATTTTATTTAATTATTTTACTAGAAACAATGCTGTTTCCAGTAGAAACAATACACATAAGCAAAGTTTCTCTGGGGTACTGCCTAGGAATGGATTGATTGGGTCATGGTATGTGAATATTCACTCTTACATAATGCTGCCATATTGTTTTCCAAAATGGCTACGCCAATCTACACTCCTACCAGGAGTACACCCTATCATTTTTTAAACTGTGAAAACATTTTAAAATCAAGGAGAGCTATGTGATCTAAAGCTGGTGCTCTTATTTTATTGGCCCAAGTTATGAATGTTCATAAAGAAATAAACATCGTATACCTCTCTCTCACACTGGTGAGTTTATATTTTGTTCCTCACTAAACATAGCAAATGAGAACTACTTCCTAAGATATGTTTATTTTTCCACCTTCAAATGGGGCATTAACTAGCCACTTAGACTAGACTGAGGATAAATGATTTAGGATAAATGATTTGAAGGCTCCACTTGGCTTTATTTCCCAATCATTCAATTCTTAAGCAAGGTGGCTACCAAAGGTGTCAAAGAATGATCTAGAATACTAAGGGTCCCAGGGACCAAAACTGCCCACTTGGAACAGGAAGTCATGTACAAACTTAAACTACACAAAAGTATGGCAAATTGAGATAATTCTTTAATTTCCTTCAATATTAAGAGAGAAACAGAGGACCTGTATTCAGAAAATTATAAAACACTGATGAAAGAAAACAAAGATAACATAAACAGATGAAGAGATATACCATGCTTCTGGATTGGAAGAATCAATATTGTGAAAATTACTATACTACCCAAAGCAATCTACAGGTTCAGTGCAATCCCTATCAAATAACCAATGGCATTTTTCACAGAACTAGAAAAAGAAATTTTACAATTTCTATAGAAACACAAAAGACCCCAAATAGCAAAAGCAATCTCGGGAAAGAAAAACAGCTGGAGGAATCAGGCTCCATGACTTCAGACTATACTACAAAACTACAGTAATCAAGACAGTATGGTACTGGCACAAAAACAGAAATACAGATCAATGGAACAAGATAGAAAGCCCAGAAATAAACCCGTGCGCGCATATAGTCATCTTATCTTTGACAAAGAAGGCAAGAATGTACAATGGAGAAAAGACAGCCTCTTCAATAAGTGGTGCTGGGAAAAATGGACAGCTACATTCAAAAGAATGAAATTAGAACACACCCTAACAGCATACACAAAAATAAAACTCAAAATGGATTAAAGACCTAAATTTAAGACCAGATACTATAAAACCCTTAGAGGAAAACATAGGCAGAACACTCTATAGCATAAATCACAGCAAGATCCTTTTTGACCCACCTCCTAAAGTAAGGGAAATAAAACCAAAAATAAACAAATGGGACCTAATGAAACTGCAAAGCTTTTACACAGCAAAGGAAACCATAAATAAGATGAAAAGACAACCCTCAGAATGGGAGAAAATATTTGCAAATGCTGCAACTGACAAAGGATTAATCTCAAAATATACAAGCAGCTCATGCAGCTCAATATCACAAAAACAAACAACCCAATCCAAAAATGGGCAGAAGACCTAAACAGACATTTCTCCAAAGAAGATATACAGATGGCTAACAAATGCATGAAAAGATGCTCAGCTGAAAAGATGCTCAACATCATTAATCATTAGAGAAATGCAAGTCAAAACTACAATGAGGTATCACCTCACACCGGTCAGCAGGGCCATCATCAAAAAATCTACAAACAATAAATGCCGGAGAGGGTGTGGAGAAAAGGGAACCCTCCTACACTGTTGGTGGGAATGTAAATTGATAGAGCCACTATGGAGAACAGTATGGAGGTTCCTTAAAAAACTAAAAATAGAACTACCATACGACCCAGCAATCCCACTACTGGGCATATACCCTGAGAAAACCATAATTCAAAAAGAGACATGTACCACAATGTTCACTGCAGCACTATTTATAATAGCCAGGACATGGAAGCAACCTAAGTGTCCATTGACAGATGAATGGATAAAGAAGATGTGGCACATATATACAATGGAATATTACTCAGCCATAAAAAGGAACGAAATTGGGTTATTTGTAGTGAGGTGGATGGACCTAGAATCTGTCATACAGAGTGAAGTAAGTCAGAAAGAGAAAAACGAATACTGTATGCTAACACATATATATGGAATTTTAAAAAGTGGTACTGATGAACCTAGTGGCAGAACAGGAATAAAGACGCAGACGTAGAGAACAGACTTGAGAGCACAGGAAGGGGGTAGGGGAACCTGGGATAAAGTGAGAGAGTAGAATTGATGTATATACACTACCAAGTGTAAAATGGATGGCTAATGGGAAGCAGCCCCATAGCACAGGGAAATCAGCTTGGTGCTTTGTGACCACTTAGAGGGATGGGATAGGGAGGGTGGGAGGGAGATACAAGAGGAAGGGGATATGGGGATATATGTATACATATAGCTGATTCACTTTGTTGTACACCGGAAACTAACACAACGTTGTAAAGCATTTAGACTCCAATAAAGACGTGGAAGAAAAAAAAAAAGAGAGAAACAGAGGGATAAATAACTGAAGTAGATGAAGAAAAGCCTTATGAGCTTTTATTTTAAAACAGCAAAAAATTTTTAAAAACCTTTGTAATTAGGTTTTTCCAGGCCTAGGTTTAAGGAAAAGGCTTCTTCCCTCCCAAAAGATCAAGGTCAAAGCTGGAGGCTACTCTACTGCAAGTGTGAGGTCCAAATCATCCAGTTCTACATCTTTCCCCCAGGTATCTACAGACCTGGCTGGGTCTCAGTGTAGATTTAACAAATAAAGGGCATGAGGAGGGGCAAAGAATACAATGAACAGAACCACTTCCTGGTACAATGGTAACAACGGCAGGACAGCACCATAGCAGACCCTGAAGTTATTTGGGAGAGTAACTATAACTAGTCTGCCTTCTTTGACTAATAGGAACAGAGACCAGGGCAACCGTCTGTGAAACCTGGTCAGCTTCACCCAATACTGTTGTCAACAGTTTCAACTTTCTTCCCCACAGCCATTTATTTTTGGTAGTAGCCACTCTCCGAATTTTAAATGATCTTGACCATGTTTTCGCATCCCTTCTCCATTCTGGTCTCTTTCCTACTGGTTAACCCCGACAAGCAGACAGATCTGTGAAAAGCAGACAGTGAGGGGAGAAGGTAGAGTTGGGCACCTTCACCTATACAATGGGTGTCTCTGAACATCTAGATGTGATAAAAAGTCAAACAAGCAAATGGTATTAATGCCTTAAGTCACCTATTTGAGATTTTCTGGTGTCTATCAGTGAGGTATTATGCTTCTTATTAGACTCCCACCCTGCTTTAATTAAGCAGGGCCAAGGGGCCTTATTTTTTTTTTTTTTGCGGTGCGTGGGCCTCTCACTGTTGTGGCCTCTCCCGTTGCGGAGCACAGGTCCCGGACGCGCAGGCTCAGTGGCCATGGCTCACGGGCCCAGCCTCCCCGCGGCATGTGGGATCCTCCCCGACTGGGGCACGAACCTGTGTCCCCTGCATCGGCAGGCGGACTCTCAACCACTGTGCCACCAGGGAAGCCCCCAAGGGGCCTTATTTTAATCATACCGGTCATACCCTCTCTGTTCAGGCCAGAGAGCTGGAACCTAGTCAGGCAGTGTTAAGAGAACAGCCTTTCCTTCTTGATCAGCCTTTCCTTCCTTCCACTCCCATTGACTTTCTACTAAGAGCATTTGGTGAACAAAATTTTGATATTTAGTATCTGGTGCTGGATGCCCACAAATAGGATGAGGAAAAAAAAAATGTGTCTGTAACCTCAGGTGAAATTCCAGATTATGAGACAGCTTTCAAGATTGGCAAAAACACTAAAATCAGGGACTTCCCTGGCGGTCCAGTGGTTAAGACTTCACCTTCCAATGCAGGGGGTGTGGGCTCCATCCCTGGTGGGGAGCTAAGATCCTACGTGCCTCGTGGCCAAAAAACCAAAACATAAAACAGAAGCAATATTGTTAACACATTGAATAGAGAATTTCAAAATGGACCACATCAAAAAAAAAAATCTAAAATAAGAAGGTACTAAGATCATCCCATTTTACAGGATCCCTTTGTAACACTGACACGTAAAGATCCTATTAAAACATAGTCATCTGCCACAACTACAAAAAGCTTTTATTTAAAATGACGTTGTATTCCGAGGTTATGTTAAAAGTGTGTCTGGCTTTCTGTTCAGCGACTAGATGATCTGTTCAGGAGAATTGTTGTACTTCGTTTTAAGTGCTTAAGGAGGGACTAATTAGTCCTCCCCCCTCCCCCCCCCCCCCCGGCCCTTTAAATTCCTATGGGGAATGAGGTCATGCTCAAAGCACCAGGTGGAGGTCTCCTCAAACACTACAGCAGCGCAAAGGGCAGCGCTTTCCTGGGGCAAAACGGGTATGAGGACAAATCTTCCGCCAGGGCTATGTTCTTCACTGGCAGGCACGGAGAACAAAAAAGCTAAGCTTTGGGGCTTCCCTGGTGGCGCAGTGGTTGAGGATCCGCCTGCCGATGCAGGGGACACAGGTTCGTGCCCCGGTCCGGGAAGATCCCACATGGCGCGGAGCGGCTGGGCCCGCGAGCCATGGCCGCTGAGCCTGCGCGTCCGGAGCCTGGGCTCCACAACGGGAGAGGCCACAATAGTGAGAGGCCCGCGTACTGCAAAAAAAAATTAAAAAGCTAATCTTTTAGTATAAGATCTTGCAAAGGACCTGTTCTGACGCTGGACCACCCACCCAGGAGTTCATCCCCTCTCCTCCACTTACTGCGCCACGCGGTCCCTTCCCGCTCCCTGATTGGCTGTCCCCTCAGCCCAGGCGCACACCTCCAGGGAGCAGGGTGGAAGTTGGGACCCAGGGGCTGCTGCTCCAACCCCAATCCTTCCTCCTCCCCATCTGCATCCCAGCACCCACAGGGGAGTGCCACGCTCTGGGACACCAGCCCACAGTGGCTCCGTGGCAGCGTGCCAGTGGTTTGAGCTCCTACTCGTTTCTACAAGAGCCATGGCAAGCAAATTAGAGGTTATAAACACCTCCGGCGGAAGGAGGAAAATTCCTTTGGGCTTTGTAAGGGAACTTCGTCAGTGGTGAGTGTCTCCACAGTAGAAAACAGATGTGCTCACCCAAGCCCCTTAACCCTGCTGGCATGTGTGGACCGCCCCTTCTGTTGGTTACAATCAAGGCAGCAGGGCAGGAAAACATTTCTTGGGGAAGAATGTCTCTCATGTTCAAGGTCACTGTGGGCCCCCAGATAAGCAACATAAAGCTATTTTCAATGTAGGTAAAGCATATTCCTACATGCAGTGTTGCCAAATTCATTTTGAGAGAGGTGGCTGGAAGTAAACTATTTTGCTCCCAACACGGGTTAAAGTTTTATTAGAAAACCAGGAACGCACACATCCCTGGCCAAGGGACAGCAAAGAGAAACAGCTGAGTTCTAAATTGTGCTGGAAATAGAAGCAAGGGAGCAGTCTAGGATTAACTAAAAGCAGCAGTCAATTACGAACGATGCTTTGATGCATGTTACACAGCTTGTCACACCTTGCAGGGGCTGGTTGCCAGGGGGTGTGGCTTTCAAATCAAAGCCCTCCAAAAAGTCATGGATACCTGAAATTCCATAATTAGAGTCTTTCCTTTGGTTTAAAGATTCCCTCTCTCTCTCTCTTTAAATTTCAGAATAATATGCTATCTTGGAAGTGGAATATCCAGACATCCAAAAAAAAGAAACACACACACAAACATATATGCAAAGAGAACAGGTTTTGAATTAAAGCTGAGCTTTACCACTTTCCAGCTCTGTAACTTTGGGGAAGTTATTTATTGGCTTGACTCTCAAGTTCATCAGCTGTGAAATGAGACAAACACCTGTCCTCAGAAGGTTGGTGCAAAGTTGAAGTTCAATTATGTACATAAAAGTATGTGGCCCACTCATAGCAGACATTCAGACACTAGTTTTCCTCTGCTTTTTTACAGAAGAGGTCATAATAGGGGAACAAGTGAGGACAACATGAGGACGCTGGCTTCCTGATGTGGAAATGATGGGAAGGTCAGCAGAGATGGAGATGGGGGTGGCAGGAGAAAGGGCCACCTGGGACCCAGTGACAGAATGTTTCACAAATGTGCTGAGGTCAGCTTCTGCTCAAGGGCACGTGGTGGCTGCAGGCTGACATTTATTTGCAATGTAGACTGGCTGGCAAGCTGTGAACCTAGAAACTGGCCTTCGCCAAAGAGCCATGCCTAGCCCCTCCCAAGGCTCTCCCATGCTTGGTGTCCAGCTGGGGAAACGAGGCATTGGGGAACATCTGAACAGCTGTCCTATGGGGTCACCTGCAAGGGCGTGGGTTAGGTGAAGCTATGAGCGGGTGGCAGGCAGGGAAGCCAGTAGCAGAGATTAAATGTAGCTTCCAACTTGCTGAAGCCCAATGATGTCAGTCAGACCCCACTGACCCACAGGCCAGGTCAGTGGGGCCGGAGACTTTCCTGCCAACTTACCAAGGACAGGCCCCACACCAAAGTGTGTAGCCAGAGATGGTTTTCTTTTCCTAGGCATCAGTATCTCCACACTTAGGGACCACCCCTTAGCTCACCCTGGAAAGCCAGCCATCATTGACTTCCAAGGCGTGAGCTAAGCAATCTCACCAGTCTCTCAGGTGAATGGACCAAACAGAGAGGTCTAAAAATGGTAGGAGGGGAGGGGCTCTAGAGCAGGCTGAGGCAGAAATATATTTTTAGGCTGAGAAGAGTTTTGAAATCTAAAACGCTTCTAGGCAGAAGATAAACCTTCCCCAAATTTCCTTCTATAATTGCTGCCCATAAAAATAAGCTTAACCTGAACAAATAGGAAGGAGAGAGGGATTTTTAACAATAAACAGTAACAGCTAATACAAGTAACAGGGACATTATTTAGAAACATTAATAGGTCAGGGGACCAGCCCTTCTGTTTCCCCAAAAGGCCTCCTTGGAGCACTGTGACCTGCAGACCACATTTTGGAGATCACTAAACCGACAGGGTTTACTGCTGTAGTGGTTACTGGAGTGGACTTCAGCAGATTCACTTTTAGAAAATTTCAAAATATAGAAGTGGGAACAACAATATACGTGCATGGAAATCTTGTAAGTGGTTCATTGTGTTTTTCTTTATGCAACTGTAGTGAATTATTGGCCATTATTTTCTATCTAATAATCAAGATGAATAACTTTGGGTTGATTCATTCTGTGTATTATCTATTACAAATGTGAAAATTCCAGTTAACCTTTCCCTAACCCCCAGTATACTTTTGGACCATTCCCTCCTTCCTTCCTTTGATGAGTTGAGTGCGCAAAGAATCTGGCATCATTTTTTTTTTTTTTTTTGCGGTACGCAGGCCTCTCACTGTTGTAGCCTCTCCCGTTGCGGAGCACAGGCTCCGGACACGCAGGCTCAGCGGCCATGGCTCACGGACCCAGCCGTTCCACAGCATGTGGGATCTTCCCGGACCGGGGCACGAACCCGTGTCCCCTGCATCGGCAGGCGGACTCTCAACCACTGCGCCACCAGGGAAGCCCTGGCATCATTTTAATACTAGTTGAGCAAAACCATTATGGAAGGTAAATAAAAGCTTCATACATACAATGCTTCCCAAAGCCAAAGGAAATGATTTTGGAGTATACACATCACTGATTACATTCCATCAGCAGAGATAATTAAAAGTTGACTATAGAATAATATTAAACAGCAGGCATAACTTTTTGAAAATTTCTCCCTGGTATTAGATATGCAGAAACACCAACTGAATGTTCGACGCTAATCACATTCATCTCTTCTTAAGAGCAGAGTATAATAAGTGGGTAGCCTAAATGGAATGCTTTGAACAGAATGCTTCACGATTGTCTGATTAGTCTAAATTTAAAACTCCAACAAAGGCAAGGATTATTCTTCTTGAGGTTCAAGATGCACGAGGATTTGGTAATGAAATTCCTTTAGGAGAGCAAATAAAAAAACCTGCTATCTACAAGCTGCCAGTGTTTTATGTCTGTATAGTGTTTTTAAGTCAAAGTCACCATTCATCCAATGATAAATGTTTGTTTGAATAAATGAGTCAAAG
This sequence comes from Monodon monoceros, assembly GCF_005190385.1. Lineage (NCBI taxonomy): Eukaryota > Metazoa > Chordata > Mammalia > Artiodactyla > Monodontidae > Monodon > Monodon monoceros. Next base: position 13,713,403 of record NW_021703780.1, read on the forward strand.
AAAAGCCCTCAAAATACAAATTTAATCGCCTCTAAGTTATGAATCAGGCAAAGCAATTTTAATCATCCCCAAGCATACAGGCTGAGACAGGTTAAATGTTGGCTCTCACCAACCAGGCCAAAGCCAGACCTGGAAACCGAACTCATGTCCTTTGATTCTTAGAAAATGACCCAGCTGTTAGGGCCTGTTGCTTAGCTGCCTCACTGCAAACTCTCAATACAATTGGGAATGCATGTTATCTAGGCCAGGTGAGGTAAGATGAAGGAAGCATAACAAAGCCGGGCTTGTTCCTGAAATTATTACAGGTAGTCACACACACAGAAAAAGGAAAAGCCCCATCAAAACGCTAAAATTAAAGATTAAATTCTTAATGTCTTCACTCTAATGAGGCACCTAGAGTAAATTGCTCAGTGCTAGAATTGATACTATACCAAGAGTGAGAAAAAAATGAGCCTGCAGGATACTGGATGAGAGGTGGAACCTGGAGTTTCCCCAGGGGGCTTCAAGTTTATTCTTCCAGGAACACTGGTAACACCCATCTTTTTTCCATTGTGACCTTCTAACAGGATGCAATCCCTGAGCCAGCTAGACACTTAAAATCTATTTGTTTCAATAACTCAGAGGAGAAATGTAACTAGAAGATTTTTTGCAAGTGGAATCTATTTGGCAAGCAGAATCTGTTTCTATGAGAAAATTCTCATGCATTTCAGAGGGAGGGTTCTCAAATCGTAAATCTTGAAGTTTTCAAAATTCATGCCAAGGGAATGAATATCACCCCCATGCTAAGCTATCCTTGGCGAGCTAAGCATAAGTGGCAAAGCACGTGCCCCAGCATCTATATTTCTGATCCCAGAGGAAGGTGAAACAGAGCCGTCCAGACTCAAATCGTAAAGTAGGTAAAGTCTGTCACAGGATCCGCTCCCTCTCGTCCCCTAAGGTGCCTCCCCTTAGGCCCCAGGGGTTTCTGCTCTGTCCGTAGCCTTTTCCACCCCAAGCTGTGGACGGTAACACCAGTGAGGCATCGTATTGTTTCAATACGAATATACGTCATTCATTGTTTTGCCTCCTAAAAAATATTCGTTTAAACCTTTTCGCTTTTAAATTGAGGAATCAAAAGATTTACTTGCCTTTAAATTCCAGCATCAGCTAGCAGCCAGCCTTCTGAATTGGGAGACAGGATGAGGTAACTCCCCTATTTGTAAAAGCTTATTTTGTTTCATGTGCAGGCCTGCCGTAAAGATGGAAATCCATTGAAATCGCAGGCGGGGTTCATACGCCACTCTGACCGTGGGCAAAAACTCTGTAACTCAGCCTCAGTTACTCACGTATAAAATAGGAATTATTATTACAGATTATAATATTATAACAATTATGAGTCAATGAATATAAAGTAGCTGGCACATTGCTATCCTAAAGGCTAAACTATCCTCGGAAGGGACACAGTGGTTCCCAAGTGCAGCTAAATGCAGCCCCGGGTTGATCCAGCCACATCTGCTAAGGGCCAGAATCCCTGGGAACTCAAGAGCCTCATTCTTACCGGTTTCTCAAAGCTTCTGGCCTCAGGCCATGGAGCCAGGCGCCCCCTAAAGGCAGGCCTGGGGTTAGTCCTTCTCTGTTACTGTTCTTTTATCGGGCTCTTTTCCTGCCTGAGAGCATCTCAGCCCTTTCCCACTCCTCTCCTCCCCAGCCCCCTGGTCCCGGAAGCCTAGAGATACCGTGCCATTCCTCACTGTGCCACCCCCTTCCCAGGCCCCACCCTCTACCCTGTAGCAGTGTAGACATAAACTCAACATGCACTGGGAAACCCCAAAATTCGTGTGACTGGTTTTACTGCAATACTCGCTTTATTGGGGAAGTCTGGGACCGAACCCGCAGAACCTCTGAGGTCTGCCTGTAATGAATTTTTCATGGGGAGACCCCCAAGAGCCCCCCCCCCAGTTGAGTTTACACAGCCTCGAGCCCCTGGCACCCAGAGCCTGATTTAAAACAAATTTCCCACGAGGAAAGGCACGTTTCGAGGTGAGCAGATGACCCAGCCGAGAGAGAGGCCCCAGCACTGTGAATGGGAGTCAGGGTGGGGGGGACTTGCAAAGCACTGGGTTTGGCTCACCCTTCTTGAGGAGGTCTGAGCTAAATTTTACAAATCAAATATCACCATTTTGGCGAGGTTTGGAGAGGTAGGAGAGGACGAAACCACAAAAGAACCGGGAGGCTTCGACCAGAAACAGGGGAGGCATGGATGCTGAGTAGGGCAAACGGGCTGCCGGGCAGAGACTGGCCTGGAAGCTGCAGTGAAGGGAGAGAAATAACCGGACTGGGGCAGAGGTCGGGGTAGGGAGGACACCCCAAGGCGAGGTTCACGGAAGGCAATGCAGGGGATGCTTGGAAGAAGCACCCCGGGAGCTCTCAGTCACAACGTCGGCGGCATGAGGGATGTGTCTCTGCAAGGGTTCTCCAGCTCAGCATCTGGAAGCACAGTCTCCTTTAGGAGCAGAAGGACCTGGTGGGAAGGGCTACGGAAGCAGAATCCACAAACCAGGGGTCTCCTTGTCTGGTCCTCTCCTGGGATAAGACCTTGCAGAAGGGAGACTGGTCAAGGCCCTTTGACCAGGTCTGAATATGGCAAGAAGACAATGGGGAACAGTTGCAAGCGCTTCCCAAGAACCCCTCAATAAAGAGAGAAAGAAGGGCAGGGTCAAGAAAATGCTGCGCCCTTGGGTTTGGGAAGAGGTGGATACGGGGAGGCCCAGCTGTTACAGGTGGGACCCAGGATGGGTATATGTGATACTAGGTGGATTACATCCATGCACATGTATGTATCATATTATATACTGTATCTGGAGAAAGAAAACTGCACTAATTATAGACATCAGAAAGCAAATCAAGGAGTGAAAAATGATCAAAATTATTTTAATTGTGTAAAAGTAATACAGATTAGAGTCATTTACGTGAACTGCTTCCACTAATGCCCAATGACCATGCAGCACAATATCAGTGAAATGTATCATGAACTGTGTACTCGATTAACTTGTGTAAGTTACATTTTATGACAATACTGAATTCTGTTTTATATGTTCAGGCTTCTGATTTTGTGATGCATATAACTGCAGTGTCTGGGAGCTAGAAGGGACCTTAGGGACATCCCTGACTCTAACCCTTTCAATTAAGATGAAACGGAGAAGAAGAAGCCGGGGTTTAGAGAGGATATGGCTTTCCCGAGGCCACAGGAGGACTTGTGTAGAGCAGGGGATACAAGAGCTGCTCGTGATACCTGCCCCGCTGTGTGCCCGGACAACACGGCAGGGACGCAATCCCTTTCCCCACATTCTGCAACACCATCTGCTCACAATTCAGGATTATTCAAGGAGCTTGGAAAAGAGGCAGGATGCTTGGGGGAATGGGATAAGCTCAGGAATAGAGATGTTGGCGCTTTCAGTTAAGTGACTTTTGATTGATGTGATCGTTAGAAGAATTTATAGTCTCCCTCTGTTAAGAAAATCAAGAGGAGAGTCAGCACGGGACAGTAGGAAAAACGTAGTTTATCCAGTCGAAGACCCTAGGATGAGCCGCAACGCTTACTAGCTGTGTGGTCTAGGACAAGTTATAGAAACTTTCCAAGCCTATATTCCGCCAGCCATAAAATGGGCAATAATGGTACTTATTCAAAGAGTTGTGAGGTTAGATGAAATTATATATTAAGAACATCTAGCACAGCACGTGTGGCTCAATCGATATTCAACATTCTATCAGTATTTCTTTACTATAGTCTCCTCGCCTGGTGCCACTAAGAAAGTCTCACCTTTGAACATACTGGGTGGGTAACTGGATGACCAAGGCCAGGTATATGTTATTTCACAGATAACCTTGTAAACCTCGTTCCAAAGTGTCAGTGTTATATTCATGGATAACTTCAAACCAGAATGTCAGCGTGGAAACTCTAAGGGAGAGCTGTAAAAGCCAAGTCTGTTTCCAACTGGCATGTGAAATGTCAAAACACAGGCAACCTTGATCAATCATTAGGAACCTCCTCTTGCTTTCCATTAAAATGTCCTTGTAGAAAACAAAGACACCACAGTTTAAGGGTATCCCCAAATTGCCTTCTTGATCCCTGATGGGAATCCTTGCTCATTTTCACATCCAAAGTCCTCTAAAAAATCGATCAAACATCTTAACGTGGTTAACCACAGGAAGGCAGCTCACAACATGTCCTTCTGGGGATCCATGAACTGGTTTGAAACGTCCAAGGCTGCGGAAGAGTAAGGCACTGCCCCGTCCACAGGGAAAGACCCCTCGACCCATGGTGAGCCCACAAGATTCTACGTCTGTCTTCTGATCACGCCTCCTCCCCACGTATAATTCTATCAGTACATGAGAGATTAAAGTCTCAGGGAAAAACGTCAGGAGTCTGTGTCTTACGCTATCAACAAATCCCCAGCTGACACGGCTACATGCACAGTGACATTTCAGTAGAAGCCTCTGATTCTGTCTGCAGGCCTGAACATTAGTCCAGGTCTCTTCCCACACTCCCAGCAATACTGCCTTCCCTCTGTTCTAGAACTGTCTGTGACCTAGATGTTCTGGCAAGCAAGTAAGCAAACCAGCTCTACCTCTGTCTTCTCTCTCTCACACACTCTCCTCTCTCTCTCTCTCTCTCCAAGGTTTTTCTTTCCTGAGTCACCTTTGTTGCCAATAATTGAAGCTGGACCAGCGAAAGGGGAGAAAACCCAAGCCAATAAATCAGGCTCCTCTGGATCCATTAAGCCCCCGCCCATCCTCTGCCCGTGTGCACTTCACTTCACTTTTGTTGCTTCTGACTCTATTGTGTTCAGATGTGGAGAAAACTATCTTCTTCACTCTGATTCAAAGATATGACACTGTTGTTGTTTCTCTAAAACGCGCTGGCATTCTTGCTCTTCCTACTAGGGGAGGGACTTCAAGGATCACTGAGGCTTCTGGGGTGAAGCAATCATCTGCTAGGCTGAAGAAACGGAACCTATAGCGGCCACTCGCTGCCAGGAAGAGTGCACAGCGTGTGACAGGCATCTCTCGGAATCACCAACATCACTGAAGGTGAAGGAGCCGGTTGCTGCTCAGGTGTTCTGCATCTAATTCGATCATGCAGCCTGAACCTAGTGAGGACCATTACAGGATAAAGCATACAGGTGTAGCTAAAACCCAGTGCAGCCAAAATAAATGAATAAAATAAACAATAAATAAATAAAATAAATAATAAATAAATAAATATGTTTTAAAAAAAAAACAACAGAAAGCACCAAGGAACTTCCCTGGCAGTCCAGTGGTTAAGACTCCATGCTTCCACTGCAGGGGGCATGGGTTTGATCCCTGGTTGGAGAAATAAGATCCCACATGCTGCGTGGCATGGCCAAAAAAAAAAAAAAGAAAAAGGAATACTAGGAAACTTGAACATTTAAAAGAGAGAGTTACTGGGTTTCCTTGGTGGCACAGTGGTTAAGAATCTGCCTGGCAATACAGGAGACACGGGTTCGAGCCCTGGTCCGGGAAGATCCCACGTGCTGCAGAGCAACAAGCCTGTGTGCCACAACTACTGAGCCTGTGCTCTAGAGCCCACGAGCCACAACTACTGAGCCCGCGTGCCACAACTACTGAAGCCCGCGCGCCTAGGGCCTGTGCTCTGCAACAAGAGAATCTACCGCAATGACAAGCCTGCACACCGCAACGAAGAGTAGCCCCTGCTCGCCACAACTAGAGAAAGCCCACACGCAGCAACGAAGACCCAACACAACCAAAAATAAATAAATAAAATAAATTTATTTTAAAAAATAAAAATAAAAAAAGCAACAGTTACAATGTTAATATAAAATCAGAATTAAACACTGAAAGCATTAAACAGGAATGTCATTTTTCCTGACAAGGGGTACATTCTAAAGAAAAGTTAAAATTGTACGTGCCAAGATAACATAGCTTGGAACTATATAAAGGAAAATAAGCAGAGACTGAAAGACACGCAGAAGAGTTGTTGAACTACCCCACTGCTGTTAGTCCTTGGAAAAGTAAGCAGATGGAAATTTAATAAAGATACAGAGAAGTAGGGTAAAATAATAAATAAGGCTCATCTGATGACTAGGTAAACCTGGTAATTAGAGCATGCATCTTCTGTACTGGGACTCATGGAACATTAACAAAAACTAAGCATGTGTCAGGATGTCAAAGAAACTTTACAACGTCTTGATAGTCTGTGACCACAATGCAGTAAAATACTCCACAGTAATAAACAAAAGCATAAACAATTCAAATAAACATACACATTTAAAAAATATTCTTTTAAAGAGGTTTAGAGTCTGAGAAACACTAAATTTTGCAATGGCAGATTGAGACAATAAAGATAAAGAGAACATGATATATCAAAGTACAGGCAACCAATGCTCAGAGGCAAAGACTTGAAATATTCTCATCATGAAGAAAAACTTGGGACTTCCTTGGTGGTCCAGTGGTTGAGACTTTGCCTTCCAATGCAGGGGGTGAGGGTTCCATCCCAGGAGCTAAGATCCCACATGCCTCATGGCCAAAAAGCGAAAGCAGAAGCAATATTGTAACAAATTCAACAAAGACTTTAAAATTTTTGAAAAAAGAAAAAAAGCTCAAAATGAAAGAATCAACTCAAGAAATTAGAAAAGGGAAATGAACCTAGGGAAAGCAAAATGAAGGTAAAAAACACAAAAATAATGACAGAAACAAGTTCAAAATTTTAAACAGAACAGATTTCAAAAGACGGTCCTTAAAAATATCCCTAAGTAAAATAGATTTACTGTTAACTAAACGACTGCTCCAAAGAAAGAACAATGAAATCAAATTAAAAAATGAGAAGTAGGATAAAACTAAAAATATTGAGGATATTTTCAATTTTAAGAATGTGTAATACCTGACTTTCTGTTAATAAAATTTTAAATATAGAAATGGCAGATTTTCTAGAAAAATTAAAATCTTTGACATGGCATTGGAATGTTTTAGAAGAAATGAAAGCTAAAAGCATTAAAATGTAGGAGACAATATTTTCATTATTAGAAATGCTATTATTGCCTAATTAGAACATCTAAGGGAGTTAGCCGCAAGACTTCTAGAACTTAGTGAAGTCAATAAGATGGCCAGTTATTAGAAGATTCACATGTGTGCATGCATGCACACTGACACACACACACACACAGTTTTTCTATAAACCAGCAATAAGCTAAAAATATAAGGGAAATAAAGATCAAATACACAATTATAACCAACACTGTAAAATCTCTAAGGAAAATTTAAGAACTCATATCCTATGAAAACAGGAATGTAAACGAAGGGACAATGAAAGTCTTGAATGAGACTATGTAAATACATGGATCAAAAATAGTAGGGGTGGGCTTCCCTGGCGGCACAGTGGTTGAGAGTCCGCCTGCTGATGCAGGGGACACGGGTTCATGCCCCGGTCCGGGAAGATCCCACATGGCGCGGAGCGGCTGGGCCCGTGAGCCATGGCCGCTGAGCCTGCGCGTCTGGAGCCTGTGCTCCGCAACAGGAGAGGTCACAACAGTGAGAGGCCCGCGTACTGCAAAAAAAAAAAAAAAAAATCTACAAACAGTAAATACTGGAGAGAGTGTGGAGAAAAGGGAACCCTCTTGCACTGTTGGTGGAAATGTAAATTGATACAGCCACTGTGGAGACCAGTATGAAGGCTCCTTAAAAAACTAAAAATAGAACTACTATATGACCCAGCAATCCCACTACTGGGCATGTACACTGAGAAAACCATAATTCAAAAAGACACATGCACCCCAATGTTCTCAATGAATATTAGTATTGGGTTGGCCAAAAGGTTCATTCGTTTTCTTCCATAAGATGGCTCTAGTAGCACTTAGTTGTCTTTAACTTCATTCAAAACCATTTTGTTAGATTGCATCTGACAGCTGTCATATCAGCGTGCATTTAAAAAAAGACATCAAAATTTCGAATTTTTGTGTAGCCATTTTAATATTGAAGACGGCAGGAAAATAGCAACATTTTCAGCATATTATGCTTTATTATTTCAAGAAAGGTAAAAACGCAACCGAAATGCAAAAAAAGCTTTGTGCAGTGTATGGAGAAGGTGCTGTGACTGATAGAACGTGTCAAAAGTTGTTTTCGAAGTTTCATGCTGGATATTTCTCGCTGGACGATGCTCCACGGTCAGGTAGACAAGTTGAAGTCGATAGCGATCAAATCGAGACATTAACTGAGTACAATCAATGTTATACCACGCAGGAGATAGCAGACATACTCAGAATATCCAAATCAAGTGCTGAAAATCATTTGCACCAGCTTGGTTATGTTCGTCGCTTTGATGTTTGGGCTCCACATAAGCTAAGCGAAAAAAACCTTCTTGACTGTATTTCCGCATGTGATTCTCTACTTAAACGTAACGAAAACGTTCAGTGTTTAAAACAATTATGACGGGTGATGAAACGTGGATACTGTACAATAATGTGGAATGGAAGAGACTGTGGGGCAAGCGAAATGAAACACCACCAACCACACCAAAGGCGAGGCTTCATCCAAAGAAGGTGATGTTGTGTATACGGTGGGATTGGAAGGGAGTCCTCTATTACGAGCTCCTTCTGGAAAACCAAACGATTAATTCCAACAAGTACTGCTCCCAATTAGACCAACTGAAAGCAGCACTTGAAGAAAAGCGTCCAGGATTAGAAAACAGAAAATGCATAATCTTCCATCAGGATAACGTAAGACTGCATGTTTCTTTGATGGCCAGGCAAAAACTGTTAGAGCTTGGCTGGGAAGTTCTGATTCATCTGCCATATTCATCAGACACAGCACCTTCTAATTTCCATTTATTTCGGTCTTCACAAAATTCTCTTAATGGAAAATATTTCAATTCCCTGGAAGACTGTAAAAGGCACCTGGAACAGTCCCTTGCTCAGAAATATTAAAAGTTTTGGGAAGATGGAATTATGAAGTTGCCTGAAAAATGGCAGAAGGTAGTGGAACAGAAGGGTGAATACGTTGCTCAATAAAGTTCTTGGTGAAAATGAAAAATGTGTCTTTTATTTTTACTTAAAAACCGAAGGCACTTTTTGGCCAACCCAATATTATTTTGGTTTTAGAACAACAATTACACACTCCCCCTTTCAAAAACACTTTTATAATAGAAGAAACTTTGAATTTATTCCTATACCAGAGGAAAACTAGAAGTCTTCAAAGGTTGTATCATCTCCAAATTGTTAAATATTCATATTTACTCCCTTTCCCCTTTTCTCTCTCTCCCTGCCTGTCTCTCTCTCTCTCTCTCTCTCTCTCTCTCTTGCAAACACACACACACACACACACACACACACACACACACACAGATTAAGGTCCTCATGTCCTAGAATCCTGAGAAGTTTGGGGCAACAATTAATATGCAGCCTTAATGGAGATCATTTGAGCTCAGCCAACAGTCCACCATGGTCAACCAAGGTCAGAAAGAGATGGCTTTGATAAAGAAGCCAGATAACCTAGGAGAACAGAGGCTGCTGATAACCAACTGGCCAACATGTGATCCAATGAAAGGCTTTTATTGTTCCGTGGCACACATGGCTTTACAGCTGGGTGAGTAAAGCACTGGGGAAGGAGCCCCAGACATGGAGTCAGGACACCCAGGTTCTAGGACCCCCACCAACCTAGGTTCTAGGACCATACATTCTCCTCAGTGACCAAATGAGGACTCTCCAGAGCCCCCATCAAGATCTGGGTTTCTATTAAAAAGGGTGACACCCTCGAACATTAGTTGTTTTATTTGTAACTTCAAAGCCGACTCCTATATCCCAAAACAAGCCAAAAAAATTAAAAGAATAAATAAAGCATTCCGGGCATCCATAATATTTATTTCGCTTTCTCCATCCGTGTTATTTCAGTAAATCTAGCAGGGGTAGAAAAGTGACAAATGAGTGCAGATTACAAGGTAGCACATGTTCAGGACAAGGTCATTAGATGCCATCAGAAACGGTCTAATGACACATGCATTTGGGAGATAACACAGCTCAGTGGGTTATCTATGAATCGTTCCCACTCGAAGTCTCATCTACTGCTCTCACACAACCACTGTGGTCACTCAGCCTAGACGATGGTGCTGAACGGGGCATAGGATGTTAGCTGGAGAAGGCAAGATGACCCAAAAAAACCCACCAAAATTGGCTGAATCTGAAATGGGGAGGGGGGGATCTTTGCACATGCAAAACATAAATAGTCCTAAAAGGGGACATAATTATTTGTTATGAAGATGCATTCAGGGGCATTCATCTGAAAAGAAGGAAAGATGCTCTATGCAAAAAAAAAAGTCACATCAGAATCAGTGACAGATGACAGAAGGCAGAAGAGTGGAGCCGTCAGAACAGGCTTTGGTGTCAGACACTCTGGTTTTAAATTCCAGCCCTCACCACTCACCAGCTGAATGAATAGGGGCAGGAAGTTTAAGCTGTCTGAACCTCCATTTTTTTAAATCTGGAGAATGGTAGTAGCAATATCTATCTCAAAGAATTACTGAAATGATTCAGTCATTCATTCACTCAGTGCATAATTATTGAGCTTCTAGATGTGCCAGGCCCAGTGCCAAATGCTGGAGCGACAAGAGTGAGAGAAACAGCCACAGCCTCCACGTATATAGACTCTAAGTCTTTCTTAGATTCTGGTGGAAGAAGAGAATCAAAAGGGCAATAAGGAAAAATTAACCCAGCTACAGGGATGGAAGGTGATGGGGGTGTTACTTCAGTTAAAGTGACACGTGAGGGCTTCCCTCGTGGCGCAGTGGTTGAGAGTCCGCCTGCCGATGCCGGGGACACGGGTTCGTGCCCCGGTCCGGGAGGATCCCACGTGCCGCGGGGCGGCTGGGCCCGTGAGCCATGGCCGCCGAGCCTGCGCGTCCGGAGCCTGTGCTCCGCAACGGGAGAGGCCACAACAGTGAGAGGCCCGCGTACCGTAAAAGAAAAAAAAAAAAAAAAAAAAAAGTGACACCTGAGCAGACACCTCAATCGAGAGAGAGGGAGTGAGTCATCAGGAGGGGGAAGAAATCAAGTAGAGGGAGCAATAAGGCAAAGACCCTGAGGCAGGAAGAACCTTGCATTCAATGGGATATTTGTAAGAAGATTTTTAGCTCAGGGCTCAAAAAAGCATGTGCTCCAGATGATGGTGATGATGATAGCGATGACGGTGACGATGGTGATGGTGGTGGTGATGGTGATGATCATAACGATAACCCAACAACAGAGAACAAGGGATGTGAGAATAGGCACAGCCCATGTTAACTAAAGGAACAGAGTGACAAAATTAGTATTGAACACAGGAGTACTGATTAGAATCTAGAGTAATATTCAGTTATTAAAAATTGCACCTCTATTTTTACTTCTATCCTTTAATCTGACTTCGTTCTAGAAAAGCTTCTCTCTGAAAATTCTATTTCAGGAGTGTAAAATTTTTTTAATAAAAATATTCTTTATGCGTGATTTGTTTTTTACCCAGCCATCTTCCTGTTGGTTTTTAGTCTGCTAGTGTAGCGTGTATGTGGTATTTTAAAGAGTTACTATGCAGGGTACTTAGAAATTTCGTAGGAGCATTTAAACGGCAGAAAATGTTGCTAGCTTTCATTTCCACATATACTCTCTGACAGAGGGAAAGAGTTTTAATACATGTCTTTCTAGGCTTTTAGCTTTTTCTCAACTGTCTCAGGATGAAATTTTACTTTACTTGTTTAGTTATGGATATTTCTGAAACTTTACAGATTCACTCATATTGTAAGAATTTTTCTGCAACCTGTTTTTTTTGCTTAATATCAGGTTGTCGAGATTTATTTGTATTGCTCTACCAAGTTTTAGATCATTTCATTTTCGCTGCTGCATGGTATTCTATTATTTGATTATATTATAATTTACTTATCCATTCTACTTTGATAAACATTTGGGTGGTTTGGATTTATTCTGTAAACCATTATTAGTATCAGAAAAGCTGTGATGGACAGCATACATGTTTTCTGGTACATGTATACAGAAGATTTCCTAGGGAAGAGATTTAAAAATGAAAACAGCCTAGTCATTGGGTATATATACTCATCTTTACTGGATAATGCTTAACTGTTTTCCTAAATGTTTGTACCAATTAACACTCCCACCAGAAGTAGATAAGCATGAAATGTCATTTTTCTAACTTAGACCAAAATATCCTCTTTGCCACAGGGGATTCCAGACCTCAAATAACTCCAGCGCCAGTTCCATCTATAGCCTCAGTCAATTCAAAACTGGTCTTTGAACAAATCCAGACTTAAAGAAATTTCAGTTCTGTTGAATTTCTGGCTAACGCATCACAATCAACTTTGCAAGCAAACAATATCCCCACAAGAACAATAATAAATAATCACATATTGCTGGTGCCAGGGTGCAAAACGAAGATGTTTCAATTAACACAAACATGCTTACAAAAATATTTTGGGTATCTGAATTAATGTGAACCAAACTAAGCATAATCTAGATATTTTTCCCTAACCCTTTATTAAAGAAAGGTGCCTTTATTTCATGGCATTTTTATAACTGGACTTGCCAGACAAAAAACATGTGTGCCTTAAGGAAAAAAAGTATTGAATTTACTCTCTTCAAAAATATATCAGTTATGAATATACTAAAAGCCATAGAACTGTATACTTTTAAGGGATGAATTTATGGCATGTGAATGATATCTTAATAAAGCTGTTGCTAAACGTATATCAGCTAAGTGAAATAAGCCCGTCACAAAAGGACAAATACTGTATGATTCCACTTATATGAGGTACCTAGAGCAGTCAAATTCATAGAGACAGGAAGTAGAATGGTGGTTGTCAGGGGCTGGGGGAGGAGGGAATAGGGAGTTATTGTTTAAAGGGTACAGAGTTTCCGTTTTACAAAATGGAAAGAGTTCTGGAGATGGATGGTGGTGATGGTTACACAACACTGTGAACATACTTTATGCCAATGAACTTCACATTCTAAAATGGTTAAGATGGTAAATTTTATGTTGTGTGTATTTTACCATATATACATATATATATATATACACACATATCTCAGAAGTGGAGGTGGCTGTGTTTGTTTCAGTATCAGGTCATGTTCAAGCAAAGAGATGAGTTCTTTTTGCATAAAGTCACAGAGACTGTGCACCACAGATTGAGCACTGCATCACTTTTTAAATTTTCATACGCAGTACCAAATTCCAGTGCACAAATGTACAGCAGCATATACTGTGGGTGAGAAGAAGGTTTAAAAAAATCGAGTCTGAAGTTACTGCTCACATTACAACCTTGACACGACAACTTTGCAAAAACAAGGGCTTAAATTTAACAAAATATGCCACGATTCAGAAAATGCTACTACCATATGCCCGAGGGGACTGAGTCACGCCTGCAGTTTAACTCCTGAATTTTTTGACTTGACTTTCTGTATGTTTAAATTCTCATCACACTGCAGCTTCAACCTTTGTTTCTGCCACTGATCACATAATGCATCTCTTATTCTCTGACATAATCTCTACCATGCAATACTTGGTTTTGAACAGCACTGAGGTTCAGAGGACACTTTGAAAAATGTTAAACGATAAAAACTGTCAACGGTGACTGGAAATGGAAAAACAGCCTAGCCTTTTTTGATGCCATCTTTATGCCTAGAACAACCTTCCCACTCCCACTCCCACGTCCATCAAGTGAGCTACATCTCTTCCTTCTTTCAAAGTTCACCTTAATTCACTTCTCTGGGAGTCTATAATGAAGACAGCTGTGATAACAGCAGAAGTGGAGAAGAAAATCCTGTCTACCCCCAGGGGGCAAGGAATGAATGTTAATTTCTGTCCATAAATCTAAAAGAGCGTAAATTGCACAGATTACATTTTTTTTCCTCGAGATGATTTTTTAAATTAAATTTTTATTTTTTTTAATTGAAGTATCGTTGATTTACAATGTTTCAGGTGTATAGCAAAATGATTCAGTTATATATATATATATTCAGTTATATATATATTATATATATAATATACTATATATATTCTTTTTCAGATTCTTTTCCATTATAGGTTATTACAGGATATTCACTATAGTTCCCTGTGCTATACAGTAACTCCTTGTTTATCTCTTTTATACACAGTAGTGTGTATCTGTCAATCCCAAATTCCAAATTTATCCCTTACCCCACTTTCCCCCTTGGTAACCGTAGGTTTGTTTTCTATGTCTGTCAGTCTATCTTGCACAGATTATGTTTTTAATGTATGTCTGTGCAATAACTTGTATCCGTTTTTTCCATCTTTGCTCTAAGAATCTTCCATGGTCCCTGATGCAGGGATGACCAGCCACTCTCAAGGGGCTTGAGGAGTTACCATAGCCTACCTGTCAATTACAAGGCACTGAGTCACACAAACTGTGTGTGTGACTCACCGTGTTCCTGCTCAGAAGCCCACAATCTTTCTGGGGAGGCAAGGCACGTATCCCGTGCAGAAAGCTAGTAATAGTAGGCGATTTTTCAATTTACACACATTTATTCAGCAAATAGTTACTGAAGACCTACTAAATGCCACGCATTCCACCCAGACATTCAGGACAAAAATATGACTAAGACGTGGGCCCAGGAGAGAGACAGATGGGGTTCAGTGTAGAACCGTTTTATCATGGAGCCTTCAGAACACTACTAGGTGTAAAAATAGCAGATTTTCCCTCTCCAAAAAAAAAAAAAAAAAAAAAAAAAGCACTGAACACACAGAAGTAATCCAGTTACTGAGTGAGCATTCTGGCCACGAAAACATATTTGGAATGAACACAGTGATACCTTCTGATTCTTTCCTCCTTAGAACCAGCGTCCCAGACACACGAATTCTCCAATACCCACTGAAAGGCAAATGACCAGCCGACCCTAATGCAAACTTGCCCCCATGGAATATTTGAAAGGAATCTGCCTTCCCTGACAGACCCTAGCCTCAAAAAAGGCAGGGAGAAAGTCTTGTGTGCACAATGCCTGTTGCAGAGTGAGTAATTAAAAACATTTATGACATTAGCATTTTAAATTCGCTGGCTGCATATTATGGTAAAATCGACCTCTGAAAAGCCTGTTGAAATGGTCATTTAAAGACTGGGTGATGAATATAATCCATAATCAATCAATTATGAATTCAAGGAATGAATCAAGTCCATTTACAGATACTGTTATGGGCTGAACTGTGTTGTGCAACCCCCCTGCCCCCCAACCTTCCCGCCCCTCCCCGCCAGTTTGCTAGGTTGAAGTCCTAACTCCCAGTTCCTCAGAATGGGACTGTATTTGGAGAGAGGGCCTTTAAAGAGATAATTAAGGTAAAATAAGGTCACATGGGTGGGGTCCTAGTCCAATATAATTGGTGTCATTAGAGGAGATCAGAACACACAGACAGGGAGGGAAAACCATGGGAAGACACAGGGAGAAGATGGCCGTCTACAAGACAAGGAGAGAGGCCTCAGGAAAAAGAACGCTGCTGAAACCTTGATCTCAAACTTCCAGCCTCTAGAACTGTAAGAAAATAAATGTCTGTTGTTTAAGCCACCCAGTCTGTGGTACTTTGTTATGGCAGCCCTGGCAGACGATTAGAGATGCCGAGTACCTGCTAGGGACAGAGCTATTGCCCTGTAAACAGTCATTTTGGAAAGACAATGTGAAGTAGCAGAAAGAGAGTGCTAGGACAGGAACCAGGAGCCCATCTACACATTTCTGGTTCCAGTCTGAACTCTTGGTCAAGCCATTTTCCTTCTTCAGGTCTGTTTCCTCCTTTTAAGGTAGCAGTTGAGATCACACAAGCTCTAAGTTTCAGGTGACCTAGAACTGTATGAAGCCATGTGATGAACTCAAGGCAGCCTTCTAGGATATGACAGAAACCACAGGGAGGTGTGTCTGCTTTTCCTACACGACATTCAGCCAGTACAGGAGGCTCTTCGATCACTTTCCATCTGCTTCTTGAACCACTGCATTAACATCACCCAACATCCAAGTACAAGATGCTCTCCCAGCAAATCTCCTATCACAAAAGGGACAGACACTGCCACTCAGCTCCACTGGACCACCCAGCATGTGGGGAAGATCAACTCGTGGAAGCAAGCTGAAGAGAGGTGAAGGAGAAACAAGAAAAGGCTGATGAATGGCTCCACACATAGGGTGATTTTAGCATATTCTAACCAGAAAAGGACTGATCATTCTGAGCAAAGATGTTAATGAGCCCTGCAAACAGAAATTACCACAACAAAACGATAGACATCTTAAATGATTTTTCTCCTCCAGCAATACTGGCACTAATGATCACAAAATCTTCAACAGCAGTACAAGTAAAGATAAAGACGCAATCACACAACCTTGGTGCAGCCTCAGTACAGGCACACACTGGACTGTCTGTTCAGCATCTGTTTTTCTGGAAATTGCCTAAACACACAGGTGGGAGCAGGCCTGTTCATACTATATGATTCAAACCCCAGATACACCGTGGGTTGTTGATTCTGGGTTTTGGTTTCTTTGTTTTGTTTTGTCTTCCAGTACCTAAGGCCCAGCTGCCCCACCCTTTGCTAAAGTCCATGAGACACCCTCATGTTCTTATCAGAATCCCTGTTTCTCTGAAGCTGCCTCTGATGAGGCAATAAAAAGAGTACTAATTAGTAAAGCCATATTTCAAAAACAGACAAGTAGGAAGGTTTTCTTTAAAATAAAAACCCAGTGTTTAAAAAATGTTTAACAATGTTGCCTGCTTAGAGCCTCTATAACCTCTAGCGGAAAAAGCGATTTTTAAAAATATCCTGACCATTTATTAGATATTATCAAGGTGAGGATGAGAATGTTTCCTGGGAGAGTGCCTTCTATGTTCCTGTCCGATAAGCCATGTCCATACTGACAGAATCACGGACCTAGACTGGGTCTTAGAACTCCTCTTACTGGGGCAACTTCCTTCCAACTATGGGCAAACACCAGGTCTCGCTCACTCATTCATTCCTTCAGTAAGCATTTGGGCCCCTCTGTATTTTGTGACTCTCCTGCTCGGGGTCAGAGGCAAACAGGAGAAAACCACATATGCCCCAAGAGTTCTTCCCAAAGGAGGACACAAGCCATTCTGTCGTTAAGCGGAAGTTGTGAGGCCAATTTAAAGAATCAGTCTTATCACTTAACAATATATCTCACATACAGATAAAGAAATCCAAGGGCCTAAGTGAGTACAGGACAGTGTGGGCCAAATGTACACACAAACATATGCTGAAGTACTGTATAGGTTGACTCAGAGGGGATTTGTTAGAGAAAAGCTGATAGAAGCAATCACTTCAATGCATAAAGGTATAGAGAGCCTAGATCTCCAAGTACCATGCTGGGCAGAGCACTATATGCTCATCTGTAAATCTGCACCAGAGAAAACAAGCAATGATCATACCTCCCAAGTTCTGACATTAAAATAATGCATTATTAAAAATGAGCTTCTTACGTAGAAAACTAACATTCCAAGAGTTTAGGAAATCAGAAACACTAGAATAGGAAGTAAGGAGATGATACTCGTCAGAAGATATTAAGAAGACAAGCCAATAAAAGGGATCTGTTCATAGAATGATTCTAAATACGAAACGGGCAGACTGATACTTAGAAGTATGGCTTTTAATAGAAATGACATTAGAGAGGTTTCATTATGTAAATGACAATTAATGGCAATGACTTATATGTCCGCCTGAAATGCCCCAAGCAGTCATCTGCATTTTTGCAGTACAGAAATGTCAAGGATTTCTCTCACTGAATCATGAGGGACCCTTTCATTGGTATACCATAGCTTTTATGATCTCCATGAAAAAGACCACCTGTGCCCTTAGTTGCTCTTAGATAATAATAATATATACTCTTAGATGATAATAATAATTAGGCACATTTACGTGCTGACTACTTTACATGTAGAAGTCCTATGAGGCATGATTATTATCCCAGGTTCACTGTTGAGTGAATGAAGTCGCTTGCCCCGGGTTCTCATGGTTATTAACAAATGGAGGCTGGATTTGAATTCTCGTCTCCCTCATGGACCCCAAGCCCATGCTTCTTTCCACTGCCCTGAACATCAAATGGTCCAAACTCTGGCGGTATCATGACCATAATGCTTCAGAAGGTACACAGTGCCTGTGTAGGCAGAGATGGGTCTGGGAAGATGGGTACATCTGGCAACCCCTGTGTGTAAATATTACTATCTGTTCCCACGCAGTGGCACCTACATTTGCCACCTGAGACCCCCGGATATCGGTGCCACACTCTGGCCAGCTCTTGAAATGCAAATGCAAAGTATTCAAATCACACCGGTGTCACAAGTTGAAATCCCAAATCAGTCCAAAGCTAAATCATCTGTCCTCCATCTACCCTGGAGGTCTCACTGGACATTCCATCAATCTCTGAAGTCAACTGGATTCCCTCCTCACCACTCCTCAGTCAGATTCTTGGTTTCATGATCCACATTTCTACAGGACTCTCCCTTCCTTAGTTCTCAATTATTAAAATCAGTGCTCTGAAATCCCAAGGTGATTGATTGTAAAACTCCCATCTCAGCCACACACCTTCATTAGAATGGTCAATCAATAACAGTTTTGTTTCAGCTACCTTTACTCATTTCCCCTATACATCCTTTGAGGGATTCTCCATCAAATAACTAAAACTTGACATCAGGAGGAAAGAAGAAGAGATGAAAACCTCTAATGCTTGAAAATAGAGTGTGAGTTTAACGTCAGAGCTGGTTTCGAATCCTTCTTCTATATCTCACACAGTAGCTATTAATCTTTCTACTTAACCTTTGTGTTGTATCATCTGTAAAACAAAGGCAGTAACGCTCATCTCCTGGGGTGGTTTTGAGGTTTAAATAGGAGGTTATAGGTAATGCTCCTAGTGGGGTGCCCAGGAAAGGGTAAAGTTCCTTCCTTTTCTGCTTTCTTTGGTCGCCCAAGAGTGTACTTCCCCTAATCACTGTTCTTTCCTCACTGCCTCCTCACATAAGCCCCAGCCCCTGGCCTGTGTCCCACAGGCTGGAGGCATCCCTCCTGGGGCAGTGGGGGAGGGACTGAGTCGGTCCTGTCACCCCATAAGGGTGGCCTGCAAAATTTGCTCCTCTGTGAATGCTGCTACAGGCACACAGAGAGCTGTTAACAGGATGCACGTGGCAACATGCCTGATAAATTAAGGCAGGAGGTAAATGCTAGGTTACACTATTATTTCCATGAGATTGGTGGGCAGGAGGAAAACACTGAGTCTTTGCTCTCCTGAATTTCTTCTGAACTGAATTCCTACCAGCAAGACTTTTGTCAATGACCCAGAACCACTTAAGCTTCCAGGGAACCAAGCAACAAAGCAGACCAAGACTAGATAATGAAGCCCGGGGCTGGGGGGCTGGGGGGCTGGGGAGGCAGTAAGAGTCCCGCACTCAGAGGTGTGCATTGCTGTGCTGCATTCACAGCGCTCAAAGGCGGGGCACAAACACCAACCTCTACAGAAACCAGAAGATGTGAAATTGCTAGGCAATCTGAAGGTTAAAGGAAAAGCATATTTTTTTTAAAGTGGAAAATAGATGAGAACTGTCAGTACATTAAGTACTCATTTTTAGAATCTTTTATTGATAGACGGTCATTTTGTTATAAATAAACATTAAAAAGAGGCATGGATAGCTAACTTGGCCGCTTCGTAAGATTTTCTTGTTTGATAGATTTACAGAGTTAAGGCACTGCCATAAATCTTTTCCAAACAAGGAAGATTATAAACAAAGTAATTAGTTAATTAATCAATTAGACAAACCAGCCATTGACAAGCCTGGGGAAATCCCTCCCAATGCTTTTTTTTTTTTTTTTTTTCTCTTTTTCCAGTTTTGGAGGGAAAAACCTTGGAAACAAACATGACCTACTACACCTACAATTCCTCATTTTAATTTTTTTCCCCAAGCACCCGCAAATCCAGGTCACCCAAGTTTAAATCCCTGACCCAAAGCCTACCATCCGGAGCCCTCAAGGGGCTGCCACTGTGTTCTGTGTTTGCCAACAGATGCTGTGACACACCCCTCCCCGAGAGGCACCTGCCTCACTAGAGTGTGTAACGTGGCTGCCAGGGTGAGACGGACATGTCGGAAAAGGCAAATATCCCACGCTGTCTGGGGGGTTGGAGCAAGTACCCTGAGCAGCTTCAAGCGGTTAGACCTAAGACTCGGAGCTAATTAATGGAAACTGAAGCAAAGATGGTGACAGCTCAAAGCCAGGGTGTGAAGCTCACGTCATCTGGTAGAGAGAACCCCAGGAGAAATCTCCTAAGGGTAGGACATTAATGCTTGCACTTCGCTTTGCAGACTAACACATTTCGTTTAGAAACATGTCTTTACTCTCTGGAGAGACTTTATAAGGTGTTGACCTGCTACTAATTCCGGCAGTACCTACACCACAGCTCACAAAATAACTCTTCACTCGTTGGATTCTGATCACCCAGCTGCCATCATAGGGAAGGCTGTACTTCACTCCAACTAAAGAAACCTATTTGTTGTCCAGCTTCTGTATGTCCAATCCTCACAAGCAATCATCTCCAGCTTGAAATGCCCCTTTGTCCTCCACTTCACACCATCATGACTCTTTCTTCCTATAAAACACAGTTTAAACCACCTTCTCCCTTAATCCCATCCAAGCGAACCCTGTGTAGTTCTGGCATCCACGCAAACAATAGACTTAGCTCTTATTTCCCACTGACATAGATGTCTCTATAGTGAAAATGTTAATCCAACTCATGACTAATGTGTAACTTTGGGCAAGTTACTTCTCCTTTCTGGGCCTCAGTTTCCTCATCTGTAGAAGGCAGATAACAAGAATCCCTACGCTGTGAGAATTAAACATGTATTTATTCATTTATTTTTTGCGGTACGCGGGCCTCTCACTGCTGTGGCCTCTCCCGTTGCGGAGCACAGGCTCCGGACGCGCAGGCTCAGCGGCCATGGCTCACGGGCCCAGCCGCTCCGCGGCACGTGGGATCTTCCCGGACCGGGGCACA
This sequence comes from Monodon monoceros, assembly GCF_005190385.1. Classification (NCBI taxonomy): domain Eukaryota; kingdom Metazoa; phylum Chordata; class Mammalia; order Artiodactyla; family Monodontidae; genus Monodon; species Monodon monoceros. The sequence continues at coordinate 13,734,429 of NW_021703780.1, forward strand.
AACCCGTGTCCCCTGCATCGGCAGGCAGACTCTCAACCACTGCACCACCAGGGAAGCCTTAAACATTTATTTTTAATGTGTGTGTGTGTGTGTGTGTGTGTGTACATGGACACACGCACTTAGGGCATGCAAAGAGCTTAGCACAGTATTCAGTATTCCCGTACGTGGTAAGTACTCAGAAAACGTCTACTGCTTTCAACAGCGTGACTATTATTACTGTTACTCTGTTACTTGTGCTTACAATTGTACTGGTCTCCACCACTTGATTACTAAACTCTTGAGAGAAGGAGCTATTCTTACACAGGGCCCTGAAACTAAGGATGTGACAGAAGTTCAGTAAGTGTTAACTGAACAACTAAGTAGCAACTTGGCAAGGACTCAGGTATTTCAGACTCAATCTACACTGCTGATTACAAAAGCTCAATCATATGTGTGAGTTCAGGCAAAAGCAAATATAATTGTATCTGATTCTTTAAGCAGGAAAGTAGTAAGATAAATAAATACTTCTGAACCTGCAGAGAAATGAATTGTAAGAGGGCTTCAAAACAAGAAAGAAAATCTACTGTGGCCTATGAACATCTCCAGAAGCATCCTGAAGATATGACCGAAGAAAAGGTGAGAAGATAGCAAGGAAGCCAGCCCAGCACTGAGCACTAAGACAAACCTAAGCCTTCTGTGCTGGGGGAAGGGCAAGGAGCTCAGGCCATGCAAGGGAAATACGGTTCCTTGAAAGGTGTTTTCCAGGTGCAAGTTAGTTACCCCAGGTCTCAACTCTAACCTCAGGCAGTGCTCAGTTCACCCAGTAAAAGCCACCTGCCCACGGAGAGAGACATCCACCTGAACTTACACCGGGGGTATTTCCCACCTGTGTTCTAGACCACCACTAACTCCTGCCTTCCTTCCACCTGCTCCACTTCTGTTCTTACCATTTTCATTTCCCTTGTAAGTCAGATGTCTCTTAATCTTCAGATACAGAATGTCCCAGGCAAAGGGAACTTCCAAGGATTATCCAGGCTACTACTGCCCTCCTCTTAAAGAGGAGGAAACTGTTCCAGGGAGGTTAGTAATTTTCCAAAGGTCACACAAGTAGTGGCATTGCAGGAACTGAGACCTGGATTGTGTGACCAGTCCCCTCCTCCCAAAGCAATCTAGTTTCCAACTCTGCAGCATCCTGCCTGCTTGCTTCTCCCCCTTCCCAGCCCTTCACTGTGGCTGCTAAGTCATCAAGGTAAGTTTTGTTGTCAAGCAGGCCATTGGAACAGGCCTCCTTGCTTTGGGAGGACAAAATATACTTGGCTCTTTGTACCCTGCGGTCACTCTGCCCTGCATCACACGTAGCGACCTTCTGCCCACACCAACTGTCAGTCACCCTTCAGAGTCTATGACCCCATATCTCCCTGAGATTCTTGACTAGTAAGAAAGTTAAATGGCTAATAAATAATATCACGATTCATTTAAAACCCTTTTTATAGACAGATACTTTATTCTTTTTTTAAAAAATGGGTATATTTTCTTGGAGTCTTTCTCTAAGTGCTAATTCAGCAGCCAATGTCATGCCTTGAATTCCAGGTGCATTAAAAAAATAATCTGAAGTAATCAGCTTTTACACCTAACAACAGACTGGGAACAATAAAAGAACTCTTTGGAAAAGGAAGAAACTAATTTAGCACACTAGAAATGAACAGCTGCTTCTCAAATCATAGTTACCTGAAACAAGGAACTGCTCAGTAGGGAAAAGAATTTACCTTCAAGTAACCATGTCACGCTAGGATAAAATGTTTCACAAAATAGCCATTAAATTAGTTTCTCTTTAGGTGGCGTGGGGAACAAGAAAAAAAGCGATATAGTTCAATTTTACTAAAAACTCCTGAGAAACTCTGATACACTGTACATGCTCCAGGCAAATGGCAAGCCAGGGTGGACAGAGGTTCCCAGGAATATGTGAATCATAATTGTTAGTCATCAGTTTGGGGAAGTTAGGAAACAGTTCCTATCAGTTAAACATATCCTTATTTGCTAAGTGTCCAAGATATAAATTTCCTTGGAAACAACTGGTGAAGGTACGAAAGGCTATGCCCAGCCTCTTAATTTTCCTATTTTGTGGACTGGCAGATTCAGAGGAATTTCATATATTAGTATGAAGGAGAAATGAATATATTTAATTAATATACACATAAGCACATTTACATATATTCCTAATCAGAGGTGGATCTAGTTTGCAGGGTCTGAAGCGTATAAAGTTAGGCAAGGGATGGAGGGGTGAATAGGGGGAGGAGTGGGTCTTTAAAAAAGAGTTCATAAAATTAGATACCAGGCCTTAGAAGGTGCCTGTACAAGTGAGAGGCTTTGAAGCTGAAGTAGCATTAGCTTCGAGACAACCGTGCCTGGTCTGTAAGACACTCGGCATATATGTGACCATCACAAGGGGGGAGACACTTGTAAATGGCCAAGCTCTACATAGTTCATTACAGTCCTCTTCAGCATCAAGTGTATCATAAATACTTCTGCACACATTTTTGCTGAGTTCAGATGGCCACAGCAGAAATGTTTAAACAGTATGTTTTAGGTGAGCTGTTAAAAGAATTCCAGTATGTGGCTTTACTACCGTGGCAGGAAAACCTGTCATCCACAGTAATTGATTATGCAGTGAGGCCTATTCTCTGGAAACCCATCTAAAGGTTCCTGAGAGGGTATCTCAGATCAGTGTCACCATGTAACTAAATTCAGTGGTTACAATGAAATGTGGATGACAGGGGGAGGAACGGTGTCCCTGAAATCAACGAGCTTAGGTTTGGGCTCAGGCACGGCTGGTGAAAGGGCCATTTTACGACACACTCTGCCCTGCGCCAGGAACCCAGTGCAGGGAGAGCCCTCCAGTGCACCTTACTTACGGCCAGAGAAAATGAGAAGAGAGAAAAGTCTCTGAGCGCCTCAACTTGAAATCAATCCACAGAGCCCCTGCACCAGAAGAAAAGATGTACCCTGAAAGAAGATTGGAGAATCACAGGCCTCTGGGATTAGAGGCAAATGTCTACCTTAGGCCAGCAGAAAGTCATTACTGTTTCATTAACTTTCAGGAAGTAGATTAGCCCTTTCCGGGCTTTCTTTCTTAAGGCTCTCCGAGCTCCAGGGTGCCAGTGGAGTACCGCTTAGATCAGCAGCCGCGGCTAGAATAGAAATCTGAAAATAAACCAATCGCTCTGACACGTCAACTCACTACTTTTAATTGTGGCTCATTAAAGATGTAAATAGAAGATGAATTATGTTCATCTCTACTACAATTTCACTGCTGCAGTAAAATGACACTGCTTCTGCTTCTATGCAAAAAGGAATACTTCTGCTTTGCGTAATATCACCGCAAGTGGAGGGCTACGATTCACCAATTTTTCCAAGATCAGCCGTCACGTGTTTCTGCCTGTTGTTGGACAGAGGCAGGTAGACAGAATGAGCAGTTTAAAAATCGCCCAAAAGAAGAAGAAAAGGCAAGTCGGTCAAAAGATGGAATCTAAAACATTCTGAACTCTTGTTAGTAGGCATTACAGAAATGCAAGCCTGCTTGCAGAAATTCTGCAAAGGATTCAGGCCCAAGAGGGGCTAAAACCAAAGCGAGGAAGAATCTGTGCCAAAGAGGGAATGTGAAACTCACAGGAGTTTGATTTTTGTCTTAGATATGTTATTTTCTTCAGTTACTCATGAGAAAACCATTTTTTCCATATTTTCTATTTACCCATATTCTTATAGGATCTAGTTTCTGAAATTAGAATTATATCTTATTGATGATTATTGATACAATACAGTATTGAAAATACACACAAAAAGAATATGTGGAACACTGTGCTAAAAATCAAATTAAGGGTCAGACACAAAGGGACAAATATTGTATGATTTCTAGGTATAAGTGGTACCCAAAGTAGGCAAACTCACAGAGGCAGAAAGTAGAGTAGAGGTTACTAGGACCTGGGGAAAGGGAGGAACAGGGAGTTAGTGGTTCACAGGTACAGAGTTTCTGTTTGGGAAGATGAGAAAGCTCTGGAAATGGACAGTGGTGATAGTTGCATAATACTGTGAATGTACTTAATACCACTGACTCGTACACTTAAAATTGTTTAGGGCTTCCCTGGTGGCGCAGCGGTTGAGAATCCGCCTGCCGACGCAGGGGACGCGGGTTCGTGCCCCGGTCCAGGAAGGTCCCACATGCTGTGGAGCGGCTGGGCCCGTGAGCCATGGCCGCTGAGCCTGCGCATCCGGAGCCTGTGCTCCGCAACGGGAGAGGCCACAACAGTGAGAGGCCCGCATACCGCAAAAAAAAAAAATTGTTTTAAAGTGGCCAATTTTACGCTATATAAACTTACTGCAATTAAATATATACATATATATATATTTAAAAATAAAATTCAGGACACGTGCTGGATTGATGGCTGGGTCCCCAAGACAGAGTAGTGCCGGTTCATTGACTCTCCCAAGTGGATGAGAGTAGTACAGGCGAGGAAAAGGGTGAGACCAGTGTGGATGCTCACCAGGAAATAAATGTCCACTCCTGCAAAGGGGGTACAGCGGCAGCTGACCTTACACCTCCGAACGTCGGCACCAGCATGGGTGCCAAATATTCAGAAGTCCTGATTTAAATGCGTTAAGCGGATGATCTGATATGTTGCAGGATCTTACTCAATTTCATAGAGCAGATAACCGCTCCAAAATTTGTCAAGTTAATAAATACAGATTTAGGTTGAATTTGCATAATATGTGCTTGTAGGTTCACTGGCCATTACCTTTGATAGTCGGAATTGAACTTTCCCTTTCACTAAATGTCACTCCAAATTCCAGGCAGCATTTGGAAGCAAACGCTGCTCTGGGCCAGTTGCTAAGTGTTTTTAGTATCATAAATTTGGTTTCAATCAAGTAGAAGAAGCAAAGCATTTAAGGCTCTTGCAGTGTGCTCACTCCTAAACTCTATTTCACTGTGAAGGACAAGTTCACTGTACACACCAGCCCAACAGAGGACACCAGGCTCTTGCACAAGTGGCTAAACTGACGGGCTCCTAGAAATGACCACCTGCCAGCAGGGTCATTTAGAAGGATGCTGGTCCTGAGGACAGTTGAAAATAATTTATTTCCCATCAACTCCAACAAAGTAGATTAGGTCCTTGCAGGGCTTTAGTTTCTCTGAAAGCAGCAGAGTGCTAACAAAGTGCCCTTTAAACCAGCAGAAGAGACAACCCTAGTGGAGACTGGAAATCAGAAGTGGCTCGACAGAGGGAGGGCGTGATGGCAGACTACAGGCAAGGGGTGGGGGAGAGTCCAGGGTTTGAATCCTAGCTTTATTCCTATAAGCTGTGTGATACTCTTCAGCACCAATAACCTCACGCATTATAATGACATACAACTTGAATGGAAAAGTCATACTCATTGTCTTTAAATTTTCTGGTGAGGATCAGATGAGATGAAATAGGTACAGACACAAAGAAATCGATTTATTCAGTATTCTTAAATTCGTTTTCTCTTTAAAAGGTAAAATGTACAAAATGTGTCCCCTAAGTTTTGTCGAGAAAGCTTTTAAAAGAGACTCCACCAGGGCTTCCCTGGTGGCGCAGTGGTTGAGAGTCCGCCTGCCGATGCAGGGGACACGGGTTCGTGCCCCGGTCCGGGAGGATCCCACATGCCGCGGAGCGGCTGGGCCCGTGAGCCATAGCCACTGAGCCTGCGTGTCCGGAGCCTGTGCTCCACACGGGAGAGACCACAACAGTAAGAGGCCCGCGTACCGCAAAAAAATAAAAAATAAAAATAAATAAAAATTAAAAGAGACTCCACCAGTATTTACGGACTATCCACCAGGTTGAAGGTCTAGTGCTACTGCTCGTGGGGAACACGGGGATGTGTACGATGTGTCTTTAATTTCGGGGAACTTAAGAGTCAAACAGCAGATAAGTAAATCACTGCTAAGTCTGATCACGACCTTTTTCTGTTCCAAAACCTTCAATGGCTCTCCACCACTTAAGAAAAAATTCCAAACCTTAATATGAGATTAATTCAATTGTTCATCTGTAAAATGGGGATAACTATGTTGCAGTGAATTGCAATCAGAGCTAATTTATGTAAAGCACCAATCTCAGAAGCTGGTGTGAGATGGCTGTTCAATCAGTAATTCACATTAATTATTCTTATCCTCATCATTATTAAATCAATGTCTTTCCTCCCAAGCTCTCATTATTCCACCTCACACACCTTACACTGGACCAAACCAGTCCCCAGGGTTCCTCCGGCACACACAGCCCCTCCCTTCTCACCTCTGTCACTCTCCGTCCTGTCTGGAACGCCCCGCTCCCGCCTCTGCCATTTGGGACCCTAGCCTCGCTTCCAGGTCTAGCCCAAAACCCCTCCACCAGGTCCTCCCCACCTCCAAGGAGACCAAGTCTCTCACTCCTCTGTGTTCCCACGGCATTTCCTCACCTTCCCTAACTGGGCTCACCCCCAGTTTCCCCTTCCCTAATTGAGCGTAAACTCATAAACTCTGTTTGAAGGAAGGTGAAGGCTGGAAACATTTTATTACAAACTGAGGAACCGTGTAAGTGAATACCATGAAAGAGGAACCGTGTAAGTGAATACCATGAAAGTGACATGATCATAACAGCTAACATTTTGTTACGGCTCTATGTGCATTAACTCATTTTGTTCTCACAACTCTGAAAGATGCTGCTTTATTTTCCCTATTCCATGGACGGATAAACCAAGACCCAAAGAGGTTAAGTTACTTGCTGAACATTACACAGCTAGTAAGGGGCAGATGTGTATTCAAACCCAGGAAGTTTGCCTCTAGAACCTACGCTCTTACATTGCATGACGTTGTTTCCCAACAGCCTTGTAACAATTTACCATGTAATTTTTAAAAATCTATGGGACTTCCCTGGCGGTCCAGTGGTTAAGACTCTGTGATTCAAATGCAGGGGGCGTGGGTTCGACCCCTGGTCAGGGACTAGGATCCCACAAGCTGCACAGTAAGGCCAGAAAAAGAAAGAAAAAACAGTCTATGCATACACTGTTAACTAATTTATGGAGTGTAAAATAAATATGAATTTGTGGGTAATACAGTTAAATGCTGTAAAAAAAAAACAAATTTATGATGACCGTAATCAGTTCTTTCGGGGCTGGATTTTAAAACTTCAGATCCATCAAGATATCCTGTTCTGTAGATCCTTAAAGTCTCAGGAAGAGACTTCCTAACTGAGGCCACTATAGCTTACAGACACATCTGCCTGTGCTCACCAATGCTAAACAACCTCAGCAAACTACAGCCACAGTATCACCCCATGGACCCATAGACATGGTCTGCAGAGGGCAGTTCAACAGAAGCACCTACTACCCTGGGTAGCACCTGAAGCTGTAATGAAAACTGCAGTGGTCTACTGACTGCTGGAGTTTTTGTCACCAGGTGTTTAGGATGCTTTCGAGTACTGGCTCTCACAAAAGGGCAATTCGACAGTCGGTACCTCCTGGTAAATGAACTGCAGCAGTCACGGGGCATCGCTGCAGCCCCGTGGACGGTGCACCAGAGAATAACTAACAGTGAATGGCGAGTCTGCATGCATTCACGCAAGCCCTGGTCTATTACTGGACGCATCTTCTAGACAGCCGAAGGGCTGGGCTTTTACATGAATGCAATGCTCAGGACAGGAAAAGAAGAAAATTTGGCAAAGGTTCTTCACTGTGGCAAACAGACAAAGATCAACTAACATGAAAGGCTGAGAAGTGATGTGGTATATAACACATCTCGTCAGTGCTCAATGTTGTTGACTGACCAATTTCTTAATCTGGTCATCTAATGATGGCTCAACTTTTGGCATAATTTTATAGGCAAGAAAACTGAAAATTGGGTAAGAATATCATGCAAAAAACCTGCCAAACCTCAACCCTGCTGAATAATTCATTAGTTCTAATCATTTGTCTATAGATCCTCTTGCATTTTTATGCAATTATATCACCTATCACCTAACATTAATAGGAAAAATTATACACAATGTTATAAAATAATATACAAGTATTAAACAATCTTACCCTGACGACAAAATATTCTTTAAAAAGATGCATAACACGCCTCATACATTCATCCCCATCAAATCCCATTCTGAATTCCTTGCAAACAAGTGCGATGATGATTTTTAGTGGCATTTTTAACATGTGATACTAAAAAACCATCCTACTCCACCCTTTGAAAAGGAACTTTCAGGGATGCCAAATTAATTTAAGATGACTTTTCATTTTATTTAAGCCAAGATATTTTTTTCTCCTTTGATTTTTTAACCAAATAGAATTCTTAGAAATGAAAAAATAGTAACAAGTGTATTTCTAGAGTAGAATAGACTTTCGGAATTGAAAATGTTACATCAATCCTTTCCTGTTATCCAGTCTTGGCTTTTTAAAGTCCCTTAGGAAAAAAATACCACATATTCATATTATGTTGCCAGCACTGGATGTGTTATTTCTTTGGATTTCTGATTTGGCCGATATGATTTTTCATGACATAAAACAGTTAAAAAAGGCAATTTCTAGTAACTTCACAAATACGGCTACTGAGAAGCTGACGTGATCCTCCCTGACGTTAGAATTTTCAAACACCAAAGATCTACCCTAGCAGTTTAGCGAAAATGGTCTGATGCTGAATTCAATGACTTTTGTAAAAATTATTTAACCAAAAACATGTACTTTGTATAATTTTTACAACAAGTTAATTAGCACCGAGCTTATCTGAAAAATGTTACATCTCACCTGAAGGATTACTTGTATGCCTATAAATGAAGTCTTTCCTTTCTGCTCACCTTCCATAAATATGTATTAAGCTATATTATATGCAGGAACGGGCTTAAGACTTGGAATACAAGGTTTAAAATAAACCGATCTCCACCCTCACGAGCCATCCACAGAGACAGTACAGAAACAAAGACTTCTAGTACATGTAGAGGAAGAGGGGACATTTCCATTAGGCCTCAATGAATGAGGAGTCCGCTGGGCAGAGAAACAGAATTTCATGCAGAAGAATCAACATGAAGAAAGGCATGATTATTAAAATACACAGTATGTTCGGAACCGAAGGAAGCGTTGTGTGGAGAGATGGGAGGGATGACAGATGAGATTTAAAGGCTAAGCTGATCATGAGTTCCTAGGAGGTCACGAATGTCATGCAACGAAATTCACATTTCATCTTAAAGGGAAGGAAAAGCTAACAAAATCCTTTAAATGTTTCCTTTCATTTCATCATATTCATTCATTACTCCGGAAAACACCAAGAGTATTATTTTTTAAACAAGAAGTACCAATCGCCCTCTTATTGTCAACATCTCCATTTTTGCTTTATTTACTACTAGTCTTTGTTGACAGGCACCATTTTCACCATTATTTTGTAATCAGTGTGTCTAGACAATTTTGAATTATGAACTTTAGTGTATTAGAAACACTCTTCCGTACTTCCGCATACTGTCAGGTTTTTTCAGGAATAATTCAGTCAGATCCTTCCTTTAAGAAAGTAATTCTGAAAATAGTAGGACGAACGGAACACAGAAAGATTTAAGACAAGAATACACTTTTGGAAGTGGCTGCAGTGGTCCAGGCAAATGATGCTACAGCCTGAAAGAGAACAAGGGCGAGGAGACAGGGAGAAGGGGTCGACTGTAACAGATTTAAGAGGCAAAACCGCAGTACATGGTCAAGGGATGAAGTACAGGAAGAGGAGGAGGTGACCAGCATCGATGATGAGCTGGTTGGCGATCCTGTTTCTCTAAACAAAGAATCCATAAAGGGAGACAGGAGAGTGAGTGACAAGTACAGGTTTAGACTCAAGTTGCCGACACCTTTGTAATATTCCAATTGGAGCTGTCGGGGAGGAAGTTGGAAACCAATGACCTTAAACTCCGAGGAGGAGGGGAGAGCAATGTTAGTCATTCGAGCAGAGCTGGTAATGATGCCACGAGGTGATGATGCCTTCCGGCAGAGCGCGTGCAGGAACGAACGCGGGCAAGTTTCCGTTTTCACTCCAACAGTGTGTAAATGTGGCCGTTTAGTTCTAATTTCTTTTGAGGCAGTGCAAACACCTCCCTTCGAAGCTCTCAAATTCTCACCAAGGAAGGGGTACCTTCCAAGTCAATCGACATCAGCTTTGATGATGCCTATTAGAAGACAATTCACTGCATTTCCTGAACCGGTGTGGTTTCTCTCACAGTTATACCAAACCACACAGCTGCTCTGAAGGACTGACGTGATTATTAGCCCGTGATGGTATCAGGAGAAGAGTGAATTATAACACATCTCACAGAAGGCGTGCTTGGTACTGCTTTACGGAACAGCAGCTCAGGGACGTGAAGGGTAACTAACTCCTCTGAGCTAGAAAGCATTTAAAGAGCTTTCCGGCGATGGCATTCAAGGAGGGTACTAGGCTGGCTCTTTTCTTCTATCTGCCTTCCAGAAGCAGGGCCCATGATTCAGGTGGCCGTTTGGTAACCCCGCAATTCTCAAGGCTGCCTCACAGTAAACAACACAAGTGACATAGTTTCTAACTAGACAAATGCTCTTTTAAAAACAGTTTTTCTCTTTTCCAACCACGGATGGCCGCTTAAAAGGAAATAAAGACCTCCCAAACAGCAATGCCAGCATCTGGTATTTTGCAAAAATCACGTGCTTTCTCATGCCTTTAATTTTCTCCCTAGTTATCCCTTCACCTGAAAGCCTTTAACAACCGCTCGAAGACACTTACATCAACAACTTATATCTGGAAGAAGCCAAGCAGATGAAAATCTAGTCAGCTGTCCATGAAGCACATATTAAAATGCCTCTTTTGCCCTTAATGTTGCTTTGGAAACCCATGTTTTTTTCTTCTTCCCTTCGCTGAGAATCTGAGAAAAAGCCCAATCCCAATCCACTCTGGTATACCTTTCTGCTAACCACGCCTCCCGCAGTCGAGATTAGACAAGAGACCGAGAGGAAGATGCTTCCCCGTCACTGTGCTTGAATGTACCTGGGAACACACACTTTATTCAGCTTTGGTACAACTTTGCTAAGAAAAGCTGTGACAAAGCAAGAGTCAAAGAAAGCTGCAAAAAAAGGGTTTAATGCATTTGGCAGTGGTTATCCTAGCAGCTAATAAATTTCCTGATTCCCCTACTTGTTCCCTCGTAGGCTGGCTTTGAGTTCTTCTGTTTGGTTTCCGACTCGAACTGTCAGGCATTCTACCAGTTCTGGATCCTCCAGCAAGGCCCCTCAGGAGGTGCACCAGGAGCAGACACCACCCTGTACATCTCTTCTGGGCCATCGAAGCCCAGGCAAGCCCTTGCTCAAGCAAGTGGAGGAGGGAAGGAGGCAGCCAAGTGTCACCATGGCTACCTGTGAACATTAGATTCAAATCCTGAATCTGCTGCCGCCACTGTGGGTGCTGTGACGTGTGTCCACTGCAGCTTAACTTTATCCCTTCCGGCGATGGGACCGCTCTCCTGCCACCCAAACTGACAACCTGCTAGCCCTAACAGCTGAAAGAAACACCACTCAAAACGAACTGCCAAGGGCAGAAGGTGTGGCTTTGGGAGCCCAGGATAGAGCATCTAGGTTACCACAGCACTGCGTTCATCCTCACTGCCTTCGCCCGTCCCGTCAGCTCATCAAGTCCAGCTCCCACAGCTGATATCCCTGCTCTACTACACTTAGGGTTACTGCCATTACCAGGGACAGTCAAGAGTCAATTGGTGACAGAGAAAGAGACATAAAAAGGTTTCCAAAGGAGCCTCTGACCTAGAGGAGCGCTTCACACATTTAGACAAAAAGGGGTTTTTCTCAGGTTTCAGAGAATATGCTGACTTCATATCCGGAAAGGTCAGGAGATTGAAGAGATATTACAACTATCATGGTTTGATGCTGCTTAGATCAACAAGCAAGCATTTCCTGGGCACCTACTATGTGCTCAGATCAGGACCCTCTGCTGTGGGCAACGAGGCAAAGAGGAGGATGAAGAAGCAGCCTGAGACACTTGCTCACAAACCTCAGTGCGCAAGAGCTATCTGTAGTGAGTTTCTTGGGCTCAGCAACCCCAGAAATTCTGACTCATCGAGCCTGGGGTTGCTAAATCTGCAGCTTTAATACGCACGTCCAGGTGATTCTGATGGGGGAGGTGCTGGGGCTTAGACCACCTTTGAGAACCACCAGGCTATGATCTGATTCCTGCCCTCAAGTCTGCAACTCACAAAGCAATGCACAGCCATAGAGTTTGGTTTTGTTTTGTTTTGTTTTGTTTTTGTTTTTTTTAAGATGCAGGCTCTAATTGTTATAGGAGCTCATAAGGAGAGGCCAGTCAGTAAGTCCTGAGCATTCAGGGCAGACTTTGTGAACATGAGCCGGGCTTGGTGGTCAGGCAGGACTTGGATAGAAAGAGACAGCCCCCTGCAGTCGTCTTAACTCAAACTCCCAATTCAGCAGGACAAGGCAAGAAGACAGGTGGAGACAGGAACTACAACGCTGTCACCAAACAGGTAGAGAGGCTTCCTATGTTGACTGCAGGGAAGAGACTGTCACCAGGAGAATCATAAAACTGGCATCTCCAGATAACACTGTTTGCGTTTTCATTCTGCCGCATTCATGTGGTTTCCTGCACTTCGTAATTTAACATTTGTAAGAGAAAAAAAATGCTGTTATGAAACCCAAATAATGCACTGCTCTGAGGCAGACAGCCAGCTGCTAACAAGAGTGACATCTGAGCATCATTTAAAGTGTCATTTGCAGCTCTGCTTCAGAAAAGGGACATTTAGTAAGAAAGGGTTCCGTTCAACATAAAACAAAGTTTGGGGCTCCACAGGGTTAAAGAACTGGCAGATAACCCATAACACAGTGACTGCAAGCACAGAGAAAGAAGAAGTGACATCCCCAACAGAAAAATAGAAGACAATGATTCAAAAGAAACCTATCTCGTTTATTCGAATATTATATTCATAGAACACTGCGCCATGTTTTCTGTAATGCTGCAAGGGAATAAATTATGAACCAGATACTGCAAGACCCGCTTGACCAAAGGGCTGAGTCACAAGATCAGTGCCAGGAGGAAGGAGGACCCCAGGTGCCTCTGCCACCTTTTCTTCACACTGGCTGGTCCAGGGAGCCCCCTGCGAATGATGACTTGCCAAGGGCACACGATAAATTCAGATCAGCAAGAATCAAAGGGTAGTATTATTTAATTAACTTCACTAGAGTGAGCTGTGGAATTTTAAATTTGCAAGCAACCTCGGACATCATCAAGATAGTGGTGTTTTTACAGGTGACTCATTTCAAGAGGGTGGATACATTGTCCAAGGTCACCAAGATATGTGAGCAGAACTGGGCTTCCATCTGAGGTCTCTGTTTCCAAGAAATACATTGAACTAGACCGATGAAACTTCCTTGGAAGTCCACATTATTTTGCTGTAGGGTTTGGAATTTAATATTTATTTATAGTTTGGAGCATTTGCATTCCACCCCCAAGGCTGTCATTCAGGGTACCAAGACCGTCATTCAGGGTACCATGTTTAGTTAAAAGGTTCTCAACGGACCCTGTTGAACAGGATCTGGAAACTCCCAATGCCTCTCACCTTGCTCATCCCAATACTTCACTTATAGGATAACAAACATGCCACTAGATTGAATACTATCTCCTGTATGATTAATCCCCTATGCTCTCCACTGAAATGGAATATATGGAAGATAAAGTTTGTTGTTTGTGTGTTTAGTTGTTTGGGTTTGTTTTTTTTTTTCTTTTTGGTCTTTCCTAACCACAAATGCATTCTGCTCAAATCCTTCTATTCTGCAAATTTCAGAAAGGAACACACTAAGTCAGTGTCATTGCTCTCTTGGCTCAGCAGCCCTGGATCAACATTTCCTCAACATCCTGTTGCTTGGGTTGTAGAGAAATAACCATGAACTTGAATAAGATGGCCTGGGACACCAAATGAACGATGATGGATGAAATTTACAGCTAATGAATGCCAAGTCCTTCGGATGACTTACCCAAGACCATCTGCATTTCAAGACCGTTCGTGCAGGCTGAGGTCTTCTCTTTCTTGTTCATGGTCTGTAGCAGCACTACTTTGGAGGCCTCAAAATAAACTCTTTCATTTTGCTCCAGAATGCTGCAGTGAAACAAAACACAACACCAAGTCAGAATGAAAAATAAATGCCACTTCAAGCAATTCGTTGATATTCAGGGGGAAATCCCTGGCCTTTCTCAGATGTATACTTTATAACCTCAAACAAGCATGTTAATTACCAGAATGAAGCTATCGCACAATTGATCTCCATATGGAGCCCCAAAATACTGGTGATGGGGAGGGAGGGAGGAAGAAGAAAACACAAAGCGCCTGCCCGACAGGTGCTGCATCTTATGACATCTACCACTGGTAATGTGCTTGCAAAATTTCAAGTTTACTAACCGAAATAAGTAAATAAAGAAGGGTTCATTACGTTAAAACAGAGATACTGATGTGCAGTTCTCGAGGGCAGAAAGTGGAGAAAGTTAGGTTTCAAATTAAAATTCATCTAATTCTGCCCATGAAAGACTCAGACTGAATGAGCCAACAGTAATATTTTTAAATGAAGGCTACTTACGATTGAACAGAAAAGGCCAAGTGTGACAGACAGGACATTTTCCATTTTGCACTACAAATAGGTAATTGATGGGTTTTCATTCTGACTCTTGACATATCTTGATAAATACCTTCTCCACCCAAGCTGGAAAGCGGCATTTACTTTACACACTGAATATGAAATGAACGGGTAGAATATGCATGCCTCTTTACCCCCACTCAGAGCAGCTGATAAAGCCCACACATTAGAACTGTGTGTGACAAGGTCGCTCTGAAAAGTTCTCTTCTGCCCTGTGAGCTTCCAAGGCTCACTTGTCACAGGGTGTTGTTCTAGCCTCTTCTGATGCTTAGTCAAATCCACCCCACTGTTTGTTCTTTGACAATGGCCATTTGAGAGCCTGGAAACGGTCTTCAAAAGGCGTTTGCATCCTTTTTGAGCCTTTTCTGAGCTCTTCCGCATCTATTCGGAAAGCCCATTGGAAGGTTGTCACCCTGTTCTCTAACTACGGTGACTGCATCCTACTTGTAACTGTAAACCCTCTATGAATCTCCAAAGGTCCCCAGGCAATTGCCAAAGCTCATCATCAAATGACCCAATTGTAAGAGAGAGGATATACTTCCTGTGCCTCACTAGGTTGCTGTGTGAATAATCAATTCCTTGAAAGCCTTCTGAAGCTATTACTTTATAGAATACACAACGTTTTTTAAAAGGGCTTTTTTGGGGGGGAGTTGTGTATTACTGGTTAAATTCACGTAGGCACTTAGAGATTTTGAGGAGGAGAAAGCCGCTCTTGGTTAACGTTTAAACAAGTGAGTTGGGTGTAAGGCCGTTATATTTTCAGTCTAGCTGGAAGAGCGACTGCCTGAAAATGGCAAAGGCTTTTTTATTTTCTTGATGCTAGCAATACCCACCGAAAGTGAGGTTCTAACGATTTTATTAGTTTTCTGAGCAGTTTTCATGAAATGTTAACTCAGCTCCCACTCAAATGGTGTAACAGTAACATATTGATACAAATCAGCACTGAGCCAGGAAGTTCAAAGCATGACAAACTGTTGTTAGCTTACCGCTTTGGTAAAAACAGAATTTGGAGAGAGAAGGATTTAAGTGAGCCCACTGAGAGTTATTGGCTGGTATCAATCTTCTTTTACTAAAAATAAACTGCTGCAATTCTCTTATTTGTTTCCAGCTTTACGTCCTGGTACTTTAGAACTGGAAATGTCTTTGTCATCTAGTCCAAGATTCTTCTACAAATAAAGCTGCTGGCCCAGAGAGGGTGAGGAACCTCTTAAAATCACAGAGCAAGTTAATCTGTGCCTTGACTAGACTCTGGGTTTAATCACTCATGTCCACCGACTCTTAACGGGCATGATGTCACGGAATGTAATGTTAGGTGTTGGTTTGAAAAGTTTACCAAAAGCACAATACTTTCTCATGGTACTTTTTCTCTCTTTTTCTGTTTTATTCTTGCCCTAAAGAAAGAAATTTCTTTCTGGACTATATTCTGGTCACCAAGTAGAGCCAATTGATCTGGGAGAAGCAGAATGCCTCTATTATTAGCTCAGGGCCCTTTACTGGCTGCCAAAGACAGGTGTCCAGAGGAGTAAGGCTTAGACTATTTGCAGAGGAGAAAAAAAAAAAGACTCATCTAAGTGACAAGATTTTCCATTCTTATCTCTGTAGATGTGAAGAACGTGAAAGTGATTCATTTTGTGATTTATAGCTGACCCTCAATTACACATAGCGCAACAAGCATGAAACAATTTTTGAAACAATTTTTATCAAAAGAAAACCACTGAAAATTCTACACACCTCCTTTTAAGCAAGAACTGCAATATATTTCCCTCCTTCGGCCAACTTTTCAGCAGTGCTGCTAATCACCCACCAAACAAACTGGCTTGAGTTTAATCTCCTTTGCCTGCACATTCTTGTTTGCCAGCTGAAGTTACAAACAGAGATAAGACCAAAAGTCCAGAAAGGAGAAAAGAATGCCAGAGGCCTAGAGCATTCATTGATATGCCGGAACACTGAAAGTTAGCTACGTAAACAAGGATTTCACTCCAGATGATATCCTTACAGGATTTTAAAATTTGATGAGTATTTTTTGATAATTTTCTGAACAGTTATAAGCAGAAGCAGAAGCAAAGTACCCTATATCAATGTAAATCAAAAGCTGTGGTCTAAAAGCCGTGAGATTTTTTTTTTAACCTTAGTTTTGCAGCTAAGTGGATTTTTAAATTTAAGTCACAATCTCCTAAGTAGAATTAGTTCCTTATCTATCAAATAAAGGGACATAAGTATTCTCCATAACGAATTCTCAGTGATAATTCAAGTTGTTTTTATATGCAACTGAGTATACCATATCAAATAAAATCTCTACAATTTTATCTTATATGATTTATTAAAATTCATTTTTATCCTAAAATCCAACAACCAGACACAGATTGCATAGAAAGAGAGTAATGGGTTCATGGTGGAATAACCCCTCAGTGGGGAATTAGTGTTCTAATCCATAAATAGTGCTGGGCAAGTTAGCTTTCCATCTGGAGAGAGTAAGATCCCTCCCCTACACCATTCAGAAAATAAATTCTAGATAAGTTAAACATATTAATATGTGTTTACACAGACATACATTTATACGGCATTTATTATACATATTTATATCATCTTATAAAATAAGATACAAAAAAATAATGTTATAACCACAAAAGGCCTTGTAGGCCATTGTACAGACTCTGGCTTTCTACTTTAAGTAAAATGGGAAGACACTAGAGAAGCCTGAATGAGCAAGGTAATGATCTGCCTTATGTTTTAAGGGATCTTTCTGTCTGTTGTGTGAAGAATACATTATAATGGGACAAGGCTGAAAACAGAGCCCACTTAGGCTACTGCAAAAATTCAGGTGAGACAATACATGGACCAACGTGGTGATACTGGGGGAGGAGGTTATGAGAACTGGTGAGATTCTGGATTTATTTTGAAGGTCAAGTTGACAAATGGTATTAAGAGAAAGAAACGAGTAAAGGATCTTTCCAAATTTTTGACCCAATCATCTCTAAGAATGGAGCTGCCATTCACCAAGATGGAAAAAACTGGGAAAAGCAGGTGTTGGGGAGGCCGATTTTTCCATATTAAGTTTAAGATGTCTATTAGACATCCTAGTGAGGTATCAGGTAGACCCATGGATGGATACATTGGAATTCACCGACATGTGGACAGAAGATACAAGTGAAAGCATGAGTTACTGTTATAGGCAGCCTCCAAGATGGTTCCCTGTGATCCTACCTCTTGATATTCATGCCCTTGTATAATCCTCTCCCCATGAGTATGGACTGGATTGAGTGCTTCTAGCCAACAGAGTGGGGCAGTGGTAATGGAACGTCATTTCCAAGATGAGGCTCCAAAACGACTGTGGCTTCCATCGGGACCTCTTGCATTCTCTCCTGGATTACTCACTCTGGGGGAAGACAACTGCCAGACTGTGAGGCCATCCTGTGCAGGGGCCCACGTGGCCTGCTGCCATCTGTGTAAGTGAACTTGGAAGCAGATCCCAAGTGCACACACCCCGCCCCCATCCTTCAGATGAGACTGTAGCCTGGGCTAACGGCTTAACCGTAACCTCACGAAAGGCCTTGAGCCAGAGACGCCCATCTAAGAGGCGCCCTGATTCTTACTCATGGAAAGGTGAGATCATAAGTATTTGCTGTTTTAAGTCACCAAGTTTTAGGGTAATTTGTTACATAGCAATAGATAACTAAGACAGTTACGATGTGCAAGGCACTGTCTAGAAATTTTAGATGACTTTTTACAGTTGGAGAAACTGAGTCACAGAGAAGTTACATCACACATAGGGGATGGAGGTAAGAAACAAACGCAGATCATCTGACTCCAGAGCTTCAGCTCTTAATGACCGCATGTCAAGACCCGGCTAGAGTAAAACAGATAGCTAATGGGAAGCAGCCGCATAGCACAGGGAGATCAGCTCGGTGCTTTGTGACCACCTAGAGGGGTGGGATAGGGAGGGTGGGAGGAGGGAGACGCAAGAGGGAAGAGATATGGGGACATATGTATATGTATAGCTGATTCACTTTGTTATAAAGCAGAAACTAACACACCACTGTAAAGCAATTATACTCCAATAAAGATGTATAAAAAAATTTTTTTTAAAAGACCCTTCTAGAATAACCTATTCTCCTACTTTGAATGTGCATACCTGAAATCTGACTTTCTACTGCAAAACGTGCTCACACAACATAGTTCATATAATCAACGGCCCATATGCATTTTTACCACATTTCTTAAGTTGCCACATAGCTTTACAATTCTTAAATTTTTGATATCCCAAATACACTACAATCTATACTCAACTGTCAAAGAAGATGGAAAAGCAGCCTCTTGCTGCGTGAAGAGTAACCTCAGTCTGGTTAATCTCAGTCTGGTTAACCTGGCTGATTTAATTATCAAAGAATTTCCAGCACAGTTTGCTAACGCTCTAATATATTCCTATAAACTGAATGTGGTTCTTTTGCACATGTAAAGAGTTCTCCCTCAAACTACTAAGTGGTAGGGAAAAAAACAAGATACTGAATAAGACAGTCACTGTAAATTCTGCTTGAATTTTTTAAATAATAAGGGAACATCAATTTTCAGTTCACAACAGAAAGTCACTAAGGATGCCAACAATATTAAGTTTTGTTTGTTTGTTTGTTTTTTGCGGTACATGGGCCTCTCACTGTTGTGGTCTCTCCCGTTGCGGAGCACAGGCTCCGGACGCGCAGGCTCAGCAGCCATGGCTCACGAGCCCAGCCGCTCCGCGGCACGTGGGATCTTCCCGGACCGGGGCACGAACCCGTGTCCCCTGCATCGGCAGGCGGACTCTCAACCACTGCGCCACCAGGGAAGCCCCAACAATATTAAGTTTTTAAGTAGGAACTGGCAAGACCAGAATATAAAAAAACAAAAGCTCTTGGAACTGTATAAAATACAAAGGCTGTTGTCCCTTTAATTATTATAACAAATTAAGACTTTTCCATTCTTTCTTTGACACAGACACGTGAAATACAGAAAGAGAAAGAAATGATCTCTGCACGTCTGCCTCAATGCAAATTTAGAAAGGCACTGTTGTCGGAAAGGGCTGCTGCTGGTTAATCCATCATTCTTATTTTTTAGGAGGGAAACGCCCATCAAATAGCAGCCAGCAACATGTTCCCCATCCACACTGTGGAATATTTTTCTTTTGTTTTAACTGTTAGGATTGTGCCCCAAACCAATGGAAGCCAAAGAACTGGAAAGGAAGAGTCATAAAAAAAAAAATACAAAACCCACTGCCATTTACAAATCTTTCTGTTACAAAAACCGACTGTGTTTTATAAAGGCATGTGATGCATCACCAAAGGTATCTTTTGCCATTTAAAAATACCAAACAGTAGTTAGTAACAGCTCCACAGCTAGGCCGCTGGGACTTAACGCGCAATTTGCACAATTTGTGTGGGGATGAGATTACTTTGTCTTAGGACACAAGGAACAGATGTGTCCTAATTAACACAGAAAAATGTTTAAAATAGAGTTTTAAAACATATGAGTTTGGAAACAGAAGTTCAAAACAGCTTCAAAGATTATAAGCAAAATAGTACAATACAACAAGGTATGAGTAGTTTTCTTTTTAAAAAGACAGGAAAAGAGAGGCAGTCAGATGAGGTGGTAAATTTCCATGGGCCTTCCTCTAAATGAAGTATGAATTTCAAGGAAAGTACCTGATAAAAATTGCTTTTTATTTTTGAAAAATGGGGAGAGGGTAACATATCATATTTTAGCCAGTGTGGTTTAATGGGCTGATAGATTCCATTATGGAACACTATGTTACCCTAAAAATAAAAAGGAGAAAAAAAGGTTGGAATAAATTTGGGAAACACATTTGAGGGACTCCGGTATATTAATATGTATGGTAAATCTCTAAGAGGGGAGAAAGCATGCATCTTGGCTCAAAATATATTTGAACACAGAATACCTTTTTCCAGAAGAAATAAGCAATCAGTAGACATGCACTGACCAGTATACACCCTGGTGAACAATACACTAGGCCAGTGGTTTTCTAAGTTTTTAGTCCCAAAGTCCCCTTTACACTCCTAAAATGCACTGAGGACCCCCAAAGCCCTTTCAACTACATAGATTACATTTAATGATAGTTATATTAGAAATGAAAACTGAATTTTAAAATATGTATTAATTCATTTAGCTTAAGTAACAATATACCCATTGCATGTTACATAAAATAGCAAAATAACCACATTTTTTTCAAAACAAAAAGTTAATGAGAAGAGTGGCACTGATTTACGTTTCTGCACGTCTCTTTAATGTCTGACTAAACAGAAAACAGTTAAATTCTCAAATGTGCCTCTGAATTCAATTTGCTGTGATATGTTGTTTGGCTGCAGCACACAGGGAGAAAATCTGGGCTTCATTTTCAGCTAATGGTGGAAATTCTTCTTTCATGCTACACCAAAACTCGACAAGGGCTAGTTTCTTAAAGGGTGGTAGCAAAGTGGAATCTGAAACTTATCAATGAACTCTTTGTGCTCTGTTCTATTAAAATTCATTGGTTTGACTTGCATTTTGGATGGATCTTTTCCCATGCATGATTTTGTAACATCAAGCACTGGTCACTGGAAGTGACCACTGACTTAACGCAGATTTTCAACCAATGTTCATTATACAACATCATCACACAACATGCAGTGTCTGAAAAGCCCCACCATACACTTGTGAGAGAACAGAAATGAATACCCAGTACTATTATAAAAATAGTTTTGACCTTGTAGGTGTCCTCCCTCTTGCCCACCCAAAGAGGTCTTGGAGGTTCTCAAAGTGAGAACTGCTGACTAAGGTGACGATCTAAGCTCTGCAGATCCCTCCCAGAAGAAAAGCACAGAACTTCGTTTCCTCCCTGCCCTTGGCTTCTGTGAGCCTAAACAAGGCCTGTTAACCCAGGCTGGCCACGGCCATGACAGAAACCGTGAAGGGATAAGTAGGACAGGATTAGCAGTGAAGAAAAGATTTGGTTACTTGGATTCTCCCAGGTAGGGATCTGTGAAAGGTGTACATTTTAGACTTCTTTGGCAAACACTTTCTTCCAACCTAGGCCTTAATAATCTAGGAAGGATTTGTCTTAACTGAAGACAATGAACTTTTTAAGTACCCTGAAAGGGAATCAGAAAGGCCTGTTTCATGAAATCAGTTAATGAAGTAACTATGTAGTGATGAACCATTATCTCTTTAACAGCTAAAAAGAACTACTATACAACTCTGGTTATCTCTGGGTGTCAATGTACACATGTAATAATAATAATAGCTAATATTTCAGTGTTTAGCTTTCAAATTATCTCTTTAAGCCTTACTACCATCCTAGATGGCTGACACTTTCCTATTTTTAATAAACGAAGAAATGAAGTTGAATGGGGCTAAATAACGTATTCGAAGGGCTGAACAACTAAGTGACAGATTCAGGACTTCAACTTCTATCTGTCTGACACCAAAGGGTCTGTGTCTCTTAAGTCCTCACTGTGCTGCCTCATTTCCAATGAACCATTTACTGAACTTCAGTAATGCAGATTCTTCCTCTGGCAGTTATCCCCCAAATCATGCAGCGCTCTCATCCATTTCCTGTTGCAAAGCGAAGAGGTGTTCAGTGCATCGGCTCAGAGCCCACCCTGATAAACGTACAAAGCAGCAAGATTCTTTTGCCTCCCAAAGCAGAATGATCACCCGTGGAAAGTGAAGTCTCACTCAAAAGCCACATATGCAAGATGATGTCAAGTCCAATCTTTTGATGCTGAAAAGGTCATGAGGATGGAGTACTGGTAATGACATTCTGTAAACAAAACCCAAGATACCCTCAGCTCGTATTCCCTTCTCCATTCCTCTGAAAGCACATTTATTAAACATGGGCAATGAAATGCCTGTCATCTCTAAGGCAGGCGAGTAAGGTAAGGGAGGTAGGATTATCCTTTTCAAATGCTCTCTAAACCGTTAGTTCCCTCGGGTCACTATAGTCTCTGCCCATTATTTCCCTCACATCAATGGCCTTTATTCTGCTAACCCAGAATCATTCAGAACATACTGAATACCTTTCTAGGTTAGTCTTAATCATTTTCCAAGGCCCAGCTCAAGACACCTCTCCTCCCAGAACTGGTCCAGCTCTTCCTTTCCTCAAAGCGCCTGTGGCAGGGACCCCCATCGATATGGATCTCCTGCACACTCTCTGACTGTGGGTGACGTGGCCTCATTTGTGTGAGTCTCATCTTTGACAAATATTTGGAGCTGGTGAGGGTTCTCGAGACCTTCTGGAGAATCTCCTACAACACTTCCCACATCTCTGAACACAAAATATTATGTTTGCTCCTGTTTCTCTTCACTTGGATGAACACTGAAGAACATAAGGATGTGTTTTTATGTCAATTTTATTTTTAAACATATTTCTCTTCAGTCCCACAATTAAACAAATTAGCAGTGTCATTCAACCAGAAGTTTTAGATATGCTGAAAGAGAATAATAGTCTATAGTACAATACAATCAATGGCATTCACTGAGAAGCTCCATGCCAGTTTATCTGTGACATTCCATCCTAATGTGAATTGATTTTAGGAGAAAGTAAGACAGTATATACTAACTCTTGGCCAAAAAAAAAAAATTAAATAAAATAAAAAAGGCTGGATTTGGGGTACAACCTAGAAAACCACTGATCATGTCTTGTGCTTTCTAAATGCTCAGCCATTCTTAATGACACGCTACCTGGTAGTCCCATGCCTCACTGAAGTGTGCTGTACATCTCTGTTTTCAATATGAATGCCACAAAGTGTCATGGAGCTTTTTAATGAATATTAAAATGTTCATTTTAATATTAAAAAGTCTGTGGATCAAAAAAGACTACACGATACAGAAGAATCCAGCTCACTCTCTTGGCATTGTAGTTACTCTTTAAAATTATACTACATAACTTTGTATAAAATGACACAATCTAATATCAAGTGATAAGAACAAAAGTCCTTCAATACTATGCCCAACTCATGAGATATTTCATTCTCCTCCCAAACTCCTCTTTCTCTCAGACAAACCAAATAAGTTCAAGACTTGTGTATTTGCAAGCAACGTGGTTAGGAGCAGACCTGTTTTCTTGTTTTGTTTTGTTGCCATGCCAAATTTCTGTACAGAAGTTAAGAAAGGAAAGCCACTGTAACTGCTCTTATCTAATTATGATGACAGATTACCTAACTTAAACACTGGATTCCCATTTGTAAGCTCCATCACTAGATTTTAATTCTGTAAAATTAAAGGCCATGAAAATGTTGGCCTCCCTCTGAAACTTCACAGCCTGACCTTAACCTTCTTTGCATATATCATTCTTGGTGGAAATTTTCAACAGCTACAAAAGGCAAAAGGGTGTGTCACATCTTGACTTCTTAGTCATATTTCCTGAGGTTGCCATTTTCGTACATTTAAAATATTTACTTATGGCAACATTTAAGTAATTATAGTTTAGGAAGCCCCGTTCTCTTTTTTTTTTTTTCTATCTTGGTAGAACCCCTTCAGTGTGCTGTACCACAAAAGAGAAGTTCTCTGAATCAGGCATTACTTAGTGAAGGGCTAATGTTCATACCTGGTAAATACCAAACTTCTTGCATTGAAATCTGGAGTATTCTTAGTTTGGTAAACATTGTTATCTTGCCTTTCACACTGGACACTAGGACAGCTCTAGATTAACACTGCTCTTTCACCTCCACATTTACATCAGTGGTGCCCACATCCACCTGTTCTCACTTCTAAGCACCCAATACCCCAGACCACCCAAGGGAAGCTGAAGATGCCATTAGCCATGGTCCCCAACCAAGAAGAGGTAATAAGCTAACGAGTCATCAAGGAAAGCAGGCAAGCAATGTTGGGTGATAGGAGAGAGTCTGGGGGCCCATCACTTTTATGGATCCATTAAGCCTATTCCTAGTACCCCGACATCACTGAGTTGCCCAAACTAGAAACAACCAGCACCCACACCTCTGCCTTCCCCCTTATTCCTCAGGTGAGCTGTACCAAATTCTAACCATTCTACTTCCTGGTTACACTAGTTGAATCCTTCCCTTTCTGTCCCTCCAGCATTGCTGCCTCTGCTCTCACCCACCCCTCCTGCCTGTCCACCAAGATTTCCAACCGCTCTCATAGTCCTCCAGTCAACTTTCCAGACTGCCACCAAAGCTGTCTCTAGAAAACACAGATCTAATGGCTGTACCCCCTCAAACCATGGACAACTACAGTACTCTTCAAACTATCAGTGAAGAGAAAAGGGAATGCAAAAAAATACACCAATAGAACATACTCTGAGATTCCCACCACCCTTCCCCTTCTGTTATGAATGGGCAAGAAAGAAGGGATCTGGAGAAAATAGATGTGGAGAATACGCAAAGGGCCAAGAACCAACATTTCATTCACATATTTCTTTCTGGGTTTACTTGGCTCATCTGTATTTTGGGTCTTTAAAAAAAAAATTCAACTTGACTTTCAATCATTTAAAATAATCCTAGAAGCATGTCCTGTTATGCATTGCCAAGTTGCATTGATGCAATTTCATTACTTCTTGAAAGGCCACATATTAAAAACACTACTAGCAGTCAAACTAAAGAAAATAAAGTGATTTGAGATATTTTTTAAAGCAGTTACTAAAACAGAAACAAATGTTATTTTCAATCTCTGGCTCACTGTAAACTGACAAGATATGAATATGAATTTTACCAAGTAATGTATAATGACTGCTTCTGCTCACCACAATCACATGCCAACGGCTCAATGCTATATAGTTCATTTGGATGTTACATGTGGAATATGTCATCTAGATAACAAACCATCCTCATTAAAATAGACTTACTCTAGCTAATTTTTGAGATTGTGACATCATTCACATACAAAGCTTAGTAAATACTATTCTCAAATTTGATTTTACAAAAGTCATCGCCAAGTTTTCAATTTCTAAACAAGTGAGAGACAATACCTGACAAATTGTAAGGTGATGCCATATGTTGTCTAAATCGTAGTCAATTCACCAACATATGCATTAAATATGTGTTTTGGAAACAAATTCTGCCAGGTGCTTGTCTGGAGTATAAAGTATTTGATACGATGGATCATGCCCTTGGGAAGATTAGTCTCCATCTGGGAAGAGAGTATGTACATAAATGGCACAACCTCTTTGCAATAAAGTGAGAGAATAAGAGGAGAGCCATGGGACTACAGAAAGGAAATCATTTTATGTAGGAGAGGTATCAGGGAAGACACCATAGCAAAGGTAGGCCTTAAGGACTGGATGGATAGGAATTCTGAACTCTTAAGTTTCTACTCCTAAAATGGAAGTCCCAGAAAAAGCTTCTAATCAATGTTTCTAGAGTTAGCATTTATTGAGCAACTATTCTGTTAAGAATTTCATAAATGTTACATGCGTCCCTATATTTACAGCAGCACTATTTACAATAGCCAAGACATGGAAACAACCTAAATGTCCATCAACAGATGAATGGCTAAAGATGTGAGAGATATATATATATATATATATATATATATATATCTCCAATGGAATATTACTCAGCCATAAAAAAGAACAAAATAATGCCATTTGCAGCAACATGGATGGACATAGAGATTATCACGCTAAGCAAAGCAAGTCAGAAAGAGAAAGACAAATGCCCTATGATATCACTTATATGTGGAGTCATATATTAATATATAACACAAACGAACATATCTACAAAACAGAAACAGACCCACAGGCATAGAGGACAGACTGTGGTTGCCAAGGGGGTGGGGTGGGGGAGGGATGAATTGGGAGTTTGGGATGAGCAGATGCAAACTACTATATATAGGATGGATATACAACTATTATATATAGGATGGAGTCAGTGAATTCCCGAGTCATTAGTTCTTGAACATTAGTAAGCCAAAATCATATTTATATCAACACAACAATTAATCACACAGAGAAGATGACAGTCTTAGCAAGAACAATCAAGGGTCAAAATCATTATATACTTTGAATATAAATATGGCTTGATACAGTAAGGATTCGAATATGCCAGAAACAAATCTCATTCCCACAAATGTAACTGAAATGACAAGAATGTCAAGAATTCATATACTTAACATACTTATTTATTCTGTCTTCCAATATCAGTACTATGCAGTAGTTTTATCTTACACTAAACTATTAAGATATATATTTGTTTTAAAATAGTTATTTACATTTTGTTTCTCAAAGTGTGATCCAAGAACCTTTTATGTTAAATGTATCACAGGAGAGTGCACATTAAAAATACAGCCCCTGGGGCCCCACCCCTCACCCGCTTAGCCAGGCTCTTAGGGCCCAGGAATCTGAATTTTCAACCAGTCCTCCCCTTACCCCCAAGTGAGTATTAGCTGCACATTCAAGTTTTCAAACCCTTTGTCTGGAGTTTCCTCCGCTACCTGTTTCCCTCTTGGTTTCTCTTCTATTGGAATGTATCTTTGCCACTTTAAATAATTACCTTAAACATTCTCCAAATGCCTTCTAGTGGAGTGTAGTCACACCACACCAAATGAAAGAAAACTTGCTTCTAAAAACACTGAAATTATACCACTGAAAAGAGGATTATTTCAAACCATTTTTATAAACCTTCTTTCTCAATATCTAGCTCGAGT
The DNA here is from genome assembly GCF_005190385.1 of Monodon monoceros. NCBI lineage: Eukaryota > Metazoa > Chordata > Mammalia > Artiodactyla > Monodontidae > Monodon > Monodon monoceros. Next base: position 13,761,714 of record NW_021703780.1, read on the forward strand.
CAGCAAAAGTGGCACTGATAGATGCTTTGGGTTCCGCGAAGGCAGAATAATCTACCCCCCAACCCCAAAGATGTCTCCATCCTAATCACTACAACCTGTGAATGCTACCTTCCACGGAAAAAGGGATTTCACGGAAGTGATTCAATTAAGAACCTTGAGATGAGGAGGGTCTCCTGGATTATACAGGGGGGCCCAATGTAACCAAAGGGTCCTTAAGAGTAGAAAAGGCTGGCCGAAGTGAGTCAAGGAAGAGGTGACTGCAGGGGAAAGGGACAGGAAGAAGCACTGTTGCTGGCTTTGAGAAGGGAGAGAGGGGCCACAAGTGCCTCTAGGAACTAGAAAAAGCAAGGATGTGGATTATCCCTGGAGCCCTGTTGACACCTTGATTTCAGCCCCGTGAGACCTGGGTTGGCTGTCTGACCTATAGAACTAGGAGATAATAAATCTGTGCTGTTTTAAGTCCCCAAGCTCGTGGTCATTTGTTACAGCAGCCCTACAAAACTCATCCGGGTTCTTTGAAGAAAAGGAAATAAACACTCAGATTACCTCCAACACAAAGGCCACAGTACAGTGGCCCACATCCTTTCCAGCCTTCCCGCACAGGTAAAAAGGCAGAATCCCAAATGCTCATTGCAGACAAACGAGATATGGCCCACACAGTTTCCAACAGCACTGCCACTTCTCTTACCCGTCCTCTCTCCTTATCCTGCTCTTGCCACTCAGACCTGCAGCCTATCTGCTCACCTTCCACCAAGACATCCTGGTTTATCACCTTGGAAATTACAAAAAGGAGAGGGTCTAAGTCAGGGTTTCTCAACTCCAGCACTATTGACATTTAGGGCCAGATAATTTTTTTTTTTTTTTTTTGGCGGTACGCGGGCCTCTCACTGCTGTGGCCTCTCCCGTTGCGGAGCACAGGCTCCGGACGCGCAGGCCCAGCGGCCATGGCTCACGGGCCCAGCCGCTCCGCGGCATGTGGGATCTTCCCAGAGCGGGGCACGAACCCGTGGTCCCCCGCATCGGCAGGCGGACTCCCAACCACTGCGCCACCAGGGAAGCCCCAGGAAATTCTTTTGTTGTGGGCACTGTTCTGTGCATTGTAGGATACTCAGCAGCATCCCGGGCCTCTATCCACTAGAGGCCAGCAGAAACTACCGCCCTCCGTTATGACAATCAAAACTGTCTCCAGACCCTGCCAAGCGTCCCCTGGGGGCCGAAAATGGTTCCAGGCTGATAGCCACTGGTCTAAGGCATATGTCAGTTTAGCTGGTGCTCTGTGCTCTCTCCTCCTCTCCACCAGTTTCTCCCATGGAGGGGGAAGCCTTCATCATGTGCATATATTTCGCTTACCTTGCAGCTGGTCTCATTCAAACTAAAGTTTCCCATGAATTCAGTCTGTTTGGCATTGTAAAGCAGCGCTAAGTCAAAACTCAACCACAGGCCTCTTTTAATGGCCCCACTACACTTACTCCCGGCCACAGGCCACGGAAACATGGCCGTTCCACAATGACCCACAACCCAAGCTTGCCAATGAGCTCAGAATCCATTCCGCCGCTATAAAGGCCAATGCTTGCTATTTCACTGTTACAAAGAACTCTCTAAAGCTCTCTGCAATTTACTACCTCTACACGATTAATAAAAATCCTTTCAATCACAAGGTTTAACACAGTGTAAACCAAATATGCAGATGACTGACTTAGCTTGACTCTGATGACAGAACAGATGTTTGGGAATCAGATCCCAGGAAATAGCCACCATCTCAGAAAGAGAATATCAGTCTACTAGAGAAACAGAGAATTTCTTCAACAAGTTCTAAGAAAATGACTTAAACCAAGATGTTAAAAGATCCTGTCTTACGTAGTTCTTAATTCCATTCAGACGTTCCATATCAATTTCAAAATGGCAAAACCGTAAATGGAAAACACAGCTCCTATTCTTACTGAAATCTTTTTTTTTTTTTTTTGGCGGTACGCAGGCCTCTCACTGCTGTGGCCTCTCCCGTTGCGGAGCACAGGCTCCGGACGCGCAGGCTCAGCGGCCATGGCTCACGGTAGCCGCACCGCGGCATGTGGGATCTTCCCGGACCGGGAAGCAAACCCATGTCCCCTGCATCGGCAGGCGGATTCACAACCACTGCGCCACCAGGGAAGCCCCTTACTGAAATCTTAAACAAAAAAAATACAGCTTCTAAGATTGGATATTAAATTCATAGGATCACCATTAGTCTAGTCTAGATGGAGGTGGGTATCCAAATTGCAGAGATTGGTGACTTTACAGAATGTTCTTCCAGGGAATAATGCATATAAATCCTTGGTACCTACAAATAACCAGTAGCATTTTAACAGATCAACTTAACTGCAACCTCCGTACATTAATCCTCCATAACTATTGCCATCGTAATTAATTCTAAGACTTCAGAATTTTCCATTTTTCTCTCAATGGTCTTTCTCCAAGTGAACAATATTCTTATGAAGTCTGAAAATAATATCGCGTTACCCTGAAGAACTAAGGGCCAAGGTCCTGAACCAAACAACGTGCTCCTTTTGGATTTTCCTCATTTTAGGTAATGATACTGGCCTTTGGCAATCAACACTGCCAGCCACAGACTCAAATTTTCTTTTACGTTTTTGGAAGATGTTACACATTTTCAATTTGTTTTGAAGATTTGAAATTAAAGCATTTATGACACCTGAAGGGGGAAAGCGAAAGGAAAGAGTTTTCAGGGGGAGGTGAAGATGAATCTTCTACGCTATGGGAGTTTGGGATTGACGTGTACACACTGCTATATTTAAAACAGATATGGGGCTTCCCTGGTGGCGCAGTGGCTGGGAATCCGCCTGCCAATGCAGGGGACACGGGTTTGAGCCCTGGTCCGGGAAGATCCCACATGCCACGGAGTAACTAAGCCTGTGTGCCACAACTACTGAGCCTGCCGCTCTAGAGCCCACGAGCCACAACTACTGAGCCCACGCACCGTGTCTACTGAAGCCTGCGCACTCTAAAGCCCGCACACAGCAATGAAGACCCAACACAGCCAAAAATAATACGTAAATAAAAATAAAATAAATTTATAAAACAGATAACCAACGAGGACCTACTGTATAGTCCAGGGAACTCTGCTCAATACTCTGTAATAACCTAAATGGGAAAAGAATTAGAAGAACAGGTACATGCATATGTATAACTGAATCACTTTGCTGTACACCTGAAACTAACACAATGTTGTTAACCAACTATAATATAATTTTTAAATTTTAATTAAAAATTAAATAAATAAATACGTTAATTAATTAAATAAAATTGGGTGCAGGGCACTGCCAGGGAAGACGATGACAGGGTGGGGTGGGGAGGAAAGACACTTGGACACCATTACATATTGTCTCCAAAATACCAAGTTCCAAAGTACTGCATTATGAATGAAAACATCAAGACAGGTAACAGCACGGAGACTGTGTCTCCAACCTAGCTACCCTCATCAGGCTGGCAGTGACATCTCCTTTGGAACTAAAGTAGGAAGGCTGGTTGAGTTTGCAATCTGGTGAAAATACATACAAGCTAAGATTTCTAAAAGACTATTTACTAACCTATACTCACCACTTTTATCTGGCTTGTGGAGAAGAGCCGGGCGATGCTCTTAAAAGGACTGAGTTAGAGGGTTTTAGTCCCTGCCAGATTTGATACCTCGTAACTGTAATTTTTACTTTGAAAGTTACTCAGGTTTACAACACACTCTTATAAAAATAATGCATAAAGTAGCTCCTTATTTCTAAACCCAAAATTACCAGCATATGAAACCAACTCTTGTTAGTCTTAGCAGTGGTTTTATATATCTTTTTCGCTGCTAGGGAAACTGAAACATCTTATTTCTACATTCAGCATTTGCTGAGTGCCTACTCTGTGCTAGGCCCCAAGGACAAGTATGAATAAAATATGGTCCTTGCACTCTCCACGTAGTGGTGGGATAATAAAACAATCAATAATAACAAATAATAATAAACAACAGGGCTTCCCTGGTGGCGCAGTGTTTGAGAGTCCGCCTGCCGATGCAGGGGACACGGGTTCGTGCCCCGGTGCGGGAAGATCCCACATGCCGAGGAGTGGCTGTGCTCTGCAGCGGGAGAGGCCACAATAGTGAGAGGCCCGCGTACCGCAAAAAAATAAAAAAATAAAAATAAAAAAAATAAAAAATAATAAACAACAGCAAGGAGTGTGCCAGAGCCATAAAAGAAGAAAGCAGTACAAGCGGCAGAATGGATTTTTTTTTCCTGTAAAAAAGGATATAAACTTGGGTTTCCTACCCTTATTCCCAACTCACAAATTATATTTTCTGTTGTGGATGGCTCATGATGACCAAAGAATTTCAGTATGATTCTTCTTGGTTGGAAACCTCTCTGGAACAGATTTAACTACAACACTGGCCTCTACTCTGGTCAGCTGACAAAGACAAGTTTTACACCAGCAACAATCACTGACTTTCTTCTATTCCACCACAAGATCTAGCATAGCATGTTCATTTTATCCCGTGTTTGCTGTACCCCCTACACGATTTTGTTAACATTTCAGATCTGAGCTTTTAACTCATTTGGCTCTTTTATTTTCACTTATTAGCTAACAATTTTTTTAAAAATCAATGAATAATGTCTGAGTGGCCACAGGTAATAAAGCATCATGGGAAATGTACAAAGGGACAGCAGTTTGCCCTTGTCCTAAAAAAGCTCTCCAACCTTAGTCCAGGAGACAAACCTGTAAACAAATAATAAGGCATGAATCAGGAGACTGTGGATGAGCCCTGGGAGATGACAAGCAATGAACTTGGCAAGTGAAGGTCTCCAAGTTGGAACACAGGTATTATATGCAGACTGGGGGAAGGAGTCTTCTATTTTTAAATCCCCCTCCCCAGAACGAGCACTATTTGAAAACCCCACCTAGGTAAGAAGACAGGGAGTCACATAACGCTTAGCCCACAACACTTATTTTTAAAAGTCATATAATACTTGAGATGTTTGATTATAATATTTGAGATGAAATTATTTCTCAGCTCTTGGCTTATTTTCCCTCTATACCCTCATCTTTAGGTCTGGAGTGGTTTCTAGTAGCTTTTTCACAGATGGCTAGCTATGGGGAAAAAACAATATTGGGGGGAAATTTTTTTATACTACCTGGAGATTATTTTGCAATATATAAGATCAAAAGCCACAAAACATGTTTATTCACAGTTCTGGCAGTGCAGCTTCTAGGCAAATCCGTCCTAGGACTAGGATCAAACATGTGAAAAAGATTTTACTATAACAATGCTTTATATCACAAACTTACTTTTGATGTATTTTGTTTAAATGTCTAAACAGTATTAGAATGGTCGAATTAATTACACTAAAAAAAAATTTTTTTAACCCTGTATACTAGGATTTTTCTCCAAATCCTGTTTATTCTACCCATTTTACCTGTATCCTGCTTCATTCATACCGGTGAAGGCTGATATGTTTTCAAAGGAAGTGCTTTGAGGGTTACTCTTCAGGTAAAATTCAACACGAACATCTGTCCTTTCAAGCAGCTAATTCCTTTTTTTAAGAAGCTAAATGTTCACCTACATTCGTTTTTCCACTAGATAACAAAGTGTGAATGTAGGCAAAAGGCAGTTGATGAAATTCAGATAAAATTGTTTACAATCTTCTATTACTGCTCTTCATTCATTGTTTTCCTCAACCATCACACCCTGTTTTCTGTATCTACCATGCACTTCAAATTGTCTATGAAATTTTTAAAAATTCAGTCGTTGTCTGAAAGTGTCTGGCACATGATGAACTTATGTGGTTGTTTTTTTTCGTGCAACTTTCATCCATGGCTGTTTGCCTAAAAGACCTGCTTGAGCCAAAATGTTGTTTGTTTGGTTTTTTTCTAAATTCTGGCAATCAGATGTAGCTTTCATTTGTGCCACTTAATTTTAACAATGGCAGAAAAAAAGGCTTCTTTATAGGACTGAATTACTTTAATTCTGCCAGTCAGAAATGACAGAAATAAATTAATGGGGTTGATGTCACATGGCAAAAATGCAGGGTAAATTACTCTTCTATGACAGATATAAGTGAAATCTGTACAATGCCAATGTTTAAATTACTTTCAGGATTTTCCCTGACATTTTTACTTCAAAATCTAACTTCTTGGGTACTACTTTAATTTCTCTTGATTTTCGAGAAAATGCACATGTTTGTAGCACATAGGTCTTAACCAACTATGGAATACCTTGAGTTATTTACAGGAAAATCTTATTTTCAAATTCTGAATAACAATGTCATGTACTCTAGTATATCAATCACTATCATGTTCATTCTGTCTTACATCAGAAGGTGGTTTTTACGCCAAAATGTTACTTTTTTTAATCTACAGATGGTTTGATATGCTTTGCTGCACAAAGAACCTGGCTGTCTTTTGGCTGGTACACTTTTCCAGCTAAAAATGAGAAACTGAAGACAGAAAGCTGAGTAGGAACAAAAGATGGGGAATTCAGATAGACTTCTACAGCATATTTTCATTATTTATTTTCTCTAAGAGATCTGAATATTCAGCATGCAAGTAATGTTCTGATTTGAATATAAACTGACGCCACTATTTTAATTTCACAAAAAAAAATCTGTGGGATTTAATCTACCAAAAAGGGAGGAAAAAGGAAAGAAAGAAAAAAGTAAGGAAGGGAGGTAAGGAAAGGAGGGAGGGAGGAAAAAAATAGTAGAGTGAGTTTTTATGTCGGTGGTTAAGTTCAAACATTAAACAAAGGTCATATATCATTCAAATTCACTTTGAAAATCCCTTAACTTTTCCATAAGACACTACAAACATGATTTTGTGTAGACAACTCTTGACAGCAACCTTCACATACACAAAGTCTGGGAGTTGCTGAGTTAGACTCATTGGAGGGTCACACAATAACGTCTGAACATTCAAATCATTCCTCTCTTAATATAAGTATTATACCCCTAGAGTGAAATGGAAGGTTTAGCTGAAGCATGCTAAAGTGGTAGTGCTTTCCAGCAGGTTTTAATTCATTCTGTTGGAATAGGAAGCTTCTTTAACTCTAACGCCTATTAATAAATTTATTGTTGCTGTAGTTTAAAAAATCATGGCTTCACATCTTGAGCTCTTAAAATGGTGGTATGAAAAGTAACTTTAAGAGTGATTTCTTCAAAAAATATTTAATCTGGTTGCTATTTTAAAAAATTAAACATAACCAAATAAGTGCCAAATATTTTCTAAATCCCTTCATACCTCTTTTTTTTCCCTTGCTTCTCCGCTGTTTTGGAGTATTTTACCCCTGGTCTCCCACATCCAGTACTGATAACTCTAACAGAATGTGTAGGACTTAAATAAGTGAGGATGCTGTCCTGCCTCCTGGCTCTGTATCCCGGATTTGTGGTGGGAGAGCAGCCCCAGAACTGACCTGTGAGGAGGGTCAGGGGGCAGAGCTGCAGGCAGCCCTGGGACAAGGCTACTGCTTTTAGGAGCCCCAGGAAGGCCCCTTAGTCCCCAGACATCTTGTTCTACCCCTTCCCTTTCTTCCTTTTCGTTCCCAAATCTACAATGTCCTGAGCTCCAAAATAAATTCTCATCCAGTGTACCTACACTCCAGCAGCTTTAAAACCTTAAAGTAAAACATTATGAGTGGGCTTCCCTGGCGGCCCACTCCAGGGAAGTCACTCCAGGACTCTCCAGGTGGTCGAGAGTCCGCCTGCTGATGCAGGGGACACGGGTTCGTGCCCCGGTCCGGGAAGATCCCACACGCGGCGGAGCGGCTGGGCCCGTGAGCCATGGCCGCTGAGCGTGCGCGTCAGGAGCCTGTGCTCCGCAACGAGAGAGGCCACAAGAGTGAGAGGCCCGCGTACCGCAAAAAAAAAAAAAATTATGAGTGTTATTCACTACTGATGAGTGTCATTCACTATTACACATAAAGAAGCCCACTGGCCATTTAATTCTTAAACAGCCAGAAAGAAGGGCAAGCATTACCATGAATGTGGGACACGGGAAGTGTGAAAGGGCTCTTGTTTTTTTTTTTTTCCTTTATGAATTAACCAGCGTGTGCTTAAGGAAACAGTCCATTATTTCAGAAAACACAAAATTCCATCATAAAAAATTAGGAATGATTTGAATTATTACATCAGTGAGAGACTAGCTTCTAGAGATTGAAGGATGTCATCAAAGAACTGAAAAATTAAATTAGTGGTGGAGCTAAGAGAAAATTTTGTAAGGGAAAAGGTTATGCTGGGGGGAGGCATAGAATTTAGGGGCGATCTAATAAATTCTGAAGGAAAGGGGACATGACAGTGATGACTGTTATTACTCCTCCTGGACTTTTCTGTGCTCCAAGTAGAGACATGGGGATCCTTTCGGGGGACTACTCAGTCCCTTTGAAAGTCTCTATCTCTGTGCATCTCAGCTGCACATTTTGGAAGGAAAGGTGCCCCTGAGGATGACAGAACACATCAATCAACCATGTGCCCAGGTAAGCCCGGCAGTCAGGCTTGAACAGTCTCCACTGTAATTCTATCCTAAGAATCCCAGGGTGATGCCACAGACAACACGTGAGACCGGCAGCCTCTCCAGAGCTGCCACAGTCAGCAGTATTTAGAGAAAAGGCACAAAGTTGTCGCACGTATAACATGCACACTAAGGAACACCACATTAAGAGCCAATCAGAACGACCCTGGGGCCCTCCAGACTCATGCATGTGAACAAGGATGAGCCACCAACGAGCAAGGCTGCATGGGATCTGTGGGATTTGCGGGCACGCTCTGACTTCAATACCCCGAGACTCGGCTGCACACCTCTATCTTTCCCATTCCCATTAGCTCACCCTTTTCTGGCTGAAAAGAGCTCAGTGAATCAATGGCTTCTGTTGAACTGTTTATATATTTTTCAAGTCCTGATTAGGCCATTAGTCACTGAGCATATTGCACAGTCAACTTGAGTAGCTGCAATTATGCAACTTCCCAAGAACATACCGGGAGTATGTACAGTGAGACCACGGTGCCAGCAAAATGTGAAATGGAGATTATTTGTCAGCAATTTTAAGAACCGTGCACTTCAAGGCCAAATGAAATAGACACGTGGCAGATAACAGAAGCTGGGAGAAAAAAAGATGCATGATGAAAGTACCAACGTTTACTCTTCTGAACACAGCCGAGACCTGAAAATGAGAGCTCCCTGTACAACAAACAAGTCCCAGAAAACGGTGCTCGATGTCACCTGTCCCCCTTTGCGGTAACGTCCGCAAGAGCCTTGATGTAATGCGGCCACCAAAAGCACAGAACTACTGAGTCTTGACCTCATTCTCGGGGAGCAGCTGGTTCCCCTTCAGAGTGCCCCCCACACCTGACCAAATCTGTATCCAAACACAGTGAATATCGAGTCTCACGTGAAGCATTTCCCTCTTCCTTTCGACTATGTGTTCTCACTTTTTATTTTCAAAATCAGCAAAAATTATGCAATTCGATATTCGAGGATTTCTCACCCAAAGCAATAGGGAACACTCATGGAGGAAAAAGAAAGGAACATGGTAAAAGGAGCACTTAATTTCTTTTATCAGGATGCTGAATCGCTTCCACACGCACTGCCTAGGATAAACTGATGACAAACATGAGTGGAGTCTTTTTCAAGAAAATTTGCAACCTCCCAGCAGAGAAACGGGAAACTATGGACCATGAGAAGTGGGTCAGCGCCTCTACATTTGCTGGACAAGTAATAACATAAGCAAGAACCTTCCTAAGAGTGTTTTATAGTATTTTTCATGGCAAGGCTAATACTTTTTAGTCTGTTAATCCACACTTCCCTCCTTCTATTCATATACTTTATATGGTATTTATTGGTTGAGTTATATATTTTAGCTGAACTTGGAATGACAGTTTTTTTTAAGAGGCTGCCAACATGGGTCAGGAGGAACCTCAGAAACCTGGCTTGCAGTGGCTCTGCCATAAGGAGCCCTGACAGCCAAAACCAATCAGAAAGTTGATGAGATCCAGGTTTCCAAAACATAAGCGAAAAGAAAAGGCATCCTTTGCTTTCTTCCATCTGGCCTTCTCAAACAAAAAAAAAAAACTCAGGTTATTTACCAAAAAGGACTCCTTTTGTAATGTCACCAACCACTTGCTCGTGTGTTCAGTGCAAATCTAGATATCCATTCGTCGGTCTAACTTCAAGCAAGATGCAGCTTTCTTCACCTTGGACCGGGACAAGGTGTGGAAGAGATATGGTACCCAATGGGCCAACACACCAGAGGCATCCAACACAGCTGCATTCTAAATGAACGGCGGCCCTGAGTCTCTCCACGGACAGCCTTCCAAAACTAACTGTGGCTGTGAGGATGAAGACGGCAGTTTCTCAGCTTCAGCGCCTTTAAGGTTATTTCAACTTTCCGCCTCTGTTAACCCTCCTGCAGGAACTTTGGACACAGAGCTCTCCTTAATACTCACAGGCAGAGACGTCCAGAAGAAAAATGTCTCACTCCTCCTTAGAGAACTGAAGACCCGAGCCCTCTGTCTTCCCTTTTTGGGGAGATTAGATTCGAGGGGCTTGAAGATGACCTGAGAGAGCTTATGACAGACTCCTGGATTTCAGCTCAGGACAAACAAACCTTTCACATGAGTCCTTGCAAACAGACAGAGTTCTTTCTGTTTGAATGTTTGAACCCCATATTCTAGTACAAACATGCTTGGCACACTTAGCGCCAGAGTTTTCTTCTTGGCAAACTGTTCTGCCGCCACTATGGATATTACCACCACTTCAGGATCCCTGCGACTTTCCTTTCCTCCCCTGCTCCCCCCGCCGTTCCCATCTCCCAGAGATCTTATCTGTGCCCAGGCTGCAGGGGCAGAGGTTGTGCCTCTGGGGGCCTAGGAGTTGTCAACGCCCCTGGCAGGGGCCTGGTTCGTGCCACACTTCTTCTCCTGGCCCCTCCTTGGTCTGGCACGATGACAGAATATGGCCACTTTTTCATCATGTGTCTGTTAGCTCAGATGCCGACCACAGGGCCGACAAATTAGCCCATGGTTGATGGCTTGAAGGCATGGGGACATCTAGGAGCACCTTCAACTCCAGGGAGATGGTAAGGAGAAATCACCTTTCTCAGCTCTCATCTCTATTCCTTTGGGAAGATCTTAGACTCTACTGATAGTGGGAGAGCAGTAGCCCTCAGAAATGATCAAATCCATCCCCCCTTCCCATTTTAAAGTTTCCCTTATTGGAGGCTCAATTCCTTATTGGATCACGGCCAAATGATCAAGGGCTACTTTTTATAGGCATTGAAACATAAGAGCTGGAGGTGGTCTTAAAGATCATTTGATTTCGTGGTTTCATGAACTGAAACTCTATTATTAAATACAGAGATCCCTGGGCCTCAACCTGCCCCCCTCCCCCAAGCCTTTAAGCTCATTCAGTAGAGGCTGGTGGGAGGCCTAGAACTCTCCAGGGGTTTCTGAAGCCACATTTGAAAACCACTGATGTAATCCAACTTCCTCATTTTCCTAAGGCCCAGAGAGGCTAGGGTATTTGACAAAGGCCACACAACGGTTAATGACACGCCTGAGACACCAACCTAGTCCCTGGTGTGTGTGCCAGGCCAATGACATCCTTTTCCTGTACTTCCTAAGTATTTACTATTCTGTAAAACCGTAATCATTTAGTCTCTGCTAATAAGGATAATGTCTTCTTAATGAATACATAATTCAATTTCTTTGAATTTATTATATAACCTCTACATTTTTAGAGTCTCATATGCAAGTTAAGTGTCACCTTCTTAGGAGTGTTTTCTAAAAGAACAAAGGATTCTTCATTAATTCACCTTCGTATTCTAAAGGTGAGAGAGACTTCACGGGGAACAAATCAGAAGCACAGTGAATGAAACTTTCTTTCAGAAAACCGAGGAAACGGTCAATGGACCAACATATTTGTTAACTTCTACAAACAACACACACACACACACACACACACACACACACACACACACACACCCTTCAGCTTCTGGCTCCAGGAATTCTTATTATGCAGGAAAAAAGTTAAAAGCGTTCACTGTCATATCAGGTGAACTTGTAAGAGCGTGGGAGGTTTTGTTCACTATAGTACTCCATTCTGATCACTAATGCCGTTTACATATTAGCTTGGAATACATACTGATAGTAAAGTAATAAAACTGCATTTTGCTAAACTATTCTAAAATGAAGGCTTTTGCCAAATGACCATGGCGTCTCCGGCCCACCATTCCCCACCCCCGTTACTGAGAACGAGTCCCGTACGGGGCTCTGGGTTTTCCCTTTACTGGTGAGGAACAAACAATTGAATGAGTAACAAGGAGGCCATAAAGGGGGCTCCCCCGCCCACAGACCCAGGCGTCTCTGCACATTCTGAAAGGCAGGCACAGGACTGCTGCTGCACCCACGCCACATGCCAAAAAACCACCACTTTTAAAGTCGACTTCTTATAGAAAACCCAGCAGTCCTCCCTGTTACAAGCTGAAGAAGAGAATACTGCTTTTTGCCAGTAGTGAGATGCATCAGTTAAATCGGCCTCTAACTTACACAGCTGACAAAATGTTTACAGGTGATAAAAAAGAAGTTACAGTTTACTACATGGCAACAAATCAGGAAACAGAGAAACCAGTCATTGCTCAATCTTTAAACTGTTAAAAGCTGAAACATTCTCCAAGTGTTACCAAGCCCTTAAACAAAAATATAATTTCACAAAGTGAGATATTTTCTTTTTCGATAAATTCTTCTGAGAGCAGAAATAGTGACTTTAGTTCTGCCTGTATATTTATTTCTAAATATTTCTCTGTTCTATATGCAAACTTTTAAAAATGGAATAGCTCCAGGAACAAAAAATTTAAGTAACAGGTGATTAATATAATTGTATACAAATTCTAAATATTTTGGATAATTAAAAGAATGGCATAATACCAAATTTCCTTAATTGAAATTTCTGTATTTTTGAAGACTCCTCCACACATGCCTGCAAATTCAAAAAAATTACTCAAAACATATTGACTTTTAGCTTCTTGATACTATATCTTGCAGGGCATGATGGCGCAAGCAGTAACGTTTCCAGTAATACCTTGTTACACAGATTATATATAATCATCCTACAGTAAATAACACAGAGTCTAAAACTTAAAAACCATATCAGATTCTGAAATACATAATGTGTCCTTCTGAACTTCCAACCATATAGTCTTCTGAAGTAGTATATCCAGAAGCATGAAAAACAGAGGCCATTTCCAATCTGGTAACACACCATGAATTAGTGAATTATCTTCATAGTTCTTGCCCTAATTAAGACCAATCAGAAAAGCACCCATTCAATATTCCAACAGACAACCAGAGTTTCTGATTGTGTAATTATTCCCCTCACAGGGGTCCACCTCAAAGGTATGAGACACACAGGTTTTTGAAGATTATGCTGGAAAGAGATGTTTATTGAGGAAGAATTACTTAGGATAGCCAAACTTGCCCGAAATAAAGATTCTCTGCCTCTGGACCCACTCAGTATTACACTCCAGGCTAGAAACAAAAAAGATTAAATAATATATTCATATGGGGAGCCAATTTTTCTATCAATAACAAGCAGAAAACCTTATGAGACTTTTAAGGCAAGATTTTTTTTAAGCCCTACAAATACTTAAGGACAACCTCCCCAGACTTTTTTTTAAAAAACACAGTTTATTTAAAGACATAAATGAAGTCAATCTAATAAACAACAAATATTTACTGATAACCTTCTATGTGGCCAGGATTATGTTTCTAAGTCCCATGACCTTTCAGGATATTTACAAAATTATTTAACTTTCTAAAAGTATGTCAATAAATAATGTAGTCTTCCAAAATGTTCCTGGGGCTGTAATTCCATCTAGTTTCTATGATGACACTATAAACCTCGGATGGAATTACAATCTTAATGTGGACAATCAGGGTGCGTTACTCTACGTGCTCGGGGAATCCATGATGAACTCAGCTTCTAAAATAATAACCACCAGGCCTTTGGCATGTAATTACAACCAGGAAGCCAAGCCATCTACTGGCTAGTACATGAGAAATGTTCCACTGAAAGTACCTCTCACCTCACTGTAACAAAATCTGTTTAAGACATCTGAAAAACTGCTTCATCTCCAAAATTAAAATTTCTACTTTTGTGATAAGGAAATAACCACAAGAGTTTACTTCACAGATATGTTAATATATATCAGTGGTGACAAGATTATCTGATACTACCAGTGAAATCTTAGAGTCTTCTCATATCACCTTCAGACACCTGAAAGGTAAAGTCCATAAAGTGCAATATATAAAGAAACAAGGAAAAAAATCATACTCAAGAGCCCTATGAAATTACTGGCATTTCTTCTAATTCTTTGAGAGGAACCTGACATCTATTAACATAAACAAAGCAAAGTGCCTGGTGTCTGTAAGAGGGGAAAAAAAAGATTTATCTGGAAAGATTAAACTCAGAGTTGTAGAAAAATGAACTTAGAAACAAACCCAGAATTTCCCTGGGAAAACAAAAGACAATGATACTATGTGTTTTTTTATGTTTTTTTTTTTTAGAACTGAAAATATCTTTAATCAAAAAAAAATCAGACCATTTTAATATAGCCACACTTAAGGGGAAAGGATTTACAGAGATGTACACCAGGGGGCGGAATCTTGGGAGACATCTTAGAGTTTGTGCCTACTACAGGGAAAAAGCAATATTTGAAGATATGTCCCAGGTCACACCACATTTAGCACCTTTGCTCTTAACCACTGTGCTAAGGGAATTGCACATCAAATACTAGAACAGCACAGAATTGGGCTCAGGATCCTAAGGGTATGGCAGGATTTCCTCTAGAGCCACTGAGGACTGACTCACCCCCAGGCCAAGTCATCACCTTTCTTCCATCTTTGCAGGTCAATCTAATATCCTACTTCTGGATCCAAAATTCCACTTCTATGGAATAAATGACACTTATCAATGTAAATACTCTGTGTGTGGCTCACATGTATTTTTCAAGTTGTCACAAAAGACAATGATACTATGAATCGGAGTTCTTTTTTTTTTTTTTTCTCCCCAAGCAGCCTGGATAAAAGAAGAAACACACACACACACACACACACACACACACATAACAAGTACCATGGGTAATGAAGGAAAAGATGCATAGAAATTCAATCTCTATATCTGTATTTAGGACGCATATGGCTTTCTTGATCATACCTAACTTTATTTGGTACTGGTAGAGGTCACCAAAGCTCTGTAAAATCAGTATTGCCATAGCAACCAGGAGGCTAAAAAAAAAAAAAATCCTCTGCCAGAAATCCTCACCAAACACAATATAAGACATAGAGAAATTGTCCTTTCATTTGGCCACCTTTAACACCATCATGCTTCTAATAGCAAAGGTATGCGACATTCCCATGAAAACTCACTTCCTCCAGGGACCGCTTGTGGATTATGTGTCACTGAGTTCCTATATCACTAAGACTTGAGAACTTACTAATAACATTAGCCCTTAAGTTTATTTTCAAACTCCAGGGGTTTGTGTGCACTGCATCACAATGATTACCTAAAGTAAAAAGTAGTCAGATAGTGTCAAAACAATTTTGATGAATTTCCATGAACATGAGACATATCATTTAGTGGCTTTACTTAAAATACCTTCTTGCTTAAAAAAAAAAAAAAAAAAAGGACTAACGCAATGTCTGTCTCTTGGGAGTCTGCCCCTCCCTATAAACTGAGAAAACACACTTGGTACAAGTGAATAAAGAAATAATTCTTGAAATAGCTCTGAAGTCGCAGAAAGAGCAAGTGTAAAGAGGGCTCTAAGCTTAACTCCAGAGGCAAGTTGGTACAGTACTAGAATACCAACTCAGTTAAGAGTTCAAGGCTTCCCTGTTTGAGGACTCTATCTCAGGGACAGGCAAAACTCCTAACTTTGGCCTTCTCCATAGGGCACCAAGGAAATTCATAAATGGTTAAGTACCTGCTTAACACTGAAGCAGGTTAACATTGAAGGCTGAGTAATTTTTGACGAGTTGTAACATGCTGTTGACGTAATACAGCCATCCTCACTCAACCTAATACAGCAAACCGAAAAAAATAATAAGGGTAATGGAGGGAAAAGGGAATTCCTTACATGCCCACTTTCCACAGAATATTCTCAGTGACACTTGGTGTCCTGTGCAATGACAAACGGTGCTACCTAAAAAGCTGTGCCATTCTAGAACTACCAATAAACTATTTCATAAAATTAAATTTAATATCTTGAGATTCCCACTAATGATACTCCTGACAAACATCAAAAGCTGGTTAGAAAGCTCTTTCCTTTCTCTCAGTGCTTTACTGAACGGAAGCATGGCAATATGCTTGGTGATGTGTGTGTGTGTCTGTAAACACATGACCTTTCCTATATGCAGCAGGAATTTCCTGTCTGGTATATTTTAGAGCAAATCAAGACAATACTCTTCAGGACAGAGCCTGTGAGTCAGGCAGTATTATGGGGCTAAAGTGCTTGAGTCTGCTTAAGTCATAGGAAAGCAAGTTTAAAGGCCTGGGGCTGTTCTATTCCAGACAGAAAAGAATGGGAAAGAAGATGAACTGTGTTGGCCATTAGAATGTTTTTCGACATATGTTCTCATTTGTTTCCTCATTTGGAGTTTATAGTCACTATAGGAGAACAAGACTAAACAAAAAATCAAAAATGGTACTATTTAAGACCTACTGTATAGCACAGGGAACTATACTCAATATCTTGTAATAACCTACAATGGAAAAGAATCTGAAAAAGAATATATATAACTATATATTTACATATAACTGAATCACTTTGCTGTACACCTGAAATACCGCAAACCAACTATACTTCTACTTTAAAAATTTTAAAGTTAAAAATTAAAAAAAAAATTTTTAATGGTACTATTCAGGTCCACGGAAGAATAAGTTGGTTTTTGAAAGTATTATTTGTGCTCTGATTGGTGAGGCTCTCGGAAGAAGAGACAATCCCAATAGATGACGATCTTCAGTACTTAACGCCATCAGGAACTTGACCTTCTCCAGTCTATACGGCCCACTGCTGTTATGCCTCCACTTGGAAACTAGATACATGAAGGACATTTATTTATTCACATTACCGGAGAGATTAACTCCAAAGTTCTCCTGAATGTCTGACAGGTCTTCAGCAGCAACTTATTCTTTACAGGTAATTAACCTCTTGATGGGCTTAGAGCAGTCACAGCCTTAGAAGCCACAACACACTGATAATAAGTTATAAACCCGGGGAGAGGATAATTGTAAAACAGATTTCCAGGCTCGTTGGAAAATATATTTCCACTTATTGAAAAAAAAGTACACTCAACTTTTCAGGAATATCTGAATCGCAGAGTTGCAGCACTGGCAGGGACCTCAGAAAATCACTGTACTGCAACTTCTTACGCTAATAACAAGAAAATGGAGGTACCAAGAGGGAGAGTGGCTTGCCCAGACATATTCTACTGGACACAAATTAGGTTAGCGCTGCCTAAAGTCAGACCTGATTACTCAGCGTGACAAACTCTTTCCCATGCAAGCCCCTTCATAAATCATGCTGGTGCCATTTAGACAACCCATGCCTCCTGCCCTGAGGTCACCTGACTACATTTTAGGAAAGGACTAGGAGATAACGACTAAGCTCTGAAAATGGAGAATGAGACGAAGCAAAAGGGGGAGATGAGAAGAGAGACAATAAGAAAAGAGCCAAAAGACAACTTATTTCAGTGCTTGCAACACCACTCGTGCCTCTCCTTATATTTAAGTGCAAGATGAAATAATGTGCTGCGAGCTTCATGCAGTCTGTAGTGACGAGGACGATTTCTGGCCAGGATCTCATGGAATGTGTCACAGAAATATTCCTTTGGAACAAGGTCCCAAATCATGACTTGCTCCTTTCATCACTAGGTCTCATGGCAAAGCTCCTGAGGGTAGGGACCTGGTCTGTCTTGTTCACTACTATACTCCCTGAACCTCGAGAATACGCAGCCCAGAGCAAGTACTCTGTAAAATTTACTGAAAGAATGAACAGAAACTCCTAAGAGGAAAGAAAAAGAAATAGGCATAGTTTGGAAACGCATATGCAGTATTATCATTTTCTCTAAGGAAAAATGAAAGAACACCCATTTGAAATGTAAACAAATGTGAAAAGATAGTATTTTTTGGTATTTATAAAAAGTTAAAAATGTAAAGCACCTGGGAAGCAGTTACCATCACTTCCATTTATTAAGTAGGTACCATTAGTTAAGCCAACACAGTTCCTGTGTTATAAAGAGTTTACAGCCCGAAGCGCAACGCCAAGAAAACACGTTAATTAAAGGGTGGTAAATAAACATTCACTAGGAAGATACCGTGAACAAATAATTTCAAAAAAAAAACCATGCAAATGTAGTTGAAATAGAGTAGAAATGGAAGCTCTAGGCACTGGGTGTTCAGACAGAATAAAGGTGATCATTGTGTATTTTCTAATGAGCTCTATATATTTATATAATTGACCTGTTTGCAACCACTGAAATCAACATTTCTCTCTGCTTTTAAATTCGAACCTGTACGTTAGCAGCTCTATCACAGCCACAAATAAACTATCTGACAAATAATTTGGACAATTACTTTGGGTCCTCAGACAACTTGCTAGCTCTCTAATGAAATAAACTGATAAAGTATAAGTAGGTATAATAATATTAACAAATGTAATTATAAGATTTGCCTATTTTTAAGAATTCAAGAAAGACAATTAAATCCAATTAATACACACACATTCACACAATGGGAAGTAAAAACAAATAGCTTATTCTTTAAAAAATTTTAATATGACTTTAGCCATTATGAATGCACAATAATAAGAGTAACAAAAGCAGCACCACTTTAAAAAATAAAGGCTATTAAGTAAGCACTACAGTGGGTGCTTTACATATATCTCATCCCATTCTTTCCAACACAGTGACTATTCTACCTTTTTGCTTTAGAGATGAGGAAACGGAGACTCAGAGGCTAAATAATGTGGCAGATTTGGGTTCAAAGCCTCAGTCATAATAATCCCAGACCCCGCATAGGTCTTTATAGATATAGATTGCATTGCTCTTGATATACTCAATGGCGGTGTATCTGTATGTACACTGAGCAGTCGGGGCGGCATAATGGTGAGAGCCAGGCTTTGGAACCCAAGCTCCTGGGTTCACATTTCAGCTCTGCCACGCACTAAGTTGTACTCCCTGACCCCTCTGTGCCTCTGTGTCCTCATCTCTAAACATGGGAATCATAACAGTACCGAAAGGACTGTTATCTACCAGCTCATAGGGCTGTTGTGAGGATTCAATGAGGTAATTCACATACAGCGCAGAGAACACGGTAAGGACTCAAGACTCTCAGTGTGGGCCAAGGTTTAGTATCGTTGGGAATGCTAAAAAGAACACTGAATTTGGAGCCAAGCGGTCTCAGCCACCTATATATATACACCATGTGACCTTTCCCAAGTCACTTAAACTTTCTGCGCTTCATCTGTCATAAAAAACTAATGAACGACAAGGTATGTGACAGTGGAAACGAGAAAGTGCTCTATACTACCACGTCCATGTGAATTATTATTATTATCAACTTTCAGCCTCTCAAAACCAAAGAAGTCATCTTTATTACATTCTCTCCTGCCTGAGAATTTACCATTAAGCACTAGTTCCAAAGTGTTCACACTGGACTCCCTATAACAATAGAACAGATGTCCTGGTCATTCAGGACTCGATCAAACGGAACTCTATTACTATCTCCTTCTGCACAGCCGCCGTGAGAAGGTAACTGCTGTTCACGTGACCCCAGAGCACTCCAAGACTCTGAAGTACCTTCAGGGAAAGATTAAATTATGTTCACCCTACTTTATTATGAAATGTATTTAATTATATTCAAATTCTTTGAAAATTGACGAGCTAGGGGGCTTCCCTGGTGGCGCAGTGGTTGGGAGTCCGCCTGCCGATGTAGGGGACACGGGTTCGTGCCCCGGTGCGGGAAGATCCCACATGCCGCGGAGCGGCTGGGCCCGTGAGCCATGGCTGCTGGGCCTGCGCGTCTCCGCGGCGAGAGAGGCCACAACAGTGAGGCCCGCGTACCGCAAAAAAAAAAAAAAAATTGATGAGCTAGGAAAAGCACAGAGAGTAAGTCACAGGTTCTCTGTTCACTGGAAATCTCTGCTCACCATCCAACCCCCAATAACCCTTTATCAGAGTTTACGCTAAAATACACCCCACCCTGGCATAAGAAAAACCAGGAATCCAGCATGATAATTATACAAGTTGAAAGAACTTTGCCCTGCATAACCCTCAAGGACCACTAATATGCAGAAATACTAAAGTCGAAATCTTGAAACAATGAAAAATTTATAAACTATGTAAGATTCCCACGTTTCGAATATAATTTTGGCTTTGTTAATAAGGAATTTAAACATCTGAACAAGGAATAAATAAATAATAAATAAAAATATACCATTAAATATCTCATTATTCGCAGTACTTAGAAGTGTAAAAACAGATGAGTCATACTGACTATTACGCTCCTCAGAGAAGGAAAATAACATTTTGTTTGTTCATTTTGTCCCGTTTTACAGAAATTATGTGTATGCTAACGAGGAACATAACGTACAAAACAAAAAGTTATACTGTATCGGGGTATGGCTATTTGCCTTTGTTAAAATAACTTCAATGCTGTTATCTTTTCCAATTAAAAATTGGGACACAAATGTAGCTTAAATACTGTATTTCAGTGTTAGGAGAAAAAGGAATAGTCATCCATTAAAACCCTCTGTTCAACAGATGGCTCCCTTCTGGAGAATTCTGGAGAATTAAGGAGGTCCTCCCATCTCTGCTTGAACATCTCCACTGATGGAGGTCTCATTACCTCTTCAATCAGCTTGTTCTATTTTTAGGCAGTCCTGATGTTAGAACGTTATTCCCCAAGTGGAGTCCAACTCTCCTTACCTTAACTTCCTTCCTGTTCTTAGTTGGGCCCGCTGGACCCACTTCAGTAAGTGAGTTCACTTCCCCTCAGGCCCTTTGCTAGTTTCACTCATTTTATCAGTTAAATAATGACCTGCTTCTACTCACACTTTTCACTGTTATCCTACAAACCATGATGGCCACTCTTTATAACCATGTACTGCCAGCTGAAGGGCCTCCTAGGCACCAAGGCTCCATGGAGACTGTGATGGCCCTGGTCCTAGGGCCATCATGGGACTCTGTGGACTTACCTGGGACCCAGCTATCACATATACTGTTTCTATGAGTTCCAAAAGTCAGACTTATAATCTTTCTGAAAAGGACCCATTTATAAACTACTGTTTTTACTTATGGGGAAAATACGCCTAAGAAAAACCCCACAAGGTATAAATTATCACTGTGTCTTCTTACCTATCTTATGAGCCGAGTAAGTATTTTGGTGTGTACGTAAAAATCCACAGCTGCTCCTCCCTCAGCTAAAAGGAGCTGACTAGAAGCAGAAGTGGCAGTGCTAGCAAACCCATACTATTCAGGTCACCACCTCTCCTCTGCTTCCTGGGATCACAGGGGCTGAAGGGAAATGCCATGGGTTTCTCTAAGTCACCAGTTTCTCAGGTGTTTACCTACGTACCCCATGCCCAGCCAGGCATGTGGGACAAACCCAGAGCTCTGGGCTCCGCTGGCACTGAGACTGCTTCTGAAGCTCCTGGTCTATACCTAACAGGCCTCCATGTATACCGTGCAGTACACAATGAAGTCCTATAAGATGTCTTAATAGTAGCTTTGTCTTGAACTGTAAGTGGCTTAAGCAAGAGAAGTGACTGTACTTATTTTTATTATTTTATCCAATGCCCCTTTGGGCTGTAACTAATTTTTTTAAATGTCATGCACACTCACAGCCTCTGCCACCCAGAACATGGCCAGAACTGCCTTGGGCCAAACTGAATAGCTGGAAAGAGTCAGGGGTTAGGATTAGGGTATACAATCCAGCCCAGTAATTTTATAAGCTTTCTTATCTAGTTTCCCTGAAGTTTACAACAGATCAGATATAGGCAAATGAAAGGAGCTTTAAGACTTGACAACCAAGAAAAGTGGATAAGACAGAGGCCATGGCATCAAGAAGAATTATGAGCTTCCGGGGCCTCATGCATGACTCTACTTTATCAGTGTAACAACTTCAGAGAAATGACAATAAATCTCTAAGAAAAAAAGTTAAATTATGTTCATTCTACTGTACTCTATTTAGGAAACTTCTGCATTTCACATTGATTACTGCCTGAAAATGTTGGGGTTTTTTTTTTTCCTTCTAACAAAGTCAGCACTTGATGTATTTAAATATTCTGAGTCAATAGTCTATTTGAAAGCAGTTAATTCCAGGAGTACACAAAATTAAATATTTAAATCTTTACTAGAGAAACATGAAGTAAGAACAAAAGTGAATAATCATTAAGAAACTCTAAAGAAATAATGGGCTTGCCTTCTCTTCTGGAGAGGAACATCTGAAGGAAAGAAAGAAATTTACTTTCGGACCTATATTGGTCAGAGGTCCAGCTGTCATGAAGCCCCTAGGTTTAGGCGAACCCAGAGAGTTTTGAAACATCTCTCACAGGAATAATGGAAAAAGGGTTTTCTCCCCTTCTCATTTTCAAGAAAAAGGTAGTTTTGACTCTAAAAGCTAAAGGGAGGAAAAAACTAGGGACACTTTTAGTGCAGTATTTTCTCAGCTCATCTCTCTCTTAAACATCCTTGCTATGTGGGTATGATACTCCCATCAGTAAGAGTTTTAGGAAAATTCTGGCAAGGCTTCTTTAATCCTCTAGGACTCTGCCCTGCACTTTAAAATGGTGGTGTTGGCACCATTTAAGTGGAAACACCCCAGCAGGGTGGAGAATGGGGAGCCATTACACCTACCAATGCATTTTATTTTAAGTGGATTTCAATTGCAGCACATACATTAGATAATTTTGCTTTAGATTACAAATCAGGAGCATTCCTTAGCATATGGTCCAAGCATCCATATCCACGGGTTCAAGCAATAGCAGGTTGATAGGATTTGAGCATCCTCAGATTTTGTTACTCTTGAGGGGTCCTGGAACCAATCCCCCAAGGGAAGACTATATTATTAAGTATTAAGCACAAAGTAATTCTAAGAGCAAGTAAATCCGTTATTACCAAATTGTTACAATCTCCACTTCCTTAAATATCTGTTTACTTTTTCACCCTCAGACTCCTTGAAGACCCTTCTCAGGCCTTCTACTCCCTTCAAATCCCAGTTATTGAGATGCTATTTAGAATAAAGCTGTTTATTCATCTCTTTAACAACACTTCTTCCATTCTGTTTCTGTACTAAAAGCACTTTAGAGCTTTTATTAGCTGCTTCTTTGCACTTAAATTTGGGGGGGGGGAGGTGATCTCTGGAAAGCTAAGCCTAATATTTTTCCCTTTTTAAAATTCTTTATTTTTTAAAATTTTTATTGGGGTATAGTTGATTTACAATGTTGTGTTAGTTTCAGGTATACAGCAAAGTGAATGTGGTATACATATATCCACTCTTTTTTCGAGTCTATTCCCATATAGGCCATTACAAAGTATTGAGTAGAGTTCCCTGTGGTATACAGTAGGTCCTTATTAGTTTAAAATTCTTTTTTTCTATAATTTTTTTCCCTGTAGTTGCCCACCACTCCCCAAATCCCTCGTAAAAGAGACAAAACTCTCACTGGGCTTAATCCTCATTTTTTTTTTTTTTCTGGTTGTTATCAAGAAGATAATTTGTTTTTGTTTTTTTTTTAAAGAGCCAAAATAGAACCTAATTATCATCTAGTGAAGCATCTTTTTACAGCTGATGAACCAAGGTAGAGAGATATTAAGTAAAAATAGTGGGGGAAAACCCTGTATTTACAAATCTCCACCACTGATAGTACAGATACTGTGTAGGTGTTCACAGATGTCAGCAGATTTCATCCTCACAAGGCACAAACGAGTCAGGAATTATTATACCCATTTTACAGGTGAAGAAAACTGAGGTTCCAAAACATTCCATAATTTGCTATAGGTTTTTCAGTTAGTAAAGGAATGAGCCTAGGATTGATTTGTTTTCTTCTGTACCTCACTTTTTGTTGGGGCCTTGGCCACATGACCCCTAGGCTAGTGGTCCTGTGACACCAGATTGTTTAGTTAGCTTCAAATGTTTTTAATTTACTCATGTGGTGCTGCCCTCTCCAGAGAAACGACCAACCTGTGCCTCCCCAAAGGGACCAAACATTGCTTCCTTCTGAATTTTTAACCCACTTCTAACAAAGCTAAGCATGGATTAAACAACATAAACGAAGTCTCCTCACAGCACCTAAGTACAAATAAATAATCAAGTCCTGATAGCCAATGGGTACCGTTCTCACCAAACAGCCCAACCCACTAGGAAGCGACCCATCAGGCCCTGGGAAGCTTTGCCCAAGGAAGAGAATGAGGTCCCTTCCTGAGTTTGGAGGCCCACCCTGCACGCACATCTCACCCACAATGCTTCTCGACTGCTAGGAGCACCAGGAGAGCAGACTTGCCCATCCCAATCATCCATTCCAAAGGCACAGCAAGAGATGATGCTACAGAGGTAACGAGGGGGGAAAAAAAAGTATAACCTTTTGGAGTATAACCTTTAAAAATTCACTATGTTGTACACCTGAAAATTATACAATATTGTACATCAACTATACCTCAATTTAAAAAATTTTAAAGAATGATGAAAGAGAAAAAAACCAACCAACAAACAAAAAAGTGGCAACCCGTTCTGCCTCTCAGTGATTAACTTTTCACCTGCACTGCAAATTGACTATGTTCATTATTTCTTTAAGCAGCGCCTAGAACCTTCAAGTTTCAACACATCACTCTATCCTTAGTGAGTCCCACTGAAGAAGGACTTCATGGGTAAATTACTGTGCTAACATGTGGGAGGCTAGAACAGAAATGTGTCTGTGCTGCCTACAGGACCACCACTCACTACCCCTCCCACTCTCACTCCCAGTACCTAGGAGGTGATGCTTCATTGTTCCAAGTCTATACTTAACACAACACTGGGCTTTTCTTAAACAAATAAACCTTTTTCTGGAGAGGATTAAAACACCTAGTAGCTATGGCACACTTGCAATCATTAAAACCTATTCAACATATGTATATACACTTTCCCCATTATATGGTAAGTACATATATTTCAATTAGGTTAAAATAATAAATATTCAAGGCCAACCCATTTTAAAACTAATCTCAATAATAAAAAAAAAAAAATCCTAACTGAAGCTAAAAAACTGTGTCCAGTGAAGAAAAAACACTCATCTAGGTGTCTCTGGAGAGCTGGTTTTTTCAGTCCCAGTTTAAATACACACAAGCTGTGTGTTGTAGGGTTAGTCTAATTTAACCTCACTACGCTTCAGATTTCTCACCTGTGAAATCAGAACATGAGTTAGATTAAGGCCCTTTCAGCCCTAAAATTCTGATTCTATGACTGTCCTTCCAATTCAATAAAATAAAATACAGTGTTTAACATGGCCTGCCTTTTCAATGAAGCTAAAGGTTTTTAAAAGGCAAAAGAGCTCAAACAGGTCAAGAAAACACAACCAGGTAAGAATTTTTAAAAATTTAACCCATGCAACACCAAGTCTGTCCAGAAATTAATATCTGATCTTGACTTCCAGAAAAAGCCCCATTTTCATTCTCTTTTGTGCAACGTTCAGTTCACCACTGGACAAGAAATGTGACGAGCCTGCTGAAGTTCATCTGTGTTCGCTTATCTGTTGTGTCCCAGGGTTCAGTAGCTCCCCCCGCAGAAAGAAACTTCTCTGTTGCTCCTAAACCGCATTGAAAAGACCAACAAAAACAGCGCAGAAATAAGCAAGCAAAATCTTGCTGTCAACCGTCTGAAACTGTTACAAATTACAGGCTAATCTCAGAAGCTGTGACCTCACCACCCAGCCTTTGACAAATTGAGTAACTATTTCCCTGTCAGAGACTATGAAATGAATAAAAATAAAAGGGGAGTGGAACGCAGTAGGTTAGGAGGAGGTGAGGATAGGAGAGCAGAAGGAAAACGAACACATCTAACTGAATTCAGAGGCAGATTCCAAGTGGCTTTCAGGGAGGGTTGAAGTCAGAAACAGGAGATGCTGTTGCACTGTTTACTCATGGTTTTTACCTTTGGCTCCTTAGGGTGAAGTCTGAAGACTGTTTTGTGGGTCATAGTAAAAGAGAGCTCTAAAACACAATGTGACTTCCAGGGAGAGCTAAGCCAGACCACACTGAGTGAGCCAGCCCAGCAGATACTGAAAGGTGATAAGCAGAAAAAGAGACACTTGTTTTTATTAACAGAAGCCCTCACCAACTTCCTTAGACTTCCCCAAGTGAAATGTCAGACTAGCCCGATTCTGAATAAGAATCCACGGTGCCCCTTAGCAGAAACACATTCAGACTTTAGGACTAGACCACCTAGATTTTACACATCAGCGTTAAAAACCATACATGCGTACACTTCCGAGGAAGAGGAAGCAACACAGCATTGAGTTAAAAAAAAGTAAAAATTCTTCATCTGCTCAGGATGAAACACACTGCTTAAAATACACTGAATGACACCTAAAATGATCTGCTGAATGAAAAGAAAAGCTATTCTGAGCCAAGGAAAAATAAGCTATTATTAAGCGATGCAGACTTACTCTGTGATTCTCACTCTCTTCTCCAATTACATGTTCATGAAACACGTGTGGCAGGCAGGTCGTGCATTTCGGCCTCCCTAACTATACACATGCTGGGGTCTTCCCTGACCTTCCCTATGACTGCTCCCTCCTGCTGGTCCAGCTGGTAATTTGCACAGGCTCTTTGGAGGTGCCCAACCCTTTAAGAGGAAGTGCTGGCAAGGATCTGGGAATGGACTTCTCTGTATCTGGGGTACAGACGAGAAAACACTCCCTGTTCTGCCTCTGTGGTCATTATGTTTCTGCTGGGTACACATCTCACCGTGTTCTGGACTCCCTCCCCACGTCCATTCCTGGCTGAGGATGTGATCAAAGAAGGGCAGGAGAGGAGAGCCAAGTTTAAGCTTACCAGGAGATCAGATTGTCTGGTGCCGAGCAGAAGTCGAGAGATAATGGCTGAATCCTGGCCATTTACAGAGCAGCACAAAACTAGTCCTGTTCCTTTGACTGCTGCGGTTGCCATGGCCGACCCAAACAATATACCCCAGCTTCTCTCCTCCAGCTCCGTGAACACCTCCCACAGACCTCCAACGTGGGCCGGAGGAGGCCCAAACTACTCCCTGATAGGAATTTAGAAGCTGGAGAGGACTGAAAGGGATCATACAGGCAGGCCAGCCCTGAGGGGGTAAAGTGGTTAGGAGACACTCTGTTTTTAGCTGCAAGGCTCTGCTTCCTGAGTTTTCACCCAATTCAAAGTGGAAAACAGATCTTAATAAGGAAAAGAAACCGGCTAAAAACAAATCTCAGCTTGGGAAAATGACTATCACCTTTAAACTTTGATTTTACTGCAATCAGCAAAACAAAATGGGGAAAAAACAAAAAAGGAGGTAACATCCTGGATACAGCAATTTCTGAACAGAGGCAACAAGGGAGTGGATGTCAGTGTCTCGGTCATGGGTGATAAGCCCTGGGAATGGCATGAATGTTGTGATTTTCTTGTTTAAAACAAATTCCTGTTTGAAGACACCATTTAAAAAAATCCAGACATAGAAACCACACAGAGAAAGGAGAGAGAGAGAGAGAGAGAGATTACCCTAAAAATAAACCACAAATGAATTTTTTATAATAATTTTGAAACTAAAGACAAACCAGGCCAATGCAGGGGATTCAGGGGACAGAGCACCTGGACACCAGACCCAGCTCGGCCACTGTCCAGCTATGCAAGCCACTGTCCCCTGTAGCCACTCGTTTCCTAATCTAAAAAAAATGGGGGGAATTGAGTGAACCGTCTTTAAATTTCCCAACAACTCGAAAATTCTCTTTATAACCTCTATGAACAAAATTGCAACTAGGCTTGAACAAAACCATATGAATGAGAAAAAAAGAGGCAGAGATGAACATCTTAATTCTAACCGTGGTTATGCTGCACCGTGGGGTTAAGGGTGATGCTTCCCTACTTCTCAATCTTCTTTATTTGGGAAACTTTAGCCTAAAATAAAAATTACAACGATCGGATAGGGGTGACATACAACATTGCGCATGCACTTAATGTCACTGAATTTTGCACATTAAAAATGGTTAACATGGCAAGTTTTATGCTATGTATGTTCTGCCGCAATAAAAAAATATAATTCTGTATAAAAGAGGGGAAAAATTACGATGGAGCCTACACTGCATGAATGTTTTGGAGGTGGGCACCGAGTTAAAAATAAAAAAACACGGAGTTGAGTTTTCATTTCCTATCTCCTTTAATTTGTTCTCCAGGGTCTGCTAAGCCCAGTTTCCACTTCTACCCACATCTGAGAGAAATGGCTTATCTGCCGTTTTACAAAGCAGTTCCTTAGCCATCTCTGCCTCTCTCTCCCCTTCCCCACCAAAACTGGCTGTCATTCTACAGAATCAGTCAAGTGCTACAAATCACTACTTCAAGGTCCTGCAAGGCACTCCATCGAAGAATCTGTACAGATCAAAATCTCAAGTGCTTACTTGCCTAGGGACTGCCATAATTTGAGGTGTTGCTTCTTTTTAAAGAATAAAAAACAGATGCTCTGAGCTGATGAAAGTAAATGTCCTTTCAACACATCCCTTCTCTAACACTTGAAACTCTTACCAACAAGAAGTGCCTTCCCACACTCAGTGCGGTAGTTTCTGCACTTTTTTTTACTTTTTCTTTGAAGCGGCAGTGCAGTGCGATTCTCTACCTGGGGTCAAACGATGCCTTACAGGGAGCCTTTGGAGGGCACCCCAAAGCAGGCGAGCAGGCAAAGGGAGCTGCTTGAATCCAAGGGTGACACCCGAGGACACCGTCTCCCTGCATCAGAGCTAGAGTAATCCAATTCTTCTTGACAAGCTTTACAAAAGTCTCAAAGTTACATACACAGGCTTAGTCATTTCCAAACTTCTGCACAAATATACACCTGAAAACATTTCTGCCTTGCTCTGTAAGCACTCCAGTGTGAACTAAGAAAAGGGGGTGGGGGAGCAGGCAGTGCCAAAGAGACCAGTGAACTGAGAGACCTAATCCCAGCCCTACTCGTACTTTGGAAGCCTCGCAACCTCCCCAGGCTTCTTGTCTGTCAAATGCACAGATTGGACCAAATCATCCTCAAATCCCTACAAGCTGAAGCACTCATGAATATGATGACCACTGCCCACAGCAATTTACATAACAAGCCAAAATCCAGGTAGTGAGCTCACTCCAGGACTAGAAAGGTAAAGGGACAGGAGGGTGAGTAATGAAATCAATGGTACTGGATCCCAGATCAAAACAACTAAGAAACCATCCGTTTTACCCAGCCCCATACTAAGTTACGGGAGATATGTAAAGAAGTCTGGTTCTTAGCGAAGCAACTGTAATAGACTGAAATTGAATCATGGAACCGAACAAAATCAAGTATGTTGAACACCTAGTTCACGTCTTTCATTTAGTAACCAAGTAAGCTGCAGAGGCCCCTCTGGAGGTCTAGACCTGTTTATACAACTATGTGTCGGACACGTTTACCTGCAGGCCCTGCTGAGCTCTGCTGGGTCCCCCACCAGAGGGAGTGGTAGCCCATCCAGTTATCCCAACCAGAAGCTCCACCCTCTCACTCACCTCCAACGTCTAATGAGTCACCAAATCCTCCGGGTGCTGCCGCCTCATTTACATCTCTCCACTCTGCCCACTCTTTCCATCGTCACTACAAGCTCCCTGAGAACCAGGGACCTGTCTGCCCAGGTCCAGGTGGGATCCCCAGCACACAGGCCAGGGATGACCATGGAGCAGGTGCTTCATGGTTGTTGAGTAAACATTCCTCTGTCACCTGAGTTTCTACAACTATTTCTCCTCTGGGCTCCCTGCTCACCGCCTGGTCCCTTATCACACCAAATGCCCAGCACAAGAAGAATGGGATTTCTAAAACACACACCTGATTTTTCACATCCCTGTTTCAAGTCTTTCAGTGGGTCTGCATTCCATTCCAGATAAAACCCAAAACTCTTGGGTTTGGCACACCAGGTCCCTCCTGCTCTAGACCTTGAACCTCTCCAATGCTGTCAGGCCAGCCTCGCTTCAGCTGCTTCTTCAGCCCACCTGTATACCATTCTGCACTTTTTTGTCCCTTTTTGTACATGCTGTCTAGGTTACTTGTCTAAACTACTTCGCATTCTGAAAAGCTTAGTTTGACGGACATGTGTCCCGAAAGCCTTCTCGGACTCCCTCTTTCCGCCCCTGAATCTGATTTAGATGCCCCTTCTCTGTGGTTCTGTAACATACATGCATCACGAAGCTTAACATAGAAAAATCGTTGAATTTGTTGCCTGCTCTCAGCACCAGAGGCCAAAGCCCATATCTTATCTGATGCTTTAACCTCAGGACCTAGAGCAGAATTTGACATATAATAGCGATTCAAGAAATATTTTTGTTGAATTAATGAAGAATGGAGAGGAGGGAGGGAGAGAGAGGAAAGGGCTCAAAAGAAAGAGAAGCCCCTGAAAGGATTAAGTGCTTTTCAAAAGGTTAAGTAAAGAGTTAGTGTCAGAACTGGGTTAAGAACCCAGTCCCCCTGATTTTCTCTGATGGACCTTCCATCCTCCATGGCCATGGCATCCTCCATGCTATCAATGTTTTTTTTTCAAGGATCTCTACTCTTTCTGACCCTATCACCTCCTCCTGCAAGATCCCCTATAGTTTTACTGACTACTCTCAAATCCCTCTCTCGTATCAGCTCTAAGCTTATATATTCAATTATCTGCTACCTAGATGTCCCATTGGTGACCCAAATTTAAAATAACAAGAAATAACATAAGGGGCTTCCCTGGTGGCGCAGTGGTTGAGAGTCCGCCTGCCGATGCAGGGGACACGGGTTCGTGCCCCGGCCCGGGAAGATCCCACATGCCGCGGAGCGGCTGGGCCCGTGAGCCATGGCCGCTGAGCCTGCGCTCCGCAACAGGAGAGGCCACAACAGTGAGGGGCCGGCGTACCGCAAAAAAAAAAAAAAAAAAAAAAAGAAATAACGTAAGTACATTTCCCCCTGCCCACTGCAGGAAAAAGAAAAAGAGCAAAAACCCAAACCAAAAAAGCAAAACACTTGTTCCTCCTAGGTCACCTGAGCCTCCCTACGCCCATTCATAGTCAGTCATCTTAGACAGAAATGTGGAAGTTAGCATTTTTTTAATTCTTCAATTTTTTCTAAATTATCATTTCTATACCAGGATATATGCCGTGTCTTTTAGGTTTTGCCTCATTTAACCCTGCCAACAAAACCCTGATAAAAAATTCATGCAACTAGAATTCAAGAAGGTGATAGGGTAAAAAAAAATAAAGGAATTTAATATATTTGCCATTCATGCTTAGCACCATCACCTTCTCTTTCTCTCACATGTGTCAAGACCTACTGACTGTTCCACAATCCTCCCACTCTGACGGCCACTGTCTTCACGTGCAACCTCTGAAACTCTCCGGGACTAGTGCAGTAGATCCCAGGTGGTATCTCTGTCTCCAGTGTCACCCCCTTCAATTCAATCCTCCACTTTGCCAGAACAATGAACTTGCTGAAAGTATCAGTTACTTCCGGTTCCAAACAAGATGGGGAAGTTGCACGGGCTGGAGGTTGAATCATCTCAGAGTTATGCCCGTTAACTAACATAAAAGTATTTAGGGAAACTCTTGGAGGAAAGAAGGTAGTTAGGTCTCAGGATCTTTCCTGAGACAGGAAAGATCTAATGGTTATGAATTAGGGAGTGATCTGGGGAACAGGGAAATTATTGATAAGTCTTAGAGATAACTAGGTTTACGTTAAGATAAAGCTAGACACTATAAGAATAAAATAAAATGTATTCTTCTAAAACCAGCAAAAGAAAATTCAATCTATCCAAAGGAAGGAAGGAAAGCAGTTTAAAAAAAAAAAAAACCAAAAAGAAATGGCATTAGAAAACATTAAGCAAGACTAAAAAGTCTTAACAAAAATACTTACACCAAGTAAAATTGGGTGTAAAGTCACTAACTAAATAACAGAGACTAATATTGCATTTAAACTATACACAATACGTAGGGGAAAAAAACAGCAACCCATTTAAAAGTGAAAGTATAAAACAAAATTAAAATAAGAGATTATAAAAAAGAAGATAGGTCTTCCCTGGTGGCGCAGTGGTTGAGAGTCCGCCTGCCGACGCAGGGGACACGGGTTCGTGCCCCGGTCCGGGAAGATACCACATGCTGCGGAGCGGCTGGGCCCGTGAGCCATGGCCGGTGAGCCTGCGCTCCACAACGGGAGAGGTCACAACAGTGAGAGGCCCGCGTACCGCAAAAAAAAAAAAAAAAAAAAGAAGATAAAAACAAAATCTAGGATAGTACTTTTAATATCAGACAAATGGAATGCAAGGTAAAAAGCATTACAAATGACCATGAGAGAGATTATATACCAGCAAAAGGAAAAATCAATAAAGATTTTATGATCATGAAAATATATGTATCTAACATAATGGCCTCAAAATTTTAAGGCAACAACTATGGCAAAAAACAGGTAAATCAAAAATGTATTAAGCAATCAACAAAAAAAGGAAAGCTTAAAAAAAAAACATATTTCTGGGAATTAAAATACTTAACTATTAAACAACCTGGGGAGGAAATAAAATAGAAATAACCAAATACTGAGTTAAGTAACAATAAAAGTATTATATATCAAAATCTGTGTGGTGCAGCTGAAACATAAGGATTCACCCCAAATCCTTGGCTGCAGTCTGAACAGGCTACAGCTGTTATGGCCATACCCATATCACAGACTTGTAGACAAGGAGGATTACCAGAGCTAAAGAACAATTTCATAAAAATTAAAGGGTACTCATTAAGAACATATAATTCATTAGGAAGATATAATCCTAGAAATGTATGCACCTGTGCACCTAGGAAAAGAAAAGAATAAATATTTTAAATCAGTGATCTACAAAAAGGAGAGCAAATTATACCCAAAGTAAGAACTAAGAAAGAAATAATAAACATAAGAGCAGAAATCAGTGAAACAGAAAATCAGCAACAGTTTGTTCTTTAACTCGTAACAAGACTAATCACAAAAACAAGAAGAGAAAACAAAATAATATTAATAATGGAAAAGGGGATATTGCTACAGATCCTACAGATAATAAACAGATAATAAATATTACAAACAACTATATGCCAATAACTTAGATGAAATGAACAACTGCTTTAAAAAAATGGAAACATAATTTACCAAAACATAACCAAAAAAAAAAAACAAAAAAATCTGAATAGCCTATCTGTTAAGAAAAATTGAATTCATTATCAGAATCCTCTGCACACAGCGATATAACTATTCTGTATCCTGATTATGGTGACAATTATGCAATGCTACACATGTGTTAAAACTCAGAACAGTAACCAAAAAAGAACATTTTGCTGTATGATATTTTTTAATTAAATTAAATGCTTTTAGAATCTTTGCACAAAGAAAACTCCAGGCCCAAATGTTTTCAACTATTGAATTCCATCAATTATTTTTAAAAGAAATAAAATTTTACAGAAGTTCTTTCAGAAAATAGTGCAAACAGGAACACTCCATCACACATTTTATAAGAGCAGCATAACGCCAATACCAAAAGCCAGCAGATACTACACAAGGGAAGAAAATTAAAGACAATTCTTAATGGGCATAGTTGTAAAAATACTTAATAAAATATCAACCAAAAAAAATTCAGTAATAGGTAAAAAGAATAATACATAATGATAACTTGTTTTTACCCCAGGAACTCAAGGTTGCTTTAACGTTTAAAATCAATCAATGTAATTTACCAGACAGAGGAAAAGAACTATATGATATCTTATTAGAGCCAGAAAGAGAACTGTACAAAATTCAAAATCCATTGCTGATAAAAACAAACAAACATCTCTAAGAAAACTAGAAATAGAAGGAAACTTCCTCAATCCAATAAGGAGCAACTATGAAAGAGTAACATCACACTTAATGGTAAAAGAGTCAATTCTTTCCCCATAACGTAAGGGACAAGGCATGGTTATCTCCCCTCACTAATAAGTGAAGTTAGCAGTCCACAGACAAGGTCAATACACAAAAATCAACTGTATTTCCTTATCTAAACATCAAACAACTTGAAACCGAAATTCTAAAAAATTAAATGTCTGGCAGTATCAAAAAAAAAACCCATAAAATACAGTTACATTTTACAAAAGACATGCAATGCCTCTGCACCAAAAGTAGGGAGCCACTACCGAAACAAATTAATAAACAAAAGGACAGAGAGATATACTATGTTTTCGAATTGGAAGTCTCAATATTGTTAATATATTTATTTTCCTTAAATTGATCCCTCATAATTCAGTGTAATCCAAACAAATTCTAAAAGGCTTTTTAAAGAATTACAAGTCAATTCTAAAATGTGTATGGAGCTCTAAAGGATCTGGAACACCCAAAACAATCTTGAAAAACAAGAATAAAGTTAGAGAACTCACAACACCTGACTTACCATGAAGCTACTTTAATCGAGTCAGTATGGTATTGACATAAGTTTAGCATGCAGATCAATGGATTAAAACAGTCTTGAAACAGAATAAATATAGTCAACTGATTTTTGACAAAGACACTAAGGCAATCTGATGAGGGAAGAAAATCTTTTCAATCATTATTTCACAGATTTCAATAAATCTATGAAAAAAATTGAACCGTGACCTCTACTTCACACCATACATTAAAACTAATTTGAGACAGGTCAAAGATTTAAATATTAAGGCTAACCTAAAAAGCTTCTGGGAGAAAACTTACGAGAACATCTCAGTAACCAGAGGGTAGGCAAAAGCTCCATAAAGACACACAAAAAAATATTTATCTTAAAAAAATAAGTTAGACTCCGTTAGAATTAAAAACTGCTTACCCAAAAACACAGTTAAAAAGAAATACAAAGATAAGCCGAAACACTGGGGAAAAAATGTAATACACACATCTGGCAAAAAACTTCTATTCAGAATATAGAAAGATCTCATACATCAAAAAAAGGCAACCAGCCCAATTTTTAAAATTGTCAAGGAACTTGAACAGAAACTACAAAAATGAAGATATATAAATGGCCAAAAAGCACATAAAAAGATGCTCGACATCATTAGTCATCAGGAAATGCAATTAAAACCATGTGATACTACTTCATTGAACAACTAGAATAGCTAAAATTAAAAAGAATGAGGGGCCCAAATGCTGGTGAGGTTGTGGAGTAACTGGAACTTTCATATACTTGTGGAGGGAGCGTAAAATGCTACAACCACTTTAGAAAACAGTCAGGTTCTTATAAAGTTACACACCTTCCCTATGTCCCAGTAATTCCACTCCAAAGAGAAATGAAAATATATGTCCACAAAGACTTGCACAAGAGTATTTACAGATGCTTTCTTCATAATAGTCAAGACGTGGAAACAACCCAAATGCCCATGAAAAAGTGAGTGAATAAACTGTAGTACACACACACACACAGTGGAGTACTAGTCAGATTTTTTTTTTTTTAACAGTGAACTGATACATGCAACAGCTCGGTGATCTCAAAAAGGATAGTTAAACAAAAGGAGGCAGATACAAAAAGAGTACCTACTGAATGATTCCGTTTGTATGAAGTTCAAGAACAGACCAAACTCATCCATGGTGAAAGAAATCAGAGCGGTGGTTGAGTATGGGGGGATGGGAATTAACAGGCAGGAGAAATAAAGACTCTCTCTGGGGTGATGGACATGCCCTACATCTCAAGTAGGGTGCTGGCTACACAGATGTATCCAGTTATCAAAATTCATTGAACTGTACATTTAAGATGTGTGCATTTCACTGTATGTAAACTCTTCCTGAATAAAAATGAATTTATTAGTGAAGAGAAAGATGTGCCTTCCATCTAGAGTGTCTGCCTGGGAATAAACCATATTCTTCGTCAGGGAAAAGCGAAATGAGACATGCTTCAGTGAAAAAGGCCGTTCAAGGGAGACCAAGTAAGAAAAAGTCAAAGGCAGAGGAAGAACAGCCGTCTGGTCGAGTGAGAAGAGAAATCAAGACTGAGTCACAAGGGGGAGGTACAAGCCAAACAGGAAGACACGAGTGAGCTGAACGTAAGTAGTAGAAAATAACAGACGTACAACTGTGTTTCAAAATAATCCAGCTACTGTGTTTAACTCCAAAAAGAACTAAAGGCAATTTTATTTGGAAATTGTCCCCTTCTTCCCTCGACACATCTGTTAATCAAATGGGAAACAAGGAGAGGGGAATTCGGGGAAGGTATGAACCTGAACACATCCTTTTCTTTTCTTTTTTTAAATCAATTAGCTTCAACATAATCCAGGGCTAACATCCTGCCTGTGGCATCTGATCACTGATAAACATCAAGAGGTCACATGTTCCTATTTATGTATTTACATATACACATGCTAGGATAATGAGATTCACAATCTATTCATTCCTTTAATAAGTGAATGAAACTATGAGCACGAGTCCCTCTGAGGGAGTATCCTAGTTACCTGAAGCCGGCCTTGGAACCAGAGATAACACTACTCCTCCTTCCAGTTGAATTAATAAGACAAGCAGGAGATGACTCACAAGAGCAGTTGATGAAGCAATTAATGCCAACTCTCTCTCTTACTCATCCCCTCCAGTTTAAGAATTAACCCTGGCTGAAAAAGGAGACACCATGTGAGCCAACTGAACTTTACCATACCACGGAGCTATAAGGGATGAGTAGGAGGGTTTCTGCCCAAACTCTGAATCTAGGGGGACCTCTTCGTGATCAAGCTTCAATAAGGCTGCATTCATTGGCACTGCTTCCTCAATTTCAACTTCCAATGCTGGCTTTACAGGAATTGCTTTCTGAGACTTTCCTGCAAAATCAGCTTACTCACTGAATTTTTAAAAAGGAGAACAGAGCCAAAAGACATCACTGGCCTCTGGTGCACACACACGTGTGAATAAGCATCTCCGGATTCGAGCTGATGCCGCGGAATAACGATTTGTCAATGTTATTTAGGCTACTTGTGTGAGACCTACTTAATCCTGAAGTCCCTTCTTGTTTCTACTGGCTGAGGTATCAAGAGAGAACCAAATATTCAGGAGAAGGAAAGAATCTCAGAAAACATCTCGTTTAGGTGATTTCGGTGGGTATGGAGGACGGGGTTAAATAATAAATTCAATTGGTTTTTCATAATGCATACAGTTCTCCCACCATCCTACTACCCGCCCTCACCCTTAAAGGGTGGTCCCTAGGACCACAGCATCAGTATCATGGGGGGAATTTGTTCAAAATGCATATTCTCAGGTCTCAACAGATTAAATCAGAAACCCTGGGGCCCAGGAATCTGTGGCTTCACAAGCCCTCCAGGTAATTCTGATGCCAGGTCAGTTTGAGAACCACTGCCCCAGGGTATGCTCCTCTGGCCCAGTGTTTCTGAACCCCCTATCTCTCCGCTGTGTCGGATGGACAAAAAGTTAGATTCAATTGCCCTAGTTTTGCAGTACAGGGGTCCAGAGAGCTTAGGTCATTTGCCCGGGACCACAATGTTGAAGAGCAGCCAAGCCAACATTAAAAACAACTCTCGTGCGTACGGGGGTTTATAATCTGTTCAAAATGCATTTCCAGGGCTTCCCTGGTGGCGCAGTGGTTGAGAGTCCGCCTGCCGATGCAGGGGACACGGGTTCGTGCCCCGGTCCGGGAAGATCCCACATGCCGCGGAGCGGCTGGGCCCGTGAGCCATGGCCGCTGAGCCTGACACGTCCGGAGCCTGTGCTCTGCAACGGGAGAGGCCACAACAGTGAGAGGCCCGCGTACCGCAAAAAAAAAAAAAAAAAAAAGCATTTCCAAAAGAACCCTGTGAGGTAGTCAGACCAGAGCACATTGAGAAAGGATGGTAAATAACAGGAATCCCATGTCTTAGCCCGGACTGTAATATTAAAAATAATTCAATAAAGCATAACAGTCCGATTCTGACTGGCCCCGTGAGCACACACTGCTGCTACTCTAATTTCTCACTTCCGCCCGCCTTTATGAGCTGGCCCCCATAGCACCAGATTTAGAAGAACACCATCTGCCTGAGATGAAACCCACTTGGGAGGGCACCCACTACCACCAACATTTGTAAACAGCTTCCCCAAAAGAGGGGGATGGCAAATTCCCTTCAGCCTTTCTGATCCAGTCCCTTTTAAAACTTTCCTTTCTAGCACTTTTTAAAAATACATATTGACACGTACATACTGCTACATATAAAACAGATAACCAACAAGGACCCATTGTATAGCCCAGGGAACTCTGCTCAATTTTCTGTAATAATCTAAAGGGGAAAGGATTTGAAAAACGATACATGTATATGTATAACTGAATCACTTTGCTGTACACCTGAAACTAACACAACACTGTTAATCAAGTGTACTCTAATATAAAATTTAAAAAATTTTAAATACCTATATTCACTTTGGAATATACAGATACGACAAAGAAGGAAATACAAATCTCTCAGATGACACTTAATATTTATCCTGAGTTTTTTCCTAAGCACAGACATACCAATAATTAATAATATGTAAGTATTACTTAATTTTTTTAAATTTGGAATATGTCACATATTGTCTTGTATACATTTCTTTGAAAGCTCTATGAAACAGAATATTTATATTCTAATTCTAGTTTTAACATGCTGCAAAGAGGGGTTATTAATGCACTAAACTAATAAAAAAATTTATCCTAGGTGAATTCTTATCTAGATCAATTCCAGGAATTAAGAGCCATGGAACTTGCCAGCTAATTCACACCATACAGTGTCAGGAAATCACAGGAACAGGCTTACTGAACTGCAGTCTCTACCTAGTCCACTGCTTTGGGCGTGAACGTAAGTTGGGTTCTTTCATTTTCAACATTATTACCTGCAGTGGACATACACTCCCCCATACTCTCCACACACCCACACTCTGCCCATTCCAGGCCCCCATTATTACTCACTTGGGTAACAAAAGGTCTTACAACTCTCCCCTTTGAACTCATCCTCCACACTGGGTCACATCTAAGACACACTGCATGTACCACCAAAAATAATAAAAATAGGTTACGGTACTGGGAGCATCTCATGGGATGCTGTACATGCTTTTCATACATGGTTATATCTTTATGACAACTGTAAGAGGCAAACGTTATCATGCTACTATTATAGATTAGTATTCCAAGGCTTCGAGAGGTTAAATAACTTGGTCCAAGTCACACACCTAATAAGATTTAGAGCAGCATGTCTCCGGAACCTATATACCATTTATTTGTTAACTCAAAAAATGGCATGTCTCTCTGTCATCAACAGCAGTAGTTCCCAATATTTTTTAATCCAAAATTTTGCATACTTTGAGCAATAGATATTTAACTCTTAATATCTGTTAATCAAGAAAAATACACAGCGATCAAAAAGATACTATTGATTTAGTAACACTTTAAATGAATTTTGGGTTGATGAGTCATCATATCAGCCAGCTACATATATTTGGGACGAAGCTCTGATTTCTGTTAGTGATATTAATTACTAAAACTACACACAATGCTTATTGCGCATATGGATGGGTAGGCCCTCTTTTATAAGAACTGTGGTCTCCCATGTGTTCTGAAATCTACAGGTTAGAAACCCCCAGAATGTAAACTAAAGTCCTCATCATGAAATGCCATGGGCTCCACTATTTGGGCCCAACCTACATTTCCAACTGTGTTTCCTGTCCCCGCCTCACCACATACCCTTACACCCTACCTCTGGCTGTGGTAGACAAGTATTGCCACACTACTGGACTTCACACCTTGAGGCCCTCAAGACACATCCATTGCAAGCCTCTGCCTGAAGAACTCTCTTTTGAGACACAGCTCAAACATCTCCAACTCTGTGGAGCCACCTCTGACAACACCCTTACCCACACCCCGCCAAGGCCGAATTAACACATCTTTCCTTTTACGTGATCACAGCCCCATGATGACATTTAAACACACTGCAAATAAAAGAATGTGCAAATATCTGACTCTTGTAAATAGTGCTTCAATGAACATTATGGTACATGACTGTTTTTGAATTATGGTTTTCTCAGGGGACATGTCCAATAGTGGGACTGCTGGGTCATATGGTAGTTCTATTTTTAGTTTTTTAAGGAACCTCCATACAAACCTAGGGGCAGGACAGGAATAAAGATGCAGATGTAGAGAATGGACTTGAGGACACGGGGAGTGGGAAGGGTAAGTTGGGACAAAGTGAGAGAGTGGCATGGACATATATACACTACCAAATGTAAAATAGATAGCTAGTGGGAAGCAGCCGCATAGCACAGGGAGATCGGGTCAGGGCTCTGTGACCACCTAGAGGGGTAGGATAGGGAGGGTGGGAGGGAGACGCAAGAGGGAGGGGATATGGGGATATACGTATAGATATAGCTGATTCACTTTGTTACACAGCAGAAACTAACACACCATTGTAAAACACTAACACCCCAATAAAGATGTTAAAAAAAAAAAAAAAATCTGAGTCTTCCTCTCATCCAAATTTCCAGAGGGTAAGGATGGCATTTATTCATCGGTGTCCTTAGCCCTTCCCTCCACTCTTAGCATCGGGTAGGTGCTGTTAAATGAATATCGATGCCAGCCTGGCTGGTGATTTTACCTGGGGAAATCAGTTTGGCAAGTAGCTCCTGCCACTAAAGAAGCTCTATTTCAGTGTGCTGCAAGGGTTTATCATCTGTAAACCGTAAAGCTCCCAATGTTCCACCTCCAAAAGTAGGAGGCGGGTACTCACACAGGGAACTGGAAAATCTGAGTTCAGTTTCTGGCTCTCCCACTAAGAAGCTCTGTGACCTTTACGCAAGTCTCATTCTTTCTCTAATCCTCCATTTGTTCACCGAATTTGGGTGGGAGGAGTGGGACTTCTAGTTCTTCCCTACTGCAATTCTATGACTTGCAAATTCTACAGACCAAGGTTGGCAAACATTTTCAGAAGTGCACCCAATAGTAAATATTTCAGGCTTTGTGTTGGCTTACCATCCCTTTCACAGCTACTCAACTCAGGTCTGTAGTTAAACTGCAAAAGCACCCGCAGACATTAGATCAATGAATGGACGTGGCTGTGTTCCAATAAAACTTTACAAAAACAGGCAGCAGGCCAGATATGGCCCACAGGCCATAGTTTGCCTACGCCTGCTCTGGGCAGATGCCTCCATGTTGCTGTGCAGTTCCCAGTGCTTGATCTGAAGATATAATTCATGGGGTGTTTTATTGCAAAGTCTCTGAGGGTCTTATAAAGAATACAACAAGGAGTATAACAAGATACATACCACCACTCCCCCCCCCCCAGGAACCTGGAAACGGCGAAAAGAGATGGCCAGGTCAAAGGTTTACGGTAAGAACTAGACTTAATGGCTTAGAATATGCACATACCAAGTCAATGAAGAAAGCAACATACCACCACCACTGCCCCCTGCCCCAGCCAGTACCTGTGAATTACATTCATATATTTAAGAAAAGATTGTGTCTTCAGAAGGGGGCATGGGCTGGCTCGGCCAGGGAAATATAGTCCCTAAAGCAAACGTGGGCAGTGTCAAGCTGTTGGGGGGAAGAAAGTGGCTTCACTGGCTAGACCACCCTAGTGAGATGACTATAGCCAACGACTGAAGGGTTTTTGGTCCCACTAGAAAAACATCCTTCTCCTGAGATGAACAGAGAAGCAGACTACGTTAGATGGGCGCTACTGAACCCACTTCCTTGTTCCTATTCCTTGCTCACGAAGCAATTACCTAACTCCCTATAAAATGTTTCTCGAGGAGACGTGGGAGATGCAGGTAGCAGTAGCATAACCCCTACTGCTACCTGCATCGAGAGAGCAGCAATTTCTCAAGGTGAATCAATAGAGTAGCTCCCAGCTATGATTTACATTCCACGGTAGCTTGACACAGAGCATGCGCTGGTCGTGGGGACCTGAGGGTACATTAGTGATGTGTTTCCCTGTGAATTACCACGCCAGCATAACGGTGCCAGCTCCAGCTAGACGTTACTTAGCTCTCTGAGTCAGTGTGGCAAGCCCTGGACACAGACCTGAAGCCACCTCTGGGCTGAGGGGTTAAGGGTGGCAAGCGTGTGGAGACCCAGCCGGCCCTCTCTGACGGCCTGGCTGACATACCACTTTCAGCTCTGCTCACTTTCAACTGGTTCCTGCAGTCCTTATGGGACACTGAAGCCAAAGCACTGGCTGCTTCAGGACAGAGTTTATGTTTGCATCCCTATGTACATGTACAATGAAAATTGGCAGCAGATCTAAGTAAATAATCTAAAAACCGGAGCTAAGTCAAAACAAGCAACAGGCAAGTACTCACAGTCCTAATCGGCGACTGGCACAGCTGTGGCCATAAAGTGTGATGAAGTTCATGTAAGGTTTATTTAAAAACCTCAACTGTGGTAAAGGGTCAGTGATGTCCAGAAAATGCTAGCTCTTTTGCCCTGCTGAAAAACAAAGGCTCAGTACTGAAGTCGGAGAAGTTTTAGCCACAAAAATGACAATGAATTGTGCCTGGTAATATGCCTGGAGTAAAATGAAACAGAGGGCACCAGAAGGTCAGGGCCTGCTTCCCTAAATCATGCCAGGATATGCGAGGCCAAACGGCCCCAGACCAAGGAGGAAAATCAGAGCTCACTGCAAAGGAGAAGGAGTATTAAGCACCTCCTTTCCTGTTCACTGTGACATGATCCAGTTTCCTCCTTCTGTTCCAGAACTTCTAACCTACAGGTCATGCTCACAGTCACAGAAGAGCCGATGGAATCAGTGAGTTCCCAAGGAAAACTCTTACTTTCCCATTTGCAGTGTGTTTCACTGGCAATGCTGTGCTCAGAGGCA
The DNA here is from genome assembly GCF_005190385.1 of Monodon monoceros. NCBI lineage: Eukaryota > Metazoa > Chordata > Mammalia > Artiodactyla > Monodontidae > Monodon > Monodon monoceros. The sequence continues at coordinate 13,804,748 of NW_021703780.1, forward strand.
CAATCCAAGTAAGAATTAAATATGATATGCTCGTTGGTAAATTATCAAAATGTAAACTAACAGCTATAGCGGACACCATCTGAGCTGCCAAGAATTTGAACACTGTGATTCCAGTAGGAAAGAACACTCCCCGCCCTGTTTGGTCTTCGGCTACGTTTGCCCTTGACTACAACATGCTCACCTATGTGTGTGTATAATGTAGACACAAAGATGACCTGACCGTGAACTTTGGAGCCTGGCTTTTCACTTGGAATTTCCAAGGAGGAATTCCACTTAGCCTAAGTGGAGCTATGCAGCAAGATAAAGTTGTCATTTTCTAAGTATTTCTACCCATCAAAATTTTGGAAGTGGCTTTCTTTCCCTGATCATCGTACTTCTTGGGGACGGTGTATTAATTTCCCATCACATTTAACGTAGTGCCTTGCATAAAATGAGTATTCAATAAACAGCTGCAGGGCTGGCCTCACAATATCAATACCAATTAACAGAAATCCGGCCTTCCAAGTAACTTTATAACATAAGCAAAATGCTACATAACAGAAAATGTTAGTGGCTCTGTAGTCCTCATTCTCCTTATATAGAAAACGATGAAGTATTTCTATATTAAAAACTCCCCAGGGCAGAGTGAACATGCCTATCTTTCTATACCCCCCAAAGCAGAGGACGAAAGAGCAAGTTTACTTCACTTGTGCAGATTGAGAAATCACCTTTTAAATTCATGCTAAACAGCTAAATGGAGCAGCAGACTGTCAAAAACTGTCAAGTGAAATAATTATTGATTGGAGCATTAAAATTAAAAATGAATGTAGGTTAATAGACAAAGATGGCTTGAAGAAAAAGCATATAATCTAAAACTAGAAAAATCAGACAGTGCATCTGCCAGTCAGGCCTGTCGGGCTTAGAATGAAAGAATTCAAAGAAAACGATGATAATAATGCAAAAACTGAAGCACACACGGCCTTTGTGACGGCCTAGGATAACTGAGCCAGGCTCTCCTGATGGCCCGCACCCGACTTGCCCTCCCTCCCTCAGACATTGACATAAAGGCCGGGAGCTGGGCTGAGAGACTGAAATTGGTGGTCATCAGCTCAGTGATCTTCATCCTAATGGACTCAGTCATGGTCTCCACTCCATGACAACCCTCCTCCTGGAGAGGGGTGTCCTTCAATAATACCCATCCCTGGACCGACAAAGCTCAAACGTATGGCTATACTGAGCTGCAGATCCATACGTGTAAGTTAACGAACGCCCAGCATCTCCACTTCTCACAGTTTACATACCCAAAACAGAACTCTGGAGGGCACCACCACTGCCCCAGCCTCTTCCTGAACCAGTCTTCCCCTTCTCCGTGAAGGGCACCACCATCCTGGATTTTCTCTTTTCTTTCCTCGCGACTTCTAATCCATCAAACAAATGCCCTCTGCTCCCCTGTGATGCAGAACTGAAATCCACCCGTTGCTCTCCATCTCCCCCGCTACCCTGGGCCTCTCCAATAGCCCCTCAGCCGCCTCCCTGGTTGATTCTTCATCCACCTACAACTATTCTCCCACAGCACCCGAGCCATCTTTTTAGAAAAACAGAGATGCCGTCACTCCCTCTGCTTAAATGTCATCCATGGTTCCTGTCATGGGTTGAACGGTGGGCCCCAAAAAGATGTGCTCATGTCCCAGAGCCTGTGACTATGACCTTTTGTGGAAAAAGGGTTTCTGCAGATGTACTTAAGGATCTCAAGATGAGATCATCCTAGATTACCTGCGTGGGCCCTAAAACCAATGACCAGAGTGTCCTTACAAGAGACAGAAGAGGACAAGACACAGACACAGAGGAGAAGGCCGTGTGAACACAGAGGCAGAGACTGGAGTGATGCTGCCACAAGCCAAGGAATGTCTGGAGTCACCAGAAGCTGGAAGAGACAAGGAAAGATTCTCCCCTGGTGCCTTCAGAGAGATAGTGTGTGACAGCTTGATTTCAGACTTCTCCCCTCTAGAGTTGTGAGAGAACAAATTTCTGTTGTTTTAAGCCATCAAGTTTGTGGTAATTTGCTAAGGCAGCCCTAATTCAGTCTCCTATCACATGTAGAATAAAATTGAAGTCCTCTGGCCTCTCATGCCAGAATTAAAGGCTCTTCCTGACCTCAGGGCATTTGCTCAGCCATTCTCTCCACCTGCAGTGCTCTTCTGCTGATTTCCATCTCACCCCCCAGCACTCCTACACATCACTGAGGTCTCTGCACAAATGTCACATCTTATGAAAGGCTTTCCCTGATGTCCCCAAATAAAATCATCCTCTTGCAGCCACCATCACTCTCTTTCCCCTAACGTACCCTGCTCTGATTTTTGTCTGAAATACAGAGTATGCTTACGGATTTACTAGTAATCTGTGTTCCCCTACAAGAAGGTAAGCTCTCCGAGGGCAGGGGCTCACACTGCATTTGTTCGGTTATATACCTACCCAGTGTACACATTATACTTGGCACCGAGGAAACGGTCAATAAATATCTAGTTGCATAAAAAGGAATAAATTATTTTTCTTTTCTTCAGCTAAATTAAAAACCTGACTTGATAGCACCATCAAGAGATACTCACTTAAGATTTTCTCTCTGTTACAAGTCCAACAGGCTACCATGATTTTTGAGACTCTCTGAGGGTTACAACCATTCACCCACTCTCTTCTATCAAAACGCAGTTGATAAAGTGTGGCTTTTCCACTTTTATTACTAGAGTCAAGATAAAGCACAGCGTAAAGGAGAGGCCTAGATCCTCTAGCTACCAGCCATGTGACCTTAGGTAAATAATTGCTCTCTTTGAGCCCAGAGAATGGAATGCTGAAACTTGCTATGTCTGTACCCACAGGATGGCCCTGAGAAACAACTGAGGTCATTTATTCAACAAAATATTTCTTCAGATATTGTGCAGGCCAGATGTTGTGCCAGCATGGTGACACAGCCAGAACCCAGACAAGGAATGTCTGCCCTTATCAAGCGCAGAGCCAAGTGTACAGTTTTGTAAACTGTAAACTGTGCAAATGTAAAGGGGGGCGCAATGTGTGCCGGACACTCCAAGGTAATCAGCTCCCCACTTCCAAACTGTTCAAGGCCTCCTGCTCTGCATACTTCTTAACACAAACATAAACCAGAAGACAGGTCCGGAAAGATACTGACTACCCTCTTCGCTCAATCGCTCGCACATCTCCCAAAGGCACCTCATTTGTCCCCCGCGGAGCAATTTCTAACACAGAAAAAAATCAGGAGCTACCATGAACAAGGTTACAGCACCTCGTCATCTCAGAATGGGGATGCGACAAACCACAAGATGTTATTTTTTTCATTATCTCAAAATAAACACACTGTGTTTTAAACATGTACCAGGTGGGTTTGCAATACCAACTTAACGTAGTTCATTCGTGGCCATGTCACCGTCATTTTTTAAATTAAAGTGTAGTTGATTTACAATGTTAGGTTAGTTTCAGGTGTACAGCAAAGTGATACATACACATATATATTCTTTTTCAGATTCTTTTCCATTATAGGTTTTTACAAGTTATTGAATATAGTTCCCTGTGCTATACAGTAGGTCCTTGTTGTTCATCTATTTTATCAACTCACAGACATAGAAAACAAATTTATGGTTGTCATGGTCATTTTTAATTGTGTAAAAAAGGTAACCCATGGTTTGTTTTCTGTAACTCATACTTAACATCTTACCCTCGAAGATATCCGGACCTTTCAATTTTACATTAGTGGTTCTTATAGAACTTTGGAGGGACAGAGAATTCTTTGAGGATCTGGTGAAAGCTACAACCCTCGCCCCAGAAAAACACATATTCGTATAACATCATGTAAATACAGTTACTGGGGAGCCGTGGGGCATTCTGAGAAAGTCCAGTGACCATAAATGCAGACTCCCCACCATCTTACTGCAGTGTCAGCCCACGGGCGCCTCGCCCAGCCTCCTCCCCTGATCACCCACCTGTATTTCTCTCCCCTTCTCTCCTCTTGTATGAGTGCCGAACCCACAGTAAATATTAATTTTAAAAATCCAAAATAATAGGAAAAAACTTAAGCTTAAACAGAGAAAATATGTCAAATTATAAAGCATCTGAGTCATTATAGTAACCAAACCTGATTCTATACCAGCTCTGCTAAGCACTATTAATAGTTTCTATAATTTAGGTTTAATTTAATGTTTTCTAAAATTAAGGTTTTGTCACTCAAGTTCTTTAAATGAATAAGTTAATGCATCTAACTTGCTAAAGTTGAACATATAGTGTTGCTTCCCCTGCTCTGTGAGTAACAACACCAGCAGTAAGTGTGAGTAACAATATGGCAATAAGTGTGAGTAACAATACTAGCAGTAAGTGTGAGCAACAATACTAGCAGTAAGTGTGAGTTACAATACTAGTTTCCTACTCTGCTCAAAAGCTTTGTTACAGTTAGGAGTTAAAAGGAAAAAAAGTTTTTTAAACCATGTAAGATTTTTTTCTTCCAAAAAAGGTACAAAGAATTTTTATCCAGGAACTTTAAATGTGCACTGTCATGCATAAAGTTGTCTTTAAATAAGGTTGGCATGCTACATTTTAAATACTTAAGGTTATGTTCATATAAACATTTATGCAGGCTTCTTTATTTCTAAGAAGAATTCTACCAAGGATTAAAAGCCAGTGCCATGATTTATAAATCATTTCAACTAAAAATTCTAAACTCTGAATTCTTTAAAGTTATTTTCCAATAAAAGAGGCCATTCCTTCAAGAGACAGAGTAACGTACTATATTATCTTTCTTTCATACTTCAAGATCTCAGGTGGGCCATCTCTGGGGACATTTTCACTTTATGAAAAAGATGCCTTTTTGTCATCCTTTAAAAGGCAGTCTATCCTTACACACTTAAAATGAGTTCAATTACCCACAGTCGGATTGCACAAAACGTATTGCTATAAATCATCTACCAAAAAACAAGCTATGATTATTTCTTAATTCTAAAAGAAGGGCTAAGAGGCAAAATTCAAATGCAATCTTTTATAGATAAGATAAAACTGCTATGTATCATCCCTTTAGTTAAACTTTTTATTTATAAATCTAGCAAATTTCCCTGTGTAGACTAAATTTCCTTAAGCTTTTCTGGACAAATTCCCTGCGTTCAACAGCATAAGTTCCAATGTTTAGTCAGAAAAGAGGCTATGGAGCATTAAGATAATTACACAATCTGAACTTCTAAGTATATATATTTTTTAAATTAATAACATAGTGTACTTCCTTGCTTAGAAGGAAATGTAAATTACAAAGAATCTGACTTTCAAAATTCCTGAACGCCAAAGCCATTAAAAACAGCCCGTGAGCCAAGGAGCTTCACGAACTATTTATCACAGTATAACATTTCTGTAATACGAAAGTTTCTGGCCATCACGTAATTTCAAATTCATGTCCATGTTCACTCCATCCACAGTGTTTTTTAGCATAAAACTAAAGCGTGTTGATTCCGGTACAAATCATAAAAGAGACTATGAGGAATGTTCAAAGTAACCTCAACCATGGTGACTTCACATTCAAAAGATTTTTCTCATGTTAATAACATTTAAATCTTTGCCTCTGTCTGACTCACACGCCTCAGACTGGAAGGTGAACCAAATAAGCTCCTCCAGCCAGGTGTGGGAAAAACTTCACTGTCCTAAGTACAAAGTGGATGGCAGTCCATTTTTCAACTGGACAGGCTAAATATGGGCACATTTCATGAGACACTGAAACAGGCAAGGAGGAAAAAACAAACAAACAAAAAAAACTTACCTCCAATTCCTCAGTAGGAATCTAAAGAAAATTCATGAAATCTCAGCAGGTTCTTTAAGGTGTCTTTTTGATTAATGGGAAATCCAAAGTCCCCAGGCATTCAGATTCTGTGGGCGTCAATGTTCTCCTCCAAGCACTTACGGTCATAAAGGAGCTGTAACATCTTCTTCCATGACAATGGCCTCTAATCAAATCAAGTGTTCACCCTCAGATAAGCTAGGACCTGGGACCTGGAACCCTTTGTTGCAGTGTTTGCACCTGGACTAACCTCTCCTTGAGCAACAAAATACAAAGAAACTATATGGGACTAAAAATAGCTGCGTGCATGTGCAGTTGGGGCAAACTACAGACAACAAGATACAAAAAGCCAACTGCCACTTCTGAGGATCCAGGAGCAAAAGCAGGGTACTGGGCATGCCCCCTGCACACAGCACCACCAAAGGGGCAAGAAGACCGCCTAAGCCGCCCCTCCAGCCTGACCCCTGGACCCATCCCTACCCTCGCCACATGTAAGGAACCAGATCACCCCTCCTTGGGGAGTGAGCAAGGGAACCTGTTGTTTTTGCTCCCTTCTGCTGCAGCAGGGGCCCCAGAAAAGCCTCACCTGAATTTCTTGTCTGGCCTCTTATCATTTTCTATTGATAAGAATCCCGGTCAGTAATGATCCTTGGGAGGGTATAATTTTACTCCATCCACCACCACCAGAGCAAGCAACTCCATGAATAGGGTGGATGGAAATAGTCCCTGGAGCTGACTATAATCTCATTGTGACAGAAAAATTCCGATGTAGGGTGGATGGAAATAGCCCCTGGAGCTGACTATAATCTCACCGTGATAGAAAAATGGGCCACTAGATGAGACAGACAAGGGTTGTACATGGACGAGCAGTACCTGGGCAGCACTCCGCCTTAGCACTGTGCAGATTCACATCTTCCCCAGCAAGGTCAAGGCCCAGGGCTATTCCCAATTAGACCAGAGAAAGACAGGAAGTGGAGAAGCCCCAGGCCACCGTGGGGTCCCCAAACAAATGCAGCTCATTTTAACAAGTCAAACCTGTTGATCAGTAATGGTCCACTTGAGGGAAGGAAGGTCAGAAGACTGAAAATAATTTACTTAGTAAGTTTTAAAGAATGAAAGTGCATCTACGGTTTCCACCCCACAATCCCTTGGACAATTAAAATGAAAAGCACATTCATGTCTTTTTGCTTTACATGGTGTATCTTGCTTTGTATCTGTTGGACACTGGACGCCTTCTCTAGAGCCTTCTTAAGCAAGAAAGCAGAGTTTTCTGTTTACTCAGGTTTCCAGAACTGCTATTTATTACTCCACTACAGCGTGTTTTCATTCCAGAGGACTGTGATTGTTAATTTGTTATTGCGAGTTTCTTAAGGAGTCAAAACATCCAGAGAAAAGCATGAGCTACACGGGGCAATAAAGGCTAGAAAATGTCTCAACAACATGGAAATGACTCGCTGCCTAAAGATCTGAGGCTTACGAAACACTCTACCCCTCAATTCACGGTAAATTTGTTCGGATGAAACAAAAAACAGCTCGGACCAGTTTTCAAATCAGAATCCAAATTCAGAAAAACATCTAACTTGAAATACCCTATGAAGAAGACTTATAAACTATGTTTCCCTCCTCTCTCTCATCAGTGAGGTCAATTATCACTTGCACTCAGGGTACATATTTGGTTACTGCCTACTCCCACCTTCTCTCCTCCAACAAAACTTTTGCCCAGATAAGGGAGAGTCATCTCCATACAAACGGACTACACTCAGGCCAGCATTCTTCTGCACCATTTTTAAAATAAGAGGACAAAGCATCCAAGGGAAGCCTAAGCATTTCTGTGAGGAAAGACTCCATAAATGCAGACCTTTTTGATCAATTCAGATCCCAGTGCACAAGGAGCAAATGCACAGGGGCAGGAATGATCGGTAAATATTTGCTAAATAAAAGCAGCTGGCGTTTCTCTATCCTCTTGACCCCGTGTCCAGCAAGTTCCCCTTCCCCACCACACCCAGAGACGTTTTCCTTTTGGTTATAACATGGAAGCCAATCACTGGATTAAGATGAAATACTAGGAAGGAGCTCTTCACACTCAGTGAACTATAAAAAGTTGGGGGTGGGGTGTTCCCAGTAATATTCGAAGAGGTTTCAGTATAAATCTTAGTGTCACTGTTAAGCTGAATCAGAAAACATCTAAGGTCACAGAACTCATCTTTGAGGATGATGCCAATTATCATTTTTCAATGCAAATTACCAAGACCTCTTGAACACAATTATGTATGACACAGAATAATTTCTTAACAGGGTCCTGTTTCAGGTGGCTCTCCCAAGAGTTCAAGCCATATGGAGCCTAACTAAATAGTCAACTTACTCCCTCCTTGGTCTGAACTTGTATGACATAATATTTCAAAGGCTATTTTTTTCCAGAGAGTAATTCACTTGAAAACATAGTGGCTTATTACCAAAAGCCTCCTCAATTATGAAGTCATTCCTCTCATGTACAAAGACGGTTACAGCCATAAATAAATGGCCAAATTCCATTCCGTCTCTTTCTATCTCTCCCTCCCTCTCTCTTGCCCTAGTAAATTAAGATCAGTAAGTTCAAAATTTTCAAAGATTCATAAAATCATAAAGTAAATGGATGCCTTAAATATGATAAAGGAACAATCAATTTTTTAATTTATTTATTATTTTTTTTTTTTTGCTGTACGCGGGCCTCTCACTGTTGTGGCCTCTCCCATTGCGGAGCACAGGCTCCGGACGCGCAGGCTCAGTGGCCATGGCTCACAGGCTCAGCCGCTCCGCGGCACGTGGGATCTTCCCGGACCGGGGCACGAACCCGTGTCCCCAGCATCGGCAGGCGGACTCTCAACCACTGCGCCACCAGGGAAGCCCGGAACTATCAATTTTTGATCCAGATGTAGATAATTAGGGAAGAGGAATAAATGAAATGTATAAATAATGCCAAAATATTAAGACGATGGTAGAAATTTCAGCTACTGTGTGTGTGTGTGTATATATATATATATATATATATATATATATCAATTCTCCTAACATACCAAAAATAATAATAAGTGCTCGGTAAATTGGGTTCAGATAAGATGCCTAATATGAATAAGAAAATAAGCCCAAATCATAAACTTTTAAAAAGAGATATAGTTTCAAAGAAGCAGACACACAGACAGAGAAAACAAACTAGTGGTTACCAGTGGGGAGGAGGAAGGGGGAAGGGGCAAGATAGGGGTAGGGGGTTAAGAGATACAAGCTACTATTTATAAAATAAGCTATAAGGATATATTGCACAACACAGGAAATACAGCCAATATTTTATAATAACTATAAGTAGAGTATAACCTTTAAAAATTGTGAACTCACTATATTGTACCCCTGTAACTTATACAATATTGTACATTAACTAAACTTCAATTAAAAAAAGATATAGTTTTAAATCTCTTAAGTACTTACAGAAAAACTTCAAAATGAGCAATAAATTATTAAGTGAATACACTATGAGAGCTTTATATTTATATTATATAAAATAGCAATGCATGCAAACAGGTACTTCTAAAGTGCTTTCTTATGTACTCTTTTCCTTTCTGATGTACTCAATATTTTGTCTGTGATATAATTTGTATTACTTTTTAGCACAGAAAATCTTTTCACTGGAAAATTACTAATATAAACTCAGATGTGGACACGAATTCAGACCACGAAAGGATCAAAACGAACAAAATTTCTGTCCAATGAAAGTGAAACCTTCATCATGTAGACTGTTTCTTCCATTCACCAAGCAGAGATGCTACTGGGCACAAAAATAACTAAAGCTGTCCTGAGCAACTGGAGAGTGGACATTTGTTCACTCCTTCTACACAGATTTATGCACATCTGTACTACTCTCAAACGATGAAGCTGCAAGGGAAAATTTAGAGGTCACTTAGTCCAGACGCTCATTTTACCTGCAAAGCTCTGAGGATTAGAGAGATCAAATGCCATGAGCATGCTGAGTTTATTAGAGAGAGGGAAGCAGGTTCCTTTCCTCCCTGATCCTTGCTCTTTCTGCCTCACTGCCCTGGACCCTGAGAGGCGGCAAGAGCCCCCAGTCACATGGAGGCTGACCGGGAAGCAGGACCTCTAAGAAACGGAATGAAGCAATAATGACACGATAAAATGAGCTGTGCAGACAAGTACACAGGAGCTGAGGGAAGTGGGGAAGGAGACTGGTTTAGGCTGAAATAGCTGGGGAAACCTTTCCGTCCTGGAGAAGGGGAGGCTCATGCTGGACGTTCACGGCAGGGCAGAATGTGGGAGTAAAGGCAGAGGGGTGAGGAAAGAATCTGAGCCAAGCCTGGTGGTCAGAAATAAACACGATATGCACAGGTAAAGGCTGAGACCTGGGGTGGACCCCAGGTTATGTCCACACTCTCTACCACCCTCGGTCACCCTCTCACCCACGCCACCACCACCACCTCCCACATGCCTGTTACTTTGCCCTAAACACTACACAGATAAATTAGAAAACCCCAAAGGAGAACAATAACATGATAACGGTACTGAGCATCAACAGCATTTACCAGGTACCAAGTGCTCTTCTAAGTGTCTTACATATATTGATTTATTTAATCCTCATGCTGATTATAATCCCCACTTTTCAGATGCAGAAACTGGGGCATTAAGTGACTTGACCAAGCTAGTAAGTGGCAGGGCTGGTATTCGTATCACAGGAAATACGAAGTCCTGGGATATCCAACGATAACCGAACACACAGGCATAACAGGCCAAGTTTAAGTAGCAGCTTCAGAATAGCTTGGCACCCTGTTCCCTATCACATAGCCTTTATCCCTTCCTGTTCTCCTGATAATTCAGTCCCAATTGCTAAGGATTCTTAAGGCTGCTGTCACACCTCCAGGGCTACTTCCAAAAGCCCAGGAGAGCTGATCCAAGTGGTACCTCAGCAATCCAAACACAGTGGACATCTGAGACAAGCCCTTCTACAGAGAGATGGCTGCCATCTGGCAACTGAGAACTAATTTCAAAACCATCCTCCGTTTTTGTACAAAGTAGCTGGTCATGGAGTTTGTTATCAGCAGAACCAGGATTAAAAACTGTGACCTTGGACTTCCCTGGTGGCGCAGTGGTTAAGAATCCGCCTGCCAATGCAGGGGACACAGGTTCAAGCCCTGGCCTGGGAAGATTCCACATGCTGCGGTGCAACTAAGCCCGTGTGCCACAACTACTGAGCCTGTGCTCTGCGAGCCAGAACTACTGAAGCCCGCGCACAGCAACGAAGACCCAACGCAGCCAAAAATAAAATAAATTTTAAAAAAAAATTGTGACCTCTGTCTCTTCTCTCTCTCACCCTTATTCTCCCAAGGCGTGTATTTGTATTTTTGGCAAAGCAGCCAAAGGGAAAACATCACACGGAGCCTTCTTGTAGGGTTCGAGGTAAAATGAGTAACAGCTGGACGGAAAGAGCAAAGAGAGTGAGTCATGGATATGGTGCTAAATCTATAAGCTTTTTCTCTGGCTTTCTTTGAAATGTTTTCTTTAAGCTCAGAGCTGGAGGCTTATATTTACACACGGCACAACTCCACCTGAGACTCCGGAGTTAGGCTCTCAGTAACATGGAAAGCTCATAACCTTTTGTTCAAATTGCAGCATCTGGACCTCCAGTACTTATGTCCCTTTTACAACAATGTAACTTAAATGAGGCAATTTAACTGCCAGGGCTTGACCAGGGAGATGTGGGTTAGGGGGACCTATCAGCGACTGGTTTCCTGAGACCCGACAACTTCCTGCAATGATGTGTGGCTCTGGGCACCACAAACTAAAAAGCCCTCCTTTGATTCTCAATCCCCATGGTTATATCTTACTTTCACCTATGGATTCTGGTCCTTCCAGCTGATTGCTGACACACTAGGAAGGGGAAACAGGCCCACTGACCGTAAGTCACAAGGGTACTTAAGTGTTTTGTGCTTGCTAGTGTTTCAGGCATATTAAATGTTGGACACTCTTCTTCCTTACTCCCCGGATGAATGAAAAACCACTGAGATCACTGCAGGGGTAGCAACAGACTAAAAAGAAATAAACTTTTTAAAATAAGTAACAACTTGGAATTCCCTTTTAAAAATAAAATTAAATGTCTTTGTATATTAAATGATATTTGTTACTGCTCAATTACAATTTAAATTGTAACATTCTAAAGGAAGAAAAATCCCTTTATATAAGGTGGAACTTATTAAAAAAAATGTCTGAACACAAAGCTTTCTGGAATTAAAAGGTAAAACTATATATATATTTTTTTTTAATTCTACAAAATACAGGAAGAGTATTAGAATAAAACCCTCTACATTTCTTAGGAGCCATGTGTACCAAGACTTATTTATAGTAGCCTACATAAGGCTTGCATTCATGCCCACGGCTCTTTTATAATAAAATTTTCCTTCAAGTTCTCCTTTTGTTGTGCACTTGTTATTGCCTTCCCACTGGCTATACACAACCACACATGTCTTTCAAAAGCTAACTGAAGCACAGAGAAGTTAAACATGATTTATTCAAGGTCAACTCTCCAGTCAGTGGCAAAGCCATAAATACAGCCTCTCCACCGCAGAGTGTTCTGGGTGCTGGGCCACACTGCACCGTGAAGTTTTGACTCTTGATTGCTGTTTTCAAAATTCCCTTGGGTAGGGGCTTCCCTGGTGGCACAGTGGTTGAGGGTCTGCCTGCCGATGCACGGGACACAGGTTCGTGCCCTGGTCCGGGAGGATCCCACATGCCGCGGAGCGGCTGGGCCCGTGAGCCATGGCCGCTGAGCCTGCGCGTCCGGAGCCTGTGCTCCGCGGCGGGAGAGGGCACAGCAGTGAGAGGCCCGCGTACCACAAAAAAAAAAATTCCCTTGGGTATTTTACAGCGGCTCATGTTGACAAGCTAGAAGGAAGCAGCTTTTAACAAACTTCATTAACATTGCACAATTTCACATTCTTGGACCTATCACACATACCAATTCGTTTTTAACATAGGCATTTAAAACTCCCTTTAAGACACTGTACAATTGACTCAAATATATATGAATGGGACAGGATTTAGTAGCCTAAAGTATATCCTGTTTTCTTCTCATTAAATGCAGCTGAATCACAGTGCATGGTAAGCAGTTGGTGCAAAAAGAAATGCTCTGCAGTTAGGGCAGCACTCAACTGCACTAGACCCCATCCTAGGATAAGAATCGCATGAACAGTGCCTGGCAAGGGTGAAAAGGCGGCTCTGGGAGTGCAACATGCATTCGGGGGGCGGGGAGGGAACATCACAAGTACTGAGCTGCACTGAGAAATGAGGGCACCAGAGCTATCGTAAAAAAACACTCACAAGCGTGTGCAGATTAAACAGATAACAAGAGGGATTTTTTTTCTTTCTGTTTTATAAAAAGGGAGGTCATTCCTCTCGCTTTCAGGACCTTAAAAATTAAACCAGAGTAGCCAAGGGCTGGAAGGCTTTGAAGAGAGCCTCGAGCATACTTCAGGACCTTAAAACCAGGAGAAACCTAACCCCAGGGAGTTGTTTACTTTGCTTTCTGCTACCACACTCCAAGACAATTTGATAGAACAAATGGGCATTTTATTTTGCTGCTATAGCTCTATCATGAAAAAGCTCATTTGCCATTTTATTTTTATCTAATCATGCTGGCTGTTTTTTGTCTGTCTCTCTCCCGTCTACCCCCATCCCACCTACACTGGCATTCTCTGTGGTCAAAGAATCTGTTTCAGTATTAGTGTTCAATATAACAAATGTCAAGTAAACACTCTACACATTTCCTGTGCTATTTAAAGCCTCCTAAGCAATTATTTGCTCTAAAGTATTAAAGTGTAAATTTTCTTAGCTGTGCCAATTCTTACAGTAATAGCTGTCACAGAACCGTACTTAGAATACTCAAATGCAGCTTTTAAATCAGCTACACTCTTAGGCTACATTTGCCAAGATTTTTCTAGTTTCCATATTTTTACAGCATGTTTTTGAGACAATGTACAACACTGCAACAAAGTGTCATATGTAGCTCTTTTTTTCATATTTTAAGTTATTAGTAGGCACATTGGTATCCTTGAGCATAGATTTTTCTCTAAGCAAAAAGATGAGAGAGAGAAGATATAGACAGACACATATGCACACTTTAACCTCAATACTATACTGCTTTTTATTACAGGCCAAAATTGTGACCTTTGAAAAAAATCACATTTGATAAAGCTCCAAATCATATAGTTAGTTCATAAAAGGGTCCCCTAACATTAGTTCTGTAAAGAGTGCATGCTATATCTATACCTACAAACACATGCAACACCAGAAAAAATTAATACAAGACATACATATATAAATGTGTATGTGCAAATGACTACATACAGATACACACATATGCCTTTATAAGCACTTTTATGTTCAACTAGATGTGATTATTTTTAATCTTTTAAATTCATTACATATTTTTGTAATGACATGGGAGTAACTTAAAAGTAACCTAGCTCTAAGCCCTTAATAGCTAAGAGTGCATTAAATTGCTACCTTCTCCTACAGAATTGCATGACCCTTGGAAAAAATTTCATGCAACAGGGTACGATTTGCAAACAAAAACCAAAAACCTCCTTTGCTTATTTTTTTAATGTAGTTAATTACTAGAATGTACTTTTCAACTGATGAAAGAATTATATTATTCCCACCAGGCCCGAACCCATTTTGATTTTTACATATTGTCCAAGGTATTTACTACTTGCTGAAAGACACCATTCAAGCATTAGGGGACAACAAGGTTACACTATCTTAACGTGTTCTACTCAATGGCTTCTGATTGTGTTATGAAGTGCCCTCACATTGGTTACCAAAAACGTTTCGCTATTTTAAGAGTCACACTGTTAAGGAACCACATGTCTGCATGGCTAATATTTGTGACTTATAACCTGACAAGCTTTTTAGAGATGTGTCAGCCCAAGTCACATTAAATCATCCCCTCAGATGGTCTGTTTGTTAGCATCCCTCCAGAGCACGCCTTGCTTGAGAGGGGACGCGTCCTCTGAGAGCACCAAAGAAACTATCACCCCACCACAAAATCCCCCATACCAGTCATGGCATTTAGGCCTGCACATCACAGCAGAGGACACTCTCCCTGACCTTTTGACGCAGATCTGACTCAGTTCCTCTTCATGCCCCACAATGGCGAGAAAAAGGAGGGATGACCGAGAGATGAGATGACCGAGCAGCGAGGAGAGAGGAGAAAAAGGAGGGAAAACAAAATGAGCATCTGGCTGGGATACGTTTTTGTGCACTTTTGTTAAAAATGTTTTCAAACATCATTTTTCTTTAGTGGCTACTTCTGAGGTGGGAAGAAAGGTGATGTGATGGGGGAGGACCCCACAGAGAGGACATCGAATTCGTGGTAATTATGAAATCTGGGTGGAGAGTTAGCTGAGTGCTCACTGAATCCTTATTCTTTATAGTTTATCTTGGTTTGCAACTATGCTTTTGTATATAGCTCACATTCATGAAAGCAATCTTGCAAGTCTCGCGATGACATGGGTGGTAAGCGATAAAGTATAAGTAGTTAAGAGCACAGGGTGTGAAGTTAAAATGGTATGAGTTGAATCCCAATCCTCCCAGTTACTAGTTGTGTGACCTTGGGCAAGCTACTAACCCAATTACCTTATCTGTTGAGTGGAGATAATAAGTACCAACTAGGTTTACTGTGAAGATTAAGTGGTCAGCACAGTGGCTGACATACCCGAAATCCTCAATATGCCAGCTAGCCATTACTATTATTAAAAGGATAGGTTCTCTGCACAATGACCTTTCTTTAGTGTGTGTGCTGTTTCTTGTGTTTGGGATCATGAATCTGGTAAATCAATATTCACCAACCAAATGATTTATTGAATAAAGATATCAACAATCAAATGCAGTGTTTTTAAATGAAAGGCCATATATTGTTGACCAGAAGATGCCGAAATGAATGAGAGAAACAAATTTAACACTCCCACAAGCAAAGGGTGAAGAACTTGAGTATCCAGGCACCCTTTCCGGGGAGTCTAATTAATATCAGCAATGTCAGCTGTCTCGTACAAGAGAAGATCAATCCAGCACTAACTTTAATGTCTAAAGACAAAAAAAAATTAAAAAAAATTTAAAAAAAAATTAAAAAAAAAAAAAAAAAAGTCTAAAGACATCTACCATTCAGGACTTCCCTGGCAGTCCAGTGGTTAAGACTCCGTGCTCCCAGTGCAGGGGGCAGGGGTTCGATCCCTGGTCGGGGAACTAAGATCCCACAGGCCACATGGTACGGCCAAAAACAAAAATAGGACATCTACCGTTCGCCCTTATGAGTACTCAGAGCGCACAAAATATGTTAAATCCTAATATCTTACATTAGCAAATAATAATTAGCAAAATCCATGTGTATCTTTTTAAAAGCTATCCCGGGCTTCGTTGGTGGCGCAGTGGTTAAGAATCCACCTGCCAATGCAGGGGACACGGGTTCGAGTCCTGGTCCGAGAAGATCCCACATGCCACGGAGCAACTAAGCCCCTGCGCCACAACCACTGAGCCCGCACTCTAGAGCCCATGCTCCACAACAAGAGAAGCCACCACAGTGAGAAGCCCCCGCACGGCAACGAAGAGCAGCCCCCGCTCGCTGCAACTAGGGAAAGCCTGCGCGCAGCAATGAAGACCCAACACAGCCAAAAAATAAAATTTAAAAATAAATAAAAATAAAAAAAGCTATTCCCCCAATAATATTGAAAAAGAAATCAAAGATTAATTTGTTTGAAGCCACAGGCCACAATTTATTCAACTTTATCGTTCCCTCTGGGCATTCACAGGTTTGCAAGAAGTGAACAAAATGAAGTTGAATGTAAATTCAGGAGGTTGGACAGAAAGATGTGTACGGTCTCTTAAACATCATCAATGACAAACTGCCCAAATGATCAAACTATTAAATTCTGAGTTTCATGAATGACAAAGTACCTCAATAATCAAACTATCATCAACTTTAGTTGATCTTCACAGCTAAACTCAAGAATTAGCTGCTACCTTAATAACGACATTCATCGAAGATATTCCTCCTTCCTTAATTTCAATTTATGTGAGCATGGTCAATCCACAGCTCTTAATTTCAGTATTTAATTCTATTATCACAGGATTAAGAGTATGCCTAGGCTCTAAGTGTCCGGAAGCATAAAGAAACTGGTAACTCTGAGAAATACATATGTTTCGGAGCCAAAGGAAGAAAATTAAGACATTTCCTTTTTTTTTTTTTTTCTCTTAATAATTCTTAAATCTCCCTTTGGTGTATTTATTGGGCATTAGTTGTTATTTAATACAGTGGCTCTCCCAGGAGAAAGAAAATCAACGAAAAAATAAGACTTTTCCAGGGATAAAGAGAGAGAGTTGCAATAGAGAAATACCAGAGGGGAATAATCTTTATTTTATATAGCAATTAGAACCTTATAAATAGAAAATATACTTTTAAAGTCATAGCATCGGTTTAGAACTGGCCAAAACTGAACATATTTGGAAAGTTACTGATTACTGGTGAAAACAAAGGAAAATCCAAACTGAAGGATTACATTTCTCTCAAAATCAGTCACTTGCATGTCTGTACCTCTGTCATAAAGCGTTTATGAGTTTGATATATATTCCTGGCATACGTCTCCTTCTAGAGAGCAGAAACTCCTAACCGTCCATATTCCAAACTGAAACTGATCCATCAGCATTTCACCTAAGAACAGTTCCTAAAAGCTATTAGCAAAGGCTATTCATAGACAGAGAATCAAAAGACGTAAAGATTTTCAAGTCAAAGTGTAATGCCTGGGCTTCCCTGGTGGCGCAGTGGTTGACAGTCCGCCTGCCGACGCAGGGGACGCGGATTCGTGCCTGGGTCTGGGAAGATCCCACATGCCGCGGAGCGGCTGGGCCCGTGAGCCATGGCCACTGAGCCTGCGCGTCCGGAGCCTGTGCTCCGCAACGGGAGAGGCCACAACAGTGAGAGGCCCGCGTACCGCAAAAAAAAAAAAAAAAATGTAATGCTCTTTAAGTTTCTGAAGCACATGCTTAGAGCAAACTTTCACTAAACAGAAAAGCAACAGCAAGACCATTATCCCTTCACAGAAACCAGCAAATAAAGAATGTATGCACCGAACACCTGGATTTGCTTTCCTGTTTCTTTGCCAGTGACTTTTATACATACATATATATATATATGATTAGCTAACTGTCAAACAAACATTCAGAGCACTGAATGACATGCAGTCACACAGATACACTCTCACACAAAAGAGAGCAAGGCTGATGCTATTTCAGTATCATGAAATATTTTCCTAACCATGCACAGATGGAAGTACAGACTTTTCTGCCAACCGCCTGGTTCAGAAACTTTGCTCTATTTTTAATTATTTGGTTCAGAGGACCCATTTGTGATTAACTTCTGTGTTGGGTGGCACAGCAAATAAAGTTCCTGACCCACAGCAAGGAACACTGAGAGAAGCTTAATTACTTTTAAACAGCAAGTGTAATATTGTAAACCATGTGTAGGGACAACTGATTTGTCAAAGACCTGTTGATGGTTCCTGCAGTTTGAAGCTGTGGAGTGTATCAGTAAAACAAAAATCCAGGAGGTCTTAAGGAAGTGACACCAAAATGAAGTGGGGTTTTTTTCTCCTCTTTTTTTTTAAATTGAGGTATCACTGACATAAAACATTACATTAGCTTCAGGTGTACAACATCATGGTTCAAGATTTGTACACACTGTGAAATGATCACATTAAGTGTAGTTACCATCTCCTAATGACGTTCTTAATAACAAAGAAATGTTGGCCTTTGAGAAACAACAATGGAGTGAGAAATGGAGAGTAAAGAATTAATAGTGTCGCAAGGACTAATCTTATTAGCACTAAAAGTTTCACTTTTGACTGGGATCGGAGAATGGAATGCCAAAGCTCTACGCACAGGAAATAGACTCAGATGCAAAGAGAAGTTGGTCAGGAAACTCAAACCATAGAATTCAGAATCACACACTAGAACTGCTGAGCAGATAAAATCCCAGAAGAGAAGCAGAAAGAGAAGCAGTGGTCTAGCAATAAGGCAGAAAAGATAGTCAAGGTAAGAATGGAGCAGGTTGGAACTGTTTTATATTTTTAAGCTCTGTGTTACTTTTTAAAAGCTGTTTCCAAACAGAAAACAGTAAACCCAAGTATCAAATCAGTATAAATACAGAAAGGAAATAAAATATAAGGCATCCAGGTAAGAACCTTGAAGGTAGAATAGAGCTAAAACCTAAAAGACATTTATTCCTAGAGAAGTTTTCTTTTGATCAATTTCCCTAAAATGTAAGTCTTTGAGGTACCTGGAAAACCTCAGATTCTACTGAACAATAGGTCACAGAGAGCCAAAATGTTTCAGGAGTAATAGTTTGCAAAGGAGTCCAAGATCAATGCCAGAATGATCTGGGAATTGAAAAAACTCAACAACAAGCACCTAATTTCTTCTTGAGAAGTGTACAAATGGAGAATAACAGAACGGCCTTGGCGGGGGTATTCTGAGGTCCAGCTTCTTAAGCCACTATCACTGGCTACTAGCTTTTGGCTGGGTTGGTTGACATGGCAAGACCGTCAGAAGGACACAGACAGAGTTGTGGGCAATTATGAAAGTTCAATAATTGGAAGCAATTCAGGGAGCCATCATGTGGAGGAAAAAAAAAAGTGATCTGTTCCAGAAAGTCCAAAATAAAGTTGACTCCTATTATACATATTCATATTCTTCCTTCTCTACTATGCAAATCAGTGAAGTATATGCATGGGTATGTGTGTTGGCAAGAGACTAGAATATTTTTTAAAAACAGAATTAGAAAAAAAGCACATCTACGACTGAATTATTGATAGTTGCAAACGGTTTCATAACACCAATGTAGTAGGATTACTATGGGCCACAGGCCATGGCTTAGAAATGGTTTTTATTTCATTTAGAAATGTTTCTATTTGCTTTAACAATAGCCACTGTGCTGAGATGGGATTTGACCTGTGTCTTTGTCCATAAAACAATCCCATAAAATATGTAAACATGAATTCAATTTTCTTTAAGTCAAGAAAAACAAAACTATGGTTGTCAGAACAAGAACGGCTTTCTGTGGGATATTCTAGTTAAATGAAAGCTATTCAACCTGAATCAATTGCTGTATCCATTCTCCAATACACAGCAGATTTATATTTCACAAGGTTTTTGACACAGAACAAAATGTTACTGAAATACCTCTTCCATTCCTTTTGTCCTACATAACATTCCAGGGGCTGAACTCCCAACATGGGGCATATATTTGTCAGCTTCTGTTTGCACTGGTTCTATTCTAGTTCGTCTTTGTTGCAAATTTTCCGTGTTGACCCTTTCCTGGCAAAACATTAATATAGACTTTTGGTTGTGTTGCAACTTGCAATAAAGAAAAAAAACATTTTTATTCTGCACCATCTTTAAGCACCTGTAACTATTAAAAATAGGCCCTGCTGTTTACACCAATGACAGAACTTTTTTTATATACATCTGCTTATATAAACACTAGAAATTCAGGGAGAAAATTATTGCGATCCAACAATCCACCCATTCCTACGCAAAACCAATCACTTGAGGATTTAAAAGCTAGATCTGTGGCGAGAGACAGGCTAGAACTAGCAGGAACAAGTCTGTACAAGATGAATTTATCCTCCACTGCCTCTCCGCTCCAGGTCATCCCAGGACTAGGCTTGTGGGAAAATGCCAAGATGGAAAGAATGGGTTGGTGCCTGTTTTCTAGCGTATCTGTGTAAAAGACTCAACAAGAGCTCAGAGCGAGCTGCTGCTCTGAAAGGGACAAAAGGTGTGGAGCTGCAACATGGTCCTGGCCATTGAATGCCTAAGCCTAAGGCAGCTCAAACTCGGTCAGAAACGGATTTCAGACAATGGGGAGCTAAAACACTGGATCTCAGGGCTGATGTCCAAGAGGCGGTCTCTGAAGCTGGGTGTCATCCTTTAGGGTGGCCCAGAATTAAATGGTGACGCATTATGCCTCCTGGCGAGTTCATATATACTTTGAACGGCACAGACACCAAGTCCCGTGGACTTCCACCGAAGATCTTGGGGCAAGGAGAGACGTCCACCAGTGCTCTCTGTGACCTGTTAGAGAGAAACATTCTTAGCTACTCCGTCACCAAGCAAAACTCCCCAGCTAGGCTATAGCGCCTTGACTCCTAGGAAAAAGCTGTAAAGAGATTGCCGGGAGGAGGACTACAAGAGAGATGGCCTTTGTCTGGTTTGCAGAATCACTGAGGAGGACTCCACATATAAAATCTAGCTTCCGTAAGCCTCAAAGAGAATCAGACTCCAAGTATTTCTGAAACCAACAGCACGGTCGTCAGCACCAATTACTTCTGCAGAGACAGAAAAGGCTTCTTAACAGTTATTATACGTGTTTCTGGCATCAAGAGATGGATGGTGATTTTTACTAAAAGACTAACTGCTAGATGTCCTAGGACAGCAGATACTCATCATGAAAGCAACTCAGTGTCTCGTACTGGCTCTCTCCAGACCAGGAGGCATACATCTGATTCACAGGGGGCTGCATGAGCTTCCTCTACCCTCTTTTTGTAGCATCCAGCAGAAAGACAGGAGGGACCTACCAATATGGAAGTGACCTGACTGTAATGCCTTCCCACCCACATAGGAAAGAACTTCCCAGAGAAGACGGCATCAGTTTTCAAGATTCCATGGATGAGATCAATACAATTTCCTGATGTTTTTAACTTTGCTGACACTGGTGCATTAAAGGAAATATAGCTCGAGAAGCTTAACTTTAAAGGTGTAGTGGCTGCAGAAGAAAAAACACTCTCTACCTATCCGTCAAGTTCAAGCTTAGGCACTACAAAAACTAAGTCAAAATTTATAAGAGGGAATGGTGTACATTCAAGGGGCTGTACTCGTCTTTCTCCATCTTTCCAGCTCCATCTCAAAACTGCTCTATTAGGCCCCTTCGATGAAGCAAAGTTCTGTCTTTTCAGTCTACAGATTCAGAGACACAACTGCATAAGGCCTGGGGGATCTCGGCTTCACAAGGTGATGGAGAAAGCACTGAACTTCATGCAGGTCGGAAGGCCCAGGTGACAGCACAAGCCATGTGTGTTTTAGCCCTGAAACCTAGCAAATCTGTTAACCTCTTAGGTTTTGTTTCCTCCTCTAGAAAAGGAAGAGGATACTCTCTGCTCTAGGGAATCATTAGGACTGCCCAGGGCAACCAGTCATACGAGGCACTCTGACTCCTGTGATACGCTACTATCAGCTGAGATGGACCCATGACACACTAGCTACTGCACACAGTCCAGATGACTGTGGTCCTTGGGGCTATGTTTACTAAATCGGAGGCCCAGACTGCAAAACACCACCAAGAGAAAAGGGTAGTTGTGACCAGTCCTGTAAGAGATACAGGAAAACATAGGACTTCCATCCCAGTGAAGTCTTTGAAGACCCTGCACATTTAAAATGGAAAAGTTTAAAACAACTTTTTTAAGGAAATCATCTCCTGAGACTTCAGGGTAAAAAGTGCAGCATTTAGAGAAAGAAACTCCGAGATTAGTCAGGTCATGGAATGTTCTCTGCACAGCAGAATAGCAAACTGCTAGTGTTTGTTCATTTTCATAGATTAATAACCCTCTCTCCAGGGCTTAAAGATGATATGAACTGTGACTTCCAGAGTTTTGTTTGGAGAAGGCTCAATACTCCTGGGTAAGACCCATGTTTCAAGGACACATGAAAAAATATTTCTTCATTTCACATTGCTTCTTACTCACATTGGCCTATTCTAATCTCTAGGATGACCAAAATGGATCTAAACCTTGCTGGGAGGGAAAAAAAAAAAAAGAAAGTAGTCTTCCCCCTTTTTTTGCATCTGTTTGCACAGATTGTTAAAACAGTCCTGTTCATTCACTTTGTTATAAAGCAGAAACTAACACACCATTGTAAAGCAATTATACCCCAATAAAGATGTTTAAAAAAAAAAAAAAAAAAAGTCCTGTTCATTTGGATGACTCTGAGATGGAAAAAAATATATAACCTGTTCCTTCTGAAGAGTAGAGAGAGGTACAAAGGGTTACAGAGGCTTCAGCAGAACAGGAAAGCCAAAGTAAAACACCAAAATTTGGGCTTAGATGCTATCACTGTATTTCTTTCAAATGCAACAGAAAACAAGGTTTTATGGAAGAAGATTTCTAAATAAAAACTAGATAATCTTTTCTCCTGTCAACAAATAATAGGTAACTTGTCTTATGGGCCTACGACCACTTACAAGAGGAACAAAACTGCTAATCTTATGAAAAGTGTCAGATCAGGCACCAGAGGCAGCAGCCAAAGGGAAACATTCCCTTCCCAGCTCCTTATAAAAAGACTGTCTTCCCAAAAAAGCCACAACTTGGGGTCATACTTCTCAATGGTCTGGATTACAGCACGAAGCCTTGAAAAGGGGAAGAACTATCAAAACAAAATTCATCCAGAGTCCTTTCTGCCCCATTTGGAACTTGCCAGAACAGAGCAAGGTAGAAAGGGCTTTGGGGTGCTGCAGTGGACAATGGGCCCAGGCCTCGGTTCTAATGTCAGACCCCTTTCCACACCTGTCAGAACCTCCATCAGAAGCATGCAGACCCTCACGTCAGTGATCACCAATGGACACCCTCTCCCTGGAAATGGTATTTTCACCCACCACCAACAGGGCAACTTCCAGACGAACTCACGTGCAAGAGAGAGGAGGTTGTCCCCGCCAACTCAAAGGGGCAGGGACACCACGGTCACACCCCACCAGCCCCATTCCTCCTGGGCGGGGTGACGCAGAGGAGGGTTTCAGGGCTCCCTGGTCCATGGCGTGCTTTACCTCCACTTGACCAACCTTGCTTAAGCCTCCAGAACTACTCTCTTCCAGATAAAATGATCTCCTTGGGAAAATTATCCCACCAAGAACTTTCACCTGAATCAGAGAGCAGGGTCACAAGAGCACGTAAGGGAGACTGATCAAAGCAGAGAACAGGTGTTTAGGAGGTGAACCTCAAATCCACTCATTCATCCCACAGGTTAGCGGTGTTTCTAAGAATCCTCACGTCATCGAAATCCAACAGGCATTTTTTCATTGCAAAGAAAGACAGTTTTAGACATTCAACAACACAGTAATTTTTTTTCCTGTGTTGAAGTTCAATGATAATAGTGTTTGGTGTGGTTATAAGTGTAGTGCTATAAAATTTAAATATCACTGAGCAAATCCAGCAATCTATTCCGTATAGCTTTTGTTCCAGAAAATTCGTTACTAGGCTTTTCCTTCTCCTGAGCAGAGCCCTCTTATAAATTTTGATCACCTTTATCACTCATTCTTTGATGCACAAAGGTATTCAACAGATGCCATAGCTTTTTCCACCACTGTGGTCCACTAGGCCCCAGGGCTGGCTCCAGACCACAACCCTGTAAGTCATGGTCTATATAAAGAGATGGAATTGCATCCAATTTGCATCATACAAACCCACATTGTAGGGGAAATGCTTACATTTATTGCAGCCCTACTGGATGCCAAATGCCAAGAATGGTTGGTGGGGGGAGGGGGGGAAACAGTCCTTGCTGTCCCTGCTGTCATTGAGCTGGGAAAAGAGGTGCAAAATGTTACAACACGAGAAGAACAGCAGGGGGCTCTGGGAATCCCCGACAAGCAGCACAGGACTAGTCCCCGGGCTGCCCGAGGAAAGGACTCTAAACCAAGATTCAAAGTTAGCCACACAGATAGAGGTGGGTAGTTGGATGTCAAGGAAGGGGAACAGCACGACTAAAAGCTGTAACATAATAAGAAAGGACAGGGCACTTTGAAGGAGGAAATGCTAAATGACTGAAGCAAAGAAGGGGCAACAGATGAGTGACAGTGCCGGGGAGATAAGCAAGGGACCCCAAAGCTGCTGGGCCAGGTTAAGGATTCAGAACTTCAATGAAAAACCAAGGAGGTGAAACAGAGATGCAGACAGATGTCTAAGAGTAAGAAATGTTCACTTTGGCCTCGGAGAGGAAAACGGGTTGGACCAGAACAAGTGCACATTGAGAAAGGCCACTGAGGAGGGACAGCACATCTTAAACCACTGCAACCCAGCAGGGCCACTGGTCCCAGTTCAGGTCTGGAGACCAGACTCCCCCAGAGCTCCATACCCGGGAAACTGCCCCTGCCCTCCTGCCCGCAGAGCTCTCTCCAGGGAAGAGCTACAATAGCAAGGGAAGCTGGGCAGCAGTGGGCCCCTCAGTCTAACCTGGATGAAAATCAAACCCGCGAAGCTCACTCCTCAGCAGGTGGCCTGTCGGACTAAGTCAGCAGATGGTGTGAAGAGCCCAACCCAGGATCCTCGAAGAAGGGTTCAACCTCGCCAAGCCTGGAACTCCTGACTATCTTTCCAGGCCCACGGGAGGGAGGCTGCCAGGCCTCCAGCACGGCCCCCACGGCAGGGCTCCCCGAGAGAAACGGGGGTCAGTAACACAGGGCGGAGAGCCCCAAAGGTGGGCAGAGGAGACGAGACATCTAGGAGACTGGCCCAGGATGGATCAAGGTCAAGAAGTGAGGAACAGGTGGGAAGGAAAGTAGAAAGGGGCCCTTGGCAGTAGAAAAGCACTAGGGTTTCAACAGGGAGCGGTTCCCTGGTGTTCAACAGGGGAGCGGTGAGCAGTTGAGAATGAGGACTATTCCAGCCAAGCCGAGCTGCTGGCCGGCCAGGTACAGAATGTGAGCTGCAGTCATCTCCCTTCTTCCTTCCAGGCTGGCCCTGGGTATGATCACAGAAGAAAAGAGACATCATAGAAAATCTTGGACTTTCATACAACAAAAAGTCAGAGAACCCAAATGAAAAACAATCGGACTGGGGAAACAGCTGCAGTACATATGACTTTAAGAAAGATCAATTTCTAGAGCACACAAAGAGCTCACAGGCACAGATGAGAAATTATCAAGACTCCCCGTTTGCTAATTGTATAAAAGAAAATCAGTAAGTAAACACAGATGGAAATGTTCTGCGACTGAGAGGGATCAAAGGAATGCAAATTTTAAAACCAAGAAGCCTATTAAATTAGCCAAAAAAGAGTAAGTCCCACAATTAATCAGGTTGAAGCAAGACATAGTCATGTATCATCAGTAACAATGTAAATGTTGTCTTTTACAAAGCAGTTCAGAGCAAGGCCCCTCCATCTAGGAATAAGCCTTCTGACGTGACTGTATCCTAAGAAAATACTTAAGTGTACAAAGGTAATCACTGCCGTTTTATAATAGTAAACAATTAGAACCAACTCGAATGTCCACAAATAATACAAAACCTAAATTAAGAGAAAACAACTTGATGGTATATTACATAATCTTTGCAAAGGATAACTGTCCAGTCTAGGTTGCAAACCAGAATGTTTATGCTAAATAGAAAAAGCAAAAGTGAAAAAAGATATATGTTAAATTGTCAAGAACTAAAAGACAACACCTAATAGTGACTTATGGACTGGGATGGTGGAATCAAAGGGAACTTTTGCTTTCATTGGTTTTCTCTTATTGTAGTAAAGTATAGACAATAGATGTTTAAAATGTAATATTTCTATCCATTGCACAGCAACTAACACCCTCTTCTGTGGATCAGGTCGAGCTTCAGTAGAACATCACACCCAAAACAGGGAAGGCGGTCCAGGCCCTCCCAAGTTTCAATGGTCCGTCTGGAATTCAAACCTGCCCATGAAGGACTGTGAAGGGCTCCTCCTACCCTGAGTACCCCCAAAGATACAACTCTTTCCTTAGTTCTTGTTTTTTTTTTTCCAGCCCTTAAATTCTATACTTTCCCCTCCTTTCTTTTCTTTAAATTATGTACTGAGATCCTACCACAGGCAATATACAGTGAATGCTCATTTGATCCTTCCAGCAATCCTGTAAGATAGACCTTGTCATCATCCCCATTTTACAGATGAGAAAACTGAGGATCGCAGATTTAAGAAATGTGGCCTGGGACACACAACTAAGGAGCCAGGGCTAGAATTCAAACCTTAACCTCCCTGTCTTCAAAGCCCTCACTTTTATCACCCCTATTGCCTCTTCCCTTCCTCTCTGCCTATGAAACAAACAAAACAACAAGACGAGACAGTCTTAAATGTCACCTCTTCTATTTGCACTGGCTGCC
Source organism: Monodon monoceros (assembly GCF_005190385.1). NCBI lineage: Eukaryota > Metazoa > Chordata > Mammalia > Artiodactyla > Monodontidae > Monodon > Monodon monoceros. Next base: position 13,831,733 of record NW_021703780.1, read on the forward strand.
GAAAAACACTATTCAATGAGTCAAGAGACATCAGTATGAACGGTTTACAAATGAACCAACAGGACAAAGTAATGCTATGCACACTAACTGGGAAAGTTGATGCGGAAGAAAAAACGAATTACCTCGAGCCTCAAATCTGCACCTGCAGGTAAAACCAGATGACATCCAAAGGATTTCTACTTGTAAATTAAAAGCAGAATGTGACCCTCGATGCTACTGCAAAGAGCTGAGCTTCTGCGCTCTCCTTCCAGCAAAAAATTATTCCATAATTAGCAGAAAGATTCCTTCCAGTTATAACACAGCCACTCCAGAAATGGATGTTGTTTGGGGCATGGTAGCAAGAAGAGGAAAAAGGAGCCGAGGAAGCGGTAAGGTACGAAACTAATAGAGATGGCGTGATAAATGATTTTAGGCACCCCTTACGACTTACTTTATAAATAATGACACAATAATAGCTGAAAATGTAAATTCTAATTAGATACAAAACCGAACAAAGTCAAACAAGAGCTAATGATGTTTGACAGAGCAAAGGTCTCTGGGGGAGGGTGGGGGCAACCGAGAGGAAGAATTACAATAAAATCTATTCATGGGACTGTGCCGTGTTAGAGATAGAAGAGGCCCGAGCGATCACTTCTTTCACCCGCTTTCTTTCCTGTAAATGGGGAAACTGAGGCCCAGCAAGGTGGAGTGGGTGGTCCATCTCACCTTGCAGCAGGGCAGTTAAAAGAAACTCGGTCTCCCCAAAACCCACCCAACAGCTTTCTACCACACCCCCACTCACGCTGTGGTGTCCTGGAAAGCTACTCCATTTGAAATCTTATTTTGAAAAAAAGGATTCAACATTCTATGAATATTAAATTCCTTTTTAATAATTTTCGAATGCACAGGGGCACACTGAAAAAAAGAAGCCTGGTTTTTATTTCTTTTGGAAAACTGCACACCGCTCAGCGTTTAACCTCGTATTGAGTGAAATATTAACAGGCCATATAATGGTTTCAGTGTTCCTTCAGTAAAGCTAAACAGAATCCGAAAAACATATCCCCCAGGCCTACAGCGGAGTTTCTGGAGCACACATTAAACTCAACGCTCCGCTCAACAAGCCCGTCACTGTTAAGTAACTCATCAGAAAATAAAGAGGGAATTACCAAAGGGGAATTGCCAAGCAATTAGTTCTCTGAAGCAGATGACATACAACTGCTGTAAGGGAGGAGCTTCCCCGTTAGTCATATGTCAGAGTCAGAGCCTCCTAATCTGTAAATAAAATGCATCACATATGATTACAGCTCGGATGAAGGCTGGGGCTGCCATCCGCGTGTGCACAGAGGGCAAATCCCAAATCCTCCTGTTCTGTGTGTCTATAAAGCAAGACTTGCCTCTGAAGACATTTTTTAAAAAATATCCTTGGTAATTTTCTTTCTTTTATGGAAGTATAATTGACCTACAACACTCTGTTAGATCCAAGGGCACAACAGAGCGATCTGATGGTTCTACACGTTACACAATGATCATCACTTACGTTCTTCAACTGTAAGAAAGACAAACTCTTGGTTTTCCCTGGGCAGCCTAAGAGAAAAGTGATCTTTCTTCTCTATCTTTGAGCACAGGCTCCGGACGCGCAGGCTCAGCGGCCATGGCTCACGGGCCCAGCCGCTCCGCGGCATGTGGGTTATCTTCCCGGACTGGGGCATAAACCCTTGTCCCCTGCATCGGCAGGCGGACTCTCAACCACTGCGCCACCAGGGGAGCTCCTCTATCCTTTTGACATGAGTTGGTCAAGACTCATCACTGGTCCAGTGAAGGTGAGAAAATGAGCCTGGGAGGGGCAGGGACCAGAGATGAAGGGACAGGAGGGGCAGAGGTGGGGGCAGAGAAGCAGGGGAGGGGATACAAGCTCTGAGCTTCCCGATGGCCTCCCTGACTTAAGTGTGACCTCCTTTCACCCCATGTTTCTTTGAGTTGGACTGGGTGCCACCCACCATCTATCAAACTGCAGAGAGAAATAGTTCCTATCGGCCAAACCTCGCAAACTGAGCACTGACCCAGTGAAACGCTTTCAAGAGTCAAAAGTTCATCACCTCACTTTCAAGAGTCAAAAGTTCATCACTGGACACCAAACATTTGGAGCCCAACTTAAGCCAACCCCCTGAAACACAGATAAGCATATGCCATGGTCATCATTTTCTTCAATTAATAATTATTGAAAGTGCGTAGGAATCTCAGGGAGGAGGACAAAGAGTGAAAAAAAGGGAAACAACACAGCAAAGACAGCCTGTATGTGACCCTGAACAGACAGGCACACCTGAAAAAGGAGGGCTTATCGTCCACAAACCTTCTCTGATCCTGACCTCTGGGAGCCGGCCGCACCTCTGCTGTGGGTCTTTAAATACTACTCCTGGGCATACCTTGCCTTACAGAAGGGGCTGAGGGCTTGAGAGACAGTGCATGGCAGCAGTTAAGAATACAGGCTGGGGGATTCCCTGATGGCACAGTGGTTAAGAATCCGCCTGCTAATGCAGGGGACATGGGTTCGAGCCCTGGTCTGGGAAGATCCCACATGCCGCGGAGCAACTAAGCCCGTGCACCACAACTACTGAAGCCTGAACGCCTAGAGCCCGTGCTCCACAAAAAGAGAAGCCACTGCGATGAGAAGCCCATGCACCACAACGAAGAGTAGCCACCCACTTGCCACAACTAGAGAAAGCCTGCACACAGCAACGAAGGCCCAATGCAGCCAAAAATAAAAAATAAATAAATTAAAAAAAAAAAAAAAGAATACAGGCTGGGGTCCCAGCATGACTCTACCACTTAACAGCTGAGCAGTCTTGGGCAAGTGACTTAACCTCTCTGTGCTTCAGTTTCCTCACCTGTGAAATGCAGATAATAGCAATGCCTACCCCAAAGGATTGCAGTAAGGATTCAAAGAGTTAATACACAGAAAGTGTGGACCATTGATCATCTCCATATTTCCTTTAGGGTCTTGCTGGCATAATGCCTCTCACATATTAGATGCTCATTGAATCTTTGCAGACAGCATGGTCTGCCCCCGGGAGTTGTTGAGTTGTTTTCTCCATTCCTGTCACTCCTATCCTAACCTTCTTGTCTTTTATGAAAGGTAAGTCACAGCCTCATTCTGGGCCATTTAGGGGACTACAGACACCCCATCAAAAATAACTCAGGTTAGGGGGCTTCCCTGGTGGCGCAGTGGTTGAGGGTCCGCCTGCCAATGCAGGGGACGCGGGTTCGTGCCCCGGTCCGGGAAGATCCCACATGCCGCGGAGCGGCTGGGCCCGTGGGCCATGGCCGCTGGGCCTGCGCGTCCGGGGCCTGTGCTCTGCAACGGGAGAGGCCGCACAACAGTGAGAGGCCCGCGTACCGCAAGAAAAAAAAGAAACTCAGGTTAAAAAAATACCTTAAATAATCCTCAAATATTCCTTCATTATATTAAGACTGACTCCCCAATAACAGCAATATAACCAGACAATGTCCAGCTTTCTCCTTCACTTTGAGCTATGTAGTCTTTCTCCCCAGAGCCAAGGCTCACTAACTCTACATTTTCTATAAAGTATAAATGAGAAGCCAAATTGTTCAGAAAACTGTGACTAGTAGCTGGAAATATATATATATGCATATATATACACACACATATACACACAAACACACTCAAATAACATTTAAGAGTCCACACTAAAGTTATGAAACACACCCGTATTAATGTGATTTATCAAAGTACAAGAAATGAATTGCCACAAATGAACAACTGCTCCAAAGTCAAGTAGGTGCCATAATGTGATTTACGCATATCACATGAGATAAATAAATCCACAGTGGAAAAGAGCAAAGGCAAAGCTGGAATCGTTGTTAGTGTGTACAGGGCTTCACTGAAAATCTTCTTAATAAAACTGTTTAGAGGAAAATAGAGGGATCATTTGTTTAAATGAAAAGAGATACTGCATGCGCTGAATTTCAAAAGCAGCATTCATTTTTACACACACACGTTAGATCTGGCTAAAATTAGCTCAAGTTTCTATTTTTTTAAAGGTCTTAAAGAATAAAGGTTTCAATAAGATTTCATTGAGCTAAAAGCTCAGCCCTGAGTTTCCAAGGTGCCTGAGTGTCTAGGGAAGACGCCCCCCCCCCCCCCATTATCCACCCTGTGCATCGTCCCAATTTCTCCATCCTCCCTCCCTTCACCCCAGGTCTTAAACAGGAAACATACAAAGGCTTTGCCACACCAATGCTCCATTTCTGCTGCCTCCACTGCCTCTTACTTCCCCCTCTACATATTCCACTCTGGCTGACGTCATCACTGAAATATACTCATCCCGCCTGCCTGTCAAACTTCCTGCCAGGCGCAAGAACCCAAAGCCCAATCTCAAAGATCACTTTCATGCCAATGGCTCCTCCAAATTTATCTCCAGACTGGACCTCTCAGTAATCTTATTCCCACACTCTACTGTCTGCTGGACTCCAGGAACTCAGATGTCCACCGGCACCTGGGCTTCTGCCTCAATGGCCTCATCAATTACATACCATGCACTTGCTTGTTATGGCCCTGGCACTGAAATGGTCACCCTCACACTCTCCATCTCTTCCCACAGAAATGCTAACCAGTCTTCAGAGTTCAACTCCAACTGTCCCTCCTCCTCCAAGTCTTTCCCCACATCCTACTCAGCATCATTCTTCTGAATTCCTTCTGTGTTAGAACCTGCCCCAGTAAGTACAACCCACCCCGTTCTGCTTTGTATTGGTTATTTCAGAGCATTTCTTCTTCCCCCTACTTGACCACGAAGTATATAACCTCCTCCTAGTAGCTCTTACCCACTCTGTGCAGTAATAAAAAACAAAAAATACACAGCGAATAAATGAATGAATCATTTCTTTACATAGACAGTGCCTGTGAATGAGGTAGGTCGAAACTGCTATAGCTGTATTGTATTGATAAAACAGCTAGAACCAGAAATAACTGTAATCTAGGTTTTATTTTATTTTTTTAAAAAAAGAAAAAACCTTAATGAGTATACCAGAGTACAACGTGAATGATACTGTTTCCTTGCTTACATTTAGCCATCAATTGTGAGGACGGTAATGAGGCCACTATTTATGCAAAACGTTTAGCTAATGCTTATAAGCTTCCTTTAAATGCGATCCTAGGAAATGTCAGCTGCTTAAAACTCAAGGTGACTCTGTACTGCTTGGTCAGTAATATGAGTATTCCTATGACACTTAATATTCTGTACTATGTACTATGAAAACCTGGATCTCTTCTCAATAAGCTACACATACTGACCAAGAGAGAGGACTGTTTGCTGCCCATTTTTTTCACAATAAATTCTTGAGACATTCCTGTTTTAACACATGATTCTCTTTAAACACCACAGGTTGAAAAAAATTGCATGTGTGTTAACCACATATGCAATTAAGCCACTTCCCCCAAAACTTCAAGGTGAGGATTTTCTGCCTAAAATGGATAATACCCCTAAGAGAGAAATTAGCAATAAGACATCGCACCCCTTTCAACGGAGCTGACACTTGTAGACCTTATGAGGCTTAACTCTGCACAGAATTCTAGAGTTGCTCTATCTCCTTTGAAAGACGCTTTCCCTAACCCACAGCCCATAAAATGTAAAGTACCCAGTTCCATATTTCACAAGGATAGAATGTGTATGATAACTTCCTCTCTCCCCTGCCTCGCCCCCCAGTAGGACTTTACTGACCCCCCTTTCTGAGGCACAGTACTTCCGGCATTCAGGTATGTGTGTGTTTTTACTCAGACTGCAGGCAGTCACTTATGCCTGCAACTCAGCAGTTCATCCTACAATATAAAAACAATACACAGGCAACCTGCATCAGGAATCAAGGGAGGCTGACCCAAAGTTCAGAAAAATAAATAAAAGGCCCGTTGGCTTTGCAGGGCTGCAAATGTCTACAATGTTGGTCCAAAGACCAAGGTACAGGGATATTTACTTATTCCGAGTCATGTATGGTTGAGAAGCAACCATCACCAAACAAGAACATTACAATCATCCTGTCAAGACAAGTCACAGGTTCACAGTGACAGCATAGGTTCATGGATCATAAACCATATACCAGGTACTACTCTGCTCAGTGTACAAGTATTATGTCATTCCATCCTCACAGCAGCCCTAGAGAAACGTCTAATATTATCTCCAACTTACACAGAAGAAACTGAGGCACAGGAAGTTTACAGGACTGCCCAAGTTCACAGCGGCAGCTCTAGATTTTAAATTCAGACAGGCTGGTTCCAGAGCCCTGCGCTCTTATCTCAAATACCATGGAATTTCTATGGAAGTTAAAAACTGGATCTTAGAAGCCCGGGGTTGGCGGGGGGTGGGGGGGTTCTTTACTAAAAGAAATCTACTGAATCAGTTTCAAAATGAACATTTTGATAAAGCAAGTATACGTTAGCTGAAAATCCAGAGTTTTGTATGTGAGGTTTGGTAAAAGTGGACTGTGTATCTCACCAAGTAAGGAAATCCAACATGACTCAGGAAGAGCCGCCCAGAGACCACCCGATCCAGCCTTTGCCAAAGCTGTGGAACATCAGTATGACTCCAAGAGACCATTAAGGCTCATTTTGATTCAGTAGATCTAGGGTGGAGCCCCTATTCTATTTTTTTTAACCTCTCCCGGTGATTCTGGTGCCCAGCCAGGCTTGGGAACCTCTGAACTAGTCTATTTCCACAGCTTGGAGGAGGACTCCTCCCAAGGCAAACAGAAAGAAGGGATCTATTTCACAATCTCCTCCGGTTGCGAATACCAGTGTTCTCAAGCCCTTATTGCCCCAACTTCTAACTAACTTCCACGGTCTCCTGATTTCATGTAGGCACTCTCCTCTTGTCTTCCCTTCAACAGTGAACCATGAGTCATCAACCCTGCATCCACCCTGGGTCTGCATGACTCTCCAGATGAGAAAAATTTACTGTACATGAAGAAATCAGGAAGTTGTAAAATCCAAACAGACACAGAGAAATTCGAAATCCAACAAATACGGGTTGCTACCAAACAAACGAGCCCGTCTCCCTAAACAAGGGTCATACTACAACAATAACCTAAAACATGACTTAAGATAACCATTTGGTAGCAAAACTTTCTCACCAGCTTGAAGTACAGGTGACAATTAAAATGATCAGGCCCAAGCCCAACACACACAATAATCGACCATCCACAAAGTCAGAGGTAGACTACTTCACAAACCAAATAAATCAAAAAGAGAAATACTTGAATCCGAGCTTTAAAAAACACCTCTCGGCGATTTCTCAATTTCCCACACAATACAGTTTGCAAAGACAATTATCTTAAACAGTCTACAAAGTGCTGAAGTACGGCTAGTAGGCGACTTTCCCAGGTCAGACTTTATCCTCAGATGGAAACTAGAGGGCATCGCAAAACTCTCACCTGATGGGTGACGCACTTTCCTGCAGTGGCTGCGGAGGACGAGCCTGCTGTCCCAAGATGACAGACAAATCTGCAGCTTGAATGGACCACCCTGGTGATTTGCTGCACGATCCTCCTGCAATGGTCCAGGGGGTGCAGAAGAGGAAATCCAAAATGAGAAACAGAACGGATGGCTTTAAAAAAATAATTCCACCTGCAAGTGCCCATGCACTGAAATCTAAACTTTAAGAACGTCACATTTTGCATTGTTTTATGAGAATTACACAGCTACCAGCCAGCCCAAAAGGCAGGTCTGGTTTTATTCGACAGGGCTCAGAGGGAGGCCAACACACAGAAAGGTCATCCCTTCAATCAAATTAAGAGCTTGGTCTCCCCATTTGAGACAGCTACTGTCATTCTTTTCTCTAATGATTCTAGCCAATTTCCTCAGAAAACACATGCTGGTAATCACAGGACTATCAGGTGAAAATGGGCATGGACTGAATAGTAATAGAGCCAGAGTCTAACTTTCATGAGGCCTATCTTACTATCAACATGCAACTTTGAGGCACAATCATGAAACAGAGCACAGTTATTAGCATACCAGTCTAATGGGCTAGAAGAAAGAATAGAATGCAGAAAAAAAATGTTAAGTATGCATATACTCACTAGACTTTTTTTTCCACTAAACTTTAAATGATTTAATTACTGAATGTATGTCTACTTGATTTTCATTCTGCCACAGTATCTTGAGCATGTTTAAGTAAAAATTACCCACTGTATGATGAATGAGTGAATGTGTGAATGGATGAATGAAAGAGAGAATGAATGAATCTTCCATATACCTTTCCATCAGGGAGCTTGGTGCTTGTAGTAGGTTTTGTGAGGTAAAGACCTATGCATAGAAATGGAAGAAGTTGAGGACTCGATCTGCTAACATAGTTTCCAGCACTATCTATTTAAATCATGTTTTTAAATACTGGTAGTTCCCAACTGTCCACATTAAATAAAATCAGTAGCACAGTTATTATAAACTAATCCCCAAACTAGTCATTGCTGGACTGAGTTTTTTCAGCCTTTGATTACTGGAGCCGATCTGCATATTTGTTTAGGCTGGTTTTAAATTTAGTTTGGGTTTCCTAAGCCCACGCCAGGTAACAGTAGGAAGGAGAAGGCCCAGGATTATGTTGGGTGTCAGAAAAAAACTATTCTGGAGCTATGAATATGATCTCCAATGTGAATAATCTGTAAACAGGTAAGTGAGCCAATTATCCTTGGGTACATGGCAACACATCTCATGATTATTTTCATCCATACACACTCACTATTTTTAAGAGCACAGCCCAGCTGGAAAGGAAAATAATTTCGATTGCTTTCCAACACTGTGCAAAGTAATGAATAATAGCCAAAGTATTCTTACTTCTAGCTAATCCATTCACCAAGTATTTATTTAAGCATCTACTGCATGCCTGGGACTGATATGCAGAAGAAGGAAGTTTTCTAGGCCTTGGTTTCCCCACATGTAATAAGTGTAGACAGAGAAAGAACGAAGCTGTTCGAGACTATAACGTCTCTGAAGTCCTTGGAAGACACTGTCCTTCACTAAGAAGCTTGTTGAGTTACAAATATAAATAGCGGCCAAATTAAATAAAAGCTCATAATATTCTATTTATTCTTACACAGTACTTGTTTTAAGGGCCCGGGAGGGGGTAGTAATCTTGATTTTATCTAGTAACATCTCAAATGAAGCATCAAAATACTTGATCATCATTTTCAAACAAGGTGCAGGTACCGTGGATTTGCACAGTGCTTGCTTTATGAGCTAACAGTTGAGAGTGTTGCCTTGTGTATCGATGTATGTGCACACCATCCTATTTACCTATCACCTGGCAGATAAGGTTTTACAGAGTCCAAATTACAGTCTCCTCCTATTCTGCTGAAGTGCAGAGGACAGTCAAACATGATGCAAATGCTGTAAAATATTGATTTACTCTCACGTTGGTATGCCTACTTGTTTCAAAAGCATTTGTGTTGCTACACCAGTTAGACTAACTCAAAGAGTTAACATAACTTGCTGTGTTCCACTGGAGGGAAGAAACACAAGGATAAAGCAAGGCAGAGTGGACTCTGTATTGCAAAAACATACAAACAACATACCATACCAGAAAATAGCCTATAGACTGTTTTATGTATCTGCTAAAAATGGAACCCTTAATATTCAAAAAGCACAGCAGGGCAACATAACACAATACTATTAATAGTGGAAGATAGAAAGACGGCCTAAGTAATACTGATGTGACAATCAGTAAAGAGGTGATAATATATAAATAATATGGATACAGGATATAATATAAATACTTCGGGAAGAGTAGGCCAAAGCTAAGGGTGTAATAAAAGAAAATTTGCCGTACGCGGTGACAGAAAAAATACATTTTCTTTGAACGTTAGAAGCATAAATGTTTACAGGTTAGCAGCTATGACGATGATCACTAAAAACTTCTGCTAAATAACTCATTCAAAACGTGTCCGTTAAAGAGCACCTAAATAGAAAAAAAGGAGTTCCTCTTAGCCTGAATCCAAACACCGTCATCAGGGGAACCTCTGCCCCCCGAAAGCCTCAAACTGTGATTACACTACAATGAATTTTCTGAAAAGTAATTTTCAGGTTTAGGATACAATTTTTGCTTACGTTATTGCCATTACCATTGCATTTTCATTACTCCACAAATGCGATGCATTAAAAGCTATAAAAAAATCAATGAATCAGTCCTGCTCACATCAAATATGTCAAAGAGAATATAATGTTTGTTGCTTTTTTGTCTTTAATAGTTCTAAAATGTGTTTTAGTACATTTGAGATGGTAATAGGTAGTACACATATTTATAGTACATTGGCCTGAAAACTTCAGGTTTATAAGGATTATAAAATATATTACTACACTGATAAAGACAAAGATACATGAATTATGAAACAGGAAAGAGATTTCTAAAAACTATTTCCACCAATAAAGATTAGTTACCTAAACCTTTTTATTACTCCTGTAATTGTAAGTATTTACATATTTTTAAAACCTTGATCCAATTACAACTCTTTCGGCCAACATCTGAAAATATTCTCCAACACTAGCAGGGCGTATACTCATTATTATACCACCTCTTAAATTCTGAATGTGTATTTTATTAAACTGAATTGAATGAAACTAAAATTTGAACAGCATCATTGAGGACTACAAAATTCCTTAAAAAGGGGCAGTCTTGTGTGGAACACCCTAGAACAGAAATTATTATCTCTATTGGGATTTCTATGATTTCTTATTTTCAATGCTTTTCACAAAATAAGGAGAGCCTGCTTCTGATAAGTTTGGCAGTATGAGCAGAACTAAATCTGTTGTTTGAAGCAGTTAAGCTGCACATATCAAAAGATATAAAGCAATGGAAATCAAATCATCTGTCTCCCCTATAAAAATAATATTCTGCCTTGCTGTACTATGTCATCTTACACAAGTATTTAAGCTCTTCATAGTCTAAACTATGTGTTACTTGCAGACAACTATAAATGAAAGAATTAACATTCACTCCTACCTTCACTAAATTTCAGGCTTTTAGTAAAAACATGTTTATCGACTAACTTCTTATAGGAAACAAAATGAGCCAGTGTTAACCATGCGTTAGTCATCAAAAACTATCATTCAAGGTAAGCGCAAACAGAAAATCCACTTGACATTTCAGAATGGAAAAAAAATAAAGGCACATTTATACAAAAGGGATGTGAATCAAACTCTGTACCAGGAGTCACAGAAACATGCTTATTGATATTTTAATAATCTCTTAAGGCTGGCCTTTCCGGGGACTCCCAGACAACTGAGTTAGGTCTGTTGAAACGTAAGGCCAGTTACAGACATTTCATGGATAATTTGATGGCTAAAGAGCTGTCCTTGAATTCTTCTCCAAGAGTATAGGACAATTCAGAGGCCGGGAAGCCTAGTTATGATATTTCTAATGAAGTATCACTTCTGTTTACCAAACCCTCTTCAAACGAAATCCAGAAGGGAAAATATTGACTTTCAGAGTTCCCAATCAAGCACATTTTTCATACTTATTTTAGGATGAATTTATTTGTACACTGAAAAATACATGTGCACGTTTGGCTGCAAGTGAAGCGATTTTCTGTACATTGTAAAAGGTAATCCAGGACCTCCAAGGTGTTATGTAAAACTTAAACTTTTGCGCTTTATTTTATATCCTTGCCTCCCCCATCTATTTACCTCCTAGAAATAATGGCCCGTTTTAAACACAGCAACGCTTGATCTGAGCAGGTCACAATCACGTTACCAACTGCATAAACTCGCAAAATGGTAGAAATTCATAAACACCCTGTGAGGAGCAGTAAGGAGCCCTCTCAACAATCTTAGCCCCAGAGGAAAAAAAAAGGATTTACCAATGTAGCTAGGGGGCTGTAAAACGGTAAACTGACTGGCAGGGTCACAATGACATCAAGACGTTATTATTCTCAATTATTTTTTCTTTCAAATATCAGAGTTATTAAAATACTCTCCCTTATTTGGATTGCCTGAGCAACACAGAGCTTCAGCAACCAAAGCTACTCTTCTTTCCTTTTTTTTTTTCCAACAGTATTATTTTTCTTTGCTCAGCAGGCTTAATAAGGTGGTCCCCTAATGCAAAGAGAAAAATGCTGTTCTCTACATTATTAAATGCCCATGAAATTATATTCCCAAATAGAGTACAAGTTATTGTGCAAAAGCACCATACATTATCAGTCTACCAGCTATAGACCTCCATCATCTCTTACCTGAGACAAAAACCTTATAACCTACTACCACAAAGGTAACGATCATGGCCAAGAAATCCAAGTTAAGAATGAATACATTCAGAATGACTGCCTACTATCAGTAGCATTTTTTTGCTATTATGACGGCCGTCCAGTTTTCAAATCTGACAACGGGGATATCCTGGAATAAATTACTTCCGCTGAATAAATCCGTTAGAAAACCAGTCGCGACTACTGGCAACTTGAGTTCTAAAGGATGACTTCTTCTGCACTTGAAAGGGTTAAGTGCCTGCAAGGCCAAAGGCACCAGACAGCCTGCAAAAGAAATGCTGCTTTAGTCAGCTCTGAAAGGTTTCTAACAAGTACCAAATACTTGTTGATCTGTTCACAATAAACACCAGCAGGGTTGTCGGGCTCCTCTCACTGTCTGGGGAGATGCATTTACATACTGCACCCAGTAAGCACAGCTTGTTGGTCTCCTTTATAAAAGCTGAGTAACTAGAAGCATCATTCAGTGTCTCCCGTCCAAAAATGACAGAAAGAAGATGCAGCTGAAATAGTAAAGTCTCTCATCTGGCTGGGGCAGCACAAATACTGTGCATGAAACACTTGGGAGTAGTCCAGGCACAAGACAAACCCACCTGAATGGACGGAGGAACACTGTCTGTTGCCATGGCAGCCTGATCTAATTACATGAGTGATCAGAGCTGGAGTAAGTACACCGAAAACCTACACCTGCTGACAGGTATCTACGAGATGAGAAAGGCAGGCAGGCAGAAGGTTCAGGGGAGTCCTTCAACCTCTGCTATATGTAGAAGGTGGCACTCAAGCCCAGTTATCTGTGGAGCTGCTAAAATATTGACTGATGCAGGCACAGAGGGCAATCAGAGGAGATTAAATGCCAAAGCATTAGTCGTTATGGTGCAGTCCCTTTCCAAGAGTTCATTTGCAAGATTTTCTCATCCTTCTCTCTGGTGGTTTCTTCAGGCAAACACTGCATTCCAAAATAGGCTGAAGTGTCAAACTGCCTTCACCCACCAAATAAACCACACGGTGGGCTTAAGACAGGGGCTTCTAGGAACTGCAGGGCTCCTCAGAAACCCAAATGAAATAGCTTAGCTAACACTGTCGAAAAAGTAACTAGCTGTGCCTAAAAATAACCTTCAAGTAACTACCCGCTGCTGTGAGCGATATGTAACGATTATGTTTAAATATTAAGAACAGCCTGCATTATAAAACACAAATGTCAATGAGATGTGACTACAAGATTGGCAAAGAACTTATTTGCATACACACATTCCCGTGCATGCACCAGGATGTGCACGGAGTATGCCACTCCAAGCCATTAATTTTTATTCTGTGGGTTTAATAGGGTCTTCTAATTTTGCTAATTGTATCCTGTGGATCTCACAGGGAAACTAAGAATCTCTTCGGGGACAGAACCAGTTTGTAGGAGTCCCTACTGCACAGCATACGATAAACAAAATAAAAATAGCTTGCCGTTCTCGTTAGCCACATCGCGCATTATATAACCAGCTTCCGACTGGCTTTTTTTTTTTTCCCCCTTACTACTCTTCAGCAATTTCCCAATCTCCCGAAGTATTTATATTACCCTCTTATCTGTAGGATTATATACTAAGAAAGCAAAACAAAACAGAGCAGCCACGGGATTGAACCAAACCCACAGTCCTTGGAAACTGATTTTTTTTGTTTGTTTTCTGGCAGGATCTCCACCCCCACCCTACTTCCACCCCCCGCTAAGGTTCTTGCTCAATCTGCCTCGAAAACCTGAACTGTTTCATCGCTTCCAGTCAGCCCCCTACGTGGTCTGAAATAAAATGAAAGCACCAGCCGCGGAGTTCAGGAAGGCGGCCTGAGGGCGGTGGGGAGGGGGGGGGGCCGAGAAGGGGTCGGGGCGGTGCGGAGTCAGCCAAGTGGCCACTGAGGGGGCCCTCTCCCCACCGCGACGGCCCCAGCCGCCCCCTCCCCCGCACGCGCGCGCGCACTCACAATCGCACGCACTCACTCACACTCACGCCGCGCTCCGCCACCGCCTCACCTCTTGCTCAGCGCGGCCGGCCCCCTGCCCCGCCCCGCCCCCTGCGGGACCGGCCTGCGCGCAGCGCTGGAACCACGTAGGAGGTGGCGGCTGCGGTCGCAGGAGTGGCGGAGCCTCCGGCCCGGCCCGGCCCGGCCCAGAGTGAGCGAGCGGCGGGGCTCCAGGGCGCATCCCAGTTCCCGCAGCGCCGCCGCCGCCGCCACCTCCTCCTTCTCCTCCTCCCGGCTTCATTCACCCTCCCAGCAGCCGCACAGCCTTTCACTCCGGCGCGGGCAGGGCAGCGCCTGCCACGGCTCCCCGGCTCCGGCCGCGGGCGCTGGCGGGGGCGCCGGCCCGGGCTGGGGCGCTCGCGGGCTCCCGGCTCCGGGCCGCTGCGACGGCTGCACATGATCAGGAAGCTGCCGTACCAACAGGGCGGCGGCGGCAGCTGCAGCCAGGGCCGCCACCGCCACTCCGGCCGCGCTCCCGGCACCGCACACCCGCTCCCCCAGCACCCACCCCTCAGCGCCCCCCACTCTCCCACCGCTCTGCGCCCGGCCACGCGCGCGAAGTCCCGGCGCGGCCGCGGGCGCAGACCCTTCCCGGTCCGCAGCCGCACGCCCGGCCAGGCCGGCCTCCGCGGGGAGACCCCCACCCCGGGGCTCCGAGGCCAGGCGGCCCCCGCGGGCAAGCCCAGCCCTTCTCCAGACCCGCTCGCTCTCGCCGCCCTCTTCGGGGAGAGGAGTGAGGAGGGGGCGGCGGGAGGAGGGGGCAGCGCGACCCCCGGCCTCCGCCTCCCCCTACGCCACCTCCAAGGAGGAGGACATGGCTCTCCGCACTCGCGGCCGGACCGGCAGCCGCCGTAGCGGGGCGCCGCCGCCGCCGCTCTCCCCGCCCGTGCCCCCAGCCCGGGCGCGCCCCCTCGCCTGGCGGGCGCCCACCCAGCCCCTGCAGCCCTCCTGCCAGTTGTCCCTGCTCCCAGAGCGGGGATGTCGGCCCGGGAAGCTGGAGCCGGGGAAGGGTGTATGTACACACACACACACAAACACACACCACAACACAACGCGTCGATTTCCTTCGCTCCTCTTCCAGCTGTTTTCCGTGTCGCCGAATGGGGTTTGGGGTTTGTTTCCTGGTTGTTGCTTTTGCCCCTCTAGGGAGAGCGGGGGTAGGGGGGGGAATCTCAATCTAAATCATGGGAGAAGGAGATGGGGGAGGGGGGAGAGAAAGAATCGGAGGAGAAAAAAAAATAGCCACTTACTGTAAAGTGTAAATGGATCTGGGGTTGCGTGGGGAAGGGGGGGCAGAGGGAGAGAAACAGTGTCTTGCGGCTGCTGTAGCTCTGGCTGCTGCTCCACGGGGCTTGTTTTGGATCCCCCTGCAGTGAAACAGGTCCTGTACGGCTCCGCCACTGTAGTAGAAATGATGTCTGCGGTATACTCTGCTCTCTCCTCCTCCTCCCCCCCCCCGCTCCTCTCCCCCCGCTCCTCTCCCCTCCCTCCTCCCTCCGCCCGCCCTCCCTCGCGCTCTCTCGCGCTCGCTCGCTAGCTCGCTCCAGTATGTAAATGTGTAATAGAAGCCAAATATGGAGCAGTTGGCTGCCGCCGCCGCAGCTCTGGGATCCGACTTCGGGGGGGCGGGGGGGGGCACCCTCCGGCGGGCGGCGGGGCGAGCAGCTCTGAGCACGGCGAGCGCACAGCGCGGCGGCCGGTCCGCGCCCTTAACCCTTCGGTGCGCGCAGCCCGGGCTCGGAGGCCCCCGGGGAGACGGGCGCGTTTCCCCAAGACCGGCTCGGGATCGAGGGCCGCGGGGCGGGAGGGGTGACCGGGGCCGGAGGGGATAGTGCTTCCAGGTTTGGGAAAGGGGCGGGGAGCTGAAGCGATGAGGTAATTTTAGCGGTGACCGGTAGGTCCTCGCGCGCCTTCCCGGGTCCCTGCATCTAGTTGGAGGGGACAGAGCGACAGCGGGGTGCAACTCAGGGACCCTGGAGGACTCTCCGAGGGCTGTCGAGCTGCAAGTCGGAGACCATGAAATACCCCAAGTGGGAGAGGAGGTGGGCCAATTCTGATCCCGACGTTCCCTTCGTCCTGGGCGCGCCGACAAGCGACTAAGAGGGCTGACTCCGATCTTCACGCATGTTAACCCTCAAACCGGTTTAGCCTCAGCGTTCCGGAAGCCAGCCCACCGAGCCGCGGGGATTGTCTTGGCGTGCAACTCAGGAAAGTTTTAAGGGTCCCCCTGTCTGCACGTGCACCCTCACCTTTCCTGCCTACGAAAGCTGGTGACCTCCCTGCTCTCCCTTCTCTTTCTGCAGGTCCGGAAATCTGCTCTGGGTATGGAACTACCCAGCTTTACCCTGGGTAGACGATCCGCGCACTCCTCTCGCCGCTAATTCGGGATCATTAATTTCATCGGAAATGAGGCAACCAGTGTAGGAGATAGAGAAAGCAAACCGAGCATCAGATGGCAGTTCTCGTGAATCCGCGCCGGAGAACTTCCTCTGGACTCAAATTTAAGTGCGGTTCTCAACTCCTCGGCACCCCGTCCCTCCGTGGGTACCAACGCCTGGCGTTAGCTGGAAGGGAAGGACTCTTCTTTGGAGGGGTGGTACCTGGCCAACAGGTGTGGCACCTGGAGGAAGAGAAGGCACAGCCATGCTAAAGGGAGCTCAGTGCGGCGTTTTCCTGGCTGCAGATAATTCTGGAAGACCGGTAGGTGTCGGGGCAGCATTTGACCTCTTTCAGGTGCTTAGAACCAAGTGTCTAGAAATACGATCCTTACAACGTAAGTTTTTCTCTGGAAGCCTCCACTTGACTGGAAGCTGTATTTGAGAAACCTTTTGGCTGAATTTACTTATGACCTAACGGTTAGTCACCAACTGAAGCAGGATACAGAATCACCAACAGAAATGTGTCAGCTTTTAAACAACTGTATTATAGCGCCAAGGTGCTGCAGAAATAAAAATCAGCACCCTAGTTAGGAAGGTGTAGAGCCCCGGAAATCATTTTTTTTCTCACATTTTGAAATACCATGCACATATACATGGCTATTTTTAAAGAACTACTACTACTGTTTACTCGTTTCTACAACTTTTTTTTTTCACTTAAAAATCAATGATGGTTACAGTTTAAGCCCCAGGTTGGTCTAAAGTGACATTGTTGGTCTCATTACAGCCTCTAGTGGACAATTAAAACCAGTTTCCTGAAAAGGCTCTGCCTGACAAGCATTATCAAGGTGAAGGTTAGTATCTCAGAACGTAACCTGGTAGTAATGTATCTTTCCCCCCTTGGCAGTGCTGGTTTCTGAAAGGAGCATAAGCTGCTAGCTCTGCACGAAAAAGACGTATGCTTTTTGAGGCAGGTATTATTATTACTGGCCTGTGAATAAACAGAGAACTTCTGCTCTTCATTTCAGTTTCAGACAGCTTTCATAAAAAAATTAATTCATCTAAAATATTTTTATAACAGAAAACATTGGTTGCCAAGTTTTTGGCTTAACTGAGATGTTTTCATTCCAACTCCTAATCTTCTGCAGACTGTCCCATCCACCTCCACTCTATTTTTAGACGTCTTACATTTAGAGAATTTGGGGTTAAAAAAAAGAGCAATATTTTCATTATTACATATTTTAACAACCTTCAACACATTAAAACACATAACTCAGATTCGAGTGAGTCAGTTAATTTAAATGTTCCCTCAAGGAAGCTAAATACACTTATTACCCAAACAGTAAGAACAATTAAGAACTGTGTCATTTACTTACTTAGCCATTAAGGTTAAAGCCAGAAACTGCCATTAAAATTTGTAACTATTTCTTCCTGCAAGGTCCAACATAAATGTAATACTTATGATACAGTTTCACTACCTTTAGTACTGAAATGTTGTCGTTTCCAGTGGCAAAACTTTAAATGTACAGTCACAAATAACTGGCCTTGATTCTTTAAAAACAATACTTTCTCATGCAAAAAAAAAAAAAAAAACTCAATGAAAGAAGAGCAGGGTTTTCAACAAGCCAGTAAGCAAAGATGTAGTACTATGCTCCTAGTCATAAACCTGATACTATATTCAGGCAAGTGTAAGTCGAACTTTGAAATTAAAGGAAATTGAGAAATAAGGCTCGCTGAGCCATCCTCCTAATCTGGGTTCTGCATTGCTTAAACACTCTTATATCTATTTCACTGTTTTGGTAATGTCTACTTTTGAAGGTTTAAAATGGCCTATCAAGTATATTTTATATCATACAATTACATATCACATCTTGCTTCTAAAAGCATAGTCTTCAAAGCAGCACCAGCAGCATCTGGAAGCTTTTTAGACATTCAGAATGAGAGTTCCACCCCAGACCTACGGAATCCCAATGTGTGTTTCAACCAGCTCCCTTCTCCCCGCCCCCCCCCCAACCCCACAGTGATTCCTGAGTGCATTATAGTAGGAAGAACACTGTCTATACTACAGGGCTCTGTCTAGATGAATTTGGCCACAGATGCAGAACTTAATTCTATTTATTCTTTTTTATTCCCTTCCCCTTTTATTAATTTGCACTTTTAAAATGAAAAATTATTACATTTTATGCTTTGGTCAAATAGTACTGCATTTCAGAAGGGCCCTGATTTATGTACAAATCTGCATCATCATTGTCAAGAGAACACTCTGTAAGGAATGTACCAGGGTCTTGAACATGAAACTTTTCTTCAGGGCAGCAGAGGGAGCACAAGAGTACTTAATAAAGCAAGTGTACAGGCCCTCCACATTGTAAGGGCTTTTTAAATGTAGTAAAATGTCTTCATTGGAAGTAGCCTCTTACATAGTTCAAAGCAAAACAAAGACAAGCAAACACAAACGGCTCAGCAGCTTGTAACAACTAAATGATTGAATGGATTGGAAGTTAAATAGAATATAGATGTAATTATTTAGAGTTTTAGGCTTGAATTCTTAAAAGAAAGTGGACCTCAGTAGTCATACTTGAAAAAGATGCCTTAGCTTTTCGGCAATGAAAAATAAAGATACACAACACAGAGTAAGGCAAGTGAGACTGAGTCACTCCTGTTTATCTAAAAACCTTGGGGTCAGTTAACCCAATACTACATCAGATAAGTTCACTTCATTTGGAGTCAAATATGTTGGTAAAAGTATAGGTACTTCTCACCATGTTGACTTTCACAGTAATTTTAGGGGTTTATCTTTCATGTTTGCAGTGGAGAGGATTTACATTTCAATTGCACCTATGTAGCTTTTCATACTTTTTACAGCCCTTCCACACTGCATCTTCAAATGCTCCCGGGAGGTGGATAAGACAGGATGTTTTGGAACTGGCTCCTGCCTGCATAGCCTTGGGTCATTCAATAATAACAATAATCCACTGAGTTGTTCAGAAATGAGGGAAATCATAGAAGTTAAAGATCCAGCGGCATGTTCTTTACAGTTTCAAAGATTTTTCAAAGTATTAGATAGTGAGTATTTAATAAGTGAATATTTAAATGAGACTTATGAATAGAGACAGTCTTCGTTCTTGAGCTATGTTTTTTATGTGTTTATCACTTATTTACCACCAGCCGTTCATTGTGCATTTACAATAACTAGGCCCTGAGAATATAAAGATGAGTAAGACATTTCCGTCTGCAGTGAGTTCACAGCAAAACAAATCTTATCTTTTGAAAAATGTCTGTTTTTACCATGATGAAACTTAAAGATTCATAGTTGATTGATCCAGTACCTTTCAGAATCAGTATATTGATCCAACTTCCAAATATGAGAATCAAATACTAGGATCATTAAAAATTTGGGTGGTGGGAGGGCAACTGTTAAATCATCAGCAAAATTTATTTATAAAGCTAATATTAATACTGCAAATTAGTAAAACAAACAAAATGTAAAGTTACAACATGTTTTGTCTGAATGCCTTGTCTATCCAAAAAAAAAAAATCACGTGAGTGAATTTAAATGATAAACATTTAATTATTTATAGCTTCTTAAAAAATTGTTAAAAAGAATTTCCTCCTATGCTAAAGAAAGATTTGCCAAATTTTGGCCTGCTTATGGCTGTGTAATAAATACCCCAAAGTTGAATTTTTAATGGATACACTGACAGACCTTTAACCATGGTATTATTATAAGGAGGGTGTTAGCCCACATATGTCATTTAAAAATCTGAGCAAATCATAGTGTGCCTGCAAAACCAATATACTTTCCTTAGATTGTACTTCCAAATAAAGCTGGAGAGACCAGAAAAGCAAAATAAACTAAAAACAGAAGTGAAAACCACTCACACAATAGACTCTGAGGTCAGCTCGCCACACCCAAACTGAAGTCACCGGGCTCTGTTTGAGGCACAGAGACTCTTAAAGGACATGCCTCTGAATCAGCTTTCTTGACCCTCCACCAAACTGTAGCAGCCCAGGCTTCTGGGTAATGAAAGTGACATCACCAATAGTCAAGAGTAAAATTAAAATCATTGTATTTAAACATCTGCCAACAGTTTATCACTTAAGAGTACACACATTAGGCAATTTTAAATAAGATTCTGTCTACAATTAAAAACAAATGCTTTAGTATAGGCCTGTACTGTCCAATATGGCTATTAAGCACTTGAGATGGGTTGTAACTGTAAAATATACCTTAGATTCTAAAGACTTAGAACATACACACACACACACATACATATGCACATATACATATATTAAATATTAAAATGAAAATATTCTGCATATATTAGGTTAAATAAAAATCTTGTTAAAATTAATTTACCTGTTTCTTTTTACTTTTTAATGTGGCTACTATAAAATTTAAAATGACATGTGTCCATTACATTTCTAGTGGACAGCTCTGGTATTAACAATGGCGCTGGGAAGGTGAAGGAATTAGTTCTAAGAACCCATAATTGGAGACCTTAGGCATGGCTCTTTGCAGTAGTGTAGTAGTAACTTAATTATTTTCTGCCTTCCTGAGGTTTCCCCCTTGCAGTATAGAACATGGACCTTACCCCCTGTTAAAATGATCTCTGAGAGTAAGCTATTGGTGAAGGCATAATCTCCTTGGTAGACCTGATGTGGGCCTGGAAAACGAAAATCTGTTAGGCTTATCTGTTAGACTAAAAATTCGTTAGATTCAGTCTCTCGAGGTGGGGTGGGGGAGTCCTCAAATACTTTGCCAGCCTGGAAAGCTAATGGAAAATTTGCTCTCTGTTTTAGAAAGCACAAGCCTTCTGAAGTTACAGCTGGTTACAGGCTGAATGGTTGGGGGTGATACCTTTTAATGACAGATGGCTTTGGGCATGGATAATGAAAAGTATACTATTGCTACTTCACTAGAAAACAAATCAAAGCCACCAAAAGGAAATTTTTTTTGTTAAACAGTTTCTAATATATTTAGTATAATAGGACACATCAAAAGGAAATGAGATGATTTTTAACCGTTGTTATTTATTTTGCAAGCAAGACCTAGACACATTTTCACTAATGTAACTATGTCCGACATTGAACGTAATGCAATGACCTATGAAATAACAAGAGTTTATGGTCTTAATCATCTATAGAACATAGTTCTTCTTACATGAAAAGAAAATGAACAACATTTTAAGGCTTGGAATGAGTGAGTTGAACTTTGCTTGGTATTGGCCACAAGCATTTGGAAATCTATTAAAAGCATTTCATTAACAACTTGGCACTTTGTTTCCTCAAAAGAAATACATTTTCCAAATTAAAATCAGAGCCCAAAGCCACCATTGTTTACACTTAAGATAGTGACAGTTGATGGGTTGTGAGGGTAAAGCTTAGGGTGCCTTCAAACTAAGGTCAGGGGCAACAACAGGCTAAAAAACCCCATCAAATCGTTATTCTAACTTCATGACATTAAAATACATAGCATAAGCTCTCACAGTTCCTTTATTTTTCTTGAGTCAATATCGGCTAGGAAAAGCTGATCCAAATGAGGGTCAGGGTTTAAGACAACTGTTTTATGAGGAATTTACCAAGTTTACCCCGAAGAGGAAGAGTCAGAGAAAAATGCATTGGCAAACTTCGCTTTTTGACATAAACAACTAGAGGAGACTGTCCGTGTCAGGATTTCAGCAGGGGTTGTCAGGCAGTTCGGTATTTGCAGAACCCGTGTCCGTCAGGCCTCTCCAAAGTATAACTGCTGGGCGACTTTGGGGGGGGTCTCAAGACTGATGACTGCAGATCCGGATTTGCTTTGTGCCATGGCACAGACATGAAGTGATAGCGCCTGTCACAGATGCTTTCTGACGGAGCAGAATAATAGCACTCAGACTTCAACAGTAAATTACAAACAATCCCTTTTTAAGTACAAAATGAATGCACAGAATGGGAGACCCTGTCAGCTAGAATGTGAGTAAATCAAGTAGGAGAAGACAAATTGTTCACTCATACCACTACAGCCAGATTCTTAATGCTGCTAAACGTACTGTCATAGGAGAGCTTTTCTTCTTTGTCAGATAAAAAGAGAAATTAATCCTCCATTGTAATTCTAATCAATATGCCAGGTATCATCGGATGCATCTCCTCTGAAAGCCGATCCAGTTACAAGGTGATGCCTTCCAACCCCTCCCCCATCTCTGGTTTAAAAGTTGTAGCTGAAATACCAATAGTAAGAACATGTGACCCCAGCACTCCCAGCGGGAGCTTTTCTGCAGTCAATTTCATAATGACTTTGCTCCGCCTCTCTGCTCAGCACTTCCTTCCCCCTCACTCTCCTCTCTCCCCCACCCCCAGCAATGAATCATCCCGCATTTAAAGAGACTTAGATGACCCAGTGTGAACTTTACAGGCATCCTGTACATTCTTATGCCAAAAAAGGGAGTTGCTCTGTGACAGAAACCTAGGCAGATCCCGATGCAGATCTCAGAAGTGGGGAGCTTGGGTGCTTATCTAGGAAGATCAGTGAGGAGTTAATTTTCCTAGATCCTGGTGGGGATTCAGAATTGCCTATCGCAGTTCACGATCAGGTTTTTAAGAACCCAGTTCAGCTCTTTGTGCAGAAAGGAATATATCAGAGACAAAAATGTTGGCAGATCTCCTTTATGCAATCAGGGCAGAGGAATTTATACCACATCAGCCTTTTGATTTCTTCAGATCTGGCTGAGGGTGGGGTTTCCATATTTGTGCTTTGGCAAATGTGTCCAAGAATGAACTCTGCCTTAGAGATGCTCTGAATGTTCTTTCAGGTTACTGTGTGCTGATTTGTGCGTTTAATATTAAAACCAGAAACATTCTTGCCCCTTCATTTCTTTAATACCGTTTCTGAGTAATACAGATTAAGTAGACAATCTGGGCCTTGCTTTTAGAGACCTTTCACCCCACTTAAGGTGGTAAAGAGTGGATCACCTAGATAACATTGTGCTTTTGCATATACTTTCTCTCTACCTGGGAAGCCCTTCTTTGCATGGCGATCTTTCCCCACCCTCCAGGACCCAGCTCAAGCACCAGCACTTCTGCAAGTCTTCCCTGATTATCACAAGACTTTGCAGCTCTGCCCAATGTGTGAGTCAGAGAAGTGCTATTTTCTTATTCTTTTTATTTATACAATATATATTTTCTTAACTCTGACAGAAAAAAATCAGGGCCATAAGCACAGATGGAGATTATCCTAAGTGAGAGCGCCTCTTATCTAATATTTCCTGTACTCCCCAACCCATTTGACCTCCACTTACAATTTCACATGTAACTGTTTTCCTTTTATTGCTCCATTTCTGTGGCTCCCCCCACTGGTCAGTTCTCTACGTGAGTTCCTGTTGCCCTCTGTCATAGGTTGGATTGTGTTCCCCGAAAGATATATTGAAGTCCTAGGCCCCAGGAAAGTGAGTGTGACTTTATTTGGACATAGGGTCTTTGCAGATGTAATTAGTTAAGATGAGGCCTTACTGGATTAGGGTGGGTCCTGAGTCCAACATGACTGCTGCCCTCCTAAGAAGAGGAGGCACAAAAACACAGAGGAGACACAGGGCGGGGAAGAAGGGTACAGGAAGACAGAGGCAGAGCTTGGTGTTATGCTGCCACCAGCCAAGGAAAGCCAAGAATGGCCAGCAACCACCAGGAGCTAGAAGAGGCAAGGAAGGATTCTTCCCTAGAGCCTCAGAGGGAGCAAAGCCTTGCTGACACCTTGATTTTGGACCTCTAGCCTCCAGAACTGTGAGAGAATATATTTCTCTTGTTTTTGTTTTGTGTTGTTTTGTTATTTGTTTTATTTATTTTTGGCTGCATTGGGTCTTCGTTGTTGAATGCGGGCTTTCTCTAGTTGCAGTGAGCGGGGGCTACTCTTCCTTGCAGTATGCGGGCTTCTCACTGCAGTGGCTTCTCTTGTTGCGGAGCACGGGCTCAGTAGTTGTGGCTTGTGGGCTCTAGAGCACAGGCTTCAGTAGTTGCGGGACACGGGCTTAGCTGTTCCACGGCATGTAGGATCTTCCCAGACCAGGGCTCAAACCCGTGTCTCCTGCATTGGCAGGCGGATTCTTAACCACTGCGGCACCAGGGAAGCCCTGTTTCTCTTGTTTTAAGCCACCCAGTTTGGGCTTATTTGTTACAGCAGCCCCAGGAAACTCATACACCCTTTTTATGAGAGCCGTGGTGACAGCTCTGTTGCATTCTTCTCTTTATTTACACATATGGCCCACTCTCCTCTATAGATACACATAGGTAATCAGTTCTGGATGCATGTTTGGTCTTTTAGCCATGACAGTACCAATATACAAAAGTTTCAGTGGAATAGGAAAGTTGTCAAGAGAGTTCTAGAAGCACCTCCCCCTCCTCCCAGAAACATCTGGCCTCTGGCCCAGAGGCTCAGACGTTGCTGCAGGTCTGAGAGAGGGTGGTGTCCTCCCAGACTGGGCCTCAGCTCAAAGGTCTTCCCAGGGCTCCCTGGCTCCATCTACTGGTGCCAGGATGCACCTGCAGCTCTCCTCTTCAGAAGTGGCATTTCAATGTGTGGAGTGGGGTGAGGAAGAGACTAAAAAAGCCAAATCAATTGTTTAGCACGGACGAGGAAATACAACCCCAAAAACTGCTGCTTTTTTTTTAAACTGTTCACTCGAGTCTTATAAAAGTGCTTGTGAATACCTCAGTCTTTCTGAGTCTCATCTTCCAAAAGCACAACTGGAAGCTCATTGGTTTCACGAGGTTTTCCCCAGAAGGTGGAGGGACGCCTTACACTTGAGCCCAGAATCCCGAGGTATCTCTTCTCTAACAGTCACCAAGAGACAGACCATACAGTTCTTGCACACATGTCTCAGTAAATGGCAGCTCCATCCTTCCAACTTCTCAGGCCAAAAAGCGTCTTGACTCCTCTCTGTCTTTCACACCCCACATCCAATCTGCCCCAAAATCCAGTTGGCTGTCCCTTCTGTATCCAGAATCTGACCATTTCTCACCATTTGGGCTGCTACCACTGGAGATGAACCACCACCACCCTTCATCAGGACGATTGCACTGACCTCCTAAATCATCTCTCTGCTTCCACCATGTCCGGCTCAGGCCACAGTTGAGCATCTGCATGAGGTGATGCCACAGCTCTGCTCCAAAGCATCTGACGTCTCTCTTCCACTTGGAGTCAAAATCAAAATCCTCCCATGGCCTCCAAGGCCCCACACAATCAGGGTGCCCTCTGTCTTCCAGATCCCATGTCCCCTCTCCCCTCCCTCCTACAGCTCCAGCCCCAAACAAGCCAGGTGCTCCCTTGAGTCAGGGCCTTTCTACTTGCTGATTCCTCACTTGGAATGCTTCTCCCTGAATATCCACATGGCTCACTCCCTCGCCTTCTTCAGTCTTTTTTCCTTAAAAAAAAAAAGCAAATAAAAAACCTCCCAGGGGCTTCCCTGGTGGCGCAGTGGTTAAGAGTCCGCCTGCCGATGCAGGGGACACGGGTTCGTGCCCCGGTCCGGGAGGATCCCACGTGCTGTGAAGCGGCTGGGCCCGTGAGCCATGGCTGCTGGGCCTGTGTGTCCGGAGCCTGTGCTCCGCAACGGGAGAGGCCGCGGCGGTGAGAGGCCCGCGTACCGCATCTGACCATCCTACTTAAAATTGTACCCCCTGACTTTCCTGATCCACCTTGCTCTGCTCTATTATTCCATCAGTATATTACCTTAGAACATTCAGAGTCATCTCCTTTAGTTTGTTTATTGTCAGGAGAGCAGAGGTTGTGTCTGTCTTATGCACTGATAAACCTCGAACATCTAGAAGAGTCCTTGGCACATGACAGACACCCACTAAAGATTCATCAACCGTTAAATGAATTAATGAATCAGTAATATTTTTCAGGACCTACTATGTGCAAAGCCTTAAGCTCCAACACAATTCCCTCATTAGGAGCTAATCCAAAACCAACGCATCTTGTCCACACTATGGTATATGTTCTGTTTACTTGATCTTTGACTTAATTATATCTGGTATACCTATTAAGACTGAGTTGGAATGAGCTGAATTTCACATTCAGACTCAGATTTGTGAAGAACTTTTAAAACACAAAATTTGAAACCAGAATTGAAAATCATGTACAAACGTGACAGCAAGTTTTGAGAACAAACAGAAAGTAGCACAGCTACAGCTTCCAATAATCATAATTTTTAAAAGCTACCATTTATCAAGCTCCTATTCTATGCCAGGCAACATGGTAAGGGTTTTGCACATGTCATTTCATCTAAATCCCCACCACAGTCCGGTGAGGTGAACATCATGCTTCCCATTTCTTAGATGATCAAACTGAGGCTTGGAGTTTAAAGGACCTGCCCAAGGTCCAAGGTCACCCAGCACTGGTTTCAAGGTGAAGTTATCCACCTACGTAGCCTGAGAATTTTTAACAAGTCATTATAGGCCAGGTGGAGTCATAACACTGCAGTGTAATATTGTAATATTTTGGCTAAAGCAACATTTTTAATACTAATCTCTATTAGATTTTATTTTTGAGTGAATAATACATGTATCTCAGAAATGAAAGCTAGTGATTCTTATTGAGGATTGAATATTCCTACATAAACCAAGTGGCTTCAGAGCAACCTAACTGGTTACCCAACTAACAAAACTATACTCCAGCTTATGATTTTTTATTCACACTGCTACATGGCTGGAATGACTCTCACTTGAAGTCCATGGTCACATTCAAGGACCCTTTCCTATTAGAAATTTTGACTCAAATCTGGCACGTCCCACTATAGTAAGGTCAAAATAGATTGTAAAGGGCCCACATGAATTCCCATAACTGAAGGACTTAATTTCCTTTCAGTTGACCTGTGTTTGACTTCTCTTGTTCCACCCTTGAACTTCCCAGAGGCCACTGTGACCAGAACTCAGGTGTAGGATCTGAAAGTAACCTGGCCACACAAAAAAGTATAAAACACTACCACCTCTTCACAGACTCACTCCACTTTATATTTGAGGGAAACGATCCTGGAAGCAGAAATACTTTGAGAGTTCAACAGTCTGGGAAATTTAAAGGAGGGGGAAAAAAGCCCTGCATTTCCAAAGATCTGAAGACAGAACTCTGCTCTCTGAGGACAGCAGGAAGTAAGAAGACCCGATTCGTGGCTTCAGGAGAGGAAAAGAAAAGAGCCCCACAAGGAAACTACCAACAGATGGTAAATACATTTTTAATTCTTCTGTCATACTGTGTGGACTTGTACACATTTGTCCTGCTGTGTTAGGCTCCCAAAATAGCTAGCCATGGAATTGCAGAACAGTTCGGCTGCAATTTGAGATTTAGGAAACCGTGCTGGCTGACAAAACAGGAAGGGCTCATAGTAGGATGGAGTGGATTTGCTCCCAGTTTGCAGCTCCTCCATGTGGCATTCACTGTAGTTCTTAGTGCAGGAAGATTCTCTCACATGTCAGGTCTCATTGATGATGTCTTAAAACGTACTATTTCAAATTGTCCTCCGAGCTCTAGTTACAAGTATTAAACATTGACATGATCTACGTGGTGACTCTCAAAGGTTAAAAGGAGTATGATCCATTTACTTATGGATTCCAAAGTTTCCAGGGAGCATCACAAACATATATGGCAGCCTGGAGCTCTATACTTAGCCATTCTCATACTTTTCATTTTGGCATAATGTTTCCATAGAATAGCATGGGAATTCCAATGCCAGAAAAAGGACCAAATATGATAATGGATTGCTCTAAGAGGAACCTAAGGAGATAGGATGCTAAAGCATATTCAGTTGACTCCGCATCTAAGACGTGACCTGAGATGGGTACCAGGAAATGAGTTAGGTTCCCAGTCCCAACACCGTCTCCCAGTGCATCAGCAAGAAAGAAAAAGTGTTGATGAATCCAAGTGGATGTGGAATAATGGGGAGAGGGTGGTCTGTTACTTAATTGTGGTCTAGAAATATCACTTACGCAACTACTAGACCTGGAAGGATCCTTACAGAATCTAGTTCTTTTTTTTTTTTTTTCATTTTATAGACAGGAATCTCCGCCAAAGAGTTGCAGGAAATTGGCAGAGATTATACAACTGGTTGATGGCAGATTCAGTACTGGAACCCAAGACATCTATTTCTCAGTTCAATGTTTGTTCTGCTTTAGCACCCACAGAAGGTGGACATTTCTGTGATAAGCAAGATCTAATTCTAGAAGACCTTTCTCATAGTAATCTTCACTCTTGGGTTTTTATAAAGCAAGATGATGGAATCTCTGACTGGTCTATGAACGTTTGGGAAACTGGTAGATATTCTTTATAGCTAAGGTTTCAGGCTTACATATATTTGTTAATCTCTGTTCTAAACCCCTGTGGATTGTGTCTAGATTATATAGCTATCACACAATCTGGCACAGCTGGGATCCTTTTGTCATGAAATAGCAGGGAAGATTGGTATGTAGGGATTAAAAAGCATTGGCAAAAGAGAACAGGGAGTTTATGCAATAACTTCCTACCCTGAGCCTTTCTGGTCGAAGAATTTCTCCTAGCCTCGATTCAAGAGGAGGGTGGGTGGGAACGAAAGGGGATTTTTATCTTCTTGGTGAAAGAAAGGATACAAAAACACTTAAGAACTGCTCAATTTGATAAAATCTTGATTTTGCTTAGTTTAAGTTTCTACAAGACTGATTATATTCTTGTTCAAATGACCTATACGTTCATAGATAATCTTTCTAGTGGGCACATATGTTTATTAATAAAAACTATTCTCAATCAGCTATTTAAGAAATGTTATTTTTTCCTGTGTTTTTTTTTTTTTTTTTTTTTTTAAGAAAGCTAATCGGTACGCTTCATAGCTCCTTTAGCAATAAGGTCTCCTAAATCTGGCAGTTCTGTTCAGCATTTTGATTTGTTTTTTTCTGCTTGTGATTTCATCAATGTTCTTTTCTATTTTTTGTGGTGGGGAAATTTTTACCTGTTGTGTTTAAACATGGCATTCTTTGCTTTGAGAATCAATTTGACCATTTTGACCCCTCTGGCTAATTTTACTATCTCCCTTGTCTAGTTACAGATTTGTGGGTGGGGGAGGGTAGAATTAAGTGAATTCTTTGGAGGAGAGCAGTAATGAAGGCACACTTTAGGTTATTTCATTCCTGTGATCCAAATTTGATTATCTAGCTAATATCACTAGGGACATCTGCAGCTTTAATAATTACATCTCAAGGCCTAAAGAAAAAAAAAAAGAAGAAGAAAAATTACATTTACTACACATTCACATACAGCCTTTCAGAGAGTCACCATCTGAAAGCCTGTTTGGCTACTTTAAGAAAATAGATTGATATCAAGATTCTGCTTTAGGAGTTCAAGCTCAGTTGACGCTTTGCTCTTTAAAAAAAAAAAAAGCTAGATTTCAACAACTGTTTTGTGTAGAAGGGTTTAGCATTGCTTATCTGAAAGAGTAAAAAATCTAAGCTATTGATTTTACCTTTCCTTTTGGAGGACAGTTTTAGGATTTTTTTTTTTCCCCTAGAAAGTTTTGAGGCTATGATTCATGTTAAAAGTGCCCTGTTCCATTATATACCAACACAGCTTTGAAGCTGTCTCTGCTTCTAGGTCAAGGGCTCTCCCTGTGGCCAGATGCCAGTTTTATCCTTGGACTCTCATGATCCTCAGAAATAAATCAACTTTCCAGTAAAATCCTGTGACAGCTCTGTTTTACATAAAAGTACGCAGCCTGGGGATGTGATACTGTTCTGTGTTTTAGATGGAGAAGAAGGCAAAGAAAACATCCATTATCAATGAGAGACAATTCCAAGTGGAGCCATTATTACAGAAATCAGAGGGCAGCTGGGTCGGGGGCGGGGCGGAGGTACCACATGCATTCTCCCTGCAGCATCTCTAACCCAAAAGCTTATTATTTGTGCAGAAACAAAAATACAAATGACTGTAAAGTGTTCTAATCCACATGTGGCATGGGTCAGTACAGTGCATGAGTTGAAAAAGTGCTGAGTAGGTCAGCTGTCTTAGGTCAATATTTCTTCCTTGCGGCAAGAAAAGAAAAAAATGAACGAATTACTGCTACGCATATCAACGCAGATGAATCTCACAATATTGGAAAATAAAGGAGGCTACACACAAAATAAGGTATGCTGTATCGTTCCATTTCTATAACTTTCAAAACCACACAAGAGTAATCTATTGTGTTAGAACTAAATATATAGTTTACCTTTGATGAGGAGGGAAAGGATTGTGCCAGAAGGGGGCACGAAGATGGCTTCTAGGGTGCCAGAAAATTCTATTTCTTGACCTGGGTGGTGGATACAGAGGTGGGTTCTCTTTGTGATAATCCATTAAGCCATACATCTGTGATCTGTGCCTTTTTTCTGTAAGAATGATTTACTTCAATTTTTAAAATAATATCCCTATTGGGAAAGACAAATTTAAGAAATATTAGAAAAGCATTTTGCCTAATTAAACCAATGGATATTTATTACAGAGAAAAATAGAAAACTCAGATGAGTGAAAGAAAAAAATGCACAAAACTTCAGTGTAGGGCAATGGGGACACTCCTACACTGTTACAGGAAGTGTTCATTGCTACTGCAGTGTTTGGTTAACTCTCTGGCATTATCAATTAAAGATAAGCATATCTGGTGACCCAGATTCCCACTCCTGGGTACATATCCAATAGAAATATGTGCATGTGAGCACCAAAAGAATAGCAACTCTATTCATGATAGCCCCAAACTGAAAACAAGCCAAACTGTCCATCAGCAGTACAGTGGATAAAGTGTGGTAGATCTAACCTTGGAATACCATACAGCACTGAAAATGAATGAACCGCAATACCCTTAGCACAGATGAAACTGAGAAACCTAATGTTAAAAGACCGAAAGCTAATGTTCAAAGAGAGGGATAAAAAAATCGTTATGTTCCCATTTACTTAAAGTTCAAAAAACAGGAAAAGATAAATACGTATAAGCATCAATATACACTTAGGTGGTAAAACTAAAGAAAAGAAAAGAAAGAGGTTATCATAAAAGTAAGGGCAGCAGGGAGAGAGTGGGTTGTCAGTGGGAAGGGGCGGATGGAGGGCCCCTGGGCCATATTCTGTTTATTGATCTGAGTAGTGGTTAAGCGAGGGTTCACTTAATAAAAATTTATTAAATTATACTTTTATATATCATGCATTTTCCCTAACGTGTGTCATATTTCACAATAAAAAGGGTATAAAATCGCATGAAATCCAATTATTCAGAGATAGTTATCACTTTAACACCTGGATATGTATATTCCCAAACCTTCTTTAATGCAATATATACATCTTATCCACATTGCTTTGTAGCCTTTTTTTTTCTTTAATAATATAATCTCCCAGAAGAAACTCTTTGGGTTTTTTGTGTTTTTTTTCAATTCCCATTTAATTTTAACTAAAGGTAAATACCATACAAGCTTTATGCCCCTCTGGAAGGCTAAAGCCATGGGGTGTCTTTCAGGAAATTAGGTGGCTTTAACCTAAGCTACAGCGATTCATAAACCAATCTGCAGGATTTTGCCATAGCTCATGGGAGACTTTTCCTTCTCTGTTAACAATGCTGCTGCTTCAAAAGAGAAAAGCCTCTCTCCACCTCTTCAGTGCTATCTTTTCAAAAGGAAAGCCCAGGCAATGAGGGGAAAGGCTAGTAGGGGAGTGGTCCGGAGGCTTGGTGGGAGGAGGGGGTCACCCTAAAATGTATTCTATTACTTGTCATGCTGCGCCTGGCCTAGGAAACATTATAAAGTATTGAAATCGGTCAAAAAATGATCAGGGCGCTTTTTGAAAAACCAGAAAGTAGTTCCTTTGCTTTTCTTGCCCTGGGGGCAGTAAAGTTTTCTTCCCTCTGCCTGGAACATGCTGCCCTTCCCCCTCGCCCTTATCAGCAAGCATCCTCCACTGTTCTTCTTTACCTTTTAAATCACCTGCATATTTCATCCTCTTCATCACGACATGGTTGAAGAAAACTTCTATGACCATCCAAGCCTGGGCGGTGACCCCACGAGAGCCCCATGGCACCCTGGACTT
This sequence comes from Monodon monoceros, assembly GCF_005190385.1. Classification (NCBI taxonomy): domain Eukaryota; kingdom Metazoa; phylum Chordata; class Mammalia; order Artiodactyla; family Monodontidae; genus Monodon; species Monodon monoceros. Next base: position 13,864,370 of record NW_021703780.1, read on the forward strand.
ACCACATTACAGCACTGGTCACCTTATTTTGCAAGTGCCTATTTTCCTGTCCACAAATACTCTGCTAATCTGTACGCTTCATGCATGCAAGGACAGTGTCTGTTTCACCATCGTGACTCCAGTCTCTAGTACATATTGGCACCCAATAAATATAGTCATTGAATGGATGAAAAACAGTTGTGAAATGAGATGTGGTGTGGGGAGAGGAGTTGTGATTTAAACTATGCTTTCCCAACTCACTTCACCTGTTGGTACACAAATGGCTTCAAAGAGTCCAGTCAAACGAACAGAGGATGGATGGTTCAAAACTCTAAAATCTACAACTGCTTAATTTCAAATACTAACTAGTAATAGCAGTTTGCATTTGTATCTTGTTTAATATTTCATTAAGCAGTTTCACATATTTCATACAATTCCAACAACAAATCCTCCGAGTTGAACTGGGGGAGCTATTAATATCACCGCTTTATAGATCAGAAAACTTCTGAGAGGGTTTAAGTAACTAGCCTCACATTATATGATTATTTTTTACTGTAAGCCAGGAACTGGCGACCCCTTAGGGCTGCAAGTAGAAACACATTCAGTGTATACCACGTACGGATATATATATATATCTATATTTTGTATAGATATATTTTTAGGGAGTAGGGACATTAAATATGTGACACCATTCTGATTTTTTATCTTTCAGAAGATATTTCCTTTTTTTCAAAGCATTTATTTTTTAAGCTTTATTTTTTTAATCACAAAACTAGCACATATTTGGTAGGAAAAAAGCACAAATAAGAAAATCAAAATCACTTATGATCACATTGAATAGAATATCTATTGTTACACCATTTTAATAACTCTGACTACATTTTAAGTCTTCAGCTTTTCTAGAGTGAGAACTCCCCTCCCACACTCTACTCTTTTTCTTTTTTCCCCCCACTCTATTCTTTTTTTTTTTTTTAACATCTTTATTGGAGTACAATTGCTTTAAAATGTTGTGTTGGTTTTTGCTGTATAACAAAGTGAATCAGCTATATGTATACATATATCCCGATATCCCCTCCGTCTTACATCTCCCTCCCACCCTCCCTATCCCACCCATCTAGGTGGTCACAAAGCACCTAGCTGATCTCCCTGTGCTATGCAGCTGCTTCCCACTAGCTATCTATTTTACATTTAGTAGTGTATATATGTCCATGCCACTCTCCTCGTCCCAGCTTACCCTTCCCACTCTCGGTGTCCTCAAGTCCATTCTCTACATCTGCATCTTTATTCCTGTCCTGCCCCTAGGTTCTTCAGAACCTTTTTTTTTTTTTTTTTTAGATGCCATATATATGTGTTAGCATACGGTATTTGTTTTTCTCTTTCTGACTTACTTCACTCTGTATGACAGACTCTAGGTTCATCCACCTCACTACAAATAACTCAATTTCGTTTCTTTCTATGGCTGAGTAATATTCCATTGTATATATGTGCCACATCTTCTTTATCCATTCATCTGTCAATGGACACTTAGGTTGCTTCCATGTCCTGGCTATTGTAAATAGTGCTGCAATGAACATTTTGGTACATGACTCTTTTTGAATTATGGTTTTCTCAGGGTATATGCCCAGTAGTGGGACTGCTGGGTCGTATGGTAGTTCTATTTTTAGTTTTTTAAGGAGCCTCCATACTGTTCTCCATAGTGGCTGCATCAAATTACATTCCCAACAACAGTCCAGGAAGGTTCCCTTTTCTCCACACCCTCTCCAGCATTTATTGTTTGTAGAGTTTTTGATGATGGCCATCCGACTGGTGTGAGGTGATACCTCATTGTAGTTTTGATTTGCATTTCTCTAATGATTAGTGATGTTGAGCATCCTTTCATGTGTTTGTTGGCAATCTGTATATCTTCTTTGGAGAAATGTCTGTTTAGGTCTTCTGCCCATTTTTGGATTGGGTTGTTTGTTTATGTGATATTGAGCTGCTTGTAAATTTTGGAGATTAATCCTTTGTCAGTTGCTTCAGTTGTAAATATTTTCTCCCATTCTGAGGGTTGTCTTTTCATCTTGTTTATGTTCTCCTTTGCTGTGCAAAAGCTTTTAAGTTTCATGAGGTCCCATTTGTTTATTTTTGTTTTTATTTCCATTTCTCTAGGAGGTGGGTCAAAAAGGATCTTGCTGTGATTTATGTCATAGAGTGTTCTGCCTATGTTTTCCTCTAAGAGTCTTATAATGTCTGGACTTACATTTAGGTCTTTAATCCATTTTGAGTTTATTTTTGTGTATGGTGTTAAGGAGTGTTCTAATTTCATTCTTTTACATGTAGCTGTCCAGTTTTCCCAGCACCACTTATTGAAGAGGCTGTCTTTTCTTCATTGTATATTCTTGCCTCCTTTATCAAAAATAAGGTGACCATATGTGTGTGGGTTTCTCTCTGGGCTTTCTATTCTGTTCCATTGATCTATATTTCTGTTTTTGTGCCAGTACCATACTGTCTTGATTACTGTAGCTTTGTAGTATAGTCTGAAGTCAGGGAGTCTGATTCCTCCAGCTCCGTTTTTCTTTCTCAAAATTGCTTTGGCTATTCGGGGTCTTTTGTGTTTCCATACAAATTGTGAAATTTTTTGTTCTAGTTCTGTGAAAGATGCCATTGGTAGTTTGATAGGGATTGCATTGAATCTGTAGATTGCTTTGGGTAGTAGAGTCACTTTCACAATGTTGATTCTTCCAATCCAAGAACATGGTATATCTCTCCATCTGTTTGTATCATCTTTAATTTCTTTCATCAGTGTCTTATAGTGTTCTGCATACAGGTCTTTTGTCTCCTTAGGTAGGTTTATTCCTAGGTATTTTATTCTTTTGGTTGCAATGGTAAATGGGAGTGTTTCCTTAATTTCTCTTTCAGATTTGTCAACATTAGTGTATAGGGATGCAAGAGATTTCTGTGCATTAATTTTGTATCCTGCTACATTACCAAATTCATTGGTTAGCTCTAGTAGTTTTCTGGTAGTATCTTTAGGATTCTCTATATAGAGTATCATGTCATCTGCAAACAGTTACAGCGTTACTTCTTTTCCATTTTGGATTCCTTTTATTTCTTTTTCTTCTCTGATTGCTGTGGCTAAAACTTCCAAAACTATGTTGAATAATAGTGGTGAGAGTGGACAACCTTGTCTTGTTCCTGGTCTTAGAGGAAATGGTTTCAGATTTTCACCATTGAGAACGATGCTGGCTGTGGGTTTGTCATATATGGCCTTTATTATGTTGAGGTAAGTTCCCTCTATGCCTACTTTCTGGAGGGTTTTTATTATAAATCATGTTGAATTTTGTCAAAAGCTTTTTCTGCATCTATTGAGATGATCATATGGTTTTTCTCCTTCAATTTGTTAATATGGTTTATCACACTGATTGATTTGCGTGTATTGAAGAATCCTTGCATTCCTGGAATAAACCCCACTTGATCATGGTCTATGATCCTTTTAATGTGCTGTTGGATTCTGTTTGCTAGTATTTTGTTGAGGATTTTTGCATCTATGTTCATCAGTGATATTGGCCTGTAGTTTTCTTTCTTTTCCCCACTCTATTCTTTATCTTCAAATTTTTCTGAGCTATTCTTGGCCATTTGCTCTTTTATTTGAATTTAAGAATTAAGTTTTACTAAAACTCTGTTGGGATTTTTATTGGATTTGCATTCTTTTTATAGATTAATTTGAGTAGAATTGAAGATTTTACTATATTGGTTCCTCTCTTTCATAAACACAGTATATTTCTCCATTAATTTATGTCTATTTTAATGTCTTTTTTAAAATATGGAAAGCTTCAGAAATTTGTGTGTCATTTTTACACAGGGGCTGTGATCATCTTCTCTGCACTGTTCCAACTTTAGTATATATGTTGTCAAAGCGAGCATTCAGAAGGAATTTCTTAACTGTTGGATTATATTAGGAGGGAAAGGTCACATATTCTTTTTGCTCTTCATGAGACTGAAAAAGAGATTAATCTGGACTAATTATTTCTCTCAAACATAAAAGCATTTAGTTGTGTGCTGACAACGGGGAAAATGTTTCTGGCTTTTGCTATCTTGCCCCTTCTAGTAGCTAAACAGAAACTCTTTTTCTGTTGATGGTCTTGACAGAGCAGTGCAGCAGGACAAAGGGGTTGGGAAGACAGGGGAAAAGAAAAGGAAAAGAAGATGGTGAGATATGACTAGGAAGAGGGCTGGGGAGGAGGGACAGCTGATTGGGCAGGTGAAATGGGTGGAGAGCAGTGGGGGCGGGGGGGGGAGCACATGACAGCAAATGTGCATTCTCTGAGTTTTGCTTTTCTATAAAACCAGCAGTATCACTTGGGATCTTATTAGAAATTCAGAATAGTGGCCCCACTCAGATTCACCCAATCAGAATCTTCATTTTAACAAGATCCCCAGGTAATTCTTATGCACATTAAAGTTCCAGAAGCTCTTAGTCGCCCCCAACCAGTCTGAGCCAGTCCTGATTGGTGTCATCAGCCTTAGACCTATTAATAAACAAAACTGGTTTGGTTGCCTAGAGACCCGGAAATCTGGTTCCTCCTGTAGATGCTGAGTCTCAGAGTTCTCTTACCACTTTGGCCAAAGCCTTGGGACTCCAGTTGGCCTCAGTTTCTCTGCTACGCATGTCAGTTCTCAGCAGGGATTGGATCCTAGCCCTGGACCCCAGCTTCCTCAGCTCGGGTCCTCGTGCTTTGCCAAATTCTTGCTCTGCCCATTCCTCTGGGAAGCAGGATGTACTTTTCTACTCCCTTCTCAGCTTCTGCTGGGGACCTGCTGTGACTGGACCAATCACCTGGAACTGTGCCTGATTTTGACTATTGTCACCAGGACTTATTCCAGAACTGCTGGCAGAGAGGATGCACTCAGATATCCTAACAGTCTGGCCCAATCTGTGTTAGTCATGCCCTTCGACCGCTGCACACTGGTCTGCCTTGCTGCCTCCTGGGGATGGGCCAGCTTCTGAAGACAAACGCTCTGTCCCCTCTGTCACACTGGATCTTGGCTTCTTCCCCCTTCCCATGGCCTGAGCTGATGTGGTCCCAACCTGCCTTGCACACAAATGTCTCCTACAAAAGAGAAGGAGGCCAGCAGAGAATGAGGGAAGCAGGCCTCAGCCCCTTCTCTCTCTTAACTTCTGTAACACTGGGACTTCATGGCACTGCTTGTGTGTAGACCTTGAGATTCCAAGCATTGCCCTTGGAGCCCTTCAGGTAAAAGATATCCTAAAAGTCCTGGACGACTAATGACTACAAACGGGCCCAGTGGTTTTGCATAACTGGTACTTTTGGGTCCTTTTTCCAAGGTGGAGAAAAATCTTTGTGGCCTGACTTACTTTATCAATACAGGCCAATCCACATAGAAGCTCAATAATTTCCCTGGTTACCATATAACCATTTCACTTTGACTGATGGTGTTATACGTCCTGCCATGCTCAATTTATTGTGGAACATTATACAAACTGTATCACATCCGCTACCGTGTTTTAAGCCAGCACAAAACGGTATGAAGTTCACAACAATCAGGTTGGCCGTCAGTTATAGAGGCCAATTTTTATATAAAAATTACTCTCCACTAATTAATAGACCACTGACTATATCTTTAAGACTGTTGCATCACTTCTATTCCTAAGAACTATTCTTATGGTGATTAAAAAAAGAAAAATGAATAAGACGAAAAAGAAGAAAGAAAACAGAAAGAAGTGTGGCAGCGCCCACAGGAGCTAAGTAATGGTGTGGGTGTTGTTTCCGTTACTTACATACGTAACACTTTCACAAGAATCAAATGTCTTACAAAAGAAAATACAAATTGCAGTAAAGAGGCGATAACACAGTAAGACACAAAGAAAACAATTACCCAAAGGAAGATTTCAATTTGGCATCAATCGTCTGCAGCGAAAGAATGGATAAGTATCCACTGACTCTGTACATACAAAGGTAGGCACGTGGCAGCATTTGCCACGGTCAGAAAAGAAGTTCCATGTAAAGTAGAATGAGAAGTAGTAATTAAAAATGTCTCAAATCATTTTGAATAAGAAATACATACTATTTAATGAAGTCACTCCAAGTTTCCAAAGTTGCATGACAATCTCATTGAATGAGCAGAGATGGATAAATATATGATTTTCCAAAAAGCAGTCTTGGCCAAGCAAAATCAAAGGTCCAGGAAGAAGTTCCTCAAGATTAGCAAGAGGATATGGATAGGAAATAGACCTATTCATTGCACTTTTCTGAAGGTCCAGATTTTCTCAGGATAGACTTTATTGATAAATCATGAAGAAACTGTATTTGAAGTTAGTATAAAAAACCCAATTTTGGGCTTCCCTGGTGGCACAGTGATTGAGAGTTCGCCTGCCGATGCAGGGGACACGGGTTCGTGCCCTGGTCCGGGAGGATCCCACATGCCGCGGAGCGGCTGGGCCCGTGAGCCATGGCCACTAGGCCTGCGCGTCCAGAGCCTGTGTTCCGCAACAGGAGAGGCCACAACAGTGAGAGACCCATGTATGGCAAGAAAACCCAATAAAACCAAAAAACAATTTTGATGGATAACATGAAAACTCTCCTTTAGTTGCTTTCAGTTTTATGCCTGATGTTATGTCATTATTTGAACAGGGTTCCAACAAACCATTCAAACTTTTGGAAAAGGGGAAACCTGGTACGGGGGGGAAATACTCTCAGGAAAACTGTCTAAAATGTTGCAGAGGCTTAAAAAGTGATGAGTACATACAACAACACATCACTACTAGTGCTATGATAACTTTAGTATGTGCAGTTACGGTCAAACCACTCAAAATTACAATGTCATTTGTCTTCTTTGTATCTCTTTTGTTTTTACAAGTCACATGGCAAAATCAACAAATACTACATCATCCCTCTGAGGATTCAGCTGTGGAAAAAGCATCGCTAGCTCATCTCTAGGGTAGCTATTATTAGCTTGCTTTGATTCTCTCATACGATACGTACCCATGCTTATTAAGCTGTTTGTTTGCCTCCTTTGTCATATTCCTCTATGATTATGACTACCGCTGTGCAGTGAACTCCAGTGCAACCCAGAGGTACCCATTTCCATAGGCCTTTCCAAAATTGATGTAATCTCCCTAGTTTTAAAAACAATATTTGGGGGGAGAAAAACCATGCAACATCATATTTGTACTGATATTAAACCTTTCTATAGAAAATATTACAGTACCTGTACTGGACTGTATAGTGTTACCCCCACCCCCCAGATCCATGATCACTCGGAACCTGCGAATATGACCTTATTTGGAAATAGGGTCTTTGCAGATGTAGTCAAAGTAAGATGATGTCATACTGGATTAGGGTGGGCCCTAAATCCAATGACTGGTGTTCTTATAAGAAGGTCCTGCAGAGACACGGATGTACAGGAAGATCATCAAATGAAGACAGAGGGAGAAATTGGAGTGATCCAGCTGTAAGCCAAAGATTTACAGTAACCATAAGAAGGTAGAAGAGAGGCTCAGTACAGATTCTAATCTCAGAGCCTTTGGGGGGATGTAGCCTTGCTGACACTTTGATTTCGGACTTCTAGCCTCTAGGACTGTCAGATATAAATTTCACTTGTTTAAACCACCCAGTGTATGGTATTTTGTTGTGGCAGCCCTAGGAATCTCCAGATTATGCAAGTAAGTACTTTAAATTACATAAAGAATTGATATTAACTTTCCCTTAGATGATGAAACTAGTGGAGGAAAAGGCTACTTGTCACGTGATATGGCAAGTCTAGACCAAAGATGGGATTAGAAACTGGTCATTCTGGCATCACAAGGCAGGTAGAACTGTAAAAGACTGAAAGTTTCAGGTAAACCACTAAGACATTGATTTCACATTTTAAAGTGAGGTATAAGACCTCCATGTTGCAAAATTTGCAACACAAGTTGTCAAAATCTGATTACATGGCTTTTCAACCCCTTACGTATAATAAATACAAAGTAAATTAAAAATGAAAACTAGAGATTCGAGGTGAGGGTTTTTGTTTTGTTTTGTTTTTTGCGGTACGCGGGCCTCTCACTGCTGTGGCCTCTTCCGTTGCGGAGCACAGGCTCCGGACGCGCAGGCTCAGCGGCCATGTCTCACGGACCTAGCCGCTCCGCGGCATGTGGGATCTTCCCGGACCGGGGCACGAACCCGTGTCCCCTGCATCGGCAGGCGGACTCTCAACCACTGCGCCACCAGGGAAGGCCGTGAGGGTTGTTTTGTATAGAGTAGTCTGTGGGCTGGGTGTCCTCCCCCCAACCAATCTTTCTAAATCTCTGGGGGCAAATAAAATGTGAGTGGTTCCATTGAATCAGATGTGGGCCACTCACAAGGGAAAGCAGACATGGGGTTATCTTGCATCCTTTCTTTTTTTTTTTTTTTTTTTTGCGGTACGTGGCCTCTCACTGTTGTGGCCTCTCCCGTTGCGGAGCACAGGCTCCGGACGTGTCAGGCTCAGCGGCCATGGCTCACGGGCCCAGCCGCTCCGCGGCATGTGGGATCTTCCCGGACCGGGGCACGAACCCGTGTCCCCTGCATCGGCAGGCGTACTCTCAACCACTGCGCCACCAGGGAAGCCCTTGCATCCTTTCTAAGAGGGTCATTTGGATGGGTAACCAGATGAACAAAAATATGGAGCTGGTACCAGATTCCTGGGGTCCCAGGAAAGAGTAAGTGATTGGCCATATTACGATGTATCCATTCATCTGCAGGGAAATCCAGGTGAGAGAAGCCCTACCCTGGAGCATCTCCGGAAAACTCATACAAACCAACAAGAGAGGCAACTTGGTATATCTGTCAAGGCCAAAGAACTCTGATACTAGCTCTTCACACGACTACCAGGCAAGGAAGAACTTTCTTGCTCCCCTCTCCTTATCTTCCTCCCAGTAATCTAACCACAGAGAAGTGTGCAGTCACCTTCTGAAAACTCCAGGGGGCAGGGATCAGAAAAGAAAGGGCACATGGGTTGCTCTCCTAACCCAGTTGTAGCTCTTTGTAGGAGGCTGAGATGGGGATGGGAGAAACCTGTTGACGTTTTTACTGTGACATGAATCCAGACACGTTAATTACTGGCCAAAGGATATATTGCCTGGAAGTGACTAGAAGAATAAAAATTTGATCTAAATTTCACCCAAGAGCAGAGAAAGTGCTAACTCTGTGGAATAAATTTGAAGTGTTGCTTTATGATTGATTACATCCTATGAGTCACACTTGTTCAATGTAACAGTTACATAACCATTTCTAAATGCAATTGAATGGAGCAGTTCTTATAGAACCTTCTGTAGCGTTTTCCCCTACGAAGTCACCGTGTTTCTGTCTGAAATTTGGAAAATTATATGTCAAATTGTCCTCACAGAGAATTTTGTCCTTTTTACTTATTGTTTATCAGCACTTATGAAATTTCTAAACTGAAAAGCATTATATGCTTGGTACAGATTAGGTGTTCAATAAATGTTGAATTAACAAAGAAATGAATGGGCAGTGAAGAGAAACCCTGATTGCCTGGGTTCTTTATAAACCCAGGCTATCCTCAGATTTCTTTATGGTAGAGTAAGAAATATCCCAGGCTGGTGATTTCTGAGACATTCCAACCAGACACTTATTGTCTCCTTACATGGAATTATAAAACATTAGCATTAGAAGGAAACTTAGAAGGTGATTTAGTCCAACCCTTTCATTTTACAGATGAAGGCCCAAAGAAGTGAAATAATTTGATTAAGGTCACCTTTTTCTATAGTATCAGTGCTAGGCCTGGAGACTCTGATAGCTGACTCATTGATAGTGACATTTGTTGGTTTCTGGTCTTCTCGCTAGCTTGGCTTTGGTGGAGTGATAGCTTATGTTCTCTTGTTAGTTTTTTCATCAATAAAAACAGAAGTTGCACCTAAGAAGCAAACATGAAATATCTACTTGTGCTCAGAATTGCACCTATACTTGGAATAGAGTGAGGAGTTAGGATCACCTACTGCCCTCAAGGAGCTTATATAGCCAAGTGGGGGAGACCGACAAGTAAAACACAACCATATGAAATGGGCTAAGTGCTATGAAAGAAAGAATCACAGTGAGCTACTTAGAAAAAGCACCTCATCCAGACTAAGGGTCATGGAGGGCTTGTTAGAGGAGGTGTCATCTGAGTTGAGTCCTGAGAATGAGGAAGTGTTAATAATCATGGTGTGTTTAGCAAACCCTGAGGATTGTACTATGGAGGTATCACTGAGTACAAAGGGGTGGGAAGAGAGATGGGTTAGAGAGAAAAGCAGGAGCCCAAACATGGAGGGATTTCCATGCTATAGTAAGATATGTATACTTTATAGAAAGTCTATCAAAAATGACTGAAGTATTTTTTGCAGGGGACTTATGAGGCCTGATTTCTGCCTCAGATATAACAGTCTAGCTACAGAATGGGGAACAGCTTTGAGTGGGATAATGTAGGCAGAGAGGCCAGCTGGGAAACTATTGAAATAATCTAGGTAAGAAAAAATGGCAGTAGAGATGGAAAAGGCAAAAGAATTTCAGAGCAATGTGCTAGGGACTGACTTGTGTACCCCTCTTCCCCTAAAGCCCAATGTGATGGTATGTGGAGATGGGGACTTCAGGAGATAACCAGGTTTAGATGAGGTCATGAGGGTGCCCCCCCCGCATGATGGGATTAGTGCCCTTATAAGAAGAAACACCAGAAAGCTTGCATTCTCTCTTCACCATGTGAGGGCAAATTAAGAAGGCAGTCCTCTACAAGCCTGGAAGAGAGTCCTCACCAGAAACTGAACATGCTTTGATTTTGGACTTCTAACCTTCAGAACTGTGGGAAAATAAATTTCTGTGTTTAAGCTATAGCCGGTCTGTGGTACTTTGTTATGGCAGCCCGAGCTGAGTAATACACAAAGGAAGCTGAATGAAGGATGTGGTGATGTATTAGATGTAGGGAATAAGGAGAGTGAGGAGCCAAGGGTTAGATGAGTGTTCAGACTTACTGTGTAAAAAGGGAAGCCTAAAAAAGGGAACACTGGCAGAGAAAGGGGGAACTTGGTAGAGACCAAAGAGAGTAGCCAGAGAGATTAAGGGAAAACAGAAGAGGCCAAGAGAAGGGAGGTTTTTTTTAAAAAAGAAGATAATGTTCAATTGTGCAAATACTATAAAGATGTCAAGTAAGGTAAGGTTGAAAGGTGTCCGCTGGCTTCAGTGATAAATGCCTTTGGAGACCTTGGCAAGAATTGTTTCAACATTATAAGGGCAGATATGATACCACAGTTGATTGAGGAGAGAATGAGATGTCAGGAAGTATAGACAGCTAGTATAGAAAGCACATTTAAGAATCCTTGCTTTGAAATGGGGAAGAGAAGTAGATAGGTAATGAGAAGGGAAGGAAGCAAGGGGGATTTTTTTAATGATATAAGATAAGCTTCTTAGGAGGGATGACGTTGAGGACATACTAGAAGAGAGGCAATAATTGATGAGCAAGGTTACTGAGTGTGCAGGCCATGATGGGCTACATAGCTCAGATGCAGAGACTGGCTTTAGAAGGAGAGGCTTCATCCTCCATCATGGGAGGAAAGTAAGAATGAATGCAGATGTGTGCAAGATTGTAGGTGCAGAGTCAGTCCTACCTGATGGCTTCCGTTTTCTTCATGAGGTAGCAGGTGAGAGTGAGTGAGGTAGGTGGTGAGATGTTAGGAAAGGGGATGGAGGAGGTGGCTTCAGTGACTTGTGTGAGGAATGGGAGAGAGAAACAGAGGGCTGACAATAAACACAGTAGGCATGGCTGGCAGCATGGGGGCAATTGGAAATTTTATACCATGGAATTTTGGTGCACCAATTCCCTCCACTGTGCAATTTTTCTTCTTCATACTTAGCTGCCTAAACATAGAAGAAGGCAGAGAATTAGGCTGTTACAAAGTTTGGGTTTTGCCAGTGAATGAGAATGAAGGACAATGGGAAGAAAGTTGAGGAGGTCAAGGAAATAAAAAGTTAGGAGCTCAGAGGATTTCTACTTCTAGGGATATGGAGTAGACATATTTTCCCCATTCTTCCTGCTACGTATAACTAAAAAATCCTGGATGTTATATACAAAACAAATGTAAAAAGACTGAAAGGTGAAGCAAAGAAAGCAGACCAGCTAGGGATCTTGAGAGTGAGGAGATGACACAGTGGTGAGTTCCCTGGATTTTCCTTTTGTCTCATATATTGCAGACTCAGAGTGGAAGAAGGTAGCAATCCACAAACACAGACAAAAAGGACCCCAACAAAGGTCTGCTTTCTCTAAGGACAGGAAAAAGGCAGTCTAGAAAGATAGAAAACTTTTAGACAATAAGAGCTTTACCAGCATCAAACATTACAGAAAAAATACTGACCCCATCTTCACCAGCAAAGGCTGAATTGGGGGCCTAGACTTCCACAATCGCCAAGCTGTAACAAAGCATCCTAACCCCTTTGCTGGAATTTCATCCTTGCTGGGTGGTAGTTCCTCCTCCTGACCCCCCTACTCCCTAGCTCTGGTATTGGTTGAGACCAGATAGAGAGCACAGACTAATACTCTCACCCTGAAGTAACAAGGCATTCTTCCCTCTCCCCACTGGGGTGGTGTCAGAGAACACCTAGGAGTAATGAAGAGCATCCTCCCTTGACTGTCAACAGAGGCCGAGTAGGACCTGAACTTCTACCCTCACCTGGCAGTAATGAAGCAGTGTCTACCACTCCATCCCCAGCAAGAGCAGTGTCAGAGGAAGCCAGCTAAAACAGAAGGTTGAAATAAGATCCAAAGTCTCAAAACATATATCCCAAATGTCCAGGTTTCAATAAAAATTACTTGTCATACCAACTGTATTAGGACTGCCATAACAAAGTATCACAAATTCGACAGCTTAAACAACAGAAATTTATTCACTCACAGTTCTGGAAGCTAGAAGCCAGAAATCAGAATGTCAGCAAGAACATGTTCCCTCTGAAGTCTCTTCCTTGCCTTTTTCTAGTTTCTGATGGCCCCTTCCATTCCTTGTAGCTGCATCACTTCAATCTCTGCCTCTCTCATCACATGGCTATTTTCCTTATGTGTGTCGCTGTGTGTTCTCTTTTTATAAGGACAATAGTCATTGAATTTAGGGCTCACTCTAATACACTATGACCTCACCTTAACCAATTACATCTGCAAAGACCCTATTTCCAAATAAGGTTACATTCTGAGGTTCCAGGTGAACATGAATTTATGGGGAACATTATTCAAGCCACTACACCGTCATACCAAGAACCAGGAAGGTCCCAAACTGAATGAAAGAAAACAATCAAAAGATGGCAACAGCTACATGGGAGATATGTTAAAATTATTCGACAAAGATTTTAAAGCATGATAAAAATACTTATATGAGCAATTACAAAAACACATTAAAAAAAGAAAATCTCAGCAAACAAAAAGAAGATATAGGAAGAAACAAATGGAAATTTTAGAAGAGAAAAATACAATAACCAAAGCAAAAGACTCAGTAGATGAGCTGAAGAGTAGAGAGGGCAGAGGAAAGAATCAGTAAACTGGAAGATAGGATAGAAATTACCAATCTAAATAATAGAAAGAAAATATGCTGAAATAAAAACTGAACAGAGCCTCAGGGACCTGTTCTATATAATAAAAGGTTTAACATCCATGTCATCAGAATGTCTCTGGAAAGACAGGAGAGGAGAGGGAGGACTGAAGAAAGTTCTCCCAAAAATAATGGCTGAAAACTTCCCAAGTTTGACAAAAGATATAAACCTATAGATTCAAAAATCTAAGCGAATCCCAAACAGGATAAATGCAAAGTAATCCACCCTAAGGCACATGATAGTCAAACTCCTAAAAACAAAAGACGAAGAAAAAAATCTTGAAAAACAGCAAAAGAGAAACACTGTACCTATAGGGGAAAAACAATTCAAATGACAGTGGATTTCTCATCAGAAATCATGTATCACAATATTTTTAAGTGCCAAAAGAAAAAGTCCTATATCCAGGAGAAGTATCCTTCGTGAAATGAAGACACTCTCAGATGAAGGAAAACTAAAAGAATTTGTCACCAGCAGACCAACCCTGAAAGAATGGCTAAAGGAAGTTCTCTAAACATCAGGAAGAAAGAAAGAGCCAGTAAGCAAAAATATGGGTAAATATAATAGATTTTCCTTCTACTCTTGAGTTTTCTGAATTATGTTTGATTGGAGAAGCAAAAGTTATAATATTGGCTGGTTCTAAATATGTGTAGAGGAAATAAGAAAATTATATATATATATATTTAACTTTTATTATATATGTTACAAATATTTCTTCCCAACTTGTTCTATATATATATTTGTTCTTGTTGTTGTTTTTTTATCTTTTGGCTGCACCGCACAGCATGTGGGATCTTAGTTCCCCAACCAGGGATCGAACTGACACCCACTGCATTGGCAGCGCAGAGTCTTAACCACTGGACCACCAGGAAAGTGCCAGAAAATTATATTTCTAAAGGGGGAGAGTAAAGGGATGTAAAGGGAGGTAAGGTTTCTATACTTTACTTGAACTGGCAAAATGATGACACCAATAGACTGTAATAAGTTATGTATATATAGCATAATACCTAGAACAACCACTTTAAAAGCTATACAGCGAGCTTTAAAAACACTATAAGTAAATCAAAATGGAATTCTAAAATAACCAACAGGAAGGCAGAAAAAAAGAAATAAAGAGAACAAATAGAAAACAAAAATGAAATGGCAGACTTAAGTCTGAATATATCAATAATTACATTAAATGTAAATGGTCTAAATAGAGATTGGAAGAGAGGATCTTTTTAAATGACCTGATTATATGCTGTCTATAAGATAAGTTCACTTCAAACATAACTCTAGGCAGGTTGAAAGTAAAGTGAGCAGAAAAGATATATCATGGAAACGTTAATCAAAAGAAAGCAGGGATGGTATATTAACATCAGATAATGCAGACTTCAGAACATAGAAAACTACCAGAGACAGAGAGGGACATTGTATACGAATCCAAAATGTCTATGTACCAAGCAAAATTAGGTATAAACGAAAAGATATTTAGACTTATCCACAATTATATTTGGAGACTTCAAACCCTTTTCTTAACAACTGGTAGAACAGGCAGGCAGAAAATCAGCAAGGATATATAAGAACTCAACAATACCATCAAATAATAAGATCTAACTGGTATTCACCGAACACTGAATCCAACAACAATAGAATACACATGCTTTGCAAGTGTCTGCTGAATGCATGTCAACATAAACCATATCCTGGGCCATGAAAAAAAAAAAAAACCTTCAACAAGTTTAAAAGAATTGAACTCATACAGTATATGTTCTTTAAGCACAGTGGAATTAAACTAGAACTTGATAATTGAAAGATAATGGAAAAAAATCTCCCAGCATTTGCAAACTAAACATCATAGTTCTAAATAATTCAAAGGCCAAAGAGAAAATCTCAAGAGAAATTAATACATCAAACTGAATGAAAATTAAAATTCAGCATAGCAAAATTGTGGATGCTGTTAAAAGTAGGGCTGAGAGGGACATTTGTAGCACCAAAGGCATATATTAGAAAAGGGGCAAAGTCCTAAATCAATAATCTAAGATCCCACCACAATAATGTAGAAAAAGAGAAGCAAATAAACCCAAAGCAAGCAGAAGAAAGGAAACAATGAAGATGAGAACAGAAATCAATGAAAATGAAAACAGGAAAGACAATAGAGAAAATCAATGACACAAACCCTGGCTCTTCAAAAAGATCGATAAACTTGACAAACTTCTACCAAGACTGACAAAGAAAAAGAAGAGAAGACACAAATTACCAATATCAGGAATGAAATAAAAGATACCACTACAAACATCAAAAAGATATTAAGGGAATACTATAAAAAAAACTTACATAAATTTGACAACACAGATGAAATGGACCAATTCTTCAAAAGCACAAGCTATAATGACTCACCAAATATGAAACTGATAATTTCCTTTTCCATTAAGGAAACTGAATTTGTAATTTTTAAAAGTTCCTCCAAAAGAGATCTCCTAGCCCAGAGGGTTTTACTGGAAAAATTCTGCAAAACATTTAAGGAAGAGTTAATACCAATTCTACACAATCTCTTAGAGGAAAAGAAAAGGAGAGATCACTTCCAGCTCATTTTATGAAGCTAATATTATCTTCATACCAAACAAAGACGGTACAAAATAAGAAAACTGCAGAGCAATATTTCTTGTGAATAATGATGCAAAAATCTTTAATATTAGCAAATAGAATTCAACAGTATAGACAAAGAATTATACACCATAGCTAAGTAGAGTTTAGTCCAGGGATGCAAGTCTTATTCAATATTTGGGAATTAATCAATATAATCCACTGTATTAGTAGGCCAGAAAACCTAGAGATAGATGCACACACTTGCCCAATTGATTTTTTACAGTGGTACAAAAGTCAGTCAGTGGAGGAAAGATGAAGAAGGAAAAGGAATAAAAGGAAGAAGAAGGGGAGGAGGATAAAGGAGAGGAGAAGACTGAGACTCCAGAGTTAAGAAACTGGAATGTTGCTAAGTGCCAAGAGCAGAAAAGTGCAAGGTTTCTGCAAGACTTTGGAACGAATGCTTAACTACTTGACGAATTATTTTTCTCACTCCAAACAATTGGGTTGGATTCACTGGCACTTTGGTGAAGCTGTCCTGAGAAGCCACTTCTCTTTTCCATTTTTTCTTGCTGCCTCACAACTAAAGAACATAAAGTAGTTTTACTTACAAACACGGTTAAGTCAACTGGGAAAATCAGGGGTGGGGAGTCAATCTGGGTCATCCAAATATGGATTGGTTCCTGGGTCAATATCCACCACGGAGGCCGCCTCTTCTATCATTTTCCTGCCCCTTGGTAATGGATCCTTGATTTCTTGGGGTAGCCTCACCTGCTGTTCCTGAGCCTTTTTATGAGGGTAGATGGATCCTGGAGAGTGGGGTATGTCATAGGGGCTGGGGCCCCCTCAGTTTGTGTAAACCTGAGTTCTGATCACATGCATGATTTCCTTCTGTATCTCGGGGTCCTGAGTATTAACGTTGGCATTGCCTACCTAACCGTCCTCATATACAAAGAAGAACTGTGTGCACACATGTTCGGACACAGGGCACACCCAGATGTTCCATGCTTCTGGAGGTCCTTAGATGTAATCACTTCACTAAGTGCTACACAGTTTAGATTCCAACTCTGCAGGAACCTCCATGACTTTTACAATAAATAGTGCCAGAACGGCTGGACATTTATAGACAAAAAAATTGAACCTTGACCTTACACAATAATTAACTCAAAATGAAAATACAATATAACCGAATAAAACAGAAACCTATATACTTTCAGAAAAAACAAAGACAAAAAACAGGAGAATATCTTTGGAATCCAGGGCTACACAAAGACTTGATGCCCAAGTATGATTCATAAAAGGAAAAACTGATAAATTAGACGTCATCAAAATTTGAAAGTTTGCTCTGTGAAAGACCCTGTTAGATTAAAAGAACATGATACAGACTTGTGAGAAAATATTTGCAAACCACATATCCAGCAAAGGACTCGTATCTAGAATATATAAAGAACTTGGAAAACTCAACAGTAAAAATACCAAATAATCCAATTAGAAAATGGGTAAAAGACATGAAGAGACATTTCACCGAAGAGGCCATACAGATGGCAAATAAGCACATGAAAAATATGTTCAACATCATTAGCCATTAGGAAAATGAAAATAAAAGCCATGAGATATCACTACACATCAGAATGACTAAAATAAAAAATAATGACACCACCAAATGCTGGTGAAGACGTAGAGAAAGTGGATCACTCCTACATTTGGTAACCCCAAATAGTGCAGCCATGCTGGAAAAGTTTGCAGTTGCTTTAAAAAATAAATGTGCAACTACCGTATGACCCAGATATTGCGCACTTCAGCATTCGTTCCAGAGAAGTGAAAACTTATGCTCACACCAAAACCTGTCCATGAATGTTTATAATAACTTTATTTGCAATAGCCAAAACCTGGAAACAACTTGACTGTCCTTGAATGGGTGAATGGTTAAACAAACCACAGTACATCCATATCATGGAATACTGCTCAGCAATAAGAAGAAGAAACTATTGATATAGGCAGTGACCTGGATGAATGTCCAAAGAATTATGCTGAGTTAAAAGAGTCAATTCCAAAAGTTTACGTACTGTATGATTCCATCTGTATGATATATTTTAAATGACAAAATTACAGAAATGGAGAACTGGTTGCGGGGTTGAGCAGGGAATGGAGGTAGGAGAGAAGCTGGTGTGGCTATAAAAGGCCAGCATGAGCCATCCTTGTGCTGATAGGAATATCCTGTACCTTGACTGTAGCAATGCTAACATCCTGGTTGTGGTAGTGTGCTGCTCCTTTGCAAGATGTTACTATAGGAGTGAATTGGGTAAAGGGTACATAAGATCTCTGCATGATTTCTTACGATCGCATGTTAATCTACAGTTATCTCAAAATGAAAATAGTTTTAAAAGTTAGATACCGGGTAGATCACTCCAACAGATAATTGAATCACCATGTCTATGGCTGGACTTGGGGTAGAGCCAGAAGTTCTGCCTGGGATTCATCTCTTACACACCCTCTGCCACTGCCTCCAAGCAGTTATCCAAATGGTATGGGGCTCTGAGTCCAAGGCTGGAGTTCTCTTCAAGACCTGCAGTAACCTTGACACTCTGCTCCAGGGAAACAGCCCTTGATCCCACGGTCATCTGTATTCACCATATTATCTGAATGTCTCAAAGGTCTCAAAGGCCTAGGTTTGGGACAAAGACGCCATTATGGCTGAAGTTTTCAGCCAAGGGTCATGTGCTCTAGGGGGCCGGTGCCAGCTTAGCACCCTCAGAAGGCCAGACTGAACTAGCTGCACCTTTGTGGTCAGCTCAGTTTTACCATGTTCCAGAAGAGCAACAGTCCAGAGGACCCTCCTCTTCTGCCATAAGAACCTGACAGGCCTTTCCTAAGACAGTATTTGCTTGTAGTGTCTAGTCAGCCCACGCTGATGGGGAGTCGAAATTTGAATTGACACTGTTTAAACTTCAAGGCAACCAAACTGGAAGAGACTGAGGTATTGTTTTTGTTTGTTTGTTTATGTTTTTTAGTATCTTTTATTTAACTCTTGAGAAGTACGTTGAAATGTCCTTCCATTTAGAGGTCATGCTTTTACTCTTGACGTTTGAAAGCACAATTTTAACATATTTATTTATAATAATTACAGTGAGTTCTTCACATATGAAAAGTACTAAAAAGAAAAATTCATTGAATAATATTAAGTAGCTTATATTTATGTAGCACGTATTATGCCCAAAGCACTATTGTAAGCACCTATAGATATTAGCCTCTGTATAACCATAGGAAGCAGCTCTATCATTATCCCCCATTTTACAGATACCATAACTGAGGCATAAAAAAACTTGCCAAGGTTACCTAGAGAATACATGCCAGAGGTGAGATTTTTAACCTAGCAATCTGGCTCAATATTCCAGGCTCCAAACCAATCAAAAATACTGTTAGGACCTTAAGGGAGATATTGTTATTTGAAAAGTCTAGGTTGTTCCTATTGGCCAGGGGGGTAGGGTGGGTGGCTTGCGAGGTCACTTACAAGGAAATCAAAAAACTACTTTTACTATATTCACATCTTAGTGAAGACTGAGTACTTCTGCCACCCAGCAACATCCCTAGCAACACCTGCTATAATAAATGCCTTGTTTTCCAACCTTATACCTCCATCCGGGAATCTTCACTATCAGGGAAAAAGCACTAAACTGGCAGAGTTCTCCACTAGTAAGTCCATGGGCTTGAGCAGGGCTGAGTCTCAGTTTTCTTATTTGTAAAATGAGGGATGGGTATTTGAAAAATCTCTAGGAATTCATCTAGGTCTTCTCATCTGTGACCCTGTGAAATATCCTCATCTTCCAGCACTGCCTGGATCACTGTCCCATGTTAAAAATAAAGTGATACCAACCAGAATTTATCTTGGAGCAAAACAGTGTTTAAGAAAATAATACGTCCGTGGGTCATTTGTTAGGAAAAGTAGGTCCCAGTTCCCAGGGTAAAGGAAGAGTGTAACCTACAATATGGGATGAAATTCTGTTTTTAAGAAAATGAATGGAATTTGGATTTTTTTGCTCCCCCCTCCCCCCGGCAAAAGAGAGGCAGCAAAAGGGAGAATGAATGAGCAACATGGCAGGGCTCCTGAAGGATTTTTAAAAACAGGGATGACTAATGTTCAGTGTTAAGATGTATACAACATTGGGCTGTAACCCGTCTCTCCAAACCCTTCAGTAACAATGGCATCTCAGAAAGGCTTGTGTAAGTGGTTTTTAGTGGAAATCAAGAAAAGAGGCGGAGTTTCGGTGGAGGGAATGAATGGATGGTGAATGATTCCCAGTGGAGCAGACAATGGGCACATGGGGGGTGCGAGGGCTGGATTTTCCAGGAGGCCTGGAGTGGGGATTCAGGCCTGTCCAGCCTAGAGCTTAACAGCAGGGAGGGCCCAGCTGGCATCTGGCTTACACAGCCTTTCCCCCCCTTTACCACATTCCCTCCGAAACCTCTGCCAAGCCTTTTCAAATGGCGATCTACCCACTCCTCCAGGTTTTGAGCAACTTTGGTTAAGACACTTCCCCTACTCTGCCCTGATTTACAGTTATTAGTATATCTGCCCTGCGTAGTCTGCTGGATTGCATGCTCTTCAGGGATCCTGGCCTCACAACGCCGAACATAGTAAGTACTCAACAGTAATTTATTGAATGGAATTTGCTTCTTAGCCTTCCTCCCCTATTCTCCTGGGGGCTTTTAGCCGGAATGAGTCACACCGTTCAGACACAGTAAATAATAATAATGACAATGAATGTGAACATAAAAGGGGTTTCTTATTTTTAAAAAACATTTCTGGAGGGCTTGCAAGGAGGAAAGCACGTATGTGTGATAGGGCTGGTGGTGCGGGGAGTGAGCCTTAGGTATTAAACCGCTAGCTCTTCAACCGCATTTTCAGTTGACAAAGATCCACGTGGAATATACATTCATCCCCCATATAGAAGTCACACAGATGTTTCCGAGAAAACTGCGGAAACAAACTTGAACCTCATGACTTCTATTATTTTGTAATAGAAGGTTTAAAGCACAGTGTGAGCTTTTTTTTAGATGCTAAGTTCCCTCTGAGTGGTGTGTTGTTAATTTCATCTTGATGCAGGGTGCCAGCAGAACTCAGCATAGAATCAAAAGAGGAAAATCACTTTCTTGCAGCTCTGGTACCTGGTGACCAGGCTTAACGTTTATTTTTTATTCACTCCCAGATGAAATGAACATCCTTCCCACAGTGATGCCGTTTAGATATTTGTAACGTATAGATAGGTGCTCCCCACTGACAATCACGGAACTAAAGAGAATTCCTCGCTAAACCATAGCTGTTACCAGCAAATGTGAAGTCCCTACCAAGCATGAATTGATATTTGTACACCATTACCTGCTTCTCTTTGTGAATGAGACCTTGCACCACTGTGTTTTTCTTATTTCTTTGCACTGGGTATAGATTCCTACCTGCCCTTATGCATATTCCTGCGAGCTCCACATCAGGAGATATTGTTCTTGTACAACCCAGGGAAGATTTGATGATAACATTGTCTGCTTACTAATGAGCTTCCCTGTACAGAAGATGATAAAGCAAAATCTGATCACAGTCGTTTCCCCAAACATGCTTCCAGTCTGTTCGCCTATTTCTTTGGAAGGCTTCACAAAATTTGCACCCCAGATATTCAGTGAGAATCAGTTTCTTCCTAATCACAGTGTTTTCATCTGAATTGAAGCCTTCCCCTAGAGCTGTGATGTTCCTTCCCAAGTCCTGCTCTTATCCAATCACTATGATCTTCAATGACAATTTTTTCCTTTTATATCTGTCTTACAATATTTCCTTTTACTATCACTCAGTTCAGTGTGGTTCTTTAAATAGGTGATGTGTAGGATGGGGTGGAGGGTAGAGTCAGCGAGCAGTCCAAACAGCCTGGACCCCAGAGGGGACCGCAGCAGGCCGTCTGCAAACCTCTGGCCCCATCATCTTTCCTCAAATTTTTGAAAAACTTCAGGACGGAAGGAAAATAGAGGCTAAGCAATTTTCAGCAGTAGGTGGGTGGTCTCTTCATCCGGCACATAGGATGGGTACAGTATGTGAGATGCTCAAGCATCCCATAGTTTGTCCTGGGGTCCAAGCCTTCACCCCTTCCTTATTACCCTTCTTCTCTTCCTCTTTGTATTCATGATTCTTGTGGCTAATCTAGTGAAATCTAAAATAGCTGTTCTAAATAGAAACATCTACAAAACTTCACGGGGGAAAGGAGGAAGATGTGGCACTCCAATGAACAGCCTTCGCTTTTGGTTTGCTTCTACAAATTCCTTTGGGGCTGCCAAACTCTTTGGAGTGACACATCACACGGCATCACGTGCATCCAGGTGTTTAATAAGTTAATGAATATTAGTTAACAATGAACAATAACATCACAAAGCTTGCAATATTTTACTTGGTCTGTAAAACTAAAACAGAAGCCACTTTATATTCTTTTGGGAAAAAAATAGGAACATATCTACTCAATCACATTAGCCTTCTCCATTCCATCTGGTTAAGCTGCCTACAGAGCCCTGTCTCCATCATTATGACTGCTTTCCAGGTTAGGACACAAACAGACACGTGGCCTCCTAACTCTGTCTTCCATTGCAGATTCTTGTCTCTTTCTCAGCACTTGGCTCTATTCCTGAATCCAAAAGGCTATTCTCAGCCTAGGGTTTGATCCTTCCCTCCAACACCTGTCGTCCCACAGAGGAGTCTGGGTCTTTTTTGCTCAGCGGCCATCAAGTCTTGGGACCAACCTTCGTCAGCTTTTAAAAGTAATACCCACTGCAGGGTGAGGCCGAAGTGAGTGATCCTGCTGGTATAAAATTGTCAGCTCCACTATAGCCTCTATTCCTACATCTGTCAGACAGAAGTCCCCAGGGAGTTAGACTGAAGAAAGGGATGATGGCTTGCCAGAGATGATGTAAAGATCTGTCCCATATCGTGAGTGCAGCTAGCAATTTATGTGTCAAACTCATGTTCTATCACTTTCCCCCCTTTTTTTTTCCTTTCCCCTAGGCAATCTGTCCACTGAACAAGTGGGAGAAGGGCAGTACCAACAACACAGTCTATATGGCGTGGAAGAGATGCCATACACTTCAGGGGAGTTTAAAAATTTGCTCATGTTTCCCTATTTTAAAACCCTATAGTACCTTTTTTGCCAACATTTACCGATGTGCTACCAACTATGAATTTATGTGAAGAATCATGCATGCATTTTGGAGTGATAATTCCATATTTAACATTTTGCTCAGTCTTTCTTTTAGGAAAATTTCTCTAGTCCCCAGTGGATTGTATTCCATAAACCAAGGTCTGAGAAAGACCAGAAGGTTGGGGTGAAACTGAAGGTGGTGGATTTCACAGGAGTCCTTGGCAATTGAAAGGACTTCAGGGTAGAAAATCAGCTTAAAAAAACACAGCTTAAAAAAACACAAATAAATAAGGAGAGAAGCACTCTGAGCAGCAGGTCAGAATCGTTACATGCATATAATTTTAAATAGTGTTTTCAGATAAATACCGAATATTCCATTTCAGGTTCAAACATAAGGGTTAAAGTCAAAATTCTCTCTTCCTTCATATTTGATAATAGCCCAAGCTGATTGAACAAAGAGAAATCATCATGCTTTTCCTGAGGGAAAAGTTGATAAGCCAGCTCCCATTCTCTTCATTTGTGTATAAACAAATACTTCATCTTAAGAAGAGTCTTATCAGATGGTAAACATTTGGAAGTTACTTATTCTGAATTCAGAGCAGCTCCTTTGGAAAATAAAAAACTCATTCTTAAGCTGATTTACAAGTGCAGATAATTTCCCTAGATTGAAAGCTGGCCTCCCTTTTTTTAAGCAGGCAGTCCTGAAAAAAGGATTATCTAGAGTCATCACTTAAAGTGGTCGAATCGTGTAATCGCCAACATTTCTGCCCCCTTTCCTCTGGTTTCTCCCTTTCCCACACCCCACAGACATCCATGTTGGCCTTAAAAGTCAGATACTCAGAGGAAATAATGAACCTGGGTGGAAGGGAGCTTAGCCAGTGCTCCACCTGGGGACCAGGGCAGAGGCCTCAGGAAGTCCCTGATCTGTGATTCAGCTTTGAGTCCTCGTATTCCTCCAGGCTTTGCCCTGGAAAGAGCAGTGCCAGGCTGAACCTGGAGTTCCTGTTTATTACAACTTCAGCTGTTTGCAGCAGGGAGACAGGCAGAGTCCTGCTCTGACTGGCTGCCTTTCTCTGATGTAACAGCTGGCCCAGCCAATCAATAGCCGGTACTCAGAGAGCACAGAGATGAATTTTAACAGCCAAGGCCCTGGGAACAACAACAAAAAAAGAGCAACTACCCACCTAAACAAACCCATACACACGGCTCCTGGAGGGGCCCCTGAGAGAGAGCCTGCTCTTTTCTGCCAGAAGCCCTCTGGGCAGGCCTGTTGGCTCCCCCAACTGCTAGACACTCGGCCGAGTTTACACCATCTTCAAAGTAGGTCATTCCAAGTAATCTCGGCAGAGGAGGGATACGCCGTCAGCCACAGTCCGCGGAGCCTGCTGGAGGCCCAGACCTTGCAGCGGAGGCTGGAACCGAATGCCGGGCTGCCCTGCGGAGGCGACTGCTGCTCGCTGGAGCTCGCTAGACTGGCTTGCTTTTAAGCAAATTCACTTTCTTGGCCGTTTACAATTGGTCAGGGGCTAACCATTCTGGACCAACCTCCAACAGGACTTAAATGTTCACCTGAGTGAAAATTCATTACAAGGAAGATGGTGTCATCTTGATTCAGTTCTTCGTTCTTCGTGCTGAGGAAAACTTCACTGTTATTCATGAGGCTAGTGAGTTATTTCTAATAAGCCCTGCCGATACCCCGAAGGAGAAGGCAATGAAAGATAGACAGATGAATGCAGCATTTTCCTAAATAACATACTCAGGAATATGCATATAAAACAAATGCATTTCTCATTAAAAACATTAACCTCATACATGTTCTTAAACATGTAGAACGTGTACATTTTTATTCACACACACACTGATAACAAGGTAAACTCCACTTTCTTGATCAATGACATGTATAGCCACGTGTCAAATAATGTTTGAAAGATATATATATACAGGCTTTAAACATGACCTACCTTCAAGTATTATTTTGAAGTTCCATTGGCTATGCTGTTTCCTCAGCCTGCAATACCCACCCCCGCCCCTGCTCTTCTGCTGACAAAACGTACACACCTTTAAACCCCCCTCTTAAATTCTTCCTCTTCAGGAAACCTCTGGCTCCTGATTCTCAGTGATTATTTCTCTCCATTCAGAAACCCTGCAGCAATAAAAGTGGCTGATAGCACACACCTAGGAATAGCTTAGGTGTGATGTGGCCGATCTTTAACTGTTTATTACACCATAACTCCTGGAAAGCCAGGGCCAGTGTCTGGTATTTCAATTGTACATCACACGTACTTAGCACATATATTGCTTTAAGGACAATGGGAGAAATGAAAGGGAGGAGGAAAAAAGAAAACTAACATTGATTGGATGCCTAGTAGGTACCAGCTACCGCTCTAAGATTTCTATCGATTTTTTTTTCATTTAAAACTCATAACAGCATTAGAGTGGAAGATTTGCTTTTCATCATTGTAAAGGAAGCGGAGGTTTAGAACAGTTATATAATTTACCCCAGATCAAACAGCCAGTAAGCAGAGGAACCAAGATTCAAGCACGGCTATTGGACTCCTTGCCCTTTCTACTACTCCCCGATTCTCAGTCTTGGTTGTTCAGCTTTTAGAAATTTCAGATGCCTAGCCCCACCCCTGAAGATTTGGACTCAGATTTCTAAGCCCAGGAGACCAGGGAGTGTTTATTTCCTTAAGTGCTATGTTGCCAGCATAGACCCGGCATATAGGAGCAGCCAGTACTTATTCCTTAAATGAATAAGTGAATTCAGTCCACCTGGAGGGGTGGTTCTCGGGCCTGGCTATATATTCGGATCACCTGGACGGCTGATTAAGCAATGCCTCTCTCTCTAGGCCCTACCCCCAGAGATTCTGATGCAATTGGTTTGGGGTGGGGCGGCCTGGCAGGCATCCTAGTTTCCAAAAGCTCCCCAGGCGATTCACATGTGCAGCACAGGCTGAGAACCATTGGTCTGGAGTGAGGTCATGGCATCTGCAGATTTTTAAAAGCTCCACAGGTAATTCTGATCTGAAGCCAGGGCTGAGAACTACCACCTACACATCATGCTGCCTCTCTCTGGGTTTTATAAATGGGAAAGCATTACTTTCTAAAAATAATTCTGTCAACAAGTATGGGCGTGCTTACCCATGCACTGCAGTGTACCCCTTCGGGGTACATTCTAGAAAAAACAATGGGGCCTGCTGTCGCCTGATTTCTAATCTGTAATCGGTTCAGTGCTAACTTGTTCTTCGATTTTTGTCTGTCACGGACTAGTTGGAGAATGATTTATGAAACTGATAGATCAGGAGTCGTTTTGCAGGTAGGAGAGAGAGAATGAATATCTCGTCTACTAAGCTAACCTTCATAAGCTTCAGTAATCAATTTATGTGATGTTCGTGCACTGATGTGCATATTTTCGCTTAGGAATACATGGGGGGAGAGTGGGGAAGAAAATGTATTAAAATGTACAGCTCTCTGCAAGTAGAGAAATGGCAAGAGGAGAAGAAAAAAGACCATGCCTTCATGGAAACCCCAGACGCGTTTCGTAAGGCCTCTAATGATCTGGAAATCAAGGAAAATTACATGCCATGAGTTTATACGTTGTTAGCTTTAAACATTTCTTAAAGTGCATTATCTAGAAAGTATCAGAAAACATTTTAATACTGGGGAGAAATCTTATTACTTGGTGTAATAAGCCCAACAAAACCTGATGCATTAAACATTTCGGTAGAAGTCGTCTTACCATCATATAATTATTAAGAACACATAACAGCCACCGTTAAGAATCAAGGATTGGGAACATTTTAAAGAGCAAATTACTTTACAGTTGGGGAAAGCAACTTTTTATATGTGCCAGGGCATTTGTATGCAATTAATAAGAGGTGACATTATTGAGCCCCTAACTGTGTGCCTGGCAGCCTTTGACATCTATTCTCACTTAATCTTCACAACAAAGAGATGAAATAGGTACTATTATAATCTCCTTTTGCAGATAAGAAAACTGAGGCCCAGAGAGTCTAAGTAACTTGCCCAAGGACCCACAGCTAGTAAGTAGTAATTAAACCTGGATTCAAATTCAAGCAGTGTGATTTCATAGTGGATGATTTTAACCAGAAATACATGAGAAATAATATTTTCCTTATGCTGATTTTATGTTCTTTTAAGCAAGTGCATCTTTTTCATTTTATGTGACCCTGACATATGGTAATCAGAGAAAACAGATTTCTGGAAGGAGAGCAACCATTGCTTCATCCCCAATTTCATTCCACACCCCCCCATTAGTTTCCACCGCTAAACACAATTTCTAAAACACCTTTCTTACAGAACTGAAATGCAGTTCAATATGTGAAGCACCGACTGTGTGTAATGTTACCAGGCAGGATTAGAAAATGAGCAAAATACAGCCTTGCCTTTAAGTATCTTTTAGGAATGAAGACAGATCCTGGCATCCCCATTTAAAATCCTCCTGTCACTTTTTTCTCTTCGTATGAGTTCCGAATCCCAACCCAGCCTTCGAAACCTGCCTGGCATGATCTGGTCCCTCCACATTTTTCAGCTCTAGGTCCTTCCCTCCCCCTCATGGGAGTGAGCTTCAACCATATTGGGCTTCTCTTGGAGACATTAAATGCGCCACATCCTTTCCAAGGTCAAGGTCACTGCGGGCGCTGTTCCCACCATCTCACAGTCCCTTCCTGCCCACTCCTGCAGCTGGAAACTCCTCTGCATCTCACAGATCTCAGGTCTAACATCACTTTCTCAGGAAAGCCTTCCCTGACCGGCAGGGACCAGGTCCCAGCCCTCTGCTGAAACCTCTCATAGCCTCTTCTTTTCATTCATGGAACTTAACCACTGTCTGTGTTACTTATTTGTGGAGTCATTCGTTGAGTGTTTCTGTAAAGTCCCAAGAGGAGGGAGGAGAGTGTGTATTACTCTATTTCCTGAATTTAGCCCCTACATTCTACCATGTGATAGAACCCAGATATTTGTTTTAAAATATATCCTTCCATTGAAATGTCATCTGTCCCTTTGGTCCTAGGGCTAGTGATGGCTCTGAGGTCACTGATCCCAGGGTTCTGCTCAGTCCCTTGTTCTTCCCACATGCCCTGCTCACACCTCCTCAGATTATCCTGATGTTAGTGTGTCACTTGTTTCCTGCTGGGATTCTGATACAGGTAAGAACTAGAAAGGCAAAAAATAAAATGAGTGGTTCAGATAAAAATAAATTAGTGGTTTTAGAAGCATAGAGAAAACTGAATACTCTTAACCATTTTAATCTTTTCAGTTAAATTTCTAAACATCACAGTGGCTAAGCATTTACTTGAAAATTAAACGTATATTTGAAGAGTGAATTGATACCAAGTCAGGTTACAGCATATTAGAGGCTGAAAAGCACAATTCAGTTCTTGTAAAACAGGCTCCAACTTAAGCTAAACCAGGTAAGGGGATCCACATGCCCAAGTGCATCCTGGCTTCTACTTACAAAACCACTTGGGGATCAGGAAGGGGGCTTTTTAAAACTTATAAAGCAAATTCAACTTATTTTTCTTAAGACAGAAATTGAATCTTTCCATAGTTTTCAAAGGCTAGAAATCTGAAATCAAGGTGCTGGCAGGGTCGTCCTCCCTTTAAAGGCTCTTGTCTTTTCTGGCTTCGGCTGGTTGCTGGCAATCCTCAGCTTTCCTTGGCTTGTAGCCACATCACTCCAGTCTCTGCCCTTGTTGTCACATGGCCTTCTTCCCTCTGGGTATGTCTGTGTTTCTCCAAATCTCTCTCTCCTTATAAGGACACCAGTCATTGGAGTTAGTGCCCATCTAATCCAGTATGACCTCATCTAAGTTTGGTTACATAAGCAAAGACCATATTTCCAAATAAGGTCACATTCACAGGTATTGGGATATTAGGACTTAAATACATCTTTTGGGGGGACACAATTCAACTCACAACACACATATATTTGGACATAAAACCAATTCTTTTCCTCCTTTCTCCTCCTATTTTATATAAGGAATGTTGGTGCTCATTTGAGTCTCTCTTTTCATTGGTCAATCTAGATACAGGTCTGTCAGTTTTGTTGGCAGTTGTTAACTTTACAATTTAATCTTCAGATTACAAAATATCCAGGTGGTATTGTGACTGAACTAGAAGCAGAATTAATATCTCCCAAATACGGATGTGGTAATGGACAGGATTTTGCACCTTCTCTTTTTGGGAAGAGGGTGAGGATATCTTTATCTTAATTCCAATAGTTGCATGCTGGTAGTGGATGCATGATGTTGCTACTGTTTTATTATATGGAAGTTTAATTATGGTGAGAATGGTGCTAAGTAGCCAAAGGGGTAGACTATTTTGGTTATTTATGGGAAACTGACAGGAAATTGACTAAAGAGAGAAGTCTTTTTTTTTTTTTTTTTTTCTGCTTCTGATGGAGCTTCTGAGTCAGGGCAGTTCCAGCAAACGCTGTGGCAGAGTGTGCCCTGCATTCATGGAGCTCTGATTGGCAGGTGACTTTGGGCTCGTGGTCTCCTGCATCTTCTGTGTAAGTGTGGCTCCTGGTTTACTTCATCTACTCCTTCTCTAATGCTCTTCCTTTCTGTATATAGACCTGAGTTTCTGACCTATGTAATTTTTTTTTCTCTTTTTGCAGTACGCGGGCCTCTCACTGTTGTGGCCTCTCCCGTTGCGGAGCACAGGCTCCGGACGCGCAGGCTCAGCGGCCATGGCTCACGGGCCCAGCCGCTCCGCGGCATGTGGGATCTTCCCGGACTGGGGCACGAACCCATGTCCCCTGCATCAGCAGGCGGACTCTCAACCACTGCGCCACCAGGGAAGCCCTAATTTTTTTTTTTCTGAAGAATTTCTTTTAATGTTTCTTGCAAGGCAGGTCTACTTGTGACACATTTCCTGAACTTATGTTTGGCCTAAGAAAGTCTTTACTTCACTTTTGAAGGATCATTTCATTGGATACAGAATTCTAAGTTGTTGGATTTTTCTATCAACACTTTGTATATTTCTCTCCATTCTTTTCTTGCTAGCATGGTTTTTGAAGAGAAGTCTGATGTAATCCTTGTCCTGTTTCTCTGTAGGTAAGGTGGTTTTTGGTTTTTGTTTTGTTTTGTTTTCATCTCCAGCTTCTTTCAAGAGTTTCTCTTTGTGTTTGGTTTTCTGCAGTTTGAATATGATATTTGGGGGTATTTATCTTGCCTGGTGTTTTCCAAGCTTCCTGGATCTGTGGTTTCGTATCTCTTATTAATTTTGGAAAATTCTCAGCCATTACTACTTCAAATATTTCTCCAGTTATGTTCTCTCTTTCTTCTCCTTCTGGTATTCCCTTTATATGTATGTTATACTTCTTGTAATCGTTCCACAGTTCTTGGATAGTCTGTTCTGTCTTTTTTATTTTTTCGATTCAGCTTTGCAAGTGTTTAGTGACATATCTTCTAGCTCACTGATCATTTCCACGACCGTGTCTAATTCACTGATGAGCCCATCAAAGACATTCTTCATTTTCGTTAGGGTATTTTTCTTTTGGCTACGCCATGCAGCATGCGGGATCTTAGTTCCCTGACCAGGGATTGAACCCGTGCCCTCTGCATTGGGAGCGCTGAGTCTTAACCACTGGACCACCAGGAAAGTCCCCTTGTTAGGGTATTTTTGATTTCTAGCATTTCCTTTTGATTCTTTTTTAGCTGCTTACATTACCCATCTGTTCTTGCATGTTGTCTACTTTTTCCATTAGAGCCCTTAGCATATTAATCAAAGTTATTTTTAAATTCCTGGTCTGACCATTCTCAAATCTCTTCATATCTGAGTCAAGTTCTGATGTTTGCTTTGTCTCTTCAGACCATGTTTTCTGCCTTCTACTGTACCTTGTAATTTTTTGTTGAGAGCTAGACATGATGTATGGTGAAAAAGAAATGGAGGTAGATAGGACTTTAACATGAGGTTTTATGTTTATCCGGCTAGGAGTTAGGCTGTGTTTACTCTTTGTTATAGCTGTGGTGTCAGAGGCTGAAGTTTCCTCTAATGTCCTTATTTTTGTCTCTCCTGTTATCTTTGGGTTTTCCTAGAGACTACTTAAATAGTGTCTGAGGTTTACAGTTCTTTTCCCTGTAATCCTTGTTATTTTACAGGAGCCCTAACTGATGTGGTGGTAAGGTAAGAGGGGAGGGAACACATTTTATAGTCCTATCATTAGATCTCAGTCTTCCAGTGAGCCTGAGTGGGGTATTTCCCTTCCCCCATGTCAAAGGCTAGACCAGACTGGAGTTGGGTATTTCCCTTCCCCTGGGTTGGTTATGATCTGGTAAAACCCCAGTGAGTTATACTTAGTTAAACAGTGTCCCTTGAGAGCAGGCTTTACTGAGGGAACAGGATGCTCTGGGCTTATTTCAGAATGTTTACTTTCCCCCTGCCCCTGCTAGAAGCATGAGGGGATTTTTCTCCCATTTTCACAGTGGGAACCTGGTAGAGCTCTTGCAGGTAAAACTCAGGAAAGTGTGCGGGCTCCTAAACCTAGGCTGCCAGGAGTTTTTAACTCTAGAGCTACAATAGACTGAGCCTCCGGTAATTTATAAATTACAGTTTTAAGTGCTCCTATAGATGCTGGCTCCAGTCATGGGCTTCTGCTTCATGTAAGCTGTGATTCTCTGTATCTGCCTGTCTGTCTCTCCAGTTTGGGGGTAGCAGTTTGCTCTGTGATCTCCATTCTCTGATGGATCTAAGAAGAGGCATTGAATTTTAGTTTGTACAGCTTTTTTCTTATTGTGAGGACAGAAGTGACAACTTCCAAGCTCTTTACAGGTAGGACTGGAAACTGGAAGTTTCAGTTTCAACTTCAAACTGGAAGTTTCAGTTTCAACTTCAAACTAGAAGTTTCAAAAGTTTCCAAATGCAACTTTTAAAGTTTTAAGATTTTAGAAAATCTGAAAAATACATTTTTTTTTTTTTTTTTTGCGGTACACGGGCCTCTCACTGTTGTGACCTCTCCCGTTGCGGAGCACAGGCTCCAGACGCGCAGGCTTAGCGGCCATGGCTGACGGGCCCAGCCGCTCCGTGGCATGTGGGATCTTCCCGGACCGGGGCACGAACCCGTGTCCCCTGCATCGGCAGGTGGACCCTCAACCACTGCACCACCAGGGAAGCCCCCAGAAAATTCTTAAGTAGAATATAAAAATCACCAATACTTCCACTACCCAGAGATAATCACTGTTAAATTGTATATGTAATACTCTTTCAATGCCTATGTATACATACTTAATATATGTAAAATACTTTTCAATAGAATTATGCTATGCTATCCATAGTTTTATAAGCTTATTTACCCACAAAACAATGTGTTATATATTTCCCCATGTCAGCAGCTGTTCTTACTTTTAACTATTAGTTGCAAACACTGCAAAATATTTGGTCATATAAGCATATCATTATTTAGTTCGCTTACTTAATTGGGGGTAACAGCAGAGAGGTTAAGGTCATAAGTTCTGGGATTAGATTGCCTGGCTCAAACCCTAGTTCTTCCACTTACTAACTACACGATCTTAGGCAAATTATTTATCTCTCCATGCCTCAGTTTTCTCACCTGTTAAATAGAGACAACAATCCTTTTTGTCGTGAGGATTTGACAGGATAATAAAGAGTATTAGAACAATCACTTATTCAAGCATTTATCACATTTCATTGGCAAAATTAATTTAATATTTTTCACATTAAAGTCTATAACTCACATGGAATGTACTGCTGTATTAGTGTAAACTGGGAGGAATTTGATTGTATATTTTTTCATATGGACACTTAGTTGTCCCAGAATTATTTATTTATTTGGGCCACGCCATGCAGCATGTGGGATCTTAGTTCCCTGACCAGGGATTGAACATGTGCCCCCTGCCGTGGAAGCATGGAGTCTTAACAACTGGACCATCAGGGAAATCACTGGCAAGATTAATTTTAAAATAATCTATTTTGCATCTTGTTTGGGTACAAAAATGTAAAATATTTTAATGTATGCTACAATGTACTTGCCCTGTGGTAATTTTTCTGGGGTTGGGGGCGGGGGCAGGAGGGCAGTATTAGCTGTTTTAGCTGGCTTGCCAGCTTTAGTTGCTTCTCCATCTCATTTTATGATCAAGGATATGCTTTGTCTTCTACTTATGGGAAAACTCAGTCCTGAAGACTTGTCAGACAAAAGATGTCAGAGGTCTGAAGGTAGATACCTTCCACCTGAAACCATGAATAGTGTGGTGGAGAAATGATGGTTCTTTCAGAGTTGGAATGCTAATCCAGAGATCAAACTCAAACTCGGTTGTGTTATTATTGCATCATTTCCATTCTAAGGTTAATGACAATATTTTATGCAAACAAACAAGCATACAAAACATACTGAACCAAAGCAAAACAAAACCCTAAGCAAACGATAACTGCAAACTCTCTCAAAACCACTTTTTCTTAAAAGCTCATGGTTTCTTTGGATCATTTTATTATTCTCATGTCATTAATTTCTCACTGCCACGCAAAGTCTAAAGACATTAAGAATCTTTTTGTTTGTGGGTTTTATTTATTGAGCCCTTCTGACGTTCACTCACCTTTCCTAAGCACCACTTTTCTGTATAGCACAGGTTACCAGTATCTGTAAGCATAAAAGAAACCAGTGTCCCTTGGGTCCCACTGTTCTAACCAAAACCTGAGTCTTTTTTCATGCCCCTCTCTCCCTGTCACTTCCCATATCTGATTGGCTGCCAAATTCGTGTGGGTTCTTCTTCCTCTGGAATGCCTCTCAAATCCATCCCCCCAGTACCATCCTAACACAGACTCTTATCACTTGCTACCTGGCCACTGTAATAGTCTCCAGGCCATTCTTCTGGCCTCCAGATTTTCCCTGTTTAAATGTCCATTCTTCTGGCCTCCAGATTTTCCCTGTTCAAAACCTCTCTCCAGAACATTTTTGCCTCCCCCCAGTGCTAATCTGATCATGGAACTCTCCTGATCGAAGATGAAGCCCAAATCCTTTTGCATATCATTCAAAGCCCATTCACACTGTTATTCACATTTTCCAGACACATCTTGTGGCAATTCTTCCCCTTTCCGACTCACCGTCCTCCCAATCCCCTGCTTTCCAGATCACCCTGCCTCACACTCCAGCTCCACCATCTTTCTTTACTTCATCCTACAAGGCTTGGTTCAGATGTCACCTCCTCCCCCTCCCCCTTTCCTTTTTAGGCAGGATTAACTGCTTTACCTTTTGTGCTTTCTCAGTGGGCTTCACATAGGATAAACCACTTGGTACCATATTATAGAGCAGATGCACATGTTCTGTATCTCCTGCTGGATCTGAGCTCTGAAGGCACTAATCTGAACCACACTGGTTTTTATCTTAGTAACTGCCCTTTACCTCCCAGACCCAAGTAAACAGTATGTACTAAGTAAAGCTTTTTGAATAATTGGCATTCATTCAAGCCCAGTGTGAGTAGGTAAACACAGATCTAATTTTGGAATCTAATGTTTATTCCAGTTTCCATGTATTCTAATGTTTATTGGAATCTAATGTTTATTGTTGTTGTTGTCACCATTAAGCTACTAGGAGTTTCAGGGACTGAAAATTGTGTTTCACTGGAGCAGGACCATCTAACTATTGGCAAGCTACGCTTACTTGCTTGCAAATGGCAATTCTTCTGCTTGAGGGCTACAGGTAGACACATTAAAGAAAGAAAATACTGAGCTGGTAGCGTCCCTAGAGGCAGGTTGGCTCAGTACTCTTATTTTACAGATGAGGAAACTGAGACCTGAAGAGGTTAATGATCTTGGCCAATGTGAATGGAGGAGGGAAATGGAATAGAGATCTCATTCCAATTCAGAGTACTTTTCATTAAATCAGAGCTTTAAAAAACAAAAGCTGTGATTAAGACTTTTGCTAATTCAAATTAGTCTTTTCCCTAGTTAAGCTGAATTAAGGATCTATAGTTGTAGCTGATTTTTTTTTTAACTTCTTCAATTTTTATTAGAAAGCACTGACCCACATATGTTAAGGTGAACATGGATCTTATCTTTTCTTACTACTTATCATCAGAGGATGCTAGTAAAGTGAAGTAAAGCACCCCCTGAACTTGAAAATATCAGCCTGGCAACACTAAGAGTTCATACATAACTGGTGAGACCAACTGTAGGAGTCACTTAGCAAAGAATATCTGAAAAGCCATCAAGACTAGTTGAAGTACATTGGTTATAATTTCAGGGACATGTGAGTAGAATGTGATTTTACTAATCTGATAAGTTGTATTATACCATAGAGGATGGCCTGCTTAGAGTCTCTAAAAGGGAAAATTAGAGGGTAAGAATTGTGTTCATCCAGTATCATCCGAGGACCAAAACCACTGGATCTGGGATTCACGAGCATCATGATCACTAGAGAGGGGTACTCTAAGGTAAGGCATGGATGGTTCATCTACCAGGCTTTCCCACAGCCTAAATAAAGTTCTCTAAAGGATATCCAGCCACCCTCTCTGGTTCTGACTCTGTGCTCCCCAAACAACTTTCTGGTTCCAAATGGACTTTTCTGATATTGAGAAGGTGATCTAGACCATAAACTTTAAATTTTTAGCCATAAGAAAGGAAGAGCTTCTATTACAAACTTTTAAATTGATATTACTGTTTATGCATCAGTCTCTTATGAGGTTGGTTAATGGGAACCAGACCTCCTGAATCTGAGTACACTGAAAAAAATCAAATGTCCAGATCTGCAAAGTTGAAGACGGGACTTTTAGAATGTCCTTGTTACTATGGGATATTTCCACTGATTGGGTAGTCAGTGGTAGTTCTGTGTCTCCCTTCTCTAACTTCAACCCTAGATTAGTACTATATTTTAAGTTGAAAGGAATTATTAAAAAAATGGTAACAAGGGGGGCGCTTATTGATAGTATTTCCAATATCCACTTGCATTTTAGGTAGAAGTGTATATATTCGGCTGTTCTCTCTTCCTTCCTCCCCGGGACCCAAATTGGTAATTGATTCCCAGTGTACCATGAATGGGTTATAGAAGAACCAAGAAAATTGACCTCCTTGGCCGATGTGAATGGAGAGGGAGGGCACTGAGCTCTCTGAACCAGCACCTGTGGTCTAAGGACTGCACCCAGGCTCCCTGATGTCCTTATACAAATATTGTTTGCAATGTTTTGTGATGGGACAAAAGGTGGAGGAGAAGCACTCGTAACCAGTCTTAACACACGAGAGAAGGGGAAGCACCAGTACCCAACAGTCAGTCGCCTGGCCACGGCAATTCCTGAAGAAGATGGGCAGATGGCACCATTTTTCTCTTGAATTCCTACTGGCCCAAGGCCCACAACTCGAGGTTGGGCCTTTATGCTGTTCCTACCTCCTACTGCAATGGTGTCTGTGTTTAGCTTAGTTTTCCAACATCGTTAATTAAACCACTACTCCCAGGGAAGGAAAAGCTATGGGAGCCAAATCATATTTTTCCCACCAGGAACCACAGATCTCTGAGTCTCTTAACTTTGCAAAAGAGCCCGTGGTGCATCAGATGCCAAGAAGGACTGGGCACATTTGTTCCTCGGCACACGTACCGAAGACAACTAGACAAAATGATTCCAACCTAGGCCTCCCTGGTGCTAGCTTCTGGCTTTTATTACTTTTTTTTTTTTCAAAAATAGGATTAAATAAATAAGTGGAAATAAATGAAAACCTCCTGGCTATTGAAATATGTTATGCAAATTCCACAGTGTTTTTATTAGACAGAATAAATGTCTGTGGCTGAGGCATCCAGGTTTGTTCCAACTACTAAACAGGCCTGGAAAGAAGCCATCTTTGGGGCAAAAATTAGACTATGACCAAGCACATAGAAAATTCTCCCTTGAAAAGGGTTCACTTTTTAATTTTTTTTTTTAGCTCTCCATAGTCTTATGAGGAGAATTTCCAGAAGCCTTTAGTGAAAGTACAGGAACAAATTAGGACCATATACCCTAACACTGGAAAATCATAAAACATGAAAAAGATACATTTTTTCCCCCTTTGCGGAATTTTCTTTTATCATTTTCTAATTTGGGTTACGTAACACCATTATCTATCTGTACTAAATGCTACAAGTATTTTATTTTATACGCAATTTACCAAATGTATAGTAGAATACATTTTATGTGTAGCACAGAATTAGAGCAAGTACTGTCTTTTTTAAATAACATCAAGGTTACGTGTCTCCTGCTACTTTTGCTATTTTAGCCCAGAGTAGAAACATATCCACTCACACACAGATCATCTTATTTCCAAATTATCAGAACTGTTTACGCAGTATGATATATAACTATTAGGAACAACCCGAAATGAAGTACACCTGAAAAAAGACTACAAAGGCTCAGTATTTTTTGCCACTTTTCTAGGCTCATAGATGCAAAACGATAGGAAATTCCGGAAGAAAGGAACAAAAGCATTGAAGTTATACAAAAGATGATGCAGTTGGCACAGCGGAAAGACCACTTGAAGCTAGAATCCAATCATGTCACTTTCAAGTCCAAGATCTCCATTTATCCAACGCATGGCTTTGGACAATTCATTAAAACTCTCTGAGCACCATTTTCCTCATGAGCAATACAGTATTAAGAGTTTGCTCCTGTCTCACAAAGTTATTGTGACACTCAAATATATGAATGTTCTAAATGTCGTTTATAAAGTATGGAAGTCATTATTTAACTTAAAAAAAAAAAAAAAGAGAACCAACCCTACAGTAATTATTGAACGTCTACTAAGTGCCAGGCATTGTACCAGGTGCTTTGCCTATGTTTGTTCCACACAACAACCCCAGGAGGTAAGAACTGTTATACACGTGTAAGGACAGAGCTGTCACCCATAGGGCCCAAGCCTTTCTTTGCCTTCTGATCCTGGTAATCCTGTCTCAGTCCTCAAATCTTGGCTCTGGGGCTGCTGGGGTTATTGGGAAGAAACACCAGGCACCTTGCACTTGGCTTTATCTCCTCTACTCTGTAGCGTTGTGCACATAGCCACTTGGCATAGCCCAGAGTGAAAAAGTGGAGCTAATCTTCAACTTTTTTCTTCCACTCCTCTCAAATGTGCCAGATGATGGAAATAGACAGTGACCTTTCCGTTAAGGCAAAGTAAAACCGGAAATGATGACACCATCCTCCCAGGCAGTGACCTATGGTGTTGCAAGTCTCTTGGTGTTTCTCCTTCCCTTGGCTTTGCCCTTTCTTCTTGCAGAACCTGCTCCTCACCTATCAGTACAGGGCTTGTTTTTAGCTCATGTTCTGAAATATTTATGTTCTAGTAGCCAACTCGGAATATGGGATAGAGTTTGTTCTTGGTATTCTCCTGTCCGTATCAATTGGATCAAAGGGAGATCCATCTGGAATCCACTTAAGAGTCCTTCCAGATGGTAAGCTTGCTTCCAGATTATATTGTAGTAGGAGAAAAAGAAATCACCGAACGTAAACATTGTAGCACCAGGGAAGGCCCTGTAACCTTATTTCTTTCAGGATTTTTCAGGGCTTGGAATGACTACGCCTGCCTTAGATTTTCACAGGAAATGTTTCCTCTGCCTGAACCTCAGGCTGAAATTAGGGGCCTTTGGAGAATTATGGTGTTATTTACAGCCAAACCCTGCCCATCTACAACCATGGTTAGGGGCTGTGGCTTGATTCTTCTTATTTTAAAAGTTGGGATGAATTTAAAAAGCTGTTATCAAGGAGTTCAGGGACGTTCGTTGTCAAAGTGCCACCTACTGGATGCAAGCTGGTATTTGGCTAATTCTGAAAAGCAGAAGATTTACAGCAAACCTCAACTGCCCCCAGCGCATCATCATGTTAAAAAATGATAATTTCCACTCGCAAGATAAGTGACCCTAATAAAGATCACAGACGAATGGATAAAGAAGATGTGGCACCTATATACAATGGAATATTACTCAGCCATAAAAAAGAACAAAATTGAGTTATTTGTAGTGAGGTGGATGGACCCAGAGTCTGTCATACAGAGTGAAGTAAGTCAGAAAGAAAAACAAATACCATATGCTAACACATATATATATATACATGTGTGTGTGTGTTAGCATATATATGTGTGTATATATATATATATATATATATATATATATATATATATATATATATATATATATATAGAAATAAAAAAAAAAAAATGGCTCTGAAGAACCTAGGGGCAGAACAGGAATAAAGATGCAGACACAGAGAATGGACTTGAGGACACGGGGAGGGGGAAAGGGAAGCTGGGACGAAGTGAGAGAGTGGCATGGACATATATACACTACCAAATGTAAAATAGATAGCTAGTAGCATAGCACAGGGAGATCAGCTCGGTGCTTTGTGACCACCTAGAGGGGTGGGATAGGGAGGGTGGGAGGGAGACGCAAGAGGGAGGGGATATGGGGATATATGTATGCATATAGCTGATTCACCTTGTTATACAGCAGAAACTAACACAACATTGTAAAGCAATTATACTCCAACAAAGATGTTAAAAAAAAAAGAACACATAGATTAAAAAAAAAAAGATCACAGGGTTGTGTCTCAGAAGAGGCAACATGGTGGGCTCTCTTTTGAACAAGGGGTGGACTCTCGACATTTGGAACCTGGGCTCCAAAGCAAGCAATTTTAGAAAGGACACACACTGACTAATTTCTTCAGCTACCACCCTTGTAAATGTGCTTTGCCCCAGACTTGCCAACCCATGACCTTGTATGGTCTGGAAACTTCCATTCATTCAACAGAGAAACAAATATTCAGTCATTCATTCGTTCACTCACTTTATTGAGGGCCTACTATGTGACAGGACCTGGGCTTGGAGCTAGGGAGATAGGCTGGTGATGGGAAGCAAATTGCTGGCGGAGCCTGGATCATCCCTGTTGTCAGTAGCTGGGCACCTTTCCTATTCTGACTCGGCTGAACTTCCTGGCAGTGTGCATTGGCCACCCCCCTCCCATGCTCCTCTCCCCCAGCACACACCCCTGGGACAGTGGGAGTTGCTGGGTGGAATTTGCACTTTTGCCCTGAACTTGCCCTTGCTCCCTACAAACCCGGGTCCAGTCAACACAGGAGTCACTGAGGGGCAACCTCGACTGGCCCGATAAACTACGTGAGCTTGCTCACAGGCCCCTGGCTTTCAACCCAGGAAAGAAAGGTCTGGACCTCAACTAAAGTTCTTTTGGACCTCGACCCAAACACAGGCTAGTAAGCCCGGCAATCTTATTTAGCTGATCAGCCAGAAATTGTAGGCATTTTTCTGCAGCCCAGATGTCAACTGCCCTGTGGTCAGAGTGAAGGAGTGACAAGTGAGGGGTTCCTACGTACTTACCCACACTCCCTCCCAAAAGGCCACAAACTGAGTCCTCAGCATTCCTGTGGATTTTAATTGCAGTTTAGGGGCCCATAGCCCTTAGGAATTCAGATTCCATAAATTAGAAATTGTGGTAACTGAGACAGACCTGAAGTTTACATTTGCAGCATCTGTGAAGATAGCGTTTGCATAGCAAATTAAAGGAATTCCTTTATGGAATTCTTTTTATACCTAGCTAAAAACAGAACAACAACCATACCCCCAAGATTGGGGTCAGAGACTGTAGACTAAAGTTTATGTTAATTATGAGAAGGAACTGTTTTCGAGTACCCTGGAACTCTCTATAACCACCTACTCAGGTACAAGCAACTGCATGCAATTTTTATCTGTTTCTAAGCAAGCATGTCATAGGAACATTGCGTTATTTTAGGCCCACTTTTTAATTTCTATAAGGGCTGGATTTGATGGACTGATTGCAAAGAAGTCCAGCTCTCCGCTAATTCAGGTGGGCTTCTGCCCTGTTATTCTGAAATTGATAAGATTGTCCCGTAGTCATAGAGCATCATTTAGAAGGTGCTTTGAGGTCATTTAGCCTCCAGGCAGAGCTGTTCCTAAAACTATTTTGGACCTGTGGTAGCTTATAGTGTTATCCTGCTATCTGTATAATCATTACAATTAAATGCCACCCCTTCATAGATCATGCTTTATTTTTGCCAAGTGCTTTAACCCTCATTTTAATTATACCCAAGACAGTCCTAAAATGATTATTTTCTGTTCTCCAACAAGGAGAAGCAGGCACAGTGGGCACCTCTCTCTCACTGGCTTCATGCCTCCGAATCTGCTCATTATGAGCTAGGAACAGAATCCTTGCGTCTCGCATTCCGCCTCGTTTTGAAAAGCGCTCCCCCAATTCCCCCAGTCTTAAGTGTCTGTTGAAATAAGCATCAGCGTGTGCCTCTTCTCTCTGGTTTGAACAGAGAGAAGAGGTATGTTTGGGGTCTTCCAGAGGATGCCCTGCTTCCCAAAGTATTCAGAACACTGTCATCTCCTGCAGATGTGGAAACCACCAAGGAGGAGCGGGGAAGAGAAGGAAGGGGTTAAGTAAAGGTGGGAGGGAAGCAGGAAGCACTGCCTTTCAGGCTCCTTCCTTCCCAGGCATCAACTGGCCATTCAGGACCAGGGCAAGGCTGCCCTCAGCAATCACTTGGACAGGCGCTAGGTGCTGGTCCAGAAATCATAAAGCTGGTTTTTGTTGAGTGCTTGTTAAAGGGACAACATGCTGAGCATCATCCCGTTTCGTCTTCACATCAACCATGGAAGTCAGGAATATTACTATTTCCGTTGTATAGACAAGGAACCCACAGCATAAGGAGAGGAAGTCATGTGCTTAATTAAGCTCACGGAGCCCATGAGGCTTGTCTGACTCCAGAGGCCACTCACAACTGAATCACCTCTCCCGAGAGCCCAGCCCAGGGAGCAGGAACAACATGGCAGAAGTTTCAGGTCTTGTGCTACTCAGACTTGGGTGGCCCAGCAATAGGAGATGGTTGGCCATTGCTGACACATCTGAGTCCATATGGAGAATAGACAAAGCCTTAAAAAGGCAGCGCTGTGGATTGCTGGAGTCTCTGGCACTATCTTTTTTTTTTTTTTAATAACACTTATTTTCCAGAGAGCCTGAAACCCTTGGATGTACATGGTGTATCATTCCCAGGAACTCTTTTGTCATGTCTATTGGCAGAAGTTCGAATTGCGCATTTCACAGTCTGAATAGGTGTGCCAAAGTCCAACGTTTAAAGGAATGGAAAACCCTTCCCTCTGGAGTTTTTATTCATTCACTCAGAAATTCATCAGAATGTGAACAGCAAGTGTGTGCCAGACACGATGCTCAGCAGCAGGATGTCAAGGTGAACATGATGGGTTGGGTCCTTCTCTTGTGGAGTCTATAGCCTGGGACCGCACTGGGGTTGGGGAACTCCAGCTGTGGACCAAATCTGGCCTGCTGCCTGGTTTTGTAAATAAAGTTTCATTGGAACACAGTCATGCTTATCCATTTACACATTGCCTGTGGCTGATTTTACCCTATGACAGCAGAGTCGAGTACTTGTGACAGAGACTGCTGGGCCTGCAGAGTCTAAAACATTAACCATCCAGCTCTTTACAGAAAAAGTTTGCTACCTCTTGTCCTAGGATAGCATTTATTTGTCAAGCCTGCGTTTTTTTTCTTTTGGATAGAACACGTATTTAACCCCAAACTGGTTATACATGAGGGTTCTTTACTATCACAATTGCTTCCTATGAAGAAAAATGGTCATCATAGAGGGCTCAGCAATGCTGAGAAAAATGTAAAATTATGTAATTGAGTAACCATCAACATTTCCTGAGTGTTTGTTCCTTGCCAGCCAGTTGTTCTAAGCGCTGCACATATGTTAACTCAGTTCTTGCGATAACTCTGTGCAGGAAGCACAGTCATTATCCCCATTTTACAGATGCGGACTGGTTAAATGACTCAGCTGAAGCTCAGGGCTGGAAGGAGCAGAGCTGAGTTTAAACAGTGGCAACCTGGCATGCGCTCTCCTCCGTTACTCTACATGAGGACGTGCAGAGGGTCGGGGGTCATGCCCAAGTGGGCTGGAGAAGAGGAGGAAATTCCCACCTCACCGCCAACCCCGCAAGTGGCAGGACAGTGCTGGCCTGGTGATTGTGAGGCCGATTTTTAGCCCTAAGAAAATCCTCATCCAAGAGAGGATGAGTCTCTCTCTTGCTTTCTATACTCAGACACATTCTCTGATTTAGAGGAGGATGAGCTCTGAGCTTCACTGTAATTAAAGTGCTTCTCAGATGCAGATGTGTCTAATGCCTCTGCTAATGCTGCTCCGTGGAGGATGCTTTGAAATTCATTAAAAAAAATAAAATAGAAGCACTGATTCATTTTGTCAGAAAGAGGAAACACAGAGGAGCAAGAAGCCCTTTGTAATTTATTCCTGTATCACTTTCTTGGGGATTCCCAAGACCCTAACCAGCAGGCTCTTCCCTTTCCCCTGACACCCCCTGCATCCTTCTCCCCAACCCCAGGGTATCCTTGCCCCTCCCCCAACAAGGTTCTTTCTAAAACGTGGAGGCCGCTCTTGGGGTTCTTGATACATAACACTGGGACCACAAAAATCATACTCCCATGTCTGAGTAGGGGACAGTAGTTTACTGAACTCAGGAAGCATACATAACACAGTTAAGAAGTCTATGGTCTTTATATATCTTCAGAATTATCATGAAGGCGTACCCCCAGGTTATTCAAACTTTCTTTCTGAACATGACATTAGTTGATGACAGTTTGGTAAGTTTCTGTGGTCTGTGGTTGTCCACAAAGAACCACTGGTGCCATTCATAGGACCCTGTAGAAATGTAAGTTGCCATAAGAATGTGTAGATGATCTTTTCTGGGTCTCCCATGTGCTGCAGCAATTGGAAAGTGGGATGGAGCCTTGACTGATGTGGAAAATCAGAGCCACCCCCATGTAGGCCTTCCCCTGTTGTGGGAGTTTACACAGCCATAGTTCCATATGTACCTTCTAAAATCGGTATTGCCACCCAATACCTCTTGTACCAGGTCCTGTGCCATAGGTCCATATAATGGGACACTCACCAAATGAGTTTTCTAAGTTATGCCTTATTTCATAATCAGCCTGAGTTCTTTTTTGTAGTTTTGAATTTTATTGTATTTTTTTTTATACAGCAGGTTCTTATTAGTTATTTATTTTATACATATTAATGTATATATATCAATCCCAATCTCCCAGTTCATCCCACCACCACCGCCCCTCCCCACCCCTGCTTTCCCCCCTGAGTTCTGTCTTAACCCTGATATAACCATAAGTATAACAAGCAAACATATGCAATCTCTAAAACATGCATAGAATTACAAAAAAGTCAAAGGTACCTACTTTTAGGTCTGACAAGCTATTCCCTCCATAGAATTATGCACCGCAGTTCCCGCTGCTCTATAAAATCTTTGGGAGGCCATGCATATCATATGCAAGCAATACCAGCAGGCATTC
The DNA here is from genome assembly GCF_005190385.1 of Monodon monoceros. NCBI lineage: Eukaryota > Metazoa > Chordata > Mammalia > Artiodactyla > Monodontidae > Monodon > Monodon monoceros. The sequence continues at coordinate 13,909,015 of NW_021703780.1, forward strand.
CTAGAACATTTAAATAGCCTGTCTCTATAGAATTAGCTCGACAGCCAGCACTGGAGAAGTTAGGAGATAATTATGTCTTCCATAAAATGAAGTTCTGTTCTAAGGAGGGAAGGTGGCCAAGACGCCAGGTATGTTTTTCTTTTTCTTTGTATCTTGGCCATCTCATGCCAAGACACATTCCAAGCCACCCTGTGGCTCACGTTTCCCTCTTTCCTGAAATGACTTTATTCTCTCGGCGTTCACTGGTAACTATCACAGTGAAAATATAGATTTCATTTATCTCCAGGATTTTATTTGGGACACACTTTGGGGCTCTTGCATAACCTCTTTGAAAAGAGATTTGCAAAACATAATGATCTAGTCCTCTGCTTTTCTTTCTGTAGCTCAAAATAATCAAATTAACAGGTAGAAAAGATTGGAGCTCTCTGTTTTAAATTTGTGCCAAACTGATTCAAAGTTAACATATTGTGGAAAGGGTTATATAAATAAATCTCAAAGGGCTCTTGCTGAGCCCGATTTCTGATCCCAGTTTTAGCCAATCAGTCTTTGAGAAACCAAGGAACTAGTGAATAAGGAGGTAAGGGGAAAAATCAGGAGGGAAAAGAGAATTAGTATAATAAATTCATGCCCCTTGTGTGGTGTCTTTAATATAACAGTCATTTTATATCAATCCCTGAAAAAAAGACATTATTTGGAAGAAATATGGGGCCACCCCCAACTACATCTTCTGATATCACAACTATAATGCAGTGCTGCCATGCTGCACAACTAAAGAGGGTTCCATTCCTATTTTGATCTATGTGGATGGACTTGATGACTGACATTTCTTCTCTGGCACTGAACCCTGGCTTCCTGCCTTCCCTCCCTAGCTGTGATCTGTACTCAGTCCTCAAAGTGAGTCCTTTTTTGGCCACTCTAGTTATCAGCCCAGTCTGGCACAGTCTGCTTCCTGAAGGTCCATCCATACAAGCCACTGCTCTCCTAGGTTTGCCCCATTCTGAAGACAGAAATTTGGACACTAGCTCTGTTCCTGGCAATGCCTAGTGACTTCTTGGTGTAGCCCTGGCTCCCAGCCAGAACTCTGGGGTCATCAAGGAATCTATTGTTTATGTTTTGTTTTGTTTTTTTTAAGAAGATGTTGGGGGTAGGAGTTTATTTATTTATTTATTTTTGCTGTGTTGCGTCTTCGTTTCTGTGCAAGGGCTTTCTCTAGTTGTGGCAAGCGGGGGCCACTCTTCATCGCGGTGCGCGGGCCTCTCACTGCTGTAGCCTCTCCTGTTGCGGAGCACAGGCTCCAGACGCGCAGGCTCAGCAGTTGTGGCTCACGGGCCTAGTCGCTCCGCGGCATGTGGGATCCTCCCAGACCAGGGCTACGAACCCGCGTCCCCTGCATTAGCAGGCGGACTCTCAACCACTGTGCCACCAGGGAAGCCCTATTGCTTATGTTTTTATTTCCAGTCATGCCCTTAACCCCCTACCCCAGGCTTTCCTGTCTGACTAGTCCCTCTTTGTCGCTGGTATGTCTGGAAACAGGAAAAGGGTTCCCAGAATTCTCCCCTATTTAGAAAATAGAGGAGGAGGACAGAGAAAAGAAGAAGGAAACACTGAAGTTATTCCCCAAAGACCCAAGCCTGTCCCCTGCCAGTCCACCTTGTCAAGTGCTGATCTGGCCCTTAACATAATTTTTGTCATGGAACCTGCAGACAGCTACAGAGTCTTTTATTTTGAAATAAAAGTGTTTTGAAATGATCCTTTCATCAAAATCCATTTACATCTTCCTCTGAGATCTTAAGAAAGCTTGTTTCAGTCACCAATGGAGAGATACCAAGTGCTGCTTGTCCCACATATTTGATTCTGCTAAAAATATTCCACAGCCACCTCTAGAAGCCTTACTTTGTCTTTTGGAGCATTCACTAGCTGGCTCTTCATCACACCAGCCTCTTCTGATTCTTTCCTTTTCTCTCTTTTTTTTTTTTTTTTTCTGTTTCAAGGACTCATTTTCTCTAGAGATGAAAGGGACCTCAAGAAATCATCTAATTCAGTACCTTGCATTGAGATAAATAAGATAGGTTTATCCCCATTTTACAGGAAAGGTAACAAGCCCAGTCAGAGGAAGAAACTGGCTTCAAGGCAAAAAAAACACGTAGATGCCATGAGCTGTGGCTATGAATTAGTATCATCTGGGGACCAAGCTTTCAGGGCAATTAGAATAGGATCTCTGAGGGTGGTGTTTAAGACTTACCTGCGTCAGAATCCCCTGGAGCGCTGGTTAAAGAGCAGATTGCTGGGCCTCCCTAGAGTTTCTGATCCGGAGGTCTGGGTGGACCCAAGAATTTGCACGTACAACCAGTTCCCAGGTGAGGGGATGCTGATGCTGCACATGTGGGACCCACTGTGGGAACCACTGGTGCTGGGAAACACTTTCATGGGTGGGTTAGTAAAAGAGAGATTGGCTTGGAGGTGAGTCAGGGATTCCCTGGCCCACTTCAAAATGTTCCATTCCCTGGTCAGTGACCTAGGAACTCTGACCAGTGTGAAGACCTAACCACGTGTCTCCTGCAAGTTGACAGACAGGAAGTTCTGGACCAGATGATTCTCTGTCTCCTTCAGCACCTTCTTCCTGGACTTTGGTCACAGCGCGACCCTTCATCTTATCCCCATGACCCCAGGACCCTGCCATTCTTCTGACATCCGGGTCACTGTGTGTCCAAGGCCCTCCCTCTGACCCCAGAGAGTCTTTCCTTGGGCTGTGTGCCATCCTGCCAAAACCTAAGCCATGCCTCCCTTCACCTCTCCATGACTTGGTGCCCCTGGTGCAGGGGGCATGCCAGTCTCTCAGCCCTGCCCCATTGCTTCTCCTCGCCCTGTACTGTGTGTTGAACATATTCACTGGCCAGCTGCTAGGCCTCTTTTGCCTTCAATATACTTTCTTACTGAGACCAGCCTAAGAAACTGGACATTTCTGCTTTAAACATTCACATTCCTAATGGCTCACTAACTAGATTTCCGATTCTTGTCTGAGAGACATCTCCTTTTTAGTCCATTTGCAGAGAAGGGCTGATTAACATACTTAATTCATTCACCTGTTTGCCAAACATTTATTGATGTGCTATGTGACTAGCACACTATCCTAGATTTAAAGACAAGGGGAGAAATGAGACACATTCCGTTCCCTCAAGGAGTAGGAGGGGAGATAGGCTTGCAGTAGGAAGCCCAGTTCAGTGTGATGGGTGCAAAAATAGAAGCCAGATACAGTGGTTTATCAGGGTGGGAAGGTGCAGTTGAACTCGGCCCTGGTTGGGGTTAGCAGGTCCTCCATTTTTGTGGGACCTGGGCTTGCAGGTTTCTAATCATGACTGCTTGGCAATACAAGGTTGATTTATTTATATAGGAACAACGGCAAGTATGTACAAGAGACAGAGAGTTATTCTCTCCCAGCAGTGTGCTGCGCGGGGTCATAGAAAGTCTGTTCCTTGGAAGGGGTTTCAAAGGGAATATAAAGTGTTAAGTGAGCATGGGGGGGAGGGCTTCAGATGCTATATGTGAAATGAGTGGATGGACCTCAGGTTAGGGGGGCACACCCACCCACAGAGCTGGGCTAGGACCTGGAAGAGGGGAGAGCTGACGGCAGAGGGAGTGCTCACCCCCAAGAGGAGCTTCTCTTGGGTATGGGAGGAGCTTAGAAGCATAGGCTGGAATCGCCCTAAGTTTGCTGAGGGCCTGTCCCCACCATGTGGTTTCACCCTAGGCTGCTCTGAATTTTCCATGGTGACTTGCTTGAGAAAACGGAGATAGTGCTTGGGAACCCTGCAGCTGGCTCCCCCCTGGGAAGATGACCCTCAGGGTGGACCCCAGCTTTGCCTTGGTCAGTTGAAGGGGATGTTGGAAACAAACAAAACCATGGAAAATGGTATGGAGGTTCCTTTAAAAACTAAAAATAGAGTTACCACATGATCCAGCAATCCCACTCCTGGGCATATATCTGAATAAAACAAAAGTCGAATTCAAAACGGTACATGCACCCCAATGCTCACAGCAGCATTATTCACAATAGCCAAGACATGGAAGCAACCTAAGTGCCCATCAACAAAGAAGGTGCAGTGTATACACACACATAATGGAATACTACTCAGCCATAACAAAGAATGAAATAATGCCATTTGCAGCAACCTGGATGGACCTACAGGCTATCATATCGAGTGAAGTAAGTCAGAAGGAGAAAGACAAATAAGATATCACTTATGTGCAGAATCTAAAAAATAGTACAAATGAACTTATTTACAAAACAGCGTCATGAACATAGAAAACAAACTTACGGTTACCAAAGAGGAAGGGCAGGGAGGGATAAATTGGGAGTATGGGATTAACTACCACATAGAAAATAGATAAACAAAAAGGATTTACCGTATAGCATAAGGAACTATATTCAATATCTTATAATAAATTATAATGGAAAAGAATTGAAAAAATATATATACATATGTATATGTATAACTGAATCACTTTGCTGTACATCTGAAACTAACACAATATTGTAAGTCAACTGTACTTCAACTGGAAAAAAAAAAGAAACAAACGAAACCCTGCCAAGTGCCCAGGGCTGAGGGAAGAAGTGGCCTGAGAGGTGGCTGTTAAGACCACTAAGGATGTGGTTGGTGCTCACCGAGTGGTGAAAAAGTAAGCACAATTCTGAGACGCATGCAGACTAGCGGAGAGAGATGAGAATGACTCACAAAGCAATCCTGTCATTACTTTTCCACAATTTGCTGACCCTTTCTGGGATCCAAGGTACTTCCTTCTATGAATTTTTGTAAATAGAATCTTTTCAAAAATATGTCTGGGCAGTTGCTATTTAAAGGCAAAAGATAGCAAATGTTTATCTGGCAAAATAAATAATCATCTCCTATTTTACCGGTTTCTAAAGGCTGAATCAGAAAAAATTTTTTGGAAGAGTGGTACAGTCCTTCAGCATCATTGTTCAGTGGACAAAATCTTCCCTGAGTACTTTTCCACTTTCTCTAGCTTCCTGAGGGAAACTCTAGATCCACATCTTCCTGCCTATTCGTGAGGACTCCAATCAGTTTTATTCATACCCTCACTACTCCCACCCCAGATAGGCCCCTTCTGATCTGTACACTCTTATGGGAAAAGCTGCCTGTTCTGAATCTCCTTCCCTCAGTCTGCTATTCTTTGCAAATCTGATGAATGTTAGTGGATTAAATTCTTATGAGAACATTTGGTGAAGGCTTTGGGGGAACTAGTACTTTAACCCAAAGGAATGTTTGTAATGATCTAATGGAATTGGAGGAGGTACTTCTGGCTTAGAAGGTTTTCCAACAGCTCCCCACACTGGACATGAGTTGAGCAAATTCTAAGTGCAAATGTATTATAGGTACTGTAAGTTCCATCATGAAAGAGGTTCAGAGAATAGCAAAAATAAAAAGCCCTCTGTACTGGAAAAATAATTTAGGAGAAAAAGTGAAAAGAGTTGGGACTCCGCAAGGTGGGGAAGAGAATGCTGGAGAGGAAAGATTAACAGTAACTTAAAATACATCCAATAGAAATATATGTGAGCTGCATGAGTAATTTTAAATTTCCTAGTAGCCATATTAAACAATGTAAAAGGAAATAGGTAAAAACAATTTGAATAATATGTTTTATTTAATCCAATATATCTAAATGTTATTTCAATATGTAATCAATACAAATTATTTTAATGAGCTACTTTATGCTCTTCACACTAAGTCTTAGAAAGCCAGTGTGTATTTTACAGTCAAGCATTTCAATTTGGACAAACCACGTTTCCTGGGTTCAGTGATCTCATGGGGTTAAGTGGCAATGTAATGGACAGTGCGGGTCCAGACCCTAAATGAGGCTGCTAGGAGGTGTATCCATGAGGAAGAAACAAGAAGGAACTTAAGCTGGGCAGGTGAAGGCAGCTATACAAATATGGAGGCCTGGGTACCACCACTTTTAAGATTCTGACTTCACGGGTCTGGGGTTGGGCCCCAGCATTAGGAGTTTCGAAAAGCTCCCCAGGTGATTCTAATGTGTAGCCAAGGCTGAAAGCCACTGAGCTAGAGGAGGCATTTCGCCGAAGTGAGAGAACTTCCACATTAAAATGAAAACTTTGACTGGGGGATGGGGGGGTTCATCATCTCTTGTGTCCAAATTTAAGAACTGGAAGGAAACTTTCAGTATCATGGCGTCTTCCATCTTGTTTTACAAATGATGGAAGGCCAGTACTGGGTATTACTATTTGGTGTTTATAGATGATTTTGTTTGCTTATTTGCTTGCTTACATCCTCGATATCTCCCTCCCACTTTTTCTTTCTTTACCTAGAAGAGATTTTTTAAACTCACTTCTGTCTGGATTGAACTTGGGGGTACGTGCTGATGATTCCAAAGCCCCATCCAGTTCTGAGTGGCCATGGTTAGCTTCTCCTAGGCTGACTGCAGGAATCTCTACATATGACAGTGCCACTGGGTACACAGGATGAAGAGCGAAGTGCCCACCTTAGAACTGCCTACGAGAGGACCTCTGTCCACTCCCTGATTGCCATCCTCCTTCCCATTTCTCTGAGACAGAGAAGGGTTTAGACCTGTGGGTCTGATTTATAACCCATATTTTCAGGGCTGAAGCATTTTCTCGAGTTCCTGGTAACATAATGGGTGATTTCTGCCAGCAAGTTAAATATTTAGAAATAAAAAGACATACTCTACTGCCCAATAAGAGCAGTTTTAATGAAGGTCATATATGGGGTCCAATGTGTTAGACAGAATCCTGTGTATAGTTGATATGTAAATGTCATCACGTAGGGAGAATTGAGTACATAGGGTGCTGTCACCCCCAGAGAGGATGGCAGGATCGGTGCTGAAAACAGACTTTGTCAAGAGCTCAGATAACAACCTTCTCACTTAGGATACCTCGACCCCTTCAATACCTCTTTCATAGAACAGTAAATCACTCTCTCGCCGCTTCTTGTCTCTAAAAGTGGGTCATCTTCAGTGCTTGCCTTTCGGTTTCTGGGAAATGTCTATTGTCTTCTATCCTCTCGTTTAGCAGCAACGGCCAAAAATAATGAAATAGACAGAGACTGGCCACTCAGGTCATTGAAAGAGCAAGCCGGAATTTTGTCCTTTGCTCCTTAAGGCTTTGCAGTTGATTTGTATGGGACCAGGTTTGTACCAGGAGAGCACAGGAACAGGTTATTATTTAGCTTATTATTCTCTGGTTCTAATAGATGTATAAACCAAAATTCTTAAGAATCTTCTCCAAATTCCTTTAAAAAAAGCCCCCAAACCCATGGTAATAGCTGTTTGGGGCCCCTTTCTGAGGATCCCAGGGGAGGTTCACTGGTGATAAATGCTGGAACCCCAGAAGAGAACAAATTGGTCTCACAAGCAGCCAGTGACAGCCTTTCTAAATACAGCTGCTTTCTTCATTAGAAAACTAAAAATAGCCCTGATCATTGCAGGCTGGTTTCACTTTAAACCTTCTGCCACATTCATTTGTCTATTTCATTCAGGGTTTCTGCAAGTCTATGACACTGTGATACTATTTCAGCTGAAAAGTGCATTGAAGAAATGTTTTCTCTCCCTCCCCCATGTTCACTCCAGATGTCCCCAACTCTCCAACACTGTTTGCTATTAGGAGAACTCACGGGAATCTTCCGGCATCCTTCCCATTCCCATCTGCTTCACTCATTTTTGGAAAAATAAACACCATCCACGTTGCAAAAGCAAGAATCAATTATTAGGGTTTTGTTTTTTTTTTTCCCAAGGAAATGTTCATTACATGTCTGATTTTCTATGGACAGCTCATGAAATATTGAGTACAACTACCCTTTCCAGCTGATGTAGGATTTTACTAGATTCTCTGCTCAGACTTAGTTTGAAGAGACATTTTCACCCCTCTGGGAACTGGCGGACTCTGTGGCCGCTGGCAAAGCCAGCTTCCTTTCTAGCTTTAAGAATAATAAGGAAACCCACTGTGGGGGGCAGCCTATGTGAGGTCAGTCTGTGGCAATCAGGGAAAATGTATGCTTAGTCCCTGCCCTTCCCCATCTTGCCTCCCTAAGGAAGTTGTTTTGCATTATGCATGGAAGTGGCACCATAATGATAGGTAGGTGGGTCCCTTGTGAGGTCTACAGCAGTCTGGTCCCGTTATCTTTCCTCCTTTCAGCATCCAGGGTATTGAGGGAATGGAATACAAAAGGGGAAAAAATTGGAGGAAGAGCAAAAGAAATCAACCAGCTGCTTAATGCTATCCATTTACAAAAGGTCCATTTACGAAATGGGCTTACAAAGCCATACCAGGAATCATTTATAATTAAAATATGGAAAATAAACCTCAACCCTAAATCCGATCACACTGTATATACCCTTGTATATATAAAAGTATGATTTTAATGGCTTTAATAGAAATGAAAATCCTAAAGATGAGAGCTAATGTTGCTATGGAAACTTTTACATGTCTTGACTGCAGAACTCTTAGTTTAAATTTGCAAACTTAGTATCACATTAGCTTTTTTCACATTGGATTTCTGGTTGGTCTTTTAAGATAAAAGGAGAAAAACTACATGTCATACTAGTACTTCTTGTTATACTCACAGCCAAAGGGGAGAGTGGTTTATCATCATTTGACACTTTTTTTTTTTTTTTTTTTCTGTCTGCACAGGGAAACCTCCATCAAGGAGCCTACCTAAGGGCTACGCAGGTTGAAGATTTTAGAGTCAAGCATGATTAATTCAGTGCCAACATTTTCAAAATTTGAATGATTTCCTTTTCTCATAGAATTAGATGTCCAAAGTCTGAATCAATAGGCAGGGGGGTCGTGAATTTAAAAACCCAAATTGTACAGAGCTCAAAGCCCTAGCAAGAGTAGAAAAAGCTCTGAACTCAGCACTCAAAGGCATGGTGATGCCTGAAGCTTGTGCTCATTTGCTGCCACCACGCATGGCACTAGGCAGTTGGGCCCTTCGTGAGTAAAAGCAATGTGAAAAGAATGCCATTTGGAGAACTGCGCAATGATCATTTGGAAGGCTTGAATTCCCTGTCCCCCCTCTTTCTCCATCATCTCCTCCCTTACTCTCAGCCCAGTCTCAGCTAGGGGGTAGGGCAAACTTTGTAAGCTTTAGAATCAGGTGGGCCTGAATATAAAGTGAGCTCCACCGTGGGGCAGGTTATTTAACTTCTCAAATACTGGGTACTATACCTGGCACACAGCAGGCTCTCCATAAATATGTTCTCCTCCAGCTGAAAAGTGGGCACCATCTTTGGGGCCAGGAAGGGGCAAACTAGATCCAGGCTGCATCTACTGAGTCCTTGTGAAGTGGTCATAAACTCTTCTCCCATCTCTACTATTACATATTTTGATTGTTTTCACCTAAATCAATCCATTTACTCTGAAACTCATTCACCTGTGCTGTGATGGCCTCGTTTTGGTCCCTGTTCTATTCTCAGTGCCTTGCATGAGGCCTGCATAATACGTATTATATGCTGGTGTGAGACATGGGGGTACGAGGCATGTGTAACTTGGGAGGGGGGCTCTAATTTAAAATTTTTTTAAATACAGAATCTGGTTCAGGGCTGAGGAAGGAGTCCATGCAAGTGTGGTGCCCTGAAACTAAAGCTTTGTAAGCACTACATTAAATCTACCCTTGTCTGAGGAAGAGAACCGGGTCCTGAGAACTGTTAATGAATGATCACCTGCCTTTTTGTGACCTTGTGTGGTGCTGGCACCTTGTTTTGGTCCTATGACAATTCAATTTAGGTCTGTTACTTGAGATGCTGACAAATGGTGAGAAACCATCATACCCACAAAGTATGTCCAGATGGTGTGGGATGGATAGCTATGAGACAGTGTCATGGGAAAAATTCATAATGTGGCTTTTATCAATAACCTACGTATCCACCTGTTGGGGCCACCATAACAAAATACTACAGAATGGGTGGCTCAAACAACAGAAATTTACTTCTCACAGTTCTGGAAGTTGGGAAGTCTGAGATCAAGGTACTGGACAATTTGATCTCTGGTGAGAGCCACCTTTCTGGCTTATAGATGGGCCCCTTCTCATTGTGTCCTCACATGTCCTTTCTTCTGTGAATTCCCAGGGAGGTGGGGGAGGGAGAGGGAGAGAGGGAGAGGGAGAGAGGGAGAGAGGGAGAGGGGGAGGGGGAGGGGGAGGGGGAGGGAGAGAGAATCTTGTCCTTTTCTATGAGGCCACCAGTCCTACTGGATTAGGGCCCCACCCTTGTGACCTCATTTAGCCTTAATTACCTCTTAAAAACCATATTTCCAAATACAGTCACATTGGGGGTCTGTGGGCTTCAGTGTATGGATTTTGCCTGGGATACAATTCAGTCCATAGCACTTATTGGGCCAACTTCTCTGGCTTCCTCTCTGGCTCTCATTTGAGGAGTCACCTCTTTAGGCTTCAATACACTCATCAGACCTGAGGATAATATTAGAGCAGGGTGGGGTAGAGTAATTACCTCCAGGAAGTAGGATCAAATGGCACCCTGCACAGAGCAACTTTCCCGGCAGAGTGTTGAAAGGAGGGACCAGGCATGTCACAGAGAAATGATTTCCTTGGCCTCTGATGAAGCTGTGTTTCCTTCCCTTTCCTGCTTTTTCTCTTTCATATTTTATTCCTCTTTTTTCTTCCTTCCTTCCTTCCCATTTTCCTTTTCTTCCTTTCTGTCTCCATTTTTAATAGTATACAGTCAGACACAGTGGTTCTTGGCCCTCTTAGGGATGGTTATCTGCTTTTGATTATCCCAAAATGAAAGGGTTGACTTATGGGTAAGGAGCAGGGAGGCAGAGAGAGCTGAATAGATGGGAGGGTGGTGGGAGGTCGGGGTGGTGTTGGTGTAAGATCCGAGAAACTACTGCGTTACCCCACAGCAGGGAGGAAAGAGGAATGACGGTGTGAAAGCGGAGTGGTAGGTGCCAGCACAGAGCAAGAAATACCCCAGGTGATAACTTTGGGTCTCAATTTTCTCATCAGTACAAAAAAATAAAAAATGAAAAATGCTGAAGCAGAAAATCCCCAAGGTGCCCATAATCTCTGCTATTCTGTACCTCTGTACCTCTTTCTACCTTACCTTACTGGGAAACGGCATTGATAAATAAAACACTTTGGGTGCCTGGTTAAGAAAATCATTATGCAAATTCAACGTATTGCTCAAATTAATTCTAATGAGGTTCAGGGGGAAAAACAAGTAACAACCAAAACTCTTTAATAAAGTGTTCTAAAAAGAAAAAAAGAATTATCGCCCACTTCTGCACTTCCTGCTTTTGGCAGGGACTCGAAGTGGAAATCTGAAAACACTGTGAGACAGTCTGTTCTCATGGTATTTCTAGCTGAGAACAGGAAGGAGGGGAAATCTCATATGAGTGAGAGAGCCTGTTTTTCAGTGATTAGCAGGCCAAAGAAGTTTCCCTGGGCAATCAAGCTTGACAGCACCTCTAAAAGTTCTACCTTTATCTGGTCAGCAGAACAGATTTTCCCAGGAGCCCCACCACAATCACCAAGACCCAACTCTCATCCACCATTGTTGCTGAGTGGCTGTTCTCCCCGAGGCTAGTGTTAGGTGCTGGAGACCTGGATATGAGCCGTGTGGCCCCTACCCTTCTGGAGCACAGAGCAAAGTTGGAAGGATAAGGCATCTATAGATGACAAATAATTACAATGCTAAGCAACATATGCTGAGTGCTAACTGTGCCATGCACACAATGCTAGGAAGGAGCCTTCCACACGCTGCACAAAATTCCTTATTGGTTTGTTTTTGCTCTCTACCTCACCACCGGGCTCTCACCACTCGTTGCTGGCATATTCTGCACCTTTAGGCATAAAATGTTTCTTAGTTCCTTTAACTCTTTTGCCCATCTTGAGTCACAACAGACTGCCTTGTGTGTGATGCCGATGAGTCACTGAGGCTGAATCCTGTTCACATACGTATGTAATGATTAATGCACACTGATTGGCTAGGCGTGCTAGAACCAGAAAAATCCCGAAGTCTAGACTAGTTGCATTGTCCCTAATTACCTGCCAGACGGTTACGTGCACTGGTGTATAAGGCTACAGCAGACACTCCAGGGAAACGCCCTTGGTCACCATGACTCCAACTGAGTCTCATAAATCACCTAAGGTGTATGTCAATGGCATCTTTACGACCAGGGCCACTTGAGGGCTCCGGGGGAAAGGTGAGTTTTCCCACCCTCATCCCACCCCCAGAGACGAATACGGGAATCCCCCATCTGAGAGCAATTCTCTCACTTACTGAGTGGCAAACTTTCCTGGAAAAAGATAGAAATTATCTGATTTTCTCTTTGAAATAACGTAATGGTGAGGATTATGTGCTGAAAAAGGAACTAACACTCAGTGTTTTGTTGAAATGACCACCATTACCATCTTTAATCAACTATTTATTTACACCTGGGTGATATGCCTATAAAAATGCTTATAAAAGGGTATGTAAATTAAAAGATATAGTTGGAGGCCATCACCTTGAATTTACTGTAATGTTTTAACCTATGTGACTGCTTTGTGCCCACAACAGGTGAGAGGTTGAGGGAGGTGTTGGTGGTGGCATGGAATTCAGGATTTCTCTGGGTTAATTTTGTACGGATTTTTGAGAAAACCTGGGATCACTTCAGGGGCTTTTATTTATTTCCTGTTAGGAATACGAAAATGTATTAGACACAGACTCAGCCATCAAAAGAGCATATGATCCACTGAGTAAGGCAGAGACCCAAATAATACAAAATAGGTAAGAGGACATTGGGTAGGGAACTCTGTAAAATGGGAGTTGAGTGTAGAATGTGATCATCTCCAATGTCACAAATTAAAACGCCTGTATAAGGTTATCCTTTTATAAACATTTTTTTTTAATGCAAGTTCATTGCAGGAAATGTATAAAATAGAGAAAGGCACAAAGACAAAAGTAAAAATCACTCCTAATGTCACCTGGTGAAAAACACTGTAAAATGTCTCTGAATGTCATTCTAGTTACTCTTCTATGCAGGTCTACTGGAATTATATTGTATACTGTTTTACAAACTGTTCTTTTCCTTTAACAATATGCTGTGAAATATACTGTGCTTATTTTCCCCACATGATTTTATGTCCTTCTACACTGTGATGTGTACTGGTTGCGTAATATTTTGTCCCACAGATGCAATGCACTTTCCTATCCCATCTGCTAGAGTAGGCCATTAAGATTGTTTTCAGTGTCCCACTGATATAAACAATGCTGTGATGAGCATCTTTGTATATAAATATCTGTGCACCTTGCTGATTATTTCCTCAGGATAAATTCCTTAGATGTGGGATTGCCAGATTATAGATATGGAAATCCAAGCCCAGCAGCATGGCTGATACGGTGATTAGAAAACAGACAAGATGAGAAATTAACCCACTTATTTCAGAGATGCTTGTTTTTCATTTTGATTCCTTTATACTGTGTAAACACAGATCCTAGAGATAAAAATGGTCATCCTAGGTCTGCCAGCAGAAAGCTTTCCTAGATTTTGGCCTGCCATTTTATCAACACTAGTAACTTTACTCTGAATTTGGCTGACACAACTTTTTTTTACCTGCCTTTAAAATGCATGAACAGACCCTTCCTTACCTTCAACTTGTTGTCTTTTGATTCCTTAGTGCATTGGTACTTCACAGGGTCAAAAATCACAATTCTAGCTGATATGTCATCAAACTCAAAACCAAACAATGAATTTCATAATACACCCACAGTGTCCAAGAAAAAAAAAGAAAAGTTTTATCTCAGCTATACACATGGAGGTATTAATTTTAAAAAGCAGTTACAACTTCCACTAGAGCTCTCCATGTTGGTCATTATATTTAGGGCAAAAACATCATTTGACTACGGGCTAAGGATACTGATATTTTCACAAACATACTGGAAGATATGCATCTGAAATGAGGTGGCCAAAGGCACCTAACTCATCACTTTTTAGAGGTCTGCTTCCAGTATTGTCAGTTTATGAAATCCAAAAGTAATTCCGTATTTTCCACTTTAGGATCTCAACACTCTCATTTGTTTGTTCAGTCCCTTGAACAGCTATTGTCTGAGTGCCTATTCTGTACCTGGAACATGACTCAGCTGATGCCCTCAAAAGCTCATAATCTCATGCAGGAGCGGGTAAGTAAAAAAGGTGTCATAGTTATTAGGACAGGAATAAAATGTACTGATGGATCCCTTTCCCTCTTTTCCACTTTCTCCCCTTTGCTCTACCTCCTCTGAGTGTTCCACTCGCTGCCTCTCCCCTCCCTCACATCAGTTAATTCCAGGAAGGACCTGCACCAGGGGTTAACAGGGAGTGCAAGATGGCAGCAGGGCATTCTGCGGGGCTGGCTGGAGCCAGGGGACCAGGAAGCACAGGCTGCAGCAGGCTCCCTGGTGCAGCCCCGCCCTGAACATTTGTGGAGCCTGGGGCCAGAGCACAAATGGAGGCCACTTACCATCTGCGGAAACACATAAAAGTTGTAAATCAAATTAATAAGCTGTTAACTAAAATACAGCTTCAGATGGACAAAATCGAAAAAATATGTGGAAAGCTATGGTTTTGTATGATAAAAGTTGGAAGACTATCAAGCAACTGGATTTAATTATTGCTGTTCATATATGCATTTTCTGTCGATGGGTTGGCAATGTTTGGATAAGAATGAAAGGATACATACACTCCGGAGAAAACAGTGATTGTCTCTGGGATTGGGACTGGTGGCATGAAGAGGGGTCTTTTACTTATTGGCTTAGGTAACTTTTTAAAGACATGATGAGAGTATGGGTAATTTTATTTTCTTTTTCTCTGCTTTTCTCTATTTTTCAAATTTCTAAAATAATCATATGTTGCTTATGTAATTTGACAAAAATTTAAAAAGGAAGAAAAGTCAAGACTAGAAAACTGTTCTAGGATAGGAAACTGTCTCATTAAGCTGAATTCCTAGAAAAAGACTTTATTTCAGTCTTTAGGCTTATATGACTTAAGGAGTTGACTAAAATTAACCCCAGATACACCGAACTTTTTTCTTCAAGAGCTCATGGGGGAATTGGAGAGGTGCTCCACTATCAAAAAATGACAGAGAATATATTTTAAAAAGAACATGCACAGCCATAGAACTTATTGTCTGACTTTTTAAGGCATATTATTTTTACAAATAATCAAATGTTTCTTCTTCAATGAGCTCAGACATTTCAGGATTATTTCTATAATAAGATGTCACATTTACTCAGCGATTCCAGCTTTTCAAAGTGCTTCATGTTAGTCCTTTCACTTTTATCCTCACAATAACCCCACCACATAGGGAAGATGTCATCCCATTTTCCAGGTAAAGAGAACAAGGCTCAATATATTGCGATTTGGGCCCACATGTTACAACTAGTTCCCAGTGGAACCCAGACCGGAGCATAGGTCTTTTGGATCTGAGTACAGTTCTCTGGCTACTGCTGTTAATAAACTTACACAATGAATTTTCTGGAAAGTACACTTATTTCTCAGAAATTTTCGTAAATGTCCCCACTCTTGTTTTTCCTTGGTTAAGGGCACTTATCTTTAAAAGTCTGCCAAAATTTCTCTATGAGCTACTAAAGAATACTCAGCACACTTTTAAGAGATGCCTGACTCCCTGTAAGTAATTCCACAAATGAGGATCTTTATCGACAATGCTAATTAGTGCTAAGTACCTTTAGAGGTGCCTTCCAGGCTAATGTCCAAGGATGCAACACATGGGGGAGGAAATTATAATAACCTCTCCCTCAGGGACTCAGCTGATGTTTTGTGATGGTGAGAGATCAAAAGATTATTTTACTCAGTGCTTAAAATATGCATAAGTACTATGTTAGTATTATTTTAAGATAGACAGTATCTCATTGACTTAATCTATTTTTTCAACTGGGATTATTTTGCAAGAGCAAACATTTTACTCATACTCTAGAAAAAGTACACTTTTAAAAGATAATTTGGATGAAATGGATGAAAGGGGTCAAAAGGTACAAAGTTCCGGTTTAAAATAAAGTCATCTACAGCATGGTGATTACAGTTAACAATACCGTATTGCATATTTGAAAGTTGCTAAGAGAGTAGATCTTAAAAGTCCTCATCACAAAGAACAAAAATATTTTTGTAACTATGTACGGTGACAGACGTTAACTAGGCTTATTGCAGTGATCGTTTTGCAATATATACAAATAATTGAACCATTATGTTGTATAAGTTAAAATTTAAATTTAGAAAAAGAAGAGGAAAGCAGAACGAATAGTAAAAATGTCAGGAAGAGAATTAAAGGAATATAAAACACCTCTTTGTGGACGTAAGGAAGAAGGTCCAAGGCAGGTAGTGCGTGCCACTGGGCCATTCCTGAATTTTAGTTCAGAGAGCTGGAGTCACCAAGGTGATAGGTGTGCTCCTCCGGCATGCAGACCTTTGCCTGCCTTTGTTTATAATGCCCGGCAAGTGAAAGGGCATCCTGTGTTACCACCTAGAAATAGCCAACTTTACAGTCTAGGGACACTCTTCAAGTCCTGTGTGATGGTCCCAGGATGGGGCACTGATTGGGCAGAAGGAAGAGTAAGATAATAACGAAGATCTGGAGAAGCTGTCCTTGTAACTCTGCTAATGACCTCAACACTAACTCCTTGACCTTTTTTGCCAGCATGGGTGCTCCCTGATGGAAGTATTCTGGGATGTACCTGGCTTCTGTGCTTGTCTGTCTGAAGGTGAACAGCATTTTAACTGTAAGAATATGATTTTTGCCTCTGAAAGATTGAAGATAAAAAATTAGAAAACATAGACACCAGACCTCTCTCTCCCTAGGACAGAATTCGCCAGTACTTAGGCAAATACGTTTTATTCCTATACATTCATTTTATTCATATCCTCATCATAATTATGTTGATACATTACTATAACTAATCAGTCCTATTGGAGAAATTAACAGGCTCCTCAGAGCCTTAGAGAAGGACTGCCTGCTTCTTCCATTCACTGATTTCATGCCACCTTCGACCATGGTAGCAAAATAATTACAGCAAAAAGCCACCAGCAGATCCTAGCATTTGCAGGGCAGGGTCATAATTGAACAAAAACTGTTAAGAAGTATGAGAAGGTCAGCTTTCCACTGCCCTTAGCATTTGTGTAACACCAGGGAAATCTTAGCACATCTGTTATTTTAAGTGGGCACCAGTGATTCGGAAAGCTAAAAGCAGCTGTATCTAAGCCTTTTAAAGTTTTCTTAGCCATTGACTCATGTTTTATCATAACCCTTGGTTGCTGGCAACCTGACTTTTAGCCAAGCAAACAATAAACTGAGAGCATAAACAAAATTGGTCCCTCACTTTTTTATAGTTGAGGAATCTACTTAACAAAATCTATAAATTTCCACGGACATAAATCCCTGAGCACTACCTTGCAGCTGCTTAAAAATCTAACAACACCAGGAGTTACCCTTCCGAGCAGGCTGTAAACCTAAGCAGGGTGACTTTGTATAATAGATACAGTCTGCAGGGAGATTTAAACATGATTATAAACAAGAGGGAGGGGGTATGGGGACATAGGTATATGTATAGCTGATTCACTTTGTTACACAGCAGCAACTAACACGCCATTGTAAAGCAGTTATACTCCAATAAAGATGTTTTAAAAATAAATAAATAAAATAAATAAATAAACATGATTACAGTTCATAACTGTAACAACACAAAGCCGTATTCCCTTAATCAGAAAATCTGCGTTTCAGGTGCTGAAGTTCAGTGGGGCGGGGCAGGGGTACTGCCGCTCCATCCGCCAGGGTTGCCTGACAACCTACCTTCTGTGGATGAACAGCCTTGCAAAGTAGGTACGGAGGTCTAGCTCTCTTTGTCCCTGTGTTCTACAATTTCCAGGAAGCTGGCTTTCCACACTTCTTTGAGAAGGGCAGGTGGAAATCTAGGAGGCCGGCGTTGAACCTTAAAGCTGACACCGCCAAACCTCAAAGCCAGCCCAAGATTCCACAGGGGCAGAGAGGGCCATGGCAGAAACACAGCCTGGTAGGGGTGCCAGGACAGCTTCGTGGGAGGGCTCTTTTCCCAGACCACCCCAAACGAATAAAGAAGCGAGCCTGCTGTGCAAATGTAGCGTTAGGATAAGTCTCCTACCCCCTCTCACCAGATTGTCTCTCTTTAGTTCTACCCACAAAGACATTGCGTGGTTAATAGTAAAAAACAACAAAAACAAAAAAAACCTGACTTGTATAAAGTTATTGGCAGATGTCCCAAACCTTGACCTCCACCTGGAATTTCCTAATGACATTCAGTAATAGAATAAGCCAGTCTGAGGAGTATGGTATGCATGTGTATTAGGCTAAATCTAATTTTCAGTGACTAATCCATCTGAGCTACGCAGCTCACATTACGGGGGATGGAAGTCTGAGCACTGCGTATTTAGAGACTCAATAAAATGTGTTACGTAATGAATCATGGGGACATAATGCCCTATGCAACAGTGGTGAATTCAACACTGGCAATCCTTCACAGAGCTCCCAAGCCGGGGAGGGAGAAGAAAAGAGAAAGAACTCTTTGATAGAAAAAAAAATTCCTCCACAAGGCGGTAGGATCAGACCAGAGGGGCACCCAACTCAGGCATGCAGAAACTGGAAAGACTTCTGGGAGGAGTCCTATGGAAGTGGGACCCTGAAGCATGTGTAGGCGGCAGCGATGGGAGTGGGGGAATGGGAGGAAGAATACTGCAGACAGAGGTGAGGCCAGGTTTAGATGTCGGTGGTGAGACCCCACGAAAAAGCAGTCAAGACACCATCAGTCACCTAGGGCTTTGCAAAGTCTTGTGAGATTTGGGCTTGATCCTAACAGCAATGGGCGCCGTTGATGGGTTTAAGCAGATCCGTGATATGATCGGATCTGAATTTACAAAACATCATTCTCCATTTGGAGCTGATTTCATATTGAGACTCTCTACTTAATATTTTGCAAATGATGACTGCAGCCGGATACATTACTGTCTTTCTGTAACACGGGAGTATACTATTGGCATTATTATGTAACTCATGCTGTCATGTTTTAAATGACCCCAGTGCATCTAAAACAGTAATAATTGTTATTATTTGATAAATCATAAGGTCATACAGGAAGCAAACAGCAGGGTCAGAATTGCAGTGCTGGCTGTTAAAGGGACTTCAAATTCGGACAAATTAATTAGGAATGATGAGAATAGAAAACTTAGTGACATTGGCATATCTTCATTTTATTGAAGAGTCTTGTGGAAAAAGTCATCTAAAACTATTAAGAAGGTTCAAAATTAGCTTTGTATCGAGGATGGAAAAATAATTCCCCAGTACCGTTGAACTGGGGATAGCATCTGGACAATTCAGCCCGTGGCAGAGCTGACCTACGTAATAATACCACAAGCCTACACAGGATTTTTTTGTTGTTGAATTTTAAAATTTAATTTAAAATTTATTTTTTATACAGCAGGTTCTTCTTAGTTATCTACTTTATACATATTAGCGTATATATGTCAATCCCAATGTCCCAATTCATCCCCCCACCACCGCCCCCTGCCACTTTCCCCCCTTGGTGTCCATACGTTTGTTCTCTACATCTGTGTCTCTACTTCTGCCTTGCAAACCGGTTCATCTGTACCATCTTTCTAGATTCCACATACATGCGTTAATATACGATATTTGTTTTTCTCTTTCTGACTTACTTCACTCTGTATGACAGTCTGTTTTACCCCAGTTAGACAACTGAAGTTGCTTCTCCAGTGTGTTATGAGCCTTAGTTAATTTTATTAGTGCATGCCCCTATTTGAGAAATCACCTATCATCTCCTAATCTCACGTGTGATGTTTGCTTCAGAGGAAGATAACATTGCGCTTTTGTTAATTGCCTGCTTATCTGGGCTGACATTTCTAAACCCACACAGAAAGCCCATAACTTTCTGTTCAAGAATATTTTAGTGCAGCTAAATGAGCATATAACTGTTGACATACTGTATAACAAAAGGGTTGACACACATTACTCTGGAACCAGTGATGTAATCTCAGATGGTGTCACCTTACAGAGCTCAGGTGTCCTTAAAAAGAATCTGCCTCTTCCCGAACTCTCATGAATTTCTACAATCCTGTTCCTCAGAAATCTAGAGGCCTGCTAAGTGGTAACAACCGAAATGAGATGCTGTCACATGGGAATACTAAGCGAGATAGTCTAAAGAAAGCAAAGAACTTCCTCGAGAATAATTGGATTAAACGTCTTGTTCATAGAACAGACTTGATCTGGAGAGGCAGACAAAATTGATTTTTATGTAGCTTCCTAGCTGTGCCTGCAGAAACCAAGCTCTCCCCACACCCGCTCCTGCAGCAGTTGTGATCATGACATGACAGTCCTCTCTCTCCCCTCTTTAGCTCTGGTTGTGGCTCAGGCTGCAAATAAATTGCTAACATTTAAGTGCATCTGTTGCAAAGACAGAAGCTCAGAGGACACTGGGGAAATTTCAAACCAAATTTCAGGACTGAGCTCATAAAAGCATGCACCATCTGTGGAATTTTGCTCATATGCATCGCTATAATGGGGGGGGACAATAGACAGGGGGGAAAAAGAGAGCGATAAAGGATTGCATAATAACTGGCTTTAAAACCGAAGTCTCTCTTTTCAGATCAGTTCATAGGGGGTGTTTGGGCCAGGCAGGATCCCAAATACCTCTTCTCACCCCAAGAGCTCTGCCCCATGGGGACTTAATTGCATGAATAGGTTACCTCCAATTTACTGTGCCCCTGTGTCTAAACACATCCCCCTCCCCATACTTTACTCGTGCAAGGACTCAAGACTCTCCATCTTTCCTCCTTATGGTTTACTTGAGACAGAGGCTGAGTCTAGCTCTTTCTCTCCGATCATCCATGTGGCAAAACAAAACCAACCCAGATCATTTTTGGTTAAGTCTGTTATATTGCTATAGTGCAGGGAAAGGCAAGTTCCTTCAGAATCCCTTTAGAGAGGACTGAACTCATGGTCTAACAAGCTTTTCATTGTTTGTGATTTTCATTTCCCTCCACAGTTTAGGGCACTTTGGAAAAAAATTTCTATTCAGCACTTCTCCACTCATAATTCAGGAAAAAAAGAGTTATGAGGTATAATAAGGATAATTAGCTCTGACTGAAGATAATAAGCTTGCATTATAGAGCCGCTCTACTGAACACACTCTCCATTTATCGTTTTGTGTACTCTCTGTCAAGGCTAATTACGACTTCTGTAATTACTAACCTGTTGAAAGAACAAAGGAAAGTGCAATGCAGTACTTAAATAAATAACAGTTTCTTCCAATACCATCTCAATAAAACTCTTTTAGAACAGAATCTATCCTTACAATCTTACAGTTAAAAACTGCTGTGGTTTGTCCTCAAAAATGTGATCAGCTATTAGAAGGTTGGTTTTTGGTGTGTATGTATGGAAGTGAGGGTTGAGTTCCTTTCATTTAGATTCTTGTAAAATAAAGATCTCTGGGAGCGATGATCTCCTGCTTAATAAGGTTCAACATTGATGTAACATGTTTCCTTTTCATTAATTTGTTAACCCTGGTGCAGTGAGGGAACAAGCCCGGTGTAAATGGCCACATGCTTCCCGTTAATGTGTCTTAATCCAGACCAGCAGATACTTGTCTTCTCCCCCAGCAAAGAGATACCGTGGATTATGCCCAACCAAAGTGGAGAAATATGGAGACAAATATAGTTCTCTCTTTTTTCTAGGGGTGATGCACATTAGGAAGTTTCAAAACACAGGAGGATGCAGAGAAAAGGGAGCCCTCCTACACTGTTGGTGGGAATGTAAATTGGTGCAGCCACTATGGAGAACAGCATGGAGGTTCCTCAAAAAACTAAAAATAGAACTACCATATGATCCAGCAATCCCACTTCTGAGCATATATTCGAAGAAAACAAGAAAAAATAATTCAAAAAGGTACATGCACCCCAGTGTTTATAACAGCATTATTTACAACTGCCAAGGAATGAAAATGACTTAAGTGTCCGTCAACAGATGCATAGATAAAGAAGATGTGTGTGTTTAGAACAGCATTATTTACAATTGCCAGGGAATGAAAATGACTTAAGTGTCCATCAACAGATGCATAGATAAAGAAGATGTGGTACATATATACAATGGAATATTACTCAGCCATAAAAAAGAATGAAATTTTGCCATTTGCAGCAACTTGGATAGATTTGAAGGGCAATATGCTAAGTGAAATAAGTCAGACAGAGAAAGACAAACACTGTATATTACTTATATGTGGAATCTAAAAAATACAACAAACTAGTGAATAAAATAAAAAAGAAGCAGATTCACAGATAAGAAAAAACTAGTTGTTACCAGTGGGGAGAGGGTAAGGGGGAGGGACAATACATGGGTAGGGAATGAAAAAAAGGGTTACTATGGGGTTACATGAAATCATGTGTGTGAAACCTTTGAAAATTGTAAAGCACAACAGAATTTAAAGATCTCTCATTCAATTAAAAAAGAGAGAGAGAATTCTGGGACCTCAGAAATAGCAGGTTTATACAGAAAGGACTGTCCACACCAGACACACAGAGTTAGATGTCTTTATTCTTCTACCGAAATGGTTTTCCTCCCTTCATCTCTTATGAAAAGATAAAATGAGAAATGTTGTTAAAGAGATTGCTGAATCATTGTCATTCACCGGTGAGGAAATATAGAGAAAAAGGAAGGTTTAAAAATTGAGATGTCATTCTGATTTCCAGAAAGAGAATGAAAGTGACTTCTGGCTAAGATGCTAGAATGGATTATTTATGAGAAGAAGCAGTGACCACGAGGAACTAGCACTGATTCAGTAAGAACAAATCCTGTCAAACAAAATTCATTTCTTTCACGTGTATCAGGCTTGCAGATAAGGAAATCACCTAGACCTGGACCTGCATTCTTAGTCTTTATTTGGACCTTCATTAACAAAGTCACAAAATCACTCACAATAATCTTGTCAAGGGGCTGGCAAAACATTAGTGAATATTATAGTCATTATTACGAGTTATTACAAATAACACTGGAGGTGTTTAGAGAGAAGAAAACAGGGCAATGAAGGATTTGGCAATATATCTATAAGAAACAACAGAAAAAAAGATAGATAAAATCAGATATTTTGGCCAAAAAGAAAATTAAATATATACATGTGTGTGTATATATATAAAATTATGATGTGGAAGGGTGATTAGACTTCTATGTGGCATTGATGAGTAGCACTTGGACCACACTGAGAAGAGTGACAGGGACCCAGATTCCAGTTCAACCGTCAAAGCTATCCAAAGACGGAATGGATTGCCTCAGAATGTTCAGTGAATACACTACTACTGCACAAGCCCTGAAGGAAATTTAAAGACCAGATGGATAATTCACTAAAACGACCTTTGCAGTGGCTACTTTACAATAGAATAGAATAGAATTATTATACAGTTTAGAGCACCTCCACGTATCTTCTTGTCTTAAATCCCTTCCAGGCAAGCTGAAGCCTGAGGCTCTGGCCCAGGCAGAGTTTTAGGAGAAGGGGTTGAGCCCATATTGAACTGGTCTTTTTTAGGGCTCCTGGGTATGGATCAAAAAGGGGCTGACTGGGCTTCCCTGGCGGTGCAGTGGTTAAGAATCCACCTGCCAATGCAGGGGACATGGGTTCGAGCCCTGGTCCGGGAAGATCCCCCATGCTGCGGAGCAACTAAGCCCATGAGCCACAACTACTGAGCCTGTGCTCTAGAGCCCATGAGCTGCCGCTACTGAGCCCGCTCGCCACAACTACAGAAAGCCCGGGCGTAGCAATGAAGACCCAACGCAGCCAAAATTAAATAAAATAAATTTATAAAAAAATGGGGGTGTGGGCTGAACAGTGCATTTTGGATGAAGGCCATCTTGGGAAGTTCCAAAGTACTTTGGAAAAGATTGTGCTGAAAAGAGTGGCAAAGACGCGTAAGAAGAAAAGTCTGTAGCTGGGGTTGGGTGACACACAGCTAGTGGAATGGAGAGATGGACAAAAATCTACCACAACCTCTGTGGATAGAGGGAGCGAGGCCTTGGGGAAGTCTCCCCTGGACTTGACTTGTCAAAGGCAGGCAGAGAACTCTTAAGGACACCAAGCCAGTTCCAAGATTTTCACATGTTATCTTCATGACTACCCTCTTGGGAGGACAGTGAACACACTCATGTCCTCATTTTTCAGAAGAGGACCTAGGACTCATAGATGTAAAATTTCCACACAGCAGGCCTGAGGCAGAGCCAGGCATACAACAATGGTCTTCTGATTCCAGTGGACTGTATCATGCAAAGGTGGATGTAAGAACACAGATAGCAGATCAATGGTTAACAGAAATAAATGTTTCTTATTTCCCTGGCATCCTCTTGTCCGGATTTCTATAATTTCTGTAGCTGTAGGTAACTCTAAAACCTTATGGATCTCCCCATGGATCCACTTGTAGGCCTACCTTTCCGATATGTTTTCAAGATAGAGTTCATCATGCTACCAATTCCTTTTCCAGACTCTGTTTTAAAATTGTACTAGATGGACATTCATTTGCCCTTGTTTATAACTACAGATGAAAGGAAGTTGTCTCAGCCTCTGAGGAGTTGGACATTTACAGCTACTCATTTGCAATTACACAACTTACAGCTATCAGTCTAAAAGTAAGAAGATGTGTTCCTTATTAGCCTACAGTCAGATTCCGAAAGTGAAGGCTGGGCCTAAGTGTTCCGGAGTAGTTTGGCTTACGAAATCACCTGGGCACCACTGCGTTTATTGTGGAAAGAAAACTCACTCCCACATTTACAATTACATCTTTAAAAGCGAACCATCTGCTGAATCATTTATTGGGGTTGATCAAACATCATCATTAAGAAGCCACTGCTTATCCTTCTGAAAATGATTTTTTAAACTGGTAAAGACAGCTACATATAATAAATTAACAAAAAGCTATAAATATGCAAAGAGGGCAAACTGATCACTCCTAGGCATAAGTTATTTCAAAGGAGAAGCACAATTACTGTTTGTGATCATGAGAAGAGTTACAACCATTCTAAGTCAGGTGCCATGCTCTTTGGATATGAGTCTCAGTTTCCCAGAGACTGTTGAGGCTCGCGTTGAGTTAGCGGAGGGAGGAAGGAATTTTCTAGCAGAGCTTTCTTCTCACTTTAGTTGAGCATTATTATGAGCTGACAGAGGGGTAAAGAGGCTTATAAGGAGGGGCTCTCAGTCTTAATTCCTGGGATCTTTGTTGTGGCTGTTTCATCGGGGCATTAGGAATTCTTGGAAGACTCTTGTTGTCTAATTTGCCTAGTGTAGGTAATTATGTAACGAGGAAGGTAATTCTGAAAACCTTGTGGGACAAAGGAAATGGCAGTGTTTAGTTTAAACCAAGCTCTCAGAATGGCAAGTTGAACTTCCCTTGTTTATCTTCACCCTGCCTCCAAACACCTTCTTCTTCCCTTTCCATCAATCCCACTCAATAGTCATGTTCTGTTTCAATTTCCAGTTCACTCCAATAGATAACTCATTGCCCCATATCACATTGTCTAATTGACGGAATCTATGAGACTATCTCCTTGTTACTTTATGTTCTGACATACTGTGGGAGATATAAAAATTTGTTAGACACAGTCCTCATCTAGTTAGGAAGACTATCCCTGTGTAAAAACAGAGCCAATGAGATAATCGGGGAATTCAACGCCAGACAATGGTAAATTTCTGGCACTTGGTACAGACAATCACAGCTATAAATTCAGAAAAAGAGACTCTTTGGGCTCAGGCAATCAGAGAGAGCTTCTTGAAGATGAGATTTGAGTTGAGCCATCCATGGTGGCTGGAGTTCATATAGAAATCAAGTCCACGAAACTATTCCTGAGTGTTTGATACAAGTGTTACTCAAATGTAGCCATTTAATTGCAAAACGACTCAGCCCAACTTCTACATCCTTAGTTTGTGTGTACTCAACATTCTTTATTATTCCTCTACGTTCCAGCACACCTAAATGGACGTGTTAATATAATATTGTGCTGTGATTGTAGCTGGATTCAGGCTGGAAAGCAAAGTCTAGGTGAACCAAGGCAAGGTAGAAACAATAACGGAAAGGTTAACATAGAGGTCATTTCTCTGAAAACAGCTGAGATGTCAGGAGCACAGCATAGAAATCAAAACAAAGGCAAGAGAATAAAACTCAGCAGATAAACAGGAACTAGGTGAATCAGCGTGTCAGCAATCATGTAAACATAAGATGCTGGACAAATGGACACCTCAAGACTAAATTTGCCTTCCACGGACAGTCCTATGGACTTTGTGGTGGAGTAAAACTACTATGGCAACAATTGGATAGGCTAGACTCAGAAATAGGGAGTGATTACTTAGGAGAGGAGGTAAGATTATGCTGAAGTGAAGTATATGGGGCAAAACATAAGGGCTGATCTTCATACTTAATGTGCTTTTGGGGTCTCTACTAGCTCATAGCTTTTACTTAGCTCAATTCCAGATAGTAGAGCAAGAAAATATATTATATTTAAAAACTGGTTGTGGGGAAAAGTGGTCTTATTGGTCCTGAAACATGCTAAGCTCTCAGAGTGCTGAGATTTGATCTAATCAACACCCCAGGAATATCAAATGGCTGTGCTGCAACTTCCAGGTCAATTTTTCACATACATCGAACTAGAGCATTCATCTCCTCAATGTAGACAAATTTTATTATATTCAATGAAAATGCTCATGTAAGACCTTTAAAAACCAAGACCTGCATGTTCTTCATGAAAATGTAAGAGTCCCTGACATTTAGGGTAACAGAAGGAGTTGCTCTGATATTCTCTGCTAAATTTACAAGATTTGGCTAAAACCCCAAGCGTCTGTCCTATCACAGTGGAGTATTAGTCACTCTTGAAAGGATTTAGCGTACTGTACTCGGCTGTGTGTGTTAAATGCCATGAACTATATGACTGGTGGGCAGATCCAATTCCCAGATCCAAGCTCAAGCAATTTAAAAAAAATTTTTTTTTTTTACTATTGACTATATATAGTCATTTAGTTAGATTAACTGAGCTGAGATCTAAGCATTCAAATCCTTTGTGAGAGGAAGAGTAGAATGCCAGAAAGGAGTCATAGAGTGCCCATTACAATTAGAACAGTCTTTTAAAGATTGTCTAGCGTAGCATCTCAGAATGATTTCCTGCTGGTTCTGAATGATAGCAGCATGTCACCAAGAGGAAGGTTCTGAGATCATATAATTTGAGGGACATTAAGTTAAGCAAAGCTAAACCAGTTTCTTTGCTGTAGAACTTCTTAGACACTTTCATGTACTAACATGCATTATGAATCCAGAGGGTCACAAGCTTATTTCACTGAGACTCTTTTTCATTTTATGGACATAGCGTTCTAAGAAATATTCACCTACTTCCTTTTCAGAAAAGAAAGCAAGATATAGAGTGGTCGAGGGCTTTGCCTAAAGTTACGAAACTACCTACATACAAATAGCTCTAGGATGATTTACTTGAATGATGGACCACAATGGTGGTATAACACTGCATGAAAAGTGGAGAAAGACAGGGTGGTGGCCATTTCTGAAACACTTATAGGCTATAGATTTGAGTTTTTGAGATGTATTTGGAGAAGAGGCATAGGAACAGAGAAAGCAGTCCTGTGCCAACCAGACTGGGTGAGTGCGTGTGATCTTTTGGGCCATGCAGAGCCCTGGGACAAGGCCACAGCTCTCAGCTCCCAGAGAAACTCACCATCAGCTATCTTCATATTGACTATAATCTGCATGGATATTTTGGCCTCAAGAATAGAACTAGATGTATTGACAGATGAATGGATAAAGAAGATGTGGTACATATATACAATGGAATACTACTCAGCTGTAAAAAAGAATGAAATAATGCCATTTGCAGCAACATCGATGGACCCAGAGATTATCATACTAAGTGAAGTAAGTCAGAAAGAGGACAAATACCATGTGATGTCACTTATATGTGGAATCTAAAATATGACACAAATGAATTTATCTACAGACATAGAGAACAGACTTGTGGTTGCCATGGGGGAGGAGAGGTGGGGGAAGGATGGATGGGAGTTTGGGATTAACAGATGCAAACTGTTACATATAGGATGGATAAACAACAAAGTCCTACTGTAGAGCACAGGGAACTACATTCAACATCCTGTGATAAAACATAATGGAAAAGACTATGAAAAACAATGTATATATATGTATAACTGAGTCACTTTGCTGTATGGCAGAAATTAACACAACACTGAAAATCAACTATACTTCAATAAAATAAGTTTAAAAAAACGAATAGGACTAGATGGATTTCCGGGGGCAGTGTGTGGACCTCCAATTAAAAGAGGGCACTACTCTCTAAAAATGAGCATTTGTGGTGGCTTTTAATCTGGGAAATAGTAACCCAGTGTATATTAGTAATACATTTTTTGTTTGTTTTAAAATTTTCACGGGACTATTTTTCCAAGTATATCTGGAAAAAACACTATTAGAGAAGGACTTCACTTTCCATTAACAATTTTAAGAGGAAAAGTTTATAGTAGGATATGTGACCTACAGATCCCAACGTGTTACATAAATAACACAGGAAACTGCAAAATGTTCTTATGTGAAGTCACTGCACAAGATGCATGTTTAATTAGCACCTACTAATAAAACAGATGCATGTGAAATTATTTAGGGTGACACGTACTATTCTGAACAATACAATATCAGCTCAGGATGCCAAGGGCATGCAACATAACCTGTTTTTAATTGAGCATTTCAGCACCAAACAAAATAAGAGACAGCTTGTGTTTTACATATTTCTGTAGTACATCATTATCCAACAATAAATGCAAAAATAATTTACAGAAAACAAACTTTAAGCAGAAAAAATTTTAAAGGCACAGAATTTTTTTGAATTTAGCTGTTCCACAATTTTATGGGAAAACTAAGCAGTGGATCAATACCACACTGGTTATTTTACTTTTTTTTTTTTTTTTTTTTGCGGTACGCGGGCCTCTCACTGTTGTGGCCTCTCCCGTTGCGGAGCACAGGCTCCAGACGCGCAGGCTCAGCGGCCATGGCTCACGGGCCCAGCCGCTCCGCGGCATGTGGGATCCTCCCGGACCGGGGCACGAACCCGTGTCCCCTGCATCGGCAGGTGGACTCTCAACCACTGTGCCACCAGGGAAGCCCCACACTGGTTAATTTAAAAGCAAAACTTTAGTACTTTTCTTTTAACTTGACCACATTATTTTCAATAAATTAGAAGAACTACCTTTGAAGAACAGCCCAGAGCATTCCTAAAGATATAACTCTCAAATTCAGAATTTATTTTGACATTGTAAAAACTCAAAAAGGAAGCTTTCTTTTAGATGAAATGGGTTATCTTTCCCTACACACACACACACACACACACACACACACACACACACACACACACA